>NC_141695.1:258510503-259110503 GCF_964263255.1 Lissotriton vulgaris
CACCCCCCTTTCTGGCCCCACCCCTAGGGCAGGACCTAGTCGCGTACCCACCCCCTTTCTTTAGGATAAAGGCAGGAGCGGGGACCCTTCCAAATTAGATCATCTTTGAATCAAGAAACTACTTTCTACGAAAGGAACTCTCGACTTCTTCTTAAGATTTCTCCCTTGTGGCTAAGGAGTAGTCACCCTGCATCCGCAGGCACCATCTAAGAACTCTGCGGTTTGCTGCACGTCCTTCCTCCGGAATCCGACCGACCAGCATGACGAGACCCGGCTTCCCTGGCACCTCTGACCTCTACCTACCTCTACAGCTAAGCTGAGAACCGTAGGTGCGACGAGACCTCGAGGGACTGGCCATCATCAGAACTGCACGACTTCTATCCAGCACGACCGCCAAGGGATCCTCTGGTGAGTGCTTTGGGGTCGGAGAAGCCCCGACCCTGAGCAGCTCCAGCACCGAAGTCCAGCCCCCCAGCATCCACGAGATCTGCGTGGGGCCCTTCTGCTTTTTGGCTGCTCACCGTGTTGTCTGGCTACTAGCCCGTTGGCTTGTGGCCTTCCCGACGACGACCGACGACATCACCACTGCTAGTCTGGTTGCTCCAGACTGGCCCTTGCTCCCTTCCAAAAGAGGAGCACCCCGGACCCTCCTGGTCCACTCCAGACGCCATTTTACGTCCACCGCGTGGGCTTGAATTTGCCAAGACTTGTTGCCCCAATCCTGGGTCCAGCGACGTCGACAGCAGCAACCATCGTGGGACAGCTCGCACCTCCATCCTGGTCGCCGACAACGCCTCCTGGTCCGTGAGACTGCAGAGCCCAGCATCGCCCACTCACCTGGTCAAGGTGACTACCATCCGGTGCCCTCCTGGTGCCATCTGATCACTGGCTAGTGGTCAAGAACTTGGTCCCCTCTGCTTTCAGGTGTCATCCATCTTCGATCCAGGCTTGGATCACTTCGAACAATCTTCACTGGTCGCCTGCCAGCAACTCTTTCTTCAGGCTCCTGGTTCGTCAACGAGGATTCCCGACGTCTTTTCAGACCTATGCAGCCGCAGCCCAATGGGCTAGGTAACTTCGGCATTTCGGTGCCCCAGCTCCAAGGGTCCAGATCCACTGTCGTTTTCGACCTACCTTATCGGGTTCGCCCGAGAACACTAACTTTGCTTTTACCAGCTCCCATAGACTTTGTCCCGCATCCCGCGTGAGAGTGCACACTCTGCACCCGAGTCCCCTAGGCCTCCTACTAGTAATCTGAAGGTTCAGTAACATAGTCCTAGTGATTCCAAAGCCTATTAGTCCAGTACTTACCTGCTAGTAATTTCGCATTCCACTTTCATAGTATATGGTTTTTCGTGCCCCTCAGGCATTTGTGTAAATTGTGCAACTTAAAGTATTTTCGTAAGAGTTTTGTTGTGTGCTTAGTACCCTGTCCTCATAAAGAGTACAGGGCTGTTGTGATCTAAATAAATACACTGTTTATTTTCATAACACTTGTGTGGTGTCCTTTCACTTGGTGTTCAAGGGGTATATGTGATGGTATAACAGCTGGCTTAACACGCCCTCTAGAGTTTAGCCCGAAGACTGCTCTTGTCCATGCTACTAGGATAGCTGGTCTATCGGTTGACTTACAACCAATCACCATAAGGGTTGTTTGGACTGATACATAGTGATCACTAGAATAGTGAACACTGAATATCAGGCCAACTTCTCACAGTGCTGACTTTGTGTTTGTCTGCCTGTTTCTTGTAATTAACCCTATCTTTTGTTTAATTAGATTCTGATGACTAATGAACAAGAGTCAAATCCTTCATGATATCTCTAACAGCTAGCACCCAAAAATCTCCTTGACAATTAAATGAGCTCGGATGTCACCTATAATTTAAAAAGAAAGGGGAGTATCCAGTGGAAACATTCTTGGCATTGTTATGTGCAAACTCTGCCATCCATAGCAATTCTGACCATTCACCGTCCTGATCCAGAAGGAACAACCAGAGGTATTGTTCTAACTCTTGGTTAACTCTTTCAGTTTGACCATCTGTCTCCGGGTGGTACCTGGTTGAATGTCTGACTTCCAAAAATGGGACACAAATTAGGAACCTCTATCGGAAATCAAGACTTTAGGGACCCCATGTATCTTTGCAATGTGTTCATTAAATTGTCTAGCTAGTTCCGGAGCAGAGGGAACTCCTTTCAAAGGGACAAACTGATTAATTTTTGTAAAGGTGTCCACAAAAACCAACACTGTGTTGAACCCATGACTCAAGGGAAGTTCTACATTTAAATCCATTGTGACTGTGTGCCAGGGATGATTCAGTGTGGGCAAAGGTTGTAACGGACCCTGAGGAGCCTGTCTGCTAGATTTCCCCCGAGCACAGAGTTCACAAGAAGCTACATATTGTTTGACACGAGAGCTCTTTCGGGCCACCAAAAATAAAGCTGAACAAGGTCTAGAGTCTTAAGCATTCCCTTATACCCAGCCAATGGCTGATCGTGACACTCTCTTAAGGCTCTTTCTTGAATTTCCTTGGTAGGCAAATACAAGGCACCATGATGGTAGGGCAATGAATCAATCACTTCTCTTTCTATTTCTTGATTTATCCAATCTGACATTTCCTCAGAGGTCATATGTTTCCCAACTTCTTCTTTGAGATTTGACAAAGAAAGGGAGCACACTATCTTCGACTCTGGAATGATAGACCGAGGGAGGGACAATTGAATGCTCCTGGGTCTCTGTCTGAATCCTGGACAAGACATCAGCTTTTCCATGACGATAAGTGATCACAAAATCAAAGTCTGCGAAATAAAGTGACCAGCACAACTGTCTTGGAGTCAAAGTCTTGGCGGATTTCAGAAATTGAAGATTCTTGTGATCAGAAAACACAATAACAGTGTGTCGCGCTTCCAGCAGGTAGTGTCTCCACTCTTCAAAGGCATCCTTCACAGGCAATAATTCTTTTTCCACAATCGTGTAATTGATCACTGCTGGATTCCGTTTTCTAGATCGATACGCCTCGGGATGTAATTGCCCTGTGGATTTGTGGCACTGCGACAGGACCCCTCCAATCGCTTGATCCAAAGCATCGGCTTACAAAAAGAAAGGTTCGGCTGGATCGGCATGTAACAAATTTGGAGCAGAGGTGAAGCTTTTCTTTAACACCTTCAGCGCGGCGCGAATTCTCGCGCTGTGCTGAAGGTTCTAATGAGCCAACGGGCTCATGACTGAACAGTTCCGTCATGAGCACAGGCCAACAGACGCTCATGACGGAACCGTTCCGTCATGAGCATCGAAGGGGTTAAATATTCAAAGGCTTGTTCGGCTTCTTTTTACTATTGAAATTTCATTCCTTTCTTGAGGAGTCTGGTTTTTGGGACAATTTTTTCTGAAAGTCCTTGAATAATTCATCAATAAAAATGGACAAATCTAAGAAATCTTTGGACTTCTTTGACATCTTTTGGAGGCAGCCAATTAACAACAGACTGCACCTTCTTAGCATCATAGTGATTCCTTCTGGAGACAAAAACATCCTAAAAATTCTACTGTACGAACACTAAAAGCGCATTTTTCCAATTTGACACATAGCTGGTGAATGCGAAGCCTCTCAAGTACTAATTTGACATGCGCAGGGTCTCCTGAGGAACTTTGGACAATATCAAAATGTCATCCAGGTAGATCACTGCAATCTTGTCAACCAAATCTCCCATGATGTCATTGATAAAATGTTGAAAGGCTGGTTGGACAATGCAAAGGTCAAAGGACATGACTTGATATTCAATCAGCCATATTTTGTCCGGAAGGCTGTCTTCCATTCATGACCTTCTTTCATCCGAATGGGGTAATACGCCCCTCGAAGATCCAATTTGGTAAAAATCTGGGCATCTTTGTTCTGATCTAGTAGAACGGATATCAAAGGCAGGGGATAACGGTTTTTAATAGTGAATCGATTTATGTCTCAATAATAAATACACGTTCTTAAAGATCCTTCCTTCTTAGGTATGAAGAATAATGGGGACAAGACTGGGGATTGGAACGGTCTGATGAATTCATTTTCTAAATAGCGATCTAAGTATTCTTTGAGATAACTGTTTTCTGCCTCTGTTAGTGTGTAGATCCTGCTGCAGGTAAGAACTGCTCCTGGTTCTAAATCAATCGTACAATCATACAAATGATGAGGAGGCAACTTCTCCGCTTCCTGCTCATAGAAGACTTCTTGGTAACCTTGGTATTCCAAGGGAATTTCCAAGGAGTCGATTACTCCTTTGGACTCTCCTCCTAGCAGCAACAAAGAGGCTAGAGAGGGTTCAGGATCCTCATCTGCATGAGGAAAACAGTTTTCAAAACGATTTCATCAGTCCTGTTCTCCCAATCAATAGTTGGGTTGTGCACCGAAATCCAAGGGAGGCCCAACATTATTTGAAATTGTGGGGCATCCATCAGGTTGAATTAAATGACTTCCTGGTGCCAGTTCAATTGAATTAACTCCATAGAATCAGTATGATGGGTGAATTAACCAGAAGAGAGGTTAGTACATCCGCTGCCCGAACTGGTTCGCTTCTTTCTTTGAGTATTGCCTGAACTCCAGTTTTCCTAGCATGCTTGATGTCACAGAAATTACTGGTAGCACCCGAATCAATCAGGATTGCTACCCCAGTAATTTCTTGATCACAAAATGTAATGGTCATATGCAAAATCAAATGAGGAGCTTGAGTCTGAAGACTATTCATTAAGTGATGAGTCTGGAGTCCTTTTATCAATTTCGCCATCTGAGCGACTCCACCTGCAGATGGTTTGGGGCGTTTCCCTGAGCCGATACTTTGAGTTTTTTGGGACATTCTTTTACAAAATGTCCAGCTCCTCCACAGTACATAAATAACTTCTTAAGTCTTCTTTGTTCTTTTTCCTGTTCACTCAAAGGGCCTCGCACAGACCCGATATGCTTCGGCTCACTTTTTGCAGTCGTTCCAGAAGTCTTGCTTACTTCAGATCTGATTCAGTCAAATCGCGGGATATTCAATTTAAATTATCTTCTTTTCTCCCTTATGTTCGGACCAACAAAAGTCAATTTCTACCACCAAATACACTAATTCAGATAATTGTTGGACGATTCAAAATCTAGGCCAAAGTGTCCTTAATTTTATCTCACAGACCTCAGTAGGAGAGTGTGGCTCTTTTCTCTTCAGGCCAAATGGTCTCCAATATTTTTTTTCCCTTTTTGTAACTGTTCCTGAAACCCAAACCCTACCCAAAACCCCCACCCCAGCGAATCGAAAAACAATGTCAAAAGGACCCTCAGCCCCGCACCCACACCGAACTCCCAAACAAGTAGAAATACCAGTTGCTTGAAAATCAAATAGACAACGATATTGACTGTGAGCAACAAGAATGACCCCAACGCCACCCAGCCACCCCACCCCAACAGATCAAAAAGCAATGACATCAGAACCACCCGACCTCACCAACTCGAACCCCCTAAATAGGCTGAGACACCACCTCTACCCACCCCGGGGAAGCACAACTGGGAAGAGGGGGAACAACATCAGGAAAGGGAATTATCCCGTGAGGGCATGGCACAGCTCAGCGTACACCCCTGCAATAAAGCAGGGTGGCCAAGCTATGGTGTCAGTAGACAACATGCAGAAGAGACAACTAGTGGACATCTAACAGCACTTCAATCGTTATTGCTCAGGTGACCAGTGACGGCTAGCTGGGAGCTAGATTGAGAAGAGTGCGGGGATCTGTCGAGTTTCTTGGCATAAGCAAGGGTGTCCTTGGGATCGGGGAATACAAGCGTCTTTGCGCCCTGTTTGACCCTCAACTGAGCCGGGTAGGCAAGTGAATAGGCGACCTCATGTCTTTGAAGAATCCGCTTTGCAGGCAGGAACTCACACTGGGCAGCCTGAACCGTGAGAGTGTAATCTGGGTAGAAGAAAAGTGAGTTCCCTTGATGGCTGAGCTTGCCCATGTTATGTGCTGCACGAAGGATGGCATCCCAGTCTCTGAAATTAAAAATTTTTGCAATGATGGGACGAGGCCACAAACCAGGACCAGGCCGCGGGCCAAGGGAGCGGTGGGCACGTTCAACGATAAAAACTGAGGAGAGTACGGCACCAAAGAGTTTCTTTACAAGTTGCTCCATGTAGTCCTCCATGCAGGAGATGTTGGTGGATTCTGGAACACCCGTGATGCGGAGATTGCTCAGGAGGGAGCGCGCCTCCAAATCTTTGTTTTTCTCGCGAATGACCGCTAGGATTTTGTCAATCTGCAACAGCTTCTGGTGATCCTGTGTGGCGGCATCCTCAGCGTCAGATACCCTGGATTCAACATGAAGGTGGCGATTATCATGTGAGTCAACACGGGACTTCACCGAGTGTAGTCGGGCAGAAAGCTGGTCTAGTTGGGTAGCAATGCCAGTTACAGTAGATTTCACATCAAGCATGATTGCCTTTAAGTCATCATCCCGAGCGAGAAGTGCATCCATGCCGTGAATCGCGACTCTCTGAGCTGGCGCCATCCTGGCGAGTGGACCTTCGGTTCTCAAATGTGATTCTAGGCTGCTTGGGGTCTGTTCTCCCCATTGTAGGGAAAACCAGGAGGCAGACCGCACTCGGAGGCAGTGAAGAGGTGAGATGACCAGAAGGAGCTACACCAGAGGATGTCAAAGGCCGGTCAGCCTCCACGAATATGGCCCAGACCAGTATGGACAAACAGATGCTGTCACAGCCGGCCTCCAGGAGCAGTGGACACGAGGGGGGTGGCCAGTGGTGCTGCTTCTGGTCCGGCGAGTAGAGCACATGCGAGAGCGAAGAATACTCCTACAGCATAGCGCCCCTCCAGATCTGAGGGAATAGAGGGAGGACACCATGCAGTTCACACACCACAGTAAAGCAGGAGAGTCCTGTGGTATAGGGTTACCCCCGCAGGAAGCAGTCACAGCGGGACCGAGTAGAACCCTGATGAGGCGGAAGGAGGCGCAGGATAGTGCCTATGTGCCGCAATTGTCCTCCACGTGGCACCAAGTGCAAAGTCAGCTCAGGCCTGAGCTCCTGTGAGTAGCGGCCAGAGCAAATGGGGCAATGGATGAAGTAAATGATCTAGGGCAGCGGCACCGCACGATCTCACAGCCGCTGTCTTACCTCCCAGACAGCACCTCTCATTAATCTACAGTTGTTAAAAAGGGTTATTTGAGTTGTACTAGAGTCATATAAGCAGAGACAGCCCCAACAACTACGTGACTTTGAATTTCTACAGCCCACGCATATAACACATAATGTCTACCACTAAGAGTGATATGCAACTCTACCCTATGTGACCTTCATGGTCATATGTAACATTACTTGTACATTTATTTGCACACTTCTGTGATTGCCTCGCATAATGTGTGCATGTGATTTAAAGTACTGTGGTAAGTAGCAGCATAAAAGAATTAAAAATAAATAGCAAGTGCTATTTAAATAATTACTTGAGCATTTAGCCATGTAGATCGATACACCTGACCTTCTTACAGTGTATGTATATCTTTATTTATACAAGGGTTGAATAAAGTCAAAAACCTGCGCACAAATCATAGTACTTGTCTTTTTCCCCTCCATTGCATTGGCATCTAGCTGTTAGGCTCCAGACACCTCCCACCCAGGATGCTATTAGAAACAAACGAGAGGAGAGAAGGAGGACATTTTGTCTGTGTATATGTAAAAATCCCAGGTGAAGCCTGACAGACACCTGGACCCAACCACTTAATTAAGAATCCATTTGAGGCCCCGCCCCCTCCCTTTCCCACCCTTGCGCTAAAGCACCTAACGGCCAATCAGGATACAGGGCAAGGGTGAGGAAGTCAGCCAGGATTGGTGTCCACTCACAGGAACTTTAACACCGCTGACGTCGATGCTGGCTGCGATGGCGGAATACCATGTAATGTCTTTTCAGTGCCTCGCAGCCCTAATCTGTCTGTGGTGTGCTCCAAATACACAGCACATGCTGGTTCCCCTGAAATATACAACCGACAACTCAGCACAGACCAAAATGCAGGCTGCCCTGCCTGCACAGTGTGCATTTTCTGCCTGCAATCCATCAGAGCACGCAGATGCATCGCACCCCACACATCCTGCGGAAAGGTTAATCGTACTAGGCTTTGTTCTGGCGCGCGCCATCCGTCATGCTCTCTCCATGGAGGCCTGTATGTTGGTTGCTCCTAAGTGCTTTCATTACTTAGAACCAATTGCATTCGCATTGGTCCGATACTGACAAATCTCGTGTTTCAGGGAGTTAAAAATACTAAGGTAATCTGGAAGATGTGGCGGGTAGGTCTGTGAGACAGGCGATCTCTGTGTGCACCCTCTCCCTGCTTTATTTTATATGTTGTTGCTTATTATTTTATTTTCTAAAGATCCATTTATTTATGCGCAGCGAGTCTTGCATAGTAACACAAGGCAACGACCTCACCGACACAAATAATACAAGAAACTGAATAATGCACATTAGTTCCAAATGATCACGAGTACAATGTAAAATAAAAGAAAACGCTGGAAGAGAAGTAAAGCAAAGAGGGGCAGATTTACAAGCCCCTTGTGCCACTTTTGCGTCACTTTTCTCATGTTAAAAGTGACGCAAAAGTGGCGCAAGGTGCTTGTAAATCTACCCCAGGGTGCTTAATTTGTGCTGTCTGTTACAGGTGGTGCCGTGGGCATGCATAGGTACGGTGGCTATTCATCATCAGGTTTTAATCCAGAACAAGAGGGAGAAAGATAGAGGTGGGAGAAAGTAGAAGAAAGGTAGGAAAAGAGATATCGCGAACCTGCAAGAGAGATATAGAGAGACCGCAAATGTAATAAAGATGCATGAAGTGGAATGAAGGCTGGTCAGACTGGTATTTCGTAATACGGCATTCGGCGAAGCAGGTGGCGCGCTCTCAAGAAAAACTTTTGGCTTTGTTTTTGTTGACATATTAAGCATTTGGAGGAGGAGAGAAAAATAAATTAGGTCAGGAAAGGAATGCCAGAGGAAAAAAAAAAAAGGCTTTTCCAAAAGACATATACGGCTGTCTCAGGAGAAGCTGCAGAGTCGTGAAATAAATGTCAGAAAAGGTAACACCCACTGAGTCCCCCGTCTGCCGAACAGCCTGGAGACCTTCAATTTTACCTCCATGTAAGCAGGAGGACATGTGTAGACCAGTGGCAGCTGGCACCGATCAGGGGTGGTGGGCCGGGTGGGGTGGTTAAAAAAAAAATCACTTACCTCTCTGGCCGGCCTCGCCGGCCGCGTCTCTCCTCCACTTTCCTTCCAATGAGTCCCGGACGAAGCAGGAAGCATACAAGCTCCCGAAAGCCAATCATGATGCTGCTGTCACCTTGGCAGCAGTGTTGTGATTGGTCTGAGTGCCGTGGTTTGGCGCTCAGAAGGGGACAATGAGCCTGTGCATATTCTCCACCAGGCTGTTATACAGCTTGGTGGAGAACATGCAAAGTGCACATGACTGTTGGGTCAGCCCAAGACGGACGGCCTAAGCGTCATGCACACTTAGAAATTGCCCCAATCACTACTCACCCTGCTGTATGAGCAGCCTAACCCTGCCCCGCAAAACTGCTTCAGCAGGTAAAAATAAAACTATAATAACATTGTGTTTATTATCCTTTTATTTTTCCTTATTTGCACTGATGAAAGTAGTTTGGCGACGCTCCTTCGCCTCAGCGGAGGAGCCGCTGCCGCTGGTGAAGACCTTGCACACATTTGGCGGGTTAAATTACTGCATATGTTCCTGCACAGGACCTGTCATGATGTATGTAAATTAATGGAACAATTTAAACCAAGAAACCGCATTGGAGGACACCAAATCATGGAAAAACTATTTTAAGGAAAGACAATTTTAAGGCAATACAAATAAATAAATAAATAAATAAAGCATTTCAAAGGAAAGATAATTCTAAGGAAATATACAAAATGAAGATTAGGGGTACTGTTTTTTGGGGGGGTTTGGATATGGGTGATGTTTAAAGGGGGGTAGGGTTTTTTTGGGGTTGCTGGATAGGTGAAGTTTGTGGGTGGTGAGGGTTTTTTTCTCAGAAATCAGGCATGGGTGGTGTATAGGATAGTGAGAGGTTTTTAGGGTTCACAGACATATGAGTGGAGATTAGGGGTGTGCAGGATGTAAAGGGAACAGAAATTGGTGGGGTTTAGGTATAGAAAGGATTTTTTAGAGTTCAGGAATGGGTGGAGTTTAGCAGTAGTGAGGGAGTTTTAGGTTAAGAGATGGGTAGAATTTAGGAGTAGAAAGGACTTTAAGGATTCAGGGATTGTTGGAGTTAAGGGGTCAGAGATGGGTGAAGTTTGTGTGTGGAGCCATTTTTAGGGGGCAGAAATGGATGGTGTTTTGGGGTGGTAAGGGTTCTGCGAAATAAAAACATGCAAAGTAATTGTTTCACAATGTAAAATATATAAATTTGAAAGAAAATTCTGTGACATAAAGGATAGAAACAAATATCTTAGACAAAAATGAATCTGAAAGTAAGACCTGGAACCATTTTATTAACACCTTAAAAATAAGTATGCAGAAGCCAATTTTGAAAAAAAGACTTTTTATGAGTTGGTTTCTATGAAATGGTAAATGCCAACCTCCTGAAAGTTTCCAATTAATGGTGTTCCATTTAATCGTTTTTCTATGAAATACAACCAACCTGTCAGTGTTGTAGGAAAGTGCCCCTATTTGCATGGTTACCACCCACTTTCTGCCTGATATCTGATTCCCTTTGACTGAATAGGCACTGGGTCCCTGCCAATCAGGTTCCCATTTCCTGTGTTCTTTCCCCAAACTGTACCTTTGTTTCCACAATTGGCACACCACTCGCCTACATATTAGTCCCTTGTAACAGGTACCACTGGTACCAAGGGCCTTGTGACCAGAGAGGGTCTCTAAAGGCTGCAGTATGTATTGTGCCACCCTCAGAGATCCTTCACCTAACTCATATACACTATCATTGCAGATTGCGTGTTTTGAGTGCAGACAAAACATGAGTAGACACATACATCCCTGAGTGCCATGCCCACAAACACTGCTTGTGGCATAGGTAAGTCACCTCTCTAGAAGGCTTCACAGCCCAACGACACGGTGCACTATAGCTAAGGTGAGTGCATCGCTGCATGAACAATATGCCCCTGCAGTGTATAAGTCCATTCTTAGACATTGTAAGTGCAGTGAAGCCATATTGAGTACAGGGGCTGGGAGTTTGTCATTACGAACTCTACTGCTTAATAATGGCTTTACTGAATTGTAAGACGTTTGGTATCAAACTTCTCAGCACAATAAACCCACACTGATGCCAGTACCGGATTCATTGTAACATGCACTCAGAGGGCATCTTAGAGATGCTCCCTGAAAAATGAACAACTCTCTTTTGTGCAGCTGACTGGTCTGTACCAGCCTGCTACTTCCAGACATATTTCTGACCCCTGAGGTGGAAACCTTGTGCTCTTGTGGGGCAGAAACAAAGTGTGTTCCCGGTGGAGGTGCTTCTCACCTACCCCCAAATTAAAACAACATTCAGGGCAGTGAGTCTCAAAGGCTTCCTGCCCTTTGTTAAGCTAGCCAATTCCTCTCCAGCTAGTGGTGATGCCCAGCCCCTGACCAAGCCCCTCTTTTGGCAGCAAGGTTGTCGGGAACATTTGTAGTCAGTAGTGGTGTTTTCCTTCTCAGCCAGGACCCCAGCCCTTCTGGCCCATCTCCTGCTTGAAAGATTCTGCAAGAAGGCAATGCCAGTCCTGCAGCCAGTGACCTCCAGAAATCCAAGGAGGACTGGCTGCTCTTCAAAAAAGACCAGATCTCCCAAGGACAGTGACCCTGTCCACAAGAAACCAACTAAGGATCCGGATCCAGCTGGAACCACGACTCTTGCCCACTCTGCACCCAACACCCATGAGCCGAGTCTGAGTGGATCACCTATAAAGTGAAGTCTCCTCAGCAATCCTGACCTCGAAACCATTGGTGGCTGAACTCTTCTGGACTCCACAAGGGCCCTCCTGACCGAGACTAGCTCCGGTAAAGAAGTTCCAACCTCCAAAGGCACCTCTGCATCCTCAGCCCCCAACTTTAAGGAGCCCAGCTGATGGTGCCCAGGCGGCCACCGACAACTCTACTTACCTGCCCAGTTGTTGGTTACCTTCGTCCAGCCTCCTGGTCTGAGCCTGCAGACTCTTTGTGCGACGAGATTCCCACTTACTTGCATTGTGCGCCGACACTGATTTGCACCATTCACCCGGCCGCCCCTGTGCTGCTGGTGATGTAGGATTGGTGCTGCCTTGTGGCCCCCCCCTGCTTGCCTAAAACCCAGAGGCCTGTGCGATTAAACTGCGGGTACCTACCTGCAACCAGCCCTTCTGTGGGTGCCCCCAGGCTCCATTGACTAACATTGGGCTCAGTGACCCTTGCACATGGCCGCCCCAGTGCCGCTGTGGGTGCAG
Source organism: Lissotriton vulgaris (assembly GCF_964263255.1). Taxonomy (NCBI): domain Eukaryota; kingdom Metazoa; phylum Chordata; class Amphibia; order Caudata; family Salamandridae; genus Lissotriton; species Lissotriton vulgaris. Next base: position 258,522,952 of record NC_141695.1, read on the forward strand.
TACCCACCTTGGTCTGACCTTGCCCAGTGTTGATCTAAACTCCCAAAGACAGGAGGTGTAAGTTGAGTACTTACCTGTACATCTGCATAACTGTTTTCCTCCCATAAGATTGCATTGCATTTCTTGATATTAGCACTGTGTCTATCTTTTACATTGCTAAGTTACTGCTTCTGTTGATTAACACCACAAAGTGTTTTCAGTATTGCTGTAAAGTATTCCTATTGTTTTTGCAACCTCATTCACCTGTAACTGAGTTCTTCTTGGTTCTAAAATAAAAGTAACAAAGTAATCATTTTGTACAAACATTGGCCTTGGAGTTAGTCATTGAGTGTGTGCCTCATTTCTTGACTGTATCTGTTTAACAAATGCTTAACACAACATTCTGATAAGCCTAACTGCCTCAACCACACAACCACAAACCAGAGTAAAGTATTGTCCACTTTAGCCTCTGTGAAGCCGCTGGGGATCCACTGGACTCTGTGCACACTATACTTTACTTTGGTGTAGCATATGCACAGCCAGATTCCTACAGTTTTTCACTGGCTGTCATTTTTAAAAGTTTTAATGCCATCTGATCCTCCACTCTCCCCGCACTAATCCTCTCTTCACTGCTTTCAAATCTAAACCGTAATTCTTTATTAGTTTCTAAAACATCCAAGTGTATATTAGAGTGCTTTAAAGAGAAGTTAAGGGGTGTGCTCACCTTATTATATGGGTTAAATAATAAGTATAGGACATTTTTACAAGAATGTATTAAGAAATACATTTTGGTCACTTAACCTTCAACGGAGGATAAGAGTCTTTTAAGCTGTTTCATCTATTTTCAGTCAGGTGTTGAAGGCGGTAAAGGAGGGTTTCAATCTGATAGGGAAGTTATTCCATCTCTTGGGAGCAAAAAACTGCAAAGGAGAGGGTTAATTTTGAGGTTTGGCAGATACTTTAATATCAAGTACCATTTATGCCTGATTAGGATTGGTGTAATGTGTTCAAAGTTCTACACTCCATCAAATGTCTTGATTCCAATTTAACTTTCTTTTTTTTTTTTCTTCCTTTTTTTAAATATTAGTCTTCATGGTATCAACTGCATGCTCATAGGGCAGCTCAAAGGCATCGGTCTATATCCTTTGTTGCACTGGCACCAGAGCCAGAGTGACCATTCTCTCACTCCGCATTTCTCTAGTAGACTATAGGCTGAGGGGCTACTTTTGGAACTAGATGGACAGCAAATCCCCACCATGCCCCTATTCTAGTACTGGCCTCCTGAGGCATGTCAGACTGGTTTAACATTTTGTGTCATAGCTGATTTTGGTTTCCTGTCCAGCCTTGACTGACAGAGTTCAAGAATGTTATCTCATTCTGGAGTTTCTTTGGTTTAGACACCGTTACATATTGTCTGCACCGGTACAGCGGGGTATCCCACTCCTCGATTTTATAAAAACCTCACTATTTGTCGTCACCTTTAGATCACATATTGTCACTTTGAACCTGATACCTTAAGCAATTAGATTTGAACTTTGAGTGATCAGAAAGAAATATGTGAAGATGGTCCATTAGTCTAATTTGTAGATTGGTTCCTGCCATTATGATGGCTGCAGATTTTTTAAATTAATTAGTTTCTGGTGCATAGATTATACTATATACTAAGAATTATTGACCGATATAAATGTAGTGAGTCACACTTTTATATTTAGTATCTCTTTTGAATCACGTTTCTCATTAGACGACTTTGCTTTGTGTTCTAAGTTTCTGAACTTTTGGTTGTGTTTTTTGAAGGTCTCAAATCTAGTGTGGTATGAGCCAAAACAATAGAGTAAGTATTATGTGCGACAGATCTAGATGCCAAGTCTGGCAATAAAGTATTGGTCACTTCAGCTGTCATGATAGCCAAACTGGGGTGAGTCATTAGTGGCTGGATCTTCCCACTTATTAGGTTTCAGATTGCTAACCCATAGCACCTTGAGGATGGCCATGCACATCTTACAAATGGCTGCAAAATGCAGTTCATGAGTAGTGTGATGCACCTCTTTCCAATGCTTGCTTTTCAATGATATCTAGTTGTGTTAGCATGACTGCCAATACAAGACCATCTCTCAATAGTAAATGCATTGCTACAGATGCTTGGTCACCAGATTATAGAACTTTATTTACATCTAATTTAAAAAAGAAATCAAATGAATCTTGTAACGCAACAATTTTGTGTGATTCTCCAGGTAACCAGGAAAAGCATTAATTAGTTAGACAAACTCAATTTTTAGTCTTTTACTACCTACACTATTGATTAGTACAAAACATTATTCTCTGTTTACTGATGGCTTGAATTATAGCACAATAAGGACGTTTAGGTGTAATTTTAGCCTTAGCAGAAAGCCAGATTGCAGGCCACCCCTTCACAAACCTACAGACCTCTCTAAAATGGGAGAAGGTTGTTTTAAGTGGCCAGAGCCCACTGACATTTATGCCACTGGTGCCCTGTTTTGTCATGATTTCACTAGTCTCTATGAAGCAGAAGAGAGACAGCACAATAAACCGAATTAGGGGTTGCATTGCTTGTTGCCAATCTTTAACATGACTACATCCCTGTTAGTAGTTACCTGAGGCTGCTGCCATTTTGGTTATGGTGGTAGAGATGATGTACAAAACTCTGCTGCTTTCCAAATAGAGTAATGCCATATACGTACACCCCACACATACATATAAGGTGAGAGATGAGACATTTTAAAGTTCTTGCTCAGAATGTACATGATCAGTTCTACTTTTTCCACTGCTCTATCTTTAGATTTGTAGCTCATTCAGTGAGATTAGGTGGGGGTGTGACCCTGAAAGTACCCAACTAAAGAAGTAGCGGGCCGCAGAGTGAATGGTGAGGTGATCAAGGTTCAAGATACATTGTTCCCATAAGGAGCTTGGTCAATACTGATTTGCAATAGGTGGGCCTCTGGGTCCGATGTAGGGTTTGGCGGACCGGCTACTCCATCGCAACGGTGACAAAGTCTATTGCCCACCAAACTTGCAGTCCGCCTGCCAAACTTGGAGTCGGGCAGACTGAAAACTTTACATTGATAGTGTAAACCTACCTCTGATGCCCTGCTTGATGAGTAGTGGCCGTCCGAGGCAAGCCGTCCAACCATCCGCACTATCTAGAATGGGCGGTCAGGTGTGTTTTTACTGAGGGGTACCCTGGGGGTGAGAGACAGTAATAAAAGAAAAATTACCCCTATGCCATGCGAGAAATCGTCCATGATGTACAATTCAATTGTTGTTTTTTTTTTAAAAAAAAAAGCTCCAGCTTTGAGAGTTTGTTTCTGAAATATAAAAAACTTTGGAAAGGTTTGACAGATGGTTGTCTTGTTTTACTGAGCCATAAACCAAACTTTTCTACATGGACATGAACCGCCATGATGGTATTTGCTGCCAATGTATCAATCAATCTATCAGCATTTGTAGAGTGCAGCACTGTCACCCCTAAGAGTATCTGGGTGTTGAGGGTGCCATGTCTCCATCGAAAATCCAGGTCTTGAATTTCTTTCTGCAATCCTCAAAGGAAGTGGAGGGACAAGTCGTTCCAGGTCTTGGAGGTGATGTAGGAGAAGGAGCGATTCCCGCTGTGGCTGTGTAGGATGGGTGGTGAGTGCAAGGGCAAGTGTGGCGGAGCGCAAGTTTCTTGCGGGCAGATGGAAGATTGATGTAGGATGGACCTTGGTCTGGCAGAGCTTTATAGGCGTATGTGAGGATTTTCAACTGGCATCTCTTCTGGATGGGGAGACAGTGTAGATTTCTGAGGTGTGGAGTGATGTGGGTTCAATTGGGGAGGCCTAGGCTAAGTCTGGTCGTGTTGTTCTGTATGGTCTTCAGTCTTCTGAGGAGCTAGGTAGAGATTCCGGTGTAGAGAGAGTTGCCCTACTCGAGGCGACTGGTGATGAAGGCCTGGATGACGTTCTTTTTGGTGTTTGGATCTACCTGAAGATTCTGGGGAGAATGCGACGGCAGAGGAAGCAGGAGGGGGCAACTGCCTTGATTTGTTGTTCCATGGTCAATAGACTGTTGAGCATGATGCTGAGGTTGCGTGCATGGTCGGTCGGTGTAGGTATAGGTCGGAGTTCTTCTGGCTATCAGCTGTTGTCCCATATGGAGGTGTTCTTCCCGAAGTTCAGCACTTCTGTTTTGTCAGAGTTAAGTTTGAGGCAGTTGTCTCTCATCTATGTGGCTACATTGGTCATGGTGCTGCAGAAGTTGATTTAGGCATTGGATGGGTCATTGGTGAGCAAGAGGATACATTGAGTGTATAGAGATGTACATGGAGCTGGTGGACATCTCTAAATTTGGTGGGAAAGTACAGGCAGGGTTGTGTATGTAAATCCTCTGCCACACTGTCTGCATTTTCTCCAGCTGGCAAACACTAAATCAAGCCGTCTGTCTAGTGTGTCCGAGTGGGTGAAAAACAATGGTTTGAAATGCGGCCAAGAGTGATTGTCAGTGGTTAGACTGTTTGTAATCATTTGTCCCATCACCTTTTGAGTGTTTAATTACCAGTATTATGCCTGGAAGCCTGAGGCTGGCACAGCTTTACAAGCCTACTATTGACAATGTTTATGAATTCCAAAAAAACTTTGACAATTTGCACCTATTCAAGGAGTACCTCCGCAGGAGAAGCCCTAATTCATTTTCGGCAAACCAGACCCTATGGGCCTTATTTATGAAGGACTTGTGACGCCGGTGCGTCACTTTTAACATGGGAAAAAGTGACGCACCGGCGGCGCAAGTCCTTCATAAATAAGGCCCTATATATTTAAGTTCCTGCCTCTTAGTGTAATCGTATAAGGAGCAGTAGAGGATTTGCATTACTGTATAATCTAATTATGTAATAACCTGTCTTTTAAGATACCATATTCATTCTCATATGACGAAGAAGAACAAAAGAGAGCCCCCCCCACCTGCAGAGGAAATACACAGATATTGTATTGGCCTCTGTCAGAGTGTCTGCTGTCACCAGGGCTAGGGAAGCTAGCCTCTTGATTGGACTGGCCATCCGTAGTGTTTGGATTTGGAGCCTTTAACCTGGAGGTGTGCATTCCAAGGTTGGGGGTTCCTAGCCACGGTGTGTCCGTGAAACAGCGAAATGTTCATCCTAAAGAGAAGGGACCTGCTCTCAGGAAATGGGAAAGTTTTTTTTTGACCGAATACAGAAGCTGTCGCTATCCGCGACAACAGGGGCGTAGCTTGGTAAGTAGGATTTAGGGGGGCTTCAGATTTCTCAACAACCGCGCCTGCATATAATGTTAAAATACATTATACGACCAGCAGAGTGCATGCGAAGCACTAAAGGGATAGTGGATAAGCATACAAATCCAGACTGGTAAGTATGAGAAAACATAATATTTTGTCAAATAACCAACATTTTTGAAGACTTTCAAACCAGAGAGAGAAACTGTATGTGTGCATTTTTTTCTGCTTGTGTGTAAATATTGCTGGTGAAATCCGACAGACACCTCACCACACACGACTGAAAGCACCTTTAGCAAACTATCGGAAAATATATTTATTAGGGGGCTATAGCACCCCAAACACCCCCCCTGACGCTACTCTTGTTAGGTAAGTCTTTTGTATTGACTCACAAAGATTCCTTGGGTATCTCAGGATAACTCTAGCAGTCTCCAGATCTGCTCTAGTGCAAGTCTTTGTGAATACTGGTCAAGATGTAACTATGGTCAACAAAAAAAGTCAGTCCTGGCTCTTTGCAAAAAAGATTCTGGACTATTCTAAATTTGGTTGGAGAAGTACAGGTAGGGTGGTGGATGTGAAGTCCTCTGCCACACTGCATTTACAGTTAAGTGAAGGATTATTCTCTTCCAAAGATAGACTGCAGTACATGCACGATTTGGACAATTGTGTACAAAACCAACAGGTAATGACACTTTCTCAGTTCAGATGTGTTGGGAATGATATCCACTCCCTTCGTGCCATTCTGTCGCTTGCACGTGAGAGTCAGATAAAGAATTAGGCAATTAATGGGCACAAACGACGGACACATACAAAATCAAACTAACGTCAAAAATGAAGGAAGCATTGCTGTGATAAGCACAAAAGAAATAACACGAATATAAGACTATGATTCCATCTGGATCCTACAAATTTCAGAATAGCAACAGATGTGTTGATGTGCGGATGGGGTGTGCACCGCCATGCAAGAACAACAGTTGCACACTAAAGTATTGGAACTTCGAGTGAGGAAACTGTGTTTACAGTCTTTCCTCCCAAGAATAAAGGGATTGTTAGTTCTAGTTTGTACCAAAAACTAAATACAATTTTATATAAACAAAGAAGGAGGAACATGATCAAGAAGTCTATCAATGGAAGCACAGAAGTTGTGGAATTAGCCATCCAACACAATTTTTCAGTAGAAGAGCGCTTGCCAATGACTGGCCAGATACACTCAGCCGATGCGCGGAATCTATCACGAAAGGGAGTTGAACCAAGACCAACTCGACAGGATTTCTTCTAAATTGGAGAGAGCCAAAGATCCATCTCTTAGGTATAGATATCAGTTATAAATGCTATCCTAGGCGGGGGAAATCTTGTGAATAGCTACATGAGTATGTCACCGTTGCTTTGCATGCCATACGTCAGGAGTCATTACATCACAGGAGTAACACCAGGAGTCATATCACAGGCACATTTTTAGGTCTCGCCTGTCGATGCGCATGCGCATCGAGCAAGCGAGAGTATTGGGACTTATCCACTCTTTTCCCAACTTGCAAGGAATCGTGGCGATTCCTTGCAGTGCCCGTGACTTTTAAGCTCAATGCGCATGCGCATTGAGCTTAAAAGCGCGTGCACGTCCGTCTTGGTTTACCCGCTCCGCCCCCTCCCCTTCCCGCCGTGTCGCATTTCTCCTCCCCCCTCCCCTCTCTTCCCTCCGTCTTGTTTGGTTGTCCCTCCCCTTCCCGCCGTGTTGCATTTCTCCTCCCCCCTCCCCTCTCTTCCCTCCGTCTTGTTTGGTTGTCCCTCGTAATGGACGTGGCACGCCAACACCTCCCAGAGCGAGGCTTCCTCCTTCTGTCCCGGCATTGAGCCCAAGCAACATTTGACAGAGAACCATCTGTGAGTCCCGTCGCCCTCCGTCTCTTTCACCAGATGGTTAGTGCAGCGATGCCCGTAGTCCCCAACTCACCATGGCCGACAGCGAAAAACTAGACAACCAGCGCGTCAAGAATTTTAAGCAGTTTCTTTCCCTCCACCCACGAGATCGGCTGCGCGTCCTTATCTATTTCCGCCCTGAGCACCTCGCACATAGCTTGACTAATGCCGGCTCGTGCGATTTGATCCTGGCTGCCGATTATTTCCAGTAAGTGTCCCCCCTCCTGGGTTCCTCCATCCCGCTGATCTAACACTCCCTTTAATACACTGGCGCGTCCCGCGGTTTTCCCATCGTAGGGCCTCCTTGACCCATTTTCTTACTTTTCCCTCCTGTGGATTTCCACCCTGCTATTCCAATATGGAGCGCTCCTCTCTAACACGCTGCCCCATCCCGTTGACTCCCTTGCTGTAGGACATTCATGCCGCTTCTCTGAACCGATCCAGAGCGAACCCTCCTTTCCCTGCTGCTCTCCGCGTCTGACGCCCTACTATGGTGCTCATTTCCGCACTTCCCACCGTGACTCTGTGGACCTTCAGAGCCTTGCCATGCTTCCTTCCCTCATTGCTGCACCTCCCGTCACGACTACGTGAACTCTCCTTCAGAGTCCTGCTATGCTTCCTTCAACCTTCTGCATCGCTGCACTGCCTCTCAATCTTCCCGTCCCGCTCCTGATCCTCGCACTCGCAGCAGTGTCTTCCATAGTGATCTGACTCGCGCAAACATTACAGCCTGACACGCGGGTTGACCACAGCATTCCTTGCGCCCTGGCCCTGCAACCCCCCTCTTGACCACCACTAGACATAGCACTTTGCAGCATACCACACCTTGCACACACCATTGATTTATCTTCCGTCTCTAACTCACAGGCAGCATACCCAAGCTCCTTTGCGATGGATTGACCCTTCGCTAATCACCCTGTTCAACTAGCTATGAATATCTTATAACATACTTTAGTCACCTCTACACTTCGACCCCCTCACCCATTCCCCTTAACCTGTGTTCATTCCACGCATAGGTTTCCTTGGGACATCCTGTGTCCTGGTGGACGGAGCCCGGCCTCGACTCTTGAGTAAGTCCACTACTGCCCATGCAAGGGCATCTCAAGCTCACCTTTCTCTTCTATGATCCTAGGCACATGGGTGTGTGTCCCCTCAAACAGGCAGTTTAGTGACAGCGGGGGGAGGGGTGGACACCCTAAATAATAAAAAGCACCTGCCCCCTCCTGCACTACTCTTTAATGTCTACCAAGGGGGAGCTGTCAGGAAACACGCAGGGGGGCGAGAGCTATTATAAAAGCCAGTACCATTTACAATGCCAATAACTCAAACAAGTGTAAATGCAATAGATTTTTTTATATGATGCGTTTACGGCTGAAGCGCGAATGTTGTACTTTTCTAAAACTCTATGCAGGCTTTGGAATTTTCAGACCTGTAGCCACGTATAGTGTGTCTTTGGCAAAACTTCATTTCATTCTAATTCAAGATATGTTACGAAGTTTCTCTTCCCTCACTCACCCTCACTCACCCTCACCCTCACTCACCCACACTCACCCTCACTCACCCTCACTCACCCTCAAACCCTCACCCTCACTCACCCTCACCCACACTCACCCTCACCCTCACTCACCCTCAACGCCTCACCCTCACTCACCCTCAACCCCTCACCCTCACTCACCCTCACCCTCACTTACCCTCAACCCTTCACCCTCAACCCCTCACTCACCCTCACTCTCACTCACCCTCACTCACCCTCAACCCCTCAGCATCACCCTCACTCACCCTCACCCTCACTCACCCTCAACCCCTCACCTACCCTCACCCTCACTCACCCTCAACCCCTCACCCTCACCCTCACTCACCCTCAACACCTCACCCTCACTCTCCCTCAACACCTCACCCTCAACCCCTCACTCACCCTCACTCACCCTCACTCACCCTCACTCACCCTCAACCCCTCAGCATCACCCTCACCCTCACTCACCCTCACCCTCACTCACCCTCACCCTCACTCACCCTCAACCCCTCACCTACCCTCACCCTCACTCACCCTCAACCCCTCACCCTCACTCACCCTCACCCTCACTCACCCTCAACACCTCACCCTCACTCACCCTCAACACCTCACCCTCACTCACCCTCAACACCTCACCCTCACTCACCCTCAACACCTCACCCTCAACCCCTCACCCTCACTCACCCTCACCCACACTCACCCTCACCCCCTCACCCTCACTCACCCTCAACCCCTCACCCTCACTCACCCTCAACCCCTCACCCTCACTCACCCTCAACCCCTCACCCCCTCACCCTCACTCACCCTCAACCCCTCACCCCCTCACCCTCACTCACCCTCAACACCTCACCCTCAACCCCTCACCCTCAACACCTCACCCTCACTCACCCTCACAACACATATTGTGTTACAATAGGTGTCACATTTGCGAAAGATAAAACGATTGGCATTGTAAATAACAAAGCTATTATTTCGCTATTTTAAAAACAAGCACATAAAAAATGTGTCCTTTACAATACCAATAGCTCAAACTTTCCTAATACGAGACATATTGCATTGCTGTGCTTCTCTCCCCTGCTGCACTCTCCTGCTCTCTAGAGATGTAGCATAACGACGAGAGCTGCCATATAAGTCACGTAAATACAAAACATGTTGCATTCCAAATGCTATAGGTGTCACATTCGCAAAAGTTATAACTATTGGCGTTGTAAATGACAAAGCTATCAATTTAGCTATTTTAAAAACCAATAAATAAATAAAATATTTGTCAGTTACAAAACCAAAAGCTCCAACTTTTCTAATGCGAGACCTATTGCATTTCCAATGCTTGTTTTACCTTTAAATTGCACAATTTGGCTTTATAGGCACGTTACTTTTTAAAGATTTAAATCAGTGAAGTTTATTATATATGAATGTATTTAGTTGTATGAGTTTCCGTATATAAATTTATAGATATATAAACACACACACATATATACATATAAATATATTCACTGAAAATAACAAAGGTTAAAATGATGTTATAGTTAGCTGCTGCAATAAGATAAAAATAAACGTTTAATCCCCCAAAGAAACACTGAAATTCACTAGATAGAATTTACTGAGCTAACTATAACTTGTGACCTTGCAATGCACTGCTTATGACCGCACATATTTTATTGCTCATGTCAATTTAAATGTCAGTGACGACATTACTGACTGCATCATTGATGACATCACAGATTGCATCATTGATGACATCACTGACAACCCCATATTCACATACAGCACAGAGTTACAGAGATTACAATTGTGGGTCCATAACATGGAAATAGGATAATTCTAGGATGCTAGCATAGTTGTGTATGTTAAAAGGAATATGATGCATTGTTTACTAATCACTAAAGTTTGGCTTGCAAATATTATTTCATGATAAACAAGGTAAAGGATGAATGCACCTGATGTGGGTTGCAGAGGCAATTTGAAAGTAGGTTGTGGCTTAAAGCCAACAGCTGTTTCCAAAAAAGCTGAGCAAAAGGCCAAAGCTTCTATTCACAATAATTTATCCACTAGCGGGTATCTGGGCAAAAGTCCATGTTAAATAGTTATAATACAGTATTATAGGCAAATTCTATACAGCGGGACATTTACAAAGTGGAGATGCTTATTTCCAGAGCTTCACTGAAGAGTTTGAGGCCCTGTATATTGTTGAGTAATGTAGAATGTTGGAGTGTCCCACTTAGAAGTGGTTATCTCACAGTGGGGTGAGTATGGTTGTAAGGTTTTATGCCATTGTGGCCATCTCAGGAACATGTGTAGTGTATTTTACTAAATTACAGAGGATTGTCCAGAGGGCCTGGCAGAAGGTATCTTAATTGGCAAATGTATATCTGTCAACATCTTGACTTAAAATTGTGGGTCATGTGAAATCTTTAACAGTGTAATCCCATTAAGATGAATAGAAAAGTAGACACAGATGTAGCATATTGAAGTACTTCTACTCCACATATCTTATAGGACAGCGTCACAATGATTGTATGAGGTTATCAATGATGTAATTTGAGATGTCATCAATGATGTCATTTAACATGTCGTAAGTAATGTAATGTGTAAGGCCACAACCAGCGCATAGTACTGGCACAAGTTACAGTTAGCTTACAAAAGTATAACTGGGGATTTTTAGTGTATTTTCAGTTTTTAAATGCTATTTTTTATCATATTTCAACACGTAACTATATTGTGATTTTAGATTTCGTTTTTTTTCTGTGAATTTCTAAGACTGTTTTAAATTTAAGCTAAGATAATATTACCATAAATATTTATAAAAACTGTTTTACCATTGGTAATTTCAGTTAGTTTCTTTGTTTTTTAAATGCAAGGTATAATCTTATTACTCTACCTAAGAATATGGACACTTGAACAATTATACCTGCTTTCCTTGAACCCAGGACCACACCACTGACTCCAAGGGTCAGTTTGCCGATCTCCTATTTGAGCTACAGGGACAAGACCGACTCCCAGTGGCCTCTCTCCCTACAACTGGGTCTGCCCTCGACCTTGCTGCTGGCCTTTGGGGGAGAGCATCACCACCGCCAAGTGGTGCCTCCCCAACGCACACACTAGGCCACTCCATATGGAAATCAGTCATATGAAAGTGACACTTGGTACTGCTCCCACCGGAACAGTCCAACTGGAACTTCTATGACATGGTCCCTGCAGATGGGAACATATGCAACCTAGACCCAATTCAGCCTACTTGCTGCTGCATGGTTCCTATGGCCCAGTTAGCACTGGACCCACTTCTGTGAACCCATCATACTTAGGATGTGTACTGCAACAAACAACAAGGAAGTGATGGAAGGAATGTCTGAATTGCTCTGACCCACTGGTGATGGGCGAGGCATCTTCCAATCAATCACTTTACACCCACTGTTCTTCTTTGAACAGGGACCAGCCGCCTCTTCAACCTCACCGGTCAGACCATACCATCATGCCGTGTCACATGCTAAGTTTTTCAAAAACAACACATGAGTATCTTACACAGTTTGTCTGGCATGTACAAGACCCTGTATGTCATCATATGTTGATGGTATATCGCTTCTGTATAAAAACTAATTTTTCAAAATGTAAAACGAGCATCAGGAATAAAGCAATATAACGCTTAATCAAGTGTAGTACAATCTGATTATGCTACTTCCAATATTTTGCCATGCAGAAAGCCTCTGCAGTTTGAGAATTAGTCAGAAAATAAAGTGTTCTTTAAAAACAAAAGACTTAAAGGAAGGTCACAGGTGAACCCTTTGCTTTCTCTAAACAGGGCTGTCTTACACAGGGCAGCGCTGAGACGATGTGGTGCAGCGGCCAGAGCTGTCAACTCAAGAGCTCGGGATCCGGGTTCGAGTCTTGGCATTGGAACAACACCCTGTGATTCTGGACAAATCAGTTAATCTACACTTGCCCATGGCCAGCGCCTGGATACACTCATGGGTGATAAATCGTGCTATATAAATCTACAAATTTAACTGAGAAACACCTGTAAATCTGCTCTAGCCCAGCCCGACAGGGCGCAGAAAAACATTAACCACAGCTGATGCCATGCAGGGATGCCAGGCCGGTTGTATTTTAATCTGGTTCTACTGTGACCAGCTTTGCAGCTCATCTCCCTCACCTGCAGAGCTGGTCAGTTGTTTGTGCCCCAGCTCTGAACTTTGTCCTTTCACAAGTCACATTCCTTCCTAATTTAGAATTCTTTCACGAAGATCAGCTCTGCTGCGCTGCTCCTTGAACCACCGCTGGCTTTTAGCCCAACAGGTCATGTGTGGATTTGTTCATTATTCGAGTATGCCAGGCCTTTAAAGAAAGATTTTGGAAGCTGACATTATAAAGCTCGTTTGCTGGTTGGTGGTAAAATGTAATTTTCTTTCAGAATAAGCAAGTGTTTTGGCATCTTCGGTAGAGGCGCTGTAGGCATCTTACGGAAAGGCTAGCGACCCAAGGACGCACCAACATGCCACAAAAGAACCAGATGTTGCTTTGGAACAATCAGCATCTGCCTCCATTGTTTGACCCAAACACAAAAAGAGTCCACCAGCCTCCAGATGGCTGACGGCACAATGAGGGGCTCACGCCAAACTTTCGATATCAATGGGTCATCCCACGCTTCTTGAACCTGTGAGCAGAAGGGGGCTAAGTCCATAAGTACTGGGTATCAACCCTTCCATAATCCACCCATCGAAGTCAGTGGTATATGTGGTGTCGTAGGCATAAGGATGACAGACACTTACTTGATATTTAAAGGAGCTTTATTCATGCACTCCTGCTTCGTCCCTGTCCCTACTCTAACTAACTCTTTTTTGCTCGTGCCCCTCCTCTTCCTTCCACCCCATGACTCCGCCCACGCCCAACTACTAGAATGCTCAAACAGAACATCTCCCCTTTTGTTAAAGAAATGAACTGACTTTATTAGAGTTCTTCAATCAGTCTCTGAGGCCTGTGAATGTTCCTTTTAGGTCGCAGGTTCATGCCACCATCACCCAATTCAGCTTCAGTTCTCTGATCAGGGCACTGGGCTGTGCCCGTTTGATTGGGTCCTTGTGTATCCAGTGGCTTTCCATCCTGTTCAAGCGCCTCTTTCATGCCAGGCGTGCACTTTTGAAAATGAGACATTCCTGGTGATCCTTCTATTTTCGGACGCCGCTGTGACCATGGTGCCCTTTGGTGGGTGACAACCAAAGGGTCGTCTTTGAACGTGCAATGTTTTTCTTGATTGTTCTTGTTTGACCACCACACAGTCCCCTGTCTGTAATGAGGGAGACTTGACTCTCCGTCGAGTGTCCGCATACAATTTCATTTTGTCCTTACTGGTTTGATCAGCCAGGGCCACTTCTTAGTGGACATGTGTCGGAGACACTGGTCGCAGGGCACCTTCCCACGTCGGAATCCTTGTTCTGATGGGTCGCCCCAGCATAAGAGCATTTTCCGGTGGTAGCATGTGGTGTAGTTCTGTAGGCTCGCAGAACTTCGTTGAGGGCAACTTGTAAGTCTTTCTTCTCGAGCGTGGCTTGTTTGAACGTTTTCTTCACAGTCGCCATGAACCGCTCAATGGTGCCATTAGCCTGTGGCCACAGAGGCGTGACCTTTCGATGTCTAAAGTTAAGGTGCTTTGCGAACTCGTGAAACTCCTGGCCATTGAAAGGAGGACCATTGTCTGTTTTGAGTTCCTTTGGGACACCCCATGCGGCAAACACCTCATCAAGCACCGCAATCATGCAAGAAGCATTAGTGGATGGCACGATCTGGGCTATCGGAAACCTCGAGTACTCATCCATGATAGCCACTACATACTTGCCAGATTGGAGGGGTCCATAAAAGTCCATGGCTAGTTCTTGCCATATCCCACTGGGTAGCTTAGTCATTTGAAGCGGGGCTGGGGGTGTTCCATGGCTAACTAGTTGACACTGGGGGCAGTCCTTGAAGGTGGCCTCCACCATGAAATCAAGCAGCGGGAACCAGACTCGCTCACAGAGATTTCTTTTGGTTGTGACCACTCCCCTGTGGCCCTCATGAGCCAGGTTAATGACTCCTTGTCGTAGCTGCCTCGGGATGACAATCTGATGGTCTCTCAGGAGGAGCCCCTCCGAGGTGGCAGATAGCTCATCATTGATGTGTCTAAACGCTTGCATTTCTTGGCGGACCTGAGGATCGGTATTCTCTTCCTCACTGTCATGCCTCCATCTATGAGAGCGTATTACTTTCTGAAGAACGTTGTCTTGGGCAGTAGCTTCCTGGATTGCCTCTAATGGAATAGCTGGAGGCCGGGCGGATCCTACTACAAAGTGTATGTATTCCTCAGCTATTGACGGAGGCGATGCCTGTGGGTGTCGGGACATATAGTCCGCAGGGTTCTCCCCTTTCCCCGGTTTGTGTATGATTGTGTATGTGTATTCCTGTAGGCACAGGCCCCATCGTCCAATTCTGGGTGGCATCTTTGCATTGGGGTTGCCAAATATGGTGACCAACGCCTGGTGGTCCGTTATCATGGTGTAATGTTTACCATATATGAAGACATGAAAGTGCTTGCAAGCCCAGACGACTGCGAGGCTCTCCTTTTCTGGATGAGAATCTGCCTTTTCAGTTTCAGATAGGCTGCGACGGACATAGGCCGCTGTGTGCCGTTGATCAGTGTCTTTGTCGTACTGGGCTAAGATGGCACCCAGACCCACTGGACTGGCATCCGCTGTTATTTCAGTCTTCCTCTTAGGGCTAAAGTATGCTAGGTTGTCTGCAGCCTCCACGGCCTGTTTGATTTCCCAAAAAGCCCTCTCACACTGAGGGCTCCACACAAACGGTTGTCCTTGCTTGGTGAGTGTTCTCAGTGGATGACTGATGGTGGCGTAGTCTTTTATGTATCGGGCACAGTAGCTCGCCATGCCCAGAAATGAATGAATGTCACCAACATCCTGAGGGCTCTTGGTCGCATTGAGTGCAGTCACTTTTTCCGGGTCAGGCCTCATGCCCGCTCCTGAGAACACATGGCCAAAGAACTTGAGTGGATTGGTGGAACTCACATTTGTCATTATTTAAGGTCAGGTTGGCTTCTAGAAGGGCATGGCATACTCAATCTAGCGCCTTGTCATGCTCCTGTGTGTTCGACCCATATACCAAAATGTCATCACTGTAGTTCAGCGAGTTGGGTATGTGTCTGATGGTTTGACGAATCATCTCCTGAAATATTTTGGCTGCTGATGAAATGCCAAAACTCAGTCTCTTGTATCTAAACAGGCCTATGTGTGTAGCAAAAGTGGTTATATATCTGGACTTTTCATGGAGTTCCAGCTGGTGATAGCCTTTATTCAAGTCCAGCTTAGAGAATACTCTGGCTCCATTCAGGGCAGTTATCATGTAACTCAGGTGGGGACCTGGGTGGGGCTCCCTCTCTATGGTATTGTTGGGAAGTCTCATGTCCTCACACAAGCGTACCTTGTCCGGAGTTCCCTTCTTTGGGACGATGACGACTGGCGACACCCATGGTGTAGGACCATCTGTTTTTTCAATAATGTCAGTTTGTAGCAGCTCCTGAATCTCATCTTCGACCGCTTGCTGAAGATGAAACGGCACTCGTCGGGGGTGTTGAGCTACAGGGCGCACTTGATCGTTGATGTGCAGACGGATTTGATATTTACTCTTGTTTCCGAGCCCAGTGAATAGCTTAGGGAACTTACGGATTATGTCTGGATCATCGCTGACTCTATAGAGGATCTCCACAAGGCGGAGACATTCTGCAGTCGGCAAGCTGAGGAGGCACTCAGCCTCAGGGCTTTCAATGACATTGATGTATGCTGTTGCAGACTGGTCTTTATGGGTGAGAGTCGTTTCAAATTTGCCCAAACATGGAAGTGGTTTCTTCGCCATCCAGGTGAATACTCTTACGTGTGCTGAACTCAGTTGAGGTGGTGATTTCATTTTGTTATATTCTGTCACGGGCATGTAGTTTAGGGATGCCCCACTAACTAGCATGAATTGTGCCTCATGGGTCCCCACTCTTATGTCCAGTGGGGGATACCTTTTTAGTTGATCTGGGTCTGATACCATGCAACCATATTCATCTGTGTAATCAGACTCTGCAGACGTCGATCGTGATTCTCTCGACGGAGATCGTTTCTGTGACCTCCTAGTCCAATGGGATCCCTGAGAATCCCGGATGGAATGGGATGATCCAGAGGATGACATCGCCCTGTCTTGCTCTGCTTTGGTGTGATGTCTTCTGATATCAGGACGCAGCTTGTTTGTGTAGCCTCTTCTTTCTTTGTTGTATATGCCACACATCGCTTCAAAGTGGTTCTTTTGCCCACACTTGTGGCACTGTTGACCCATCGCCGGACACACATCTGCATGCGGATAATCGTACCCACATCGATAGCATTTTCTAGACCGTTCTGGCTTTCTTGCATGTTCGGCCTTCTTGTCTCTCCGGATAGGCTCGTAGCGTCGACGTCCTTTGTGTTGATGACGAGAGGTCGGTCTGGACCTTCTCTGTTGTTCACCTGATCTCCTGCGAGTGTTGGTGTTTTGCGTCCAGAATGCCTGTTCTTTTCTCTCACTTCTTCCTGTCTCCATGCATTTGGCGTGTTCCTCCGCCTGATCATGTACCCTTGTCATTTCTTCTATCTCATCAAGATTGTGGATTTTTCTCAGCAGTCTCCTCCGCAGTGTCTCAGAGTGACAACCCTCGATCACTCGTAGTCGAATAGCGTCTTCCGTCGAGAACACATCAAAGTTGCAGTACTGAGATAGCCGACGTAGCCTGGAGATGAAGGTGCTCATCCTTTCTTCTTTGTCTTGACGAGCTTGATGGAATACATATCTCTCATAATCCACATTCCTTTTGTGTATGAATTTCCTATTCAGCGTCTCTTTTGCTTGGTCGTATGTTCCTTTGTCGTCTGCCGGCTGCTCTTTAATCACTTTGCTGACTTCCTTGCCAACCAAATTACGCAATGCAATGAGTTTTTATCTATCTACAGTGACCTTTGACCCCTCAAAATCTTCTAGCCACTCCTGCCATCGGGGGCCCATGCTTCCACCAGACACCAGCGTTAATGGCTCAGGGGGACGCAGGTGCGATATTCGAGGCTCAGCTGGGGTCGCCACAGTAGCATTACCACCATTATCCTGTGGTGGATTCGACATTTCTGCAAGTGTTTGTCGGCGTCACCTTTCTTATCACGGGTGTTGGTTGCGTTTATCAATGTTTGGTTGGTGTTACCAATGCTTGTTTTGCATTTGCCGGTGCTTGTTTTTGCATTTACCAATGCTTGTTTCCATTTACCAATGCTTGTTTTGCATTTGCCGGTGCTTGTTTTTGCATTTACCAATGCTTGTTTCCATTTACCAATGCTTGTTTTGCATTTGCCAGTGCTTGTTTTTTTATTTGCCAGTGCTTGTTTCCATTTACCAATGCTTGTTATGCATTTGCCAGTGCTTGTTTTTTCATTTGCTAATGCTTGTTTCCATTTACCAATGCTTGTTTTGCATTTGCCGGTGTTTGTTTTTTCATTTGCCAATGCTTGTTTCCATTTACCAATGCTTGTTTTGCATTTGCCAGTGCTTGTTTTTGAATTTACCAATGTTTATTCTGCTTAGGCCCTGTGCTGCCTGATTTCAAAATGTCCGCGTCCACACTGCACAGGGGTTTGTCCTGCTGGTCGCCTGGTTCAAAGATGGCCGCCGCTAGGGAAATCTCGGCTCCCGCGAGATTTCAGCTTCATTCATTCCTCTCACGCCGGTGCAATCACTGGGACTCACCGGATCGCCGGTTTTGCAGGCGGTACCACAACGACGGCTCTCCTCACACCATCACTTGCTGGACCCCCCCAGGACGGGTCGGGGTGGGCTCCCGGACTCTACCGCTTCACTCACGGGTCACCTTCACCACCGTGCCGACTTGCACGCATCAGGGGTGAGTTCACCAGATTTGGCGCGAAGCAGCGCTCGGGGCAATTCTTTTTCAGCGCTCAATCGCGCTTGCCAGGCAGGGCTCCACGCGATCAGCGAATCGCCGAGCAGGCTCTGTTGTCGCTGGCCTGGGTCTTCAGGCGGCGATCTCTTCGGGGGCACACGTTTCGCGACGGCGACCACAGTTTCGTGCTGCCCAGGGACAGGGAGCTCCTCTCCTTCACGTGGGGATAGTGGATCACTATATCCCACCCTCGTCGCCAGCTGTAGTGTCGTGGGCAAAAGGATGACAGACACTTACTTGATATTTAAAGGAGCTTTATTCATGCACTCCTGCTTCGTCCCTGTCCCTACTCTAACTAACTCTTTCCTGCTCGTGCCCCTCCTCTTCCTTCCACCCCATGACTCCGCCCACACCCAACTACTAGAATGCTCAAACATAACAGTATAATCTCAGGAATCCATTCTCTTTGCTTTACAGCAAATGGAGATCGAGGTAAGAGCCAGCTCTATGCTTGAAGGACAAACATGTATAGGTTTATGAGCAGGAGTAGTCTGCCCAATGGACTGCAACTTGTTTGTGGTGTGACAGGTAGAATGATTATGACCTCGTGTAATTGACAGAGTGCATTTTGGTATTGCTAGAATGTCTTATATTTGCCCACTCTTATACCTTTCAAGTTAAATGGATGAGAGTATTTGGTGCAATCTTACGCCCAAGCAAGCCATCTGGCCTCAGAAAGAGGCACCAGACGTTTTGTCCCCCATACCTTATCCATGATGGTTATTTTGTGAATATGACACTTTACAACGCACGCGTTACAACGTGTCTTATTACAACACATTTTTTAAATAGCAAAATCCATTACAACGCATGTTGTTACAATGCATGTCGTTACAATACATAATCCATTACAACGCAATTACTATTCTAACTCCCCTGGGGCGTTACTTTGGGGAATGCGTTGTAATGGATTATGCGATGCAATGACATGCATTGTAATGGATTTTGCGATGTAAAAAATGCGTTGTAATGACAGGCGTTGTAACACATGCGTTGTAAATGATTTTCCCATATTTTTTCAGACTATGGGGCTGATTTAGAGTTTGGCAGTCAGAGTTAACACTGATGTCCTCCATCATCCAGAGAGACCCCCACATGCCACATTTTGAGATATCATTCATCCCCACAAATATCTCTCTACATTGAGAGAAACCTTTGTCATGGTGGCTTCTGTCAATGCAGGAAACTTTTGACAGACAGTACCGCCAGCCACGATTGCTGGCCATCAAACGTTCCTGTTTTTCATACTCAAACTCCCAAAGAGGGAGTTTTTGGGAAAAGTAAAAATCTTGTGACCATACACCCTTGGAGTTTTCTCCCAGCGTGTGGTGGTCATTTTGAGTGTTTTGCCTTAAGTTTTTCTTGTGGTGATGAACAGGACATAAAGGGCATTATAGCATTCACCCAAGTAGGGCCGATGCTGTAAAGCTCTTCCTCGAGACAGCCCCTACTCTGTCAGGTCACTGAGGAAGTATCGCATAGGGCGAGCCAACAGAGTCTCTGTTGACAGCATGCTGAAGGTCTGCCCGTCTCTAGAGGAGATGGGTGGACTGTGTTTGTCGGGCAGGGTACTCTGTTGCGTTTGCGATGGAGGACCCTATCCACCTAGATAGGGCCTGTGGCTCTCTCACCTCGAATTATACATTGATTTTGCAAACTTCTTGACAAGATGGGCCTAATACCCTTACATACCCTCCACCACCAGCGCCTCCACCTCCTTTCATTATATATACACCTTTTCCCTAACACTACCAGCACTTTAAGTACAAGGCTGGCAGTTCTTTGGCTGCCTGACCAAAGAACCCATGATAGACTTTGCAGGGAGACTGCACTGATCCCACCAGCGCAGGGCACTGCGTCTGGCAGATACCAAGCCTAGATTCAGGCATCTCTGTCAATGCACATGTGCACTGCCAGCCCTAGTTCTGCCAATGCACCTTAACCTTCATCTGCAACATGTGGTGTTGGAATCCTAGGCCCTTCCTCCGTTGCTGTGCCATCCAGCCTCCTGCTGTTTCAGCTACAAGAGCCATTCCTTAGTCCTGCCAACCTACCCCAAACCTGTCCTGCAGCCTGGCATTGCATTTCCAGAACCGGCCTGCATGGTTCTGCCAGTGCAGCTCAACCCAAACCTGGAGGGAGCCGTGTTATTACAGTGTTATGACACTCTGCGTGGATCTATAAAAGCGCCTCCATTTCGAACCTGCTTTGTGCCGAGATTCTCCTTGAGCTCTTCAAGTGCACCTCAATCGATAATGCTGTTCTGATTCTGGGAACCTTGAAAGGAGTTCTACCAATGCACAGTAGACTGAACTTCAGACCATTCCATCTGCTCTTCATACCCTTGAATCCGACCTTCATCCTTTCAGTGTACCTCAGTCCTGATCTCACCTCTTCCAGGAGGAAGCCTGGTCCTCTGCTTGTGGGCTGCTGAGTCACTGGTTTAAAAAAAAAAGATGGTGGGGAGGAGCAATCAACCACTGATCAGGGCAGTCTTTATGCAGCACAGAGGCGTACCCTAGAACCGCGAGTCCACAGGACCCCGCGTCATGGACACGCCAGTACTCACAGTCACTCATTCCGCTGAGGCCTGTTTAACAAAGGGAGCGAGCGATGGCCGAAGTGTGGGAGGGGACAGAGGCAGTGGTAATATGCGCTCAAGGATTTGTTTGGAACGGGAAACATCCTTTACAACGAAACTTTTACAACGCAGTGCTATTACAATGCAGGTTTTACAACGAAAACCATTACAACGCATTGTGCTGGGGGGCGCTCTAGGATAGGGAATAGATTTAATTTACTATCCAACACCTTCCCTAGTGTCCACGAGGACTGGAGTTGGAATAGTAAATGAAACTATTCACTATCCAGCACCCCAAAGCGCTATGCGTTGTAAAGGTTTGCATTGTAAAACTGGCGTTGTAACTGCATGCGTGGCAAAAGCATGCGTTGTAACGTCATACATCCGTTTGGGACAGGGCAGCTAGTGATCACCACGGGCAGATGAGAGCACAGAAGGAAATGTAAGAAGTCAGTGGGTTCACACTCTATATGTGCTGTCCTCCAGTGTCGGGTTTGGCAACTCGGAGGCCTGATGTACTACTCACTGCGCGCATCCTTACATTACCTCTCAGTCGCAGGTTGGAATCCCCAGAGGGCAATCAGACTTCATGTGTGCGAGGTTGATAAAATGAGTGCCACTGAGTAGGTAATATTTGATGTGTGTGCTAGAGGTCTGTGTTATCGCCTTTACAGTATATGCATCATCAAATGTCTTTATTCGATTTGCAATAGCAATCATAAAAGCACAATAAAAACTATTAAAAAATCTTCAGTGAATACACGATCAAGCCAGAAACTAAAAATTCATATATAAACATAAAACACCCCCCAATAAAAACCTAGATAAATAGCAGCATGCATTACAATGATCGAAAGTTGCAAATAGAGTAATACTGGACTAGCTTGCTTAACATTTAAAGGCAAAACAATAGGGTGAATTAAAATAGGGTGAATTTACTTGTATGACATACCAGCCAATTTGGGTCAAATAAAAACATTATGCAAAGTGTCCAATACAGAAGTCATGTCACAAGAACAGTATGTGCATTTAAAGAACTAGAGAGGCGGAATTACCTAGAAGGAGATCAAGGAATTTACTTAAAGAACAGTCGCTCTGTTAGGCCACTGACATGTGGTTCACTCAGCACCAGCCAAAGCAGCCTGCGAAAGGCACAGGCCTATTGTAAATCTCTCAATGTCTTTGTTGGTCAAACCGCCTCTGTTAAACAGTACAGAGTGGAGTGAACACTGACTACTTTGGGCAATAAAAAAACGAAGGATGAAAATACATGGTAGATAAAGTCCTGGAGTTGCTAGGGGTTCCGCGTTGGAGGGGGCTTGACTTTCCAGTTTGAACTGGACTGTTCTTACAGGAGCAGAACTAAGAGACCTACTAAGAGTTTGGTGGGCAGGCATTTCACCACAAACGTGACAGCTGCCCCGTCCACCACATCAAAAATAGCCCCCCCCAAAACCCCCCAAAATAAAAAATAAACATTAAAGCTGAAACCTTCAGCTCCTGGTACTGCAAAGACGTTGCTGATAACAACGCTCCGTCAGCAGACACGAAAGAAAAGCGAGGAAAAACAGAACCCTTAATGACATCGCACTATTTATAGTGGCAGAAAGAAGCAGCATCCTCTGGCGCGAAGCGTAGTGCGGTTCGCGGTGATTTTACAGTGTGAGACAAACTCTGGGCGCTAGAAATCAGTGTGAGCAGCGCGACTTACACGCTCTGCTGCTCGCAAAACTCAGCGACGTCCAGTGGAATTTGTTCAGCAATTCATGGAGTTCCGCAGAACAGAACTCCGCCCAGGCCTAATAAGCCCCCGCTTGATCCTCCTATCCCAAACTCCACAAGCAAATGCAATGTCATCTACCATGTGTTCCATGAAAAAGTACAGATGGTCTAACAGCACATCAAGAATGTCAAACATGTAATTTGCCTGACACCAACTCCTCCTTTCCATATCCCACAAGGATCATCCATTCAATCCCTGCCTCTCAAAGTCTTTGCTACCATTCATAACTGTCTAAAAGCCGCCACATACGAACATGATGTCTTACCCTCATCCTTCATCAGAAACCTTCCTGGAGAATGTCTTTCACTCCTACTGACCATCGTCAATGACTTGCCTCACTCAGCACATCTTTCCTAAGAAAGCTTAAGGCAGCCCAGCCCCAGATCTCCCCACAACGTCCACACCGACCCACCACACATCTACATTTCATCATTTAAAAAGCAGTCTATGCACAATTTCAATCTCTTATCAATATCAACCATGTCCTGTACAATCCGGCTTCTGATCTTGGTGCAGCATGGAGGTAGCTACCTTACTAAATTTGCATATGCCCTCCTGAGCAGAAATAAAAGTGATGTTATTGGTCTTCTCAGCTGCTTTTGACACTGCCAACCACATTGGATTCACGGAAAATGACCTTCACGTGTTCTCCTCAAATCTATTCAAATGACACCAGTTTGTTCACACTAACATCTCTAGGTCCCAGAAGACCCATTGACCTGTGTAGTTTCCAGGGCTCAGTGTTGTCCCCTGTCATCTTCAGCATATATGCTAAGCCAGTTGGGGCCTTACTCAGAGATTACACACAAATTCTTCATTGTGCTAGTTCAAAGCAACCGTGTTCTACACAATAAATGCCTTAACCGCTGTTACACCTCATTGAAGCCCAGCACATACCGGAGAACTACCCACACTAAAACAAACGTTCTGCTGTTTGCCATGATCAAACTACAACTAGTCTAAACCTGGCTCAACAACATAGATCTGGATGGATTCATAACCCATCTTCCAGCCAATGGCAAGTCTATTCATCATGGACACCAATCCCAACTTTAAGAAACACATTGCAGAGAAAAATAAGATGACATGGTACCAGCTTCCAATTTCTCCCAGAAAGTTTCTTCAGAACTACAGCTAAAGTCCTCTAGATGTTGACAATGCCCAGGTCCTTGACCTCCTGGACGCTACATTGGCACTACTTAAGGGCATACTACATGCAGAAGCACACCTCACCAAGTGTACAAATAAATATAAGCACTTTCCCCCCTCCCAGATGGAACTCCTCTAGCTCCACTTTCCAGCCTGCACCATATTCAATACAAACTGCATCATATATATATATATATATCTCAAAATGGATGTATGAAGTTACATTGCATTCCGTTGTAAGGCATGCCTTTACCACGAATGTGTTATTACGCCAAAGCTATTACAACGCAAACCTTTACCATGCATGCTATTTCAATGAATATGCCTTTACCATGCATGCTATTTCAATGAATATGCCTTTACCATGCATGCTATTTCAATGAATATGCCTTTACCACGCATTCATTTACAAAAGATTTCAACGTTTTCCCTGACCCCTACGTAAACCATAATTCTGAGCCTGGTGCACCCCACACCTTAGTCCCCAATCCTTCTATAAAAAAAATACACTTCACCTGCCCTGAACCCTAAAATCCTACCCCGGTGCGACAAATCCTGGTCCCCAGCCCTTCTCCTAACCCCTAAAACACAACCCCTACGCAATTCCCCCAGACATTCCCCAGCCCTAAACCCTTAAACCCTACCCCTGCACGACCTCCCCAGGCCTTCAGCCCATCCCCTACCCTAAACCCTGCACTCCCCCTGGCTCCCTGCCCTTCTTTAATCCAAAGCCCTAAAATAGTAACCCAGGCCCCAGGCCCAACACTGTCACCTCTCTCTCATGCAGGCAGCTCGTCTGAGGGGCGGTGCACGTCTTTGTGAGGAAGCAGAGTAGTCTCCCCATTTCCTCTAAAGATGTGGATAGCCTACCAATGCACTGTTTCCACGCACATGCCCTTGCTACTACACATATGCCTTTACCATACATACCGTAACAATATAATTAGTTATAAAGGCATGCGTGTTAAAAGCATATGCATAGTAAAAAAACCGTAATAAAGGCTATGCGTTGTAGAGGAGCATGCATTGTAACGGATGCATTGTAATGGCATGAGTGGAAACAGCCGCGTTGTAATGGCTGTGTCCCACTGAAAAGCCATCATGAACGGAATGCCTGCCTTTCGTGCTGACAAGCTCACTATATACAGTGACTGTCGGCACACCC
This sequence comes from Lissotriton vulgaris, assembly GCF_964263255.1. Lineage (NCBI taxonomy): Eukaryota > Metazoa > Chordata > Amphibia > Caudata > Salamandridae > Lissotriton > Lissotriton vulgaris. Next base: position 258,548,274 of record NC_141695.1, read on the forward strand.
AGAGCCTGGACATCATCAGTCTGGAGACAAGGAAGTGAAACAGGCATTCTTCACCTATGCTATATATAATCAACAGGAGAGAAAGGGCTTGTAAGGCCACTCTTGTACCCCTTATGAGCAGTAATTATAAATCAACAAAAGAGTGACTAAAAAAATAGAAGGGATAGTCAATGGCTACCATCAAGCTGAACGAAGAGTATCAGACAGAGAGCAGTCGGACAGACAGGATTACATGTAGAGTGCCACAAGAAGAACCCTCAGGCACCAACAAGACAGTTGGTTGTCGTTTGTCTTCATTGGGTTCTATATTGAAAGTAGTGATTGAAAAGTTAAAAGAAGTATGGACTACTCCCCGAACCAGTTTATTAGGGGGTAGTTCTAACCTCATTAAAACGTCATTAGTGAAAATAGAACGGACGGAAAAGTGGTTATGTTAGTTTGAACCACCCAGTCCCAAACAAAAAACAAATATAGGTCGACATGTTTCTGCTACAAAGAGCCTATACTCAGCTCAGCGTTCATCAGGACCATATATAACTACAACAAGTGAGTGAAGCACACTAAGGCTTCACCACCACTTGAAGTAGAAAGATTAACAAAAAGAGGATTACAACCTTATGTGTAATCAAGACACTTGAACTTCCTAGTGTTTTCTCCTCCTACGAGTAAGAGATTTATGTGTGTGTGATGATTTCACAGCACCGCATGGGCTCGCGGCTGGGGGAAAATTCTTCACGCTTGGGCACCTGGCTCCCGGCGACTCCCCGCTTCTAAACCGGCTTGTTGGCCAGAACCGCGGCCATGTAATCCTGTCTGTCCGACTGCTCTCTGTCTGATACTCTTCGTTCAGCTTGGTGGTAGCCATTGACTATCCCCTCTATTTTTTTAGTCACTCTTTTGTTGATTTATAATTCTTCACCTATGCACCTAGGATCTGGAATAAAATAATCCTTTCCATCATTGGTACCTTAGCCCTGCTCCAATTTTTGAAAGAGTTGAAGACCCACCTTTTTAACAAACACTACATCATTATTCAGTTACAGTCCAATTGTCTCCTGGAAATAATCTAGCCCTCCAGTCACATGTTGATGGTGTCTTTGCGTTGGATCCTAAGCTACCCTCCACTGCCTTTCAGTAAGGTTTGTTTTACAATAATATCACATACATATATATGCATACATACATAAACTCTTGTCAGCCTCATGGGCACTGGAAGTAGGGATGAGGAGGGTGCTGCAGTAGCTCCAAAATAACAATGCTGGAGGACAGAAGTTGAATGAGCAATAAAAGCTCATAAAAGGCCAACTGTCAGGCTCGGTCTTCTGAAAAAATTGCTGCTCATTCACTCAATATGGAGATTGGTGTTTACTTACTTTTTGACTGCCAAGTTTGAGTATTTTGTAATGCGAACTATGGCCCAGATGCATCAAGCTAAAAACCGCTCGCAAAGGGTGCAGATTCTCAGAATCTGCCCCTTTGCGACCGGTATTTTAGCATTTGGGATGCATCATCCCAAATGCAAAAATCGCAATTAAAGAAATCGCAAAATTGCGATTAGTTGCATTTAAGGAATCTCAAATTGAGATTCCTTAAATGCAATGCATTAAAGTTAAAAAATTAACGATTTCGCTAATAGGGGTCGCAAATTACCATGAAGTTGAATTTCATGGTAATTTGCAAAAACTTTGAAAAATGCACTAAAGTAAATTTTTCAAAGTTCCATTTGACACACAAACATGCCCTTAGGGCATGTGTGTGTGCAAGATGTACCCATATGCAGATTTCAGGGGTGCAACAGGGTGTCCTTTTGACACCCTGGCACCCTTGAAATTGCAATCTCAATTTGCGATTCTCTAATTGAGAATCGCAAATTGAGATTGTCTTCCGATTCATTCCTATGGGCCTCTAGGCCCATAGGAATGAATGGGGAGGTATTCCTTAATTGCGACTCGCAATTTGCGAGTCGCAATTAAGGAATTTTAAGAAATCGGTATTTTTTAAGCGAGTTATTCTTGCATAGCATTTTGCTATTCCTTATTAGCGAATCGATATTTTTCGCTAATAAGGAATCGCAAAATGGATGCTTGATGCATCTTGGGGAATGTGACAACCTTGCTGAGTGTGACAGGAAAGGCTGTAGGATGGTAATTCTTTTTTTCTAGCACACAATAAAACTTCAACTGAATACGTATTTCAACATATTCAAAAGGAATCCACAAATGAAGCACTTTCTTGTGTCATTGTGTAGTGTGATGGAAACAAAGATTTTGATGAGATGAAAACAAATCAAGGCACCTTACTTGGTGATCGACAAATGATAAATATTCACCAAAACCAGATTAACACTTGTGAGCTGCATAGTGTTATCAGTAAAATAATATGTCGGCGCAAATTTAGCGGTCATTTCAATGGAAAATGTGCTGCCTGTAAATGACAATGCAATGCCACACCATGCTTTAGTAATACATTTGCAACATTGTGCTCCAAAATGCACCACCGGCCACATACCACATACTTACCACTCACTTACTACTCCTCTTGTTCTGTGTGTGATGCTTGGATTTCTCACAATGCCTTTGAATTCAGTGACCTATCAGTGATGGCAGCGCTCCCGCCTTGTACATTGCTCCAGCACCACTAGCCACCACTGGTGATCATCCCAAACAGTGCTGAGACTGATCTAGGGTTGCTTCTGTTCCTTTTTAGGTCTCGCCTGTCAATGCGCTTGCGCATTGAGCTTGTGAGAATATAGGGGCTTAACGAGAGCTTAACCATCGGGCGATTTCATGCTGTGCCCGTGAAAAGCAAGCTCAATGGGCAAGCGCATTGACCTGAAAAGCGCGTGCACATGAAAGCCAGCCATCTGCCGCCAGCAGCTTCACTTAAAAGGGATCATTTCGCACTTTTCACGGCCGCCAGGCTGTGTCGCATTTCTCCTCCCCCCTCCCCACAGCAATGCCCTCCATCTCATTTTGTGCTGCCAAGAGCTTGTTTTTCATGCTTGTCCTCGCACTCTCCCCGCATTAGCCTCTTGTTACAGGCATTTCTACTCCCCTAATTATTCACGGCCAGCCGGCCGTACTTTCACTTTCACGGCCGCCAGGCCATGTCTCTCGTTTCTCCTCACCCCTCACCCCTTTCCCCCTCCCCACAGCAATGCCAAGAGCTGGCTTGTTTTCATCATGATTCCTTTTTGCCTCAGTGCATATTGAGTGTTATCACAAGTTCTTGATCGACCCTTCCTCCAAATACACATGAAGCGCTTCATAAGGCGCACCACATGAGATTTCAGTGCAGCCCCCCTTCCCTGACCTGCTGTGGATCAATCACACCAGTGGTTCAGCTTTGGATCCTTACATTGTTCACTGTCGCAGCCCTTCTTAGGACGTCTGAGAGTAATGTTCCGGCATGCCCAGAGGCCCTAAATGCATTGTTTCCAATTGCATGCATCTTGGTTGCAGTTCTGTATACATTAGCTTCCCTCTCCTTAATACAGGTTTATATTTCCAGAGATTTTGAGGTTGCTGAGAGCGCTGTGCCCCATCCTCCGGCTCGAAGACATCTATACTCCCCGTTTTCTTATCGTGTACTCTTATCTAAGTTGGTGGCATTGCTGTCTTCCTCCCCACAAATCCCCTGGTATCTGGGCCGGCTGCTGTTTTGTATTCTTTCTGTGAGCAGCGTATGCCCTCCCCTCCCCTTCCCTCCTACATGCTGCGCTGCCGTCAGTCTTTTGTTTTGAAAGCTCGCTCTCTTCCTTTGGGTCTGAGCTGAAGCAGCAGTGTGCTTTCCCCTCCCCCTCCAAGAGCAGCCCTGCGTTTTCCATAGATGTTCTCTTACATTCGCCGACTTTCATTCCTGCAGTCCTTTCATGGCGGAAACTCAAACCTTTTATGGCCCAGAAACCCTAATTTGTTGCTTTTTTTAAAAAAAAATGGGTGATCTTTGTGGTCTGTCAAACGAAGCGCTTGCCCTGTGTGCGCCTAGCGTGTGTTTTTCTTTACCTCCTGTTTCGTCCTACTTCCCCTCTTCCTGCGTAAACACCTTCTCTTCTCCACATCTGTTTTATTCTCTCCATGCTCGTCATTTCTAGCATGTTTCCGTCCCCACCGCGGTGACTGCTGTTTTGTCCCAACATAATTAACAGTTGCTATGTGACAAAAACATAATTTGAGCCGTGGTCTCCCTGCGCCATGCCAGGCTTTAACTTTTACAATCCTGCTCCAAGCCCCACCACCCTTCCGAGGTCACTGCTGTTTTGCTCCCGACATCATTAACAGTTGCACTGCAGTGAAATCATGTGACCTGCGAGCTCCCAGCGCCATGCCAGGCTTTAACTTTTACAATGGCGGCTGTGTGCCTTTCTCTGGTTCTGGCCGGCTTGCGCAAATCAACTTTCTCCACCATTAAGATTAGGATTCATCCCTTGCACGCTCTTTATAGCTGTTGCACGCACGTGATGGCCATTCTGGGTGCCTCTTCTCGCCTTACCTCCGCTCCCCCCACCACCATAGAACATGTGTCTACGGCAGGTAGGAGCAGAAACACAGCACACACACAGTACACCGAGATGTATCAACAGTCGCCGTGCAGCAAAAACATCATGTGACCGCGACATGACCAGTGCCATGCCAGGTTTTAACTTTTACAATGGCAGCCTTGTGCCTTTTTTTTGGTTCTGCAGGGCTCGCCCATATCAACTTTCTCCATCACTCAACCAGCCGCACCCGGCACAAGCATGGCGGCCCCTGCTTCATAGTCATGGCGGCAGCATACTAATCTTTTTATGGTCGAGCTTGCTCGACATTTTGTACACGGGCTTTTCAAATTGCTACCCCAGTTTTCCCAGGCTGCAAGCTTGAACGCGCACAGTGCCAGCTTGCTCCATGTCACCGTGTTGTGCTTCTTCCCCCACGCATTCCCAGCCCTTTGATGCTTCCGCCGCACTCCAATTGCTCCCTTTTCCCATGGCGTTTGTAATCCTGCCCCCTGCGTTGCCCCCTCACCCTCACACTGTGCTTGCATCTTTGTTTGACTATTTTCAAGACCAACACATTGAAAAAATTGTCATTTACAAAACAAATGGCTCCAACTTTTCTAATGCGAGACCTATTGCATTTCCAATGCTTGTTTAGAGGTGAAGTGGACTAGCCGTTTGGATTGACTGTTCTCGTTCTGGCAGCGGTGAGGCCAATTTGAGTATGGGTGGCCCTCTTCAACAATAGCACCGAGAAGCTAAATAAAAGATGATGCTACTGGATGGTACAGATTAATTGAAGCATTTACAATTATTACATTCTTGGTTAACAGTGGCTAAATATAGCTCAGACTGAAGGGCCCTCCTGAAGAGATACAAAAGGGGCTTTGGAGGCCTATCAGAGGGCTTGAGACTGAAGCAGTCTATGAATAGAACTGTAGTGGTGAGTGGAAGTGGTGGGGATTAAATGAGCACATGACGAGGGATCCAGCCAAACCTCCTGCAGAGGAGGTTGGCAGTGTTACTTTCTCAAGAACACATTGAAAGAATGATGGACCCACAAAGTGCATTATACGCCACAATGCTCACATAAAACTGCCAAAAAACCATTGTTCCTGAACGGGCACGCATGAAATAGTACAGCACTTTCAAGGTATGCCAAGCGAAGTGTACTCTCAGGAGAGGATGGCACTCCCACCCAGTGCTGGGCTGGCTTCCAGCAGTACCAGGTGGGCCAGGTAAAGGGCCAGTGTATGGGATATTTTGTTTTGGCCCCATGGGCTGTGACGGGACCAACAAAACACAGCCAACACACTGGTCCTTTCATGCTGACCTATCTGTCAGTGTAAGACTGCCAGGCTGTCTGACAGGCCAGTGCAACACTGCTCCCACACGAAGTAAAGTTTGGGGAAATAGTGCGTTTTTCTGAATATTTTGGCTTAAAATGTCTAAACATCCACACTTGATACGAGAATTTCAGAGTATACAATGTTCTTTACTTCTCCATTTCACTTAATGTTAGTTTTCAATTCATTTTCATATCCTGTCCTTTCCAAGTACATACTCTCTCATATGAAATGATAGAGAATCTCTTTAGAAGTGGCAGGTTGGAAAAATACTTTAGTACACAAATCTCACAGTATTTACAGCTGTATATAGCAGTCATATCACTGCGCTTACTGAGACCCAACAAGTTCAGACAGCAGACAGGGTATACTCAGCTGATAGGACTACCACACAAATACCATCCTTAAATATGTATTTGAAAAAATAGTCATTTTGTGCCCTAGCACCAACTTATCAATTTAGGAAATATATATATATAAGCTCCCAAAGTCCTTTCCGAAATGCGGTAAAGTCAGCCGCCAAGAAAGACGAAAGCACTCACGAGGGGGAGGTTTCCAGTGTTTTATTTGAAACCTTCGAGCCCCAGCAAGCATTTTGCTGGAGCTTGAAGGTTTCAAATAAAACACTGGAAACCTCCCCCTCGTGAGTGCTTTCGTATTTCTTGGCGGCTGACTTTACCGCATTTCGGAAAGGACTTTGGGAGCTTGTATTCTACAGCGGGTACACCCCCGCTTTGATAGCACCCGCTCGTGAGTGCAACCGGCCGGTGGTCATTTGGAGCAGTGGATATATATATATATATCAGCATACAAAAGAGGCGGCACAACCAGGATACTTTTTAAGCCTTCTTTATTAAGGGGTGAAGTCTTAATAAAGAAGGCTTAAAAAGTATCCTGGTTGTGCCGCCTCTTTTGTATGCTGAAATTTCCCTCAGGATCCGACCCCTGGGCGGAGCACACACTGCGGAGCGCTCTCGTTTGGCTTCAGGATCACTTTGTGTAATGATTATATATATATATATATATATATATATATATATATATAGATTATATAAATATATATATATATTACCTACTGCCGATAGCCAGTAGGTATATATAGTTCTATTGGTAATAACTTTGGCGCCGATTGAGGGTTCTGCCTGTAATTTTCCTTAAATTTGCCTTGTTGCACTCTGCTCCTTCCCTTAAAGTTTCGGGGGGATTCGTCAAGCGGGGGCCGAGAAAAAAGGGGGGTCCCAAAACGTGTTTTCCCCATGTTAATTTCCATAGGGACATTCTGACAAGGCTACAGCTCGAACGGCTGAACAGAATTACACCAGATTTGGCAAAATGGTAGGGACTGGTATGGAGCAGTGCCTTTTGTATGTTTGGTGTAAATCCCTCCAGTAGTTTATGAGAAAATTGAATGTGAAATTGAGTCCAATGCAATTTTTCATAGGACCTTTAGACACAGCTACAGCCCGAACGGCTGAATGGAATTACTGCAAACTTGGCAAAATGGTAGTGCCTGGTATGTAGGAGTGCCTTTTGTATAGTTGGTGAAAATCCCTCCAGTAATTGTTGAGAAAATCGACTTTTTTCAAATTATATATCTATGGGCGGGACACGGTGCGCGCCCGTGCACGCACCGTCCTTGCACTGTCCTTGCACGTCCGCGGAACTTAGCGTGCACGAGCTGCATGCTGATTGGCTGCCAATGTCTGTCAACACTCCAAAACAGAAATTGTTGGCAGCCATCTTGTGCCTCGGTAAACTGAGGCACAGGAAAGCAGAAAAACAAACGTGTAACTCAAAAAGGGGGCAGGGTAGAAGTACCCTGACCCCCTAGGCCTGCTCAGGGGGTCCCACAAGGACCCCCCAGGCCCAATTTTTTTTTAAATTGCGGGGTCCACGCGCGGTGCGCGCACCCCGCGATTTAAAAAAAAAAAAAAAAAGAATTTTCTTAAAAATAAATAAATTGGGGGTGGGCCTGGGGGGTCCTTGTGGGACCCCCTGAGCAGGCCTAGGGGGCCAGGGTGCTTCTACCCTGCCCCCTTTGCGTGTTTTGCACCTTTGTTTCACTGCTTTCTTGTGCCTTGGTTCTACCGAGTCCCAAGATGGCTGACAGTGGCAGCCAATCAGCATGCCTTTCACAGGAAAGCAGCATGCTCATTGGCTGTCAATACTTCTAACCAGGAAGTATTGGCATTCATCTTGTGCTAGGTAGACCGAGGCACAAAAGAAGCAGAAAAACAAACGTGTAGAACGCAAAACGGGGGCAGGTTAGAAACACCCTGACCCCCTAGGGCTGCTCAGGTGGTCCCAGAAGGATATTTACATATTTAAACGTTATTCGCTAATAGAATTAGCATTTAGAAAACCTTTGAAATTTATAGTTTCACGCCTTACATAGTTAGGAGTTAGCATTTAAAAAGTGGTCCCAGAAGGATATTAACATGACTGTATCCCTTGTTTTTTTCAGTGAATTTCTAAGGTTTTTTTGAAATGCTAATTCCAGACTATAATGTCCCTATAAACTTTGTTTTTTGTCAGTGAATTTCTATGATTTTTAGGTCGAGTATTCGAGACCTCTTGTATATACTTTAGTACTTATTATATACTTATATGTGTATGTACTTTGTGGTCTTTGGAGATCAGACCTAATACTTGTCCGCCTCCGCTTAGGGACTTTTTTTCTGTTCAACTGCCCCTGTTTAACTGTCTTGATAGAAAACGACCAGCAGAGGTCCGTAAAATACCAGAATTGCTTTCTGCTGAGAGACTTTTTTTTCTTTTTCTGGCAACTACTTCTATTTAACTTTTTTGATAGAAAACGACCAGCAGAAGTCAATAAAATACCAGAATCCCTTGAGCATTCTCTAGATTCCAGTCCATAGAAATTGTCTTCCACAAGCACCCGTAGACAATTATATTTTTTTCAAATCTTGTATTTTCAGTGATATGACCACCGAAGGCCCTGATTTTGTATTGAAAACAGAGCTTTGGACTATACCATTTCCCGCTGAAAGGTAATATTTCTCTCCATGTGTTCCCATACTTGGCATGTCACGCAGTTTGGTGCTTACTTTCCCTTCATGTTAAAGAATAGTAGATGTTTCAGAACCCAGGCTAAAGTATTACATAGATAAATACATGTAATGTCCCAATGGCGAGACCGGTTGCCTTGCAAATGCTTGTTTTAAGTAGTAGTTGGGTTTGCAGAGTGGTGGAAAAAGGGGGCTGAGCCTCCGTCCAGCTCTCAGGAATCCCACTGTGTAGGATTTACAGGAGGTACAAGGAGGGCTTCTTGGCCCCAGTGTCCCTCAGGAGTAAAGTGCACTTCACCCCCCAACCAGAAGTGCACCACGAGACATGTTTGCAGAGTGATGTAGAAAGGGGGCTTGGCTTCCATACACCTCGGAGCAATTCCGCTGTGTGGGACTTACTGGAGATAACAGGAGGGGTAGTTGGCCCACAATGAAGTCAGTGAGGTCCTACTACCCCTGTTACCTCCCGTAAATCCCACACGGCGGGACTGCTGAGACCTCGTAGGAAGCCACACACCCTTTCTCAACCACTCTGAAAACGCACGCCCTGGTGTACTACTAGTAGGGGGATGAAGTCCCCTTGACTATTGAGGGTCCTTGGGGGGTCAATTACCCCTCCTGTTACCTCAAGCATGTTCCACACAGTGAGTTTGCTGTGAGGTTTTCAGGGGCCAGGCCCCCTTTCTCTTCCAGTCTGCAAACACATCTGCTGGTGCATTACTCATTGGGGATGAAGTCCACTTGGCTCTTGAGTGTCCTTGGGGGACAACTATCCCTCCTGTTACCTCCAGTAAGACCCACACAGCTGTATTACTGAGAGGTTGTCAGAGACCACCCCCCTTTCTCCACCACTCTGCAATTGTGCCTCCTGGCGCACTGCTGGTCGAGGGAAGAAGTCCACTTTAGCCCCGAGACCCTCTGCAGGCAAGGAGACCTCATCCCCCCATTAGCTGTGCACCAAGGGGCGTGTTTGGAGAGTGGTAGAGGAAGGGGGCATGGCTGCCAACCACCTCTGAGCAATCCCACTGGGTGGGGCTTACTGGAGGTAAGAGAAGGTCTTGTTGACCCATAAGGACCATCAGCAGCCAAGGGGACTTCATCCCCCAATCAGCAGCATGCCAGGAGACGGGTTTGTAGAGTGGTGGAGAAAGTGGGCAGGGCCAGCCAGTGGGTTACCGCCTTTTTCTTTTTCATTTTCTGTTTTTAAGAATGGGGGCTGCGTGGCCCGCTCTCCCGGGCCAATCTCAGTGCCGGGGACCCCATCCCCCAGGCCTGATCTGTAGTGTGAGTGCCAATGTTCCACCCAGAGCACCCACTTATGGAACGTTGGGGGCTGCGGGGGAGCGTGAAGGCCACTGCGGTACCTGCCGGCTCCCCACCTCCTGTGAGAGCAGTCATTACTTTGAGACCCAGGGAGCTGCTGAACATGCAGCTCCCTGGATCTCAAAGCAATGTCTGTTTCCCCGCTCGCTTCACAGCAGGCAGGGAACCAGACATGCTCTGCTTTCAACAAGAAAGAGCATTTTCTGCTCTCAGTTGCTGAAAGCAGAGTGTTTGCTATGACTTGGTGGGAGTGGTGCTCCCGCCAACCCATAACAAACTGCAATGTCCCAGAGGTGGGCATTCTGGGACATTGCTGGAACTGGCCCTGGGGGGTGGGGGTCCCCAGGGCCATGTTTTGCTCCAGGAGGGGAGCTGCGCAGCCCCACTTTCTTCTTTTAGGGCATGACCCAGGGAGGTAGCGGTCCCTGTGGTCAAGAACTGCCTGGGAGGAGGGGCCACGCAGCCCCTCTCCCATTTTAGAGTTTGGCCACCGGGAGGTGGAGGCCCCTGGGGTCCAGGGAGGGTCGGTGAGGCCCCCACAACCCAAATAAAAGAAGCCCTGGGAGGTGGTGGTCCCCTGAACCAGGGGGTCCGCAAGGCCTCTTCACATTATTGGTATTAGCCCTGGGGAGGTGGTGGACCCCGGGGCTGCAGGTGGGCCCAATGCAGTGAGCCCAACGCATGCATGTTTAAAGGACCCCTGGGATGTGGCAGTCCCCGGGGCTTTGATGGGCCCTAGGAGGGGGGCCGCATGCACCCCCCTACTATATTTATCATATGCTCCGGGACCTGGCCCACCCAGGGGCCATTCAAAAACAAGAGCAAGAGCTTATAAAAAAATCTTGCAGTGGATTTGCGGATCCACCTGCGAGTCATGGCAAAATTTAAACAAAATGCTTTTTACCCCTTGCAGGATCCCTGAGGGACACCCCCTCACCATATCTGGAGTTCAGGGTATACCTACCCTGTCCCCTTTTCTTTCTTTTTTACTTTTTTGCCGATTCCCAAGATGGCTGCCAGCACTTCCTGGTTGAAGTGTTAGCAGGCAATTACATTTTTGTAGGATCCACGAGTCCACTGCAAAAAACTCGCGTCCCCAGATATCTATATTTTTTTAAGTTAGATATCTCAAAAACTACTGAACGGATTTACAACAAAGAGCTTGCTTTCTGGACCAACATCTAGCTTTCTGCCAAATTTGGTGGGATTGCGTTCGGAGGTTCGGGAAGTAATCCTGCTAAAACAATGAAAAATCCCGATTGACATAACTTGGGGAAAATATGTTTTGGGACCCCCTCTTTTTTCTCAGCCTCCGCTTGACGGATCACCCCAAAACGTTCAAATCAGCAGCTGAACCAAAAAGCGGAAGTTTTGTGAGAATTTTGTGGAGATTTGTCAAGCGGTGCCAAAGTTATTGGCAAAACAGAAGACGCTTTTCCTATTGAAATTCTGGTCCTAACTATAACTATCTACTAGCAGGTGACCGCCAGTAGGTTATATATATGATGCCAGTAGGTAGTTATAGTAAGGACCTAGTTTCCAAAGGAAAAGCGTTTTTTGACTTGCTTATAACTTTGACTCAATCTGATGAATCTTCATGAAATTTTCCCCAAAAGTGGAATGGTATGTCTAGTTTGTCATGGAAAGTTTCAGAATGATCTATCTTGCGGGGGCCGAGAAAAAAAGGGGGTCAGAAAATGTGCGTCTCCAATGCAATTTTCCATAGGCAGTTTGAACACAACTGCAGCCCTATTTACTCCAAATTTGGCTGGCAGGTAGCTCTTGATCCAGGAAGAGCCTGTTTTGTGATTTGGTGTAAATCTGTTCAGTAGTTCCGGAGTTATTAAAGGAAAAACAAAATTGTATATCTAGGGACGCGGACCCTCTGTACATCCCCCCGGAGATCCAGGAAGTTGTGCGCCACCAGCATCGCCGTAATTGGCTGACCACAACCTGACCGGTTAGTTGCAGCCACCATTTTAAGTTTGGAGAATGGTCCAGGGGTCTTAAAATGTATCTGCAAAATGATTAAAGGGGTTAGGTTAGAGGTACACTGAGCCATAGGCGTGTTAGAAGAGTGTCGGAGGGACCTACGATGGGAACAAAATTGGGTTATATCAGGCTTTTTCCACTTTGGGAATCTGCAAATGCCCTGCGAGGCTCAGTGTGGTCCTCCACGCAAATTCGCACCAGATCTGTGAATTTTGATTCAGACCCACTCAGACACCCCCACAGGTAAACTCACACCCATGTACAGACATGCACAGGCACTCACCCATCCACTCAAAGACCTATGCAGGCATTGACATGCCCACTCACAGACCTACACAGACACTAACACACCCACTCATAGACCCACTCAGACACTCACACACCCACTCACAGTCCCACATAGGCACTCACCCATCCATTCACAGACCTATGCAGGCATTGTCACACCCACCTACAGACCCACACAGGCACCCACTCACAGTTCTATGCTGGCACTTTCACACCCAGTCCCACACAGGCAGTCACACAACCACTCACAGACCCATGCAGCCACTCATAGATCAACTCACAGACACATGCAGACACTCAAACACTCATTCACAGACCCCCTCAGGCACTCACATACCTACTGACAGACCCACACAGCCATTCACAGACCTACACAGGCATTATTACACCCACCTGCTCACAGACCCACACAGCCACTCACAGACCCACCGTGGCAATCTCACACCCACTCACAGACCTATACAGTAAATCACACACCCAATCAAAGACCCATGCAGGCACTGACAAACCAATTGATTCAAAAACCAACACAGGCACTCAAAGACCCATTCAGGTACACACACACATTCACAGACCCATAGAGGCACTCAGAGACCCACTCACATACCCACATAGGCACTCACACACCCACCTTAGACACACACAACCACTTGCCCACTCGGTCACAGATGCACACACATTCTCATACACACTGATAGAACGACACAGGGTTCCATAGACCCACTGATAGAGCCACGCAGACACTCACACATCCACTCACACCAACTCACTGAGCTATGCAGGTACTAACTGACCCACTCACACAGACACACAGAAATACACACATCCACAAAACCCTCACACACCCATTCACAGGCCCAAACACTCCCAAGCTCACTCACAGACTCGCACACTTACTCAGACTCACTCACAGACCTACACAGACACTCTCTCACCCACTCACAGAATCACACAGGAAGTCACAGACCCATTTAGAGAGCCACACAGGCACTCATACATCCACTAATATATCCATGCAGGCACTACCAGATCCATTCAAAGACCCACACAGGCACTCAGAGACCCACTTATAGAACCATGGAGGTCCTCACACACCCACACACAAACCTATGCTGGCACTCGTATACCCACTCAGAGACCCGTGCATCCACTTACACACCATTTTACAGACTTTCACAGGCACTTGCACACCCACTCAGACACCTATGCAGGAACTCACAGACCAACTTACAGGCCCATATAGCAGTCACACACCCACAACTTGTTCAATTACATTTACAAAAATATGATATATTTTACATTAAGCGTATATCTGTTTTTTACCTTTAAAAACATATAAAGTATATTTATTTAAAAAATCTACAATTAAAAAAATAATAATTAAAAAGCTAAACACATACTAGTATACTTAGTACTAAAAATAAACCCTATAAATTATGTAAAAAAACTAAACATTACAGGGACATAACTGAACCAAGGTGCTAAGGCCTGTACAGTGCGAGAAATGAGTATTAAGTGTGTGCCACCTCTTGGCTTCTCTGGTCCTTATGTGAATAGGGTTAGCTTTGTGGCTAGTGTAGGAGAGAGGCAATAGCTTGGGAAGTAGTGATCCCAATGACTTGCTCTAGTTTGTGTCTTTTTGTGTTAGATGGTGATGCGTTTTATCACGTAGCTTTGTGGAGCATATCTCTCAGCTTTTGTATTTTTATAACTTGGCTGATGTCATTACACAATGTACATAGGTTTTGTGTTGATCTTATGGTATTGCAAGGGTAGGAGCTGGCCATGGTGTCTGGGGCCTGCCTAGTTTAAGTCTATGAGTTAATCAGGAGATTTATGGTGGCAGTACCTTACCATGGCTTACCTGTTTCCCCTTAGCATTTACAGTTGGTTAAAAAGAGGTCTAAAGATCAAGGATGGTGGTTTGTTAATCTGATATGGGGTCTCTTGGAGGGTACTATGTTAGTACTATAAGTAGAAGCTCACTTTATATTTTGCTACGTGTGAGGCTATGGGTTTGGGTCAGCTGTTTTGGGCCTAATAGAACTGCCATTGACCATTGCAACTTTGTGAGGGAGCAGGCCCTTCCAATAAAATGGTTCCTGTTATTTTCAGCATAGTTCCTTTATTGTTTCTTTCTATTTAAGCTGTCTAGTGTTTTTGAATTATTGCTCACGGGTGACTGCAACCACCTAGATAAGACTAGTTATGATCAGGACCACTGGAATTATGCAGCAGGCAGGGGAGGGTCACATTATGCAGGAGGTGGAGTAATTTACATGGCGTGAAAATACAAACTATGTGGCGTAATGTGGCACATTTTGTAATAGTATTACTGAATTATTTTGCCATATTTACACATATGTACATTGTCTGGGGATTGGTTGCACCTCATTAGTACCAGTTTACCACCCAAATGCAGCTATACGAATTGGAAATATGACTAGTCAACCTTTGCAAAGGGCCTTTCACTGGGACACTGTCAAATATTTTTCATAACTTTTGAACCATTTAAGTTACAATTTGTTTGTTAAAATCTGCAGATAATGGATTATGTTGCAAATGTGGCAATCTATATTTATGCAAAAATACAGCAGCTGCACATTTGCATAATTCCAGTGGCTCTGTTATGCCTTAGTTCTATTTGGGGGAAGGTAAGTCTATGTGGGTGACAACGGTTTATTGGCCACTGCCCCCGTCTGCTTGGTCCCAGATACACTGTGGCAGGATGGGATCCATTCCTGCCTGCTTCATCATATATGGTGCAGCTCTCTGCTACTCAGTTGCCTTTGGAGACGCAATGATGCAATGAGACTGGAAGCAGGCCGGTGCAGTTGGATTGCACTGACCGAACTCCTTCCAGGTATCTTGTTCGGGACACTGGGTTCAGGGACCCCATCAGGAGTCACGGACGAAGATAGGCTGCAACATTGCTGTGGTTGGGCTACTGAATAAGCAGAGCACTGCTGGCTGGGAAACAGCCTTTAACATGCGGGCTGAGCCACGTTTATCATTTCCCTACATGCGGAAGCACGCTTGCCTTAGCCACACAGATGTCTTAACTATGCACATGCATGTTTATGGCAGTCTGCGGGATAGATGCAAGGATTGGGGGGCACAGGATGTGGAAGGATTGGGAGATGTTGTCTGGTAAGTTTTTGGGGGTAGTTTTTGGTGGGTCTATTTTTAAGACTCAGTCAGGATGTTTTCAGGGCCCAGGGTTGTTTAAGGGCTGGGGGTCAGGTTGTTTTAGGGCTCTGGGTTGTTTTTAGGGTTTGGGGGAGTCAGGTTGCTTTTAAGGTTGGGGGTCACGGTTGTTTTTAGGGCAGGGGATTCAAGGTTGTTTTTAGGTCTTGGGGTAAGAGTTATTTTCAGGGCTGGGGCGTCGGAATGGTTTTTAGGGCTCAGAGGAGAGTTGGGGTTGTTTTTAGGGCTTGTGGGTCTGGGTTGTTTTCAGGGTCTGGGGATCGGGGTTGATTGTAGAGCTCAGGGAGGGGTCAGAGTTGATTGTAGGACTTAGGACGTGGGCTGGGTATGATCTTTACCATACACATCCCTTTATCATTCATTCCTTTACCACAAAATTAGCAGGTAAAGTCATGAATGGTAAAGGCATGAGTGGTAAAGGAATGCGTTGTTAAGATGCATTCATTATTTGTTCAGCGTGGTTTAGCCATGCATGCCTCTGTCATACAACCCTGCTGGTTGCCATGACACCTTGGTGTAGGTTGGGCGGGTCCCTAAGGTGACTGTGGACCAACATTTGCGGAAGACGGCAAAACCTATATAATTTTCATATTACAATATAAATATGACATCACCACCGTCCTCCAAAAAAGAAATAGCATTACTACTCTTCTGTAGATATTACAGTTCGGTTGTTGTCACGTCGCAATGCTTGCTGCCAGAACAAACGTTGAGGGTGAAAATAATTTGTAAATTAATTAAGAGCTGCTTTTCAGCTCGCTCTGCTTTCTTTTCCTGAAAATTTAGTTTTACTCTGCGTATTCCTATTTTTATATCACGCGTCAACAAGCAGAACTCTAGCCTGAGGAGAAACATGGGGTGTAATACGGTGCAGAGGGGAGTGTTGGTCCTACTATAAAAGGACTAAAGTTCTGCCTGCTATACTATTTAAGGATATTGAATGTCACCACGCAGGTGATTTGCCTTATAAATCAACTTAACGGTTATTCCTAGCCCTCTCATTGGTCAAAGAGCTTGAAGTTATCAATGTCTTGCAATAGCCTTCCATGGTACAATCTCAGGTACTTTATTGGCTTTATATAATGGAAAATGAATGTTCAATACTCAATAAAAATGTAGTGAAGTTTTAAGGAAAACTGGGGGCCACATTATAAAGAACAGTGCAAACATTATCGCCGCTTTAGCGGCAGGAAACTTTTGCTAAAGCGGCGATAAGGGGTCTGATAATATGCCCTTGAGAATTCCAATAGAAGCCCAGGTTCTGGTGTCAAGGACATCAAACCTGGGCTTCTATTTGAATTCTCTAGGGCATATTATCAAGCCCCTTATCGCCGCTTTAGCGTCAGTTTCCTGCCGCTAAAGCGGCGATAATGTTTGTGCCGTTCTTGATAATATGGCCCTGGTTTATTTGCTACTATGAGGATACTTAGCACTAATGTGTGCAGAAGTGTATCAAGTATGTCATGGGCCCTGTTGAAAGCAAGGAAAATTGCTCTTTTGACTGCTGCTGTGGAAGTAAAATGCAGTATTGTTAGGGAGCAATGGGCTTTGGGCCTCGGTGCCACTGCACCTGCTACACAAACAGTAGCTGCGCTCCTGGTTGTGTGTTTTGGGTTGAATGTAGGAACTGCTCAGGGACATCTGAAAGAAATTCCAAATTCTAAATGTGCTAGAACTTCCAACATTTTTATTATTTATTACTTTATTTCCAGCTGTTCACGGCAACAGGTAAAAAGTCTGTGAAGAGAGGATTTGCTATGCTAATTTATAGCCTCAGACTGCCTCGTTTTTCTATCGAAAGGCATCAAGGGGCAGATTTACGAGCCCCTTGCGCCACTTTTGCGTCACTTTACCATGTTAAAAGTGACGCAAAAGTGGCGCAAGGGGCTTGTAAATCTGCCACCAAATGTTTTAGAAATGGATCTCTTCCTAGAGAATTCTCACGCTAAAGACGGGCATTCCCATTTTTTTGTACCACGTGAGCTCCAATTGTCCACGTCGTGGCGTAGTTCTCTTCCGAGGAAGGTTTCCTACGTTACGTAGTGATTTATCATTCGGAGTTGCGTTGCATAGATGTGAATGCGCCTCACAGAAGCGCGCATCCTTCGAGCATTAACCGGAACAGAGCCCTTTGGTGGCACCTCGTGGGAGCACACAGCGTCGTGAAAGGCCCCCCAGGGGCTTCCGCCGCTGCCGCTCCTGCCTGGAGCTGGCTGGAAAGGAGCGAGGCGGGCTCTGCAGAGAGCCGACCTCTGCAGAGAGCCGACGGCCCTGTTCAGTGTACTTGGCGGCCGTGCCAGCAGTTCAGGCCTGGCATTTCCCGCACACAGCCCTACTGTTCCCGGGTTGCCGGGTAACTGGCAGCCGCTGCCTCCCCTCCGCGGGAGCAGGCATCAGTGCTGCCTCCAAATCCTCTGAGGTGGCTTTCAGTGGAAAAAGCGAGGACGTGTCACGCAGTAGGAAGTGTGCGCGTATGTGTTGGTGGAAGAAGGAGGAGGGAGACAAAAATAGCGTGTTATTGAAAGTGCGTGAATGAGAACGCGCCTTTATTCGAGTATGGGCTCCCGTGCGAGAGGATAGGTAGCTGTGTGTTTAAAAGAGAACGTGTGTGAGAGCGGCAGTGTGTGCCAGAGAGAGACTTGGATCATTCCAATGTATTTATTTGGAGGCCTGATGTTTGACTAAAACTTTTGATTTATTAAGATTATGTTTTAAATACTTATAGGGGATTTTATTAATCTGTCTTCTCCCATTGGTCCGTTACTGTATTCACGTTTTATTTTCATTCTGCAAGCTAGCATGGGGCAGTGGTTTAGCCCATTCCAGCCATTGGCTAACTTCAGTCAGTGCAAGGGACTGGCATTTTGCTCTTTCCCAGGAGTCAAGTCAAGTCAAGTCAGAAAATGTATATAGCGCGCTACATACCCAGAGGGTATGTGTGTTTTTTTGGATTCAGAAAACTATTTTTGTTTTTATCCAATGTTCTTTTATTAGGTCTAGTGTTAACTTTTGATCTTACTAAAACTGAATGCAAAGTGTAAGGGCTTTTAGTGTGTAAGGGCTTTCAGTCAGCCCTCTTCACCTATTTGCCTCTTTTTGTGACATTCTCATTTTTCTTCCACCCACTAGCATATAGCATGGGGCAGTGGGTCAGTCCACTTCAGTCATTGGCTACCATCACTTTGAGTGACCACACAAAGTACACCCCTTAACTACAAGAGACAACTTGGGCTTTTTGAGACTAATTTGAAAATGTACTTGTAGCCAATATTTTGTTTATATTTATGAGGGCCTTGCAGCTTCCCCTTCAAAGCTTTGCAAAAACGATTACCAGACGAAACAAGCTTTGACAAACACATCAATTGGCAGTGAACACGTCAGACCTATTGCATTGTGCTTGTTTATTGATTTTGTCGGCTTTGATGTCACAGAAACACCTGAAATGTACCCAGTTTTTAATTACGCGTGCATTTGCCCCCTTAATGCTCACTATGCACTCAATGGCGGTGACAGTCCTGTGTTTATTGCCAGCGGTACAGGCCTTTTTACCCATACACACATTAAAGAAGACTGCAAAAAATGGAATAAAGAAAGGCCTTCTTTTGTCACCACAAACAAAATATGGGGCCTGCTGAATTAATTTATAAATGGCCAGCTAAAGTATGATCATAGTCTGAGCGCATCTATCTCTCACACTACCTTCTCTATCACATAGCTAAGCGCTGCATCCCAATAGAAGATACGCGCACCTCCACTAATGCACAACACTAAAACACGTCTGCTAGTTCACAGCAAATTCAACTCGCTACCTAGACAGTGTAGCATGCTGCACACATCGATAGCGCACTTTGGCACCCCATATATGGGTGAGTAATAAGCATTAGATATATTCTATAGCTACTACTATCACCACCACCCATTGGCTGGAAAAGTTCTGTTCATTCCCCATAACTGGCTTTTTGGACTTTATCATGTCTGGGACATTTGAGGGCTTGTACTATGTATGTGTTTGTTTGTGTGTCAATGAAACTAGTGAGTTCTGGGGTCCTTTGGACCCCATGAGTACGTGCTGCACAGGAAATTCATCTTTTTGTGCTGGGCTGGTGATACCCGTCTCGTACATCCCATGCTACACCTACACAATCTCCTGTCCCCTTCGTAAATCTGGAAAAAATAGCTGCCAACTTCCAGTTGCACCTTCCATGTTTTGTTTTGGGGTTATCTCTTCGAAAAAAGACTCTCAGGAAGATGAACACCCATCACACATGAGCCAGCTTAAACTGGTGTCAATGTGGACTCTGAGCAGGAAGACCAAAATTGTGTCCACCAACGGTGGGGATATCCCTCACCCCTCTGATTGGCTCTGGCATTCTACACTGGCCATAAGAGGAGAATAATAACTATTCCTCTGGGCCAGTACTTGATTTATCACTGTTGACCACACACATCAGACTAATGAAGTAAAACCGGGCCAGGAGCAGAACCTCAGCACAGTAGCCATTCTCTCTCTGGGCTGGGCCTAAGTCTGGGAAGCCATTAAGTCATTCGCATTTTTCTTCCAATCACTACCTTGTTGCTCGATCTGGAAAGATGACGACCGCACATTCCTGCTTGAGGAGATGGACTATGCCTGCCAGGAATCAGTGACCATTTTCTAACATGACAACACAAGGCTGAATGATGGGAATGACTGTCTAGAGGAAGGGAGTCTGGCCAGGATCCATGAGGTTCCCACAGCCCAGCTGCTCAGGAGAAGCAAGAACAGCGGCGGCTCCTCCGCTAAGGTGGTGGAGCGTTGCCCCACTGCTCTGCGAGCAGTTTAAAAAGGAAAAATAATATTATAATAATGCAATGTTATTATCATTTTATTTTTCTGTTCCTGCTTAGGTGTGGGGCGTGGCTGAGCTGCCCAGAGAAGTGGGTTGGGGAGGAGCCATGAGCAAACTCCAAGTGCCCATGACGGTTTGGCCCGCCGTCTTGGGCTCGCCAAACATTCCTGCACACTTTGTATGTTCTCCACCGGCCGTATTGCACAACCTGGGTGGAGAACATGCACAGTCTCCAAGTCCCTCTCTGAGTGCCGAACCACGGTGCTCAGACCAATCACAACGCTGCTGTAACGCAGCGTTGTGATTGGCTAGGGGTGTTTTTAGAGCCTGTGTTCTTCCTGCTCCTGGAGTCCGCCGAAGAGGACCGAGAGGCGAAGGCCCACCTAAGGCTAAGTGTTTTTAAAATCTTTATTTACCCCAATCTACCACCCCCTAGCCCGCCACACCCATTAAGTAGCGTCCACCACTGAGCAAGAACTGCCACAGTATCGAGCACCTGCTCCATCCTCTTTAGAAGTTAAGAACGGTTTAAGCTTTCTTTCCCCCTGACAAGCTTCATGACTATGGGATGCAACTACTTACCTTACCCCTACCCCCAAGGAACCCGGACACGTTCTGTGTGTGAGACTGAATGTGATAAAGAATGCATTATTGAGAGCATATGAAAGATAATGTGTGTGTGTGTGTGTGTGTGTGTATGGGGCCAGGGAGATAGCGAATGCATGAAAGAGGCTGCTTAATACTGTTGGAAGGAGTGTATTAGCATGTGAAACATGAGTATGTTTATGTGATCTTTTGTGAGTTTTGAATCGTTTACGCATATTTCTTTCTACAGTGTGTGTTTGTGTAGGGCGAATCACATGAGTATTTCAGTTTCTGTCAATATCTATGAATATCCACTCTGTTTTTCAAGCATTCTGTGTATGTGAAGCAATTCTTTCTGTATATTACTTGCTAAAACATTCTTGACGTTTCCATGTGATATCAGCAACAAGTATATCATTTGGACTTTTTGGCACCATATATTTTATAGACAGTGAAAGAATTAGAGGATAAATTGGCCCTGGAGTGTTTTGTATCTATAGACTGTAATTAGTCTCACATGTCTGCAGCTGGCATGTTAACCTACTTATTGAGCTAACTTGGTATCTTGCTGGAATTTTTTGTTTTCTGTATGTTTTTTGTTTTGTGTGTGGCTTTGCCTGTTTATGTGCATGTTTAAGGGTGTTTGTTGCTTTATTGCCAGCAATATGATTTGGCTGTGTCTGTCAGGGTGGCTCCCTTGCTAAAGTGGAAGAGCGTCGCCCCAATACTCTCAGAGCAGGAAAAAGGAATGACATGAAAATAACATTATCATTTTATTTTGTGCAGCACCGGAGCTGGGTTGTGGCCGGGCTGGGGTCACATGGGGAGAAGTGGTGGACACATGCTAAGTGCGCATGACTGTTTGGCCAGCCGTCATGGGCCGACCAAACAGTCATGCACACTTTACATGTTCCCCACCAGGCTGTAATGCACAGCCTGGTGGAGGAACATGCCCAGGCTTCCTGTCCTCATTTGAGCGCCGAACCACGGAGCTTAGACCAATCACAACTCTGCATTGCAGCGTTGTGAATGGCTTAGGGGAGCCTGGTGCTTCCGGAACTCGTCAGTGAAGCAACGACGAAGGAGAGATGGAGGTGGCAGTGAAGAGGTAAGTGTTTCTAAAAAAAATATATTTTGTGACGTCCCCCGCCACCCCTGTTCCCTGCTAGCCGCCAATGGTTTCTGTACCCATTTGGCTCCAGTACGACTTTCCCACAACAGTAATCTCAGCAGGCATACAGTTCTAGGTAACCGCACTTTCCCAAGGTCTGGAATTATCGGGCCTGCAAACTCTTGACAGAATCAGACTTATCTCACCCCTCTTAAATCAGTCATACACTCAGCAGTACACTTCAGAAACCAAAAGGAATAGCCTATATTTCACCAATAGTGGTCACACTTCACTGGCTACCCATTGAAACCAGGGCCAAATACAAGAAAGCATGCATCACTCATAAAGCGATAGACACATCCACTCCACATTACCTGGCTGAGAAAATCAAACTATCTGGTGGCACTCTACCATAGCGGAATATTGATGCACTTCACCCCACCATTTAAAAAGGAACGACTTATGGCAAATTCCTTTGTAGGAAGTACACCAGAATACGGAATGTCTTACCTCCAGACTTACGCACCACCACGTTGATCCCTTTCTTTAAAACTAAATTGAAGGCCCTTCTCTTTCATAGACTTTTTTGCTAACCCTTCCTCCCCAGTTTAGATAAAAAAATAGGTACCTTTGAGACTTATCGCTTTCACTAGACTCCATCATGCACTTGACACTAGTCAATATCCTGTTGCGTGAAGTCTAGGATTAAGACTAACACTTTTCTTCATGCTCATTCCCTAATTTAACTCTTTATGTGTAATGACAATTGTGCACTTATGTAATATTACATGGCTACCATGAAGCGCTCTAGCACCCGTGTGCCCCCGCTATATAAAAATGCACCAATAAAATGCATAAAATAATTAAAAAAAGTAATTCCAATCCAGAGACACTGATCCCGGGCTTGCTAATAGAGTTTTCAGGTCATACAGTAGCTGATGTGAGTCACCACTGCTCACCTTCATATTGCAGCATGGCGTGAGCTGAAACAGGGGCGGTCTTAGGCATGTGCAAGCTGTGCACCTGCACAGGGCCGCCAAACCCCAGGGGCCGCCATGAATTTGTGCCGGTGCTTTGAAGATGAAATTGCCTGGGTCCCTACTCCCTTAAGTGATATGCCCAGAATCACAGGATGTAGACGCAACCCTGAGGCTCGAATCCTGGTTACCGGCACCAAAGTCGGCAGTATAGCCGACGGATCACATCCTCTCTCCACTTGGGAAACACCGCATTTTTTTTTTTTAAAGGTTTTTATTAAAGTTATTTGCAGTCTGAATATCAGTTACAAAAAGGAAAATATGATTTGTCACAGCTATACATTCACATTCTTAATATGGTAAAAAAAGAGAAAAAAGAAATTTTAGTTACACGAAAAACTGTCCCCAAATCTTTTCAAACTTTTTTGTCCCCCCAACTCGTTTTGCTTACAATTGTTCACATTTCCTGACCCTTTTCATTTTGTCAAGCCATTCTTGCACCACTGGTACTTGTGGTGATCGCTAATTCTGCAGTAAAAGTGATCTAGCGACAGCCATTGCAATATAAACAAATTTAGCCAAATATACTGGGTGTTGACAATCAGAATCAAAACCAAACAGTAATAGTTTAACGTTACAGACAATTGGAATAGCGTAGTAAAATTGAAGAAAATGAAAGATTGCGTCCCAAAAAGGCTTAATTTTAGAACAGTATGCCATAGTATGAGACCAGTTAGCTGGATCAAATTGGAAACATCTAAAACAATTTGCAGACAAATTATCATACATTTTGGCAATAATAGCAGGAGTGCAGTACAAGAGCCATTTGCTAAAAAATAACATTCTGCGCCAATTGGCACCGCGTAATGAACCAAAATTGAACGTATTAATAGTTTTCCATGTATCGAGAGGAAGCACTATATTTTCCGGAGTATGCCATTTGCGTGTTGCTTTATAACACAATTCCTCCTCCCGACTATGTGCCAAGAATTTTTTCCATTCCCCTGGCTTTTTTATTACCGTGTTTATAAAAAGGTCTTCAAACATTGGTGACGAGATACTGAGAAGGCTCAAATCTAATGGAGTCAAAATTTTAAGAATCTCGATATAAGACCTTATTAATAAAAAATTGCTGGGAATCAGACGATGCATGGCATCGAGCGTTAATCAAGACCCATTATTCACAAAATCAGCTAGAGTTCGAAACCCAGCATGCTCCCAGTTCACGGTGATTGTAGATTCGATTTAGATTTTTAGAAAAGAAAAAGCACCAAATAGGGCAGTTGATAAATTAAAGAAAGGGAGGGAATATCTTTTAAGCATGGCATTACGTCGTTTGAAAAACCAATTCAAGGTCTTATATCGGACAAATTTAGGGGATTTAGGTACGAGGAGAGGGGATGGGATCTGAATTTCAGAACATATTAACTCGAAAAAGAAATTTTCAAAGGCATTTGCGCCTGAACATAAATTCTTGAATCGGTCTAAGTAGTATACAAAATATGCATAATAGTATTCTCTTAAATTAGGTAGTGAAAGACCGCCATATTCGGTTCTTTCATATAGAGTACGAATGTCAATATGAGGGTTTTTTTTTTCCAAATAAATGCGGAGAACATCGATTACACTCTATTGAAAAAAGACCCAGGGAGAAAGATTGGAGTGGTGGAGAATAAGAAATTAAAAAGGGAAAGTATCGACATTTTAATCAATGCTATTCTTCCAAGAAGAGATAATGGTAGTGGATCCCACCGTGCTAACATTAGACGTACCTTTTGAATCAACTGCACAAAATTAAGTATATATAAATCCTGGATTGTAGGGGAGAAAAAGATTCCCAAATATCTTTGAGGTTTTAGTTTAATACAGCCATATAGATCCGGATGTAAAACAGGGTTAGCACCCCCAGAGACCAAAATTTCTGTCTTTTTTTTGTTAATTCGGTAGCCCCCTAATGCCTCAAATTCTGAAATGATCTTAATGGCCTGTGTTTGTGATCGAAGATCCGGCTTGAATAGTAGCATGATGTCATCTGCATATAATTTTATCTTAGCCATAGAGGGGGACACAGCTATAACATTTCCCCAGGGCTGTGTCGTCATGGGCAGTGCAGGTATCCCCAGTGCAGAGTGCCGCCGCGCTTCTTGTGCATGGGAACAGCGTGCACCAGGGCGTCACTATCAATAGTGCAACAGGTGCAATGCACAAGGGCCGAGGGCCGCCCGGACCTCCTCTTCCGGGGTCCCCTACCTAGGCTCCCTGCACAAGGCCACCATGAGCTAGAGCTGCCCCTGGCTGAAAAATCTCCCCAAGCTAAAACTAAACCCGTTCACCTCATCTGCCACCTCCCACCTCTCACCCACAAACTACCACCAAGAGAAAAGCCTCTCTCCCTTTGTTTACCACCTGCTTCTAGCAGATGATTAATGTGTGTGGATTTGGTTGTGGTATTTGCCGCAGTAGTGTATTGTATTGTATTGTATGTTGGATTTATATAGCGCTTATCACCCAGGGGTCTCTAAGCGCTTGTCTTGGGAACCCGTCCTGGCTTTTCCCTGTGAGATATCCCCTATAGGGCATCCCCAAGGTGAAAGCCAGGCATCCCGCCGCGGTGGGCCGTTGTGGAGATTAAGCAAGCTTTGCCCAGAGTTGCAGAGTGTGAACCCATGATTAGGTCAGGCACCGAAGCGAGAATTATTGAGTCCGTGGACATTTGAGCTCAAGACCCTGCCGCGTCAGGAATCGAACCCTGGTCCCGGGCCTGACCTCTGCTTCAGGGTCTGCCTGCTCTAACCAGTGAGCCACACTTCTCCACAGTGGGAAGAACATAGAATTCCAAATACATGTGTTATTTCTCATTGTGGGGGAAATAGCTTGCAGCCTCCAATTATTAATGCTGGAATCATAACTAATTTATTCTCTGCTTTTATTTCAAGTTTATTTTTAATTTGTTTTAACTATGGCCCATTTTTACTTCTTGTTAAGTATACACATTTTATGCAGCTTGCAGATCTCAAAAGTCCCAGGCCCCTCAAGATTGCAAACCTTGGAATCCATGTAGCCATGTTGCGCTTCTGTTGAGGTTTGTGGTCCCAGTCTGATGAACGTCGACCATGAAATTTGTTGCTAAACTGTAGGTAGTATTTTAAAGTTTGTGATCTTGAAACTAGGACTACAGACTGCAGGTTTAAGTGGGGTGGACCTGGTGAGATCCATAGTCCCCTTATCGAAAGAAGTTCACAGCTGGAGATCTTGGCCAGTGAAAATTTTGACTCAATCACTGGCTGAAGGCTGTGCCGGAAGGGAGGGAGGGAGGGGGGGGGGGGGGGGGGGAGAGTGGTCGACCCAAAATGGATATGGGTACATTTCCTGGCCCTACGCCAAGCGGCCAACCCCTGTGCAGTGGGGGTTGTCAACCAGCAACAAGTTTGGCGCAGGCTCTGTTGCCAACCTCTGCTATGCACAGCCAAAATGCAATGCTTATGATTTCACAAAATGTATGCTAATAACTAACAATGCCTACACGCACATCATCACAAAACACATAATCAAAAATAAACAATACTTTTTCGTTGCTGATTCAATGATAATGTTAATGCTAATGATGCACGTAATATGACCTGTATTTTATGGTTATTGGTATATATTTATATTTTTGTTTATATCATTTGGAACTACAACTGTCACAACAAGGGTGACATCATAAGCATTTGTTGTTCGAGTTATAGTTTGCCTTTCTTGTTTATCTGTATTGGATTGTGGAGTTAACCATATTTATATGTATGATACATAATGGGATACTGTGTAATATGGTCCAGAATTGTCATGGAGGATTTTTGGTGACATCATAAACCATGCGGCCAAAGGCCAAGTGGTTTGTAAATGTCACCAGAACCCAGAAATGGCAAAATAGGTATATATTACACATTGTACCTGTTATGTATTTTTTTACAATACATGTTTATTTTAGACTGGAAAAGGCTGTTTTCTTCAAAGTGCAGGATACAATGGCACAGACTACAGTTAGAATGTTTAGGATTGTTTACTTTTCTTCAACAAATTTCATTAAAACAATAACCTGTGGTGATGGTCTGTGGATTTAGTCAATTATGTGGATGTAGCATGTACCACATAATTATGGAATTACTGTGTTTGCAACCAAAAATGTTAATACTGCCAGAGGATGTGCCACACAATTAACAGTTTTTGACACATAATGTAGATAACCTCGATGTATGATTTGGTCCTTTATACCGTATAATCCTGGTAATCCTGAACATTTTAAAGCTCTGCAGAGTGGTTTGGGTGCAGTCATTATGATGATGAAATCAGTATTTCACAAGTAACTCTGAAATATTTTCCATATTTCGCAGTTCCCTATAAAATAGAGGTTAATATTCCACTGCACTTTGTGCAACAAAAGCACCAAAACATTTAACATAATAAATTATTGTGATAAATAGACAGACCGATAGATAGGTAGACAGACAGAGAGACTGATGGAGACCTGCTGGGTCTGCATAGATATATGCTTACACAGCATGGCAGCTGAACAGTTCTTGAGCAGCAAACATGTCCACAGGGAAATGTCCTGATATGCATACAGAACAGAATACGTTTGCAAAGCGTCTCTCTGTAACCTGTAACTCCAGCCTTCATTGCCCACAAACAAGCTGGATTTTCAGATTATCCAAGAATTATGTAAATTATAATATATACAATCCACAGTGTGCATATAAAGCTAACACAGATGCATGTGAAAACAGGTACGGTTGATAGCCAATGAGCAATGCGAAACTGCAGCTGTAGCTTAAAAAGTCTTATTTTCTGGTTTGTATTGTGAGTGTGTGGTTTGTGGGAGCAGTAGTTAGTGGATGAGATTGATAAAGGTATGCATGCTGCCCTCTGCCACAGCCAGCCAATCCCATCCATCCAAGGCCTACCGATACAAATCTTTCTACCAAGTATGCCTCAGGATACACCAACAGGAACTTGAAAAAGGCACAGGGAGCTCGTTTTTGTAGGCTTCAGTGTGTAATCTCTTCTAGCTGTACATCGTATTTTATCCGGTTATTCCTTTATTTTTTCTTAACAATTACTCTAGACATGTGAATACTCTACAATACTAAGGGCCAAAACTAAGGGGCTGATTTAATTCACAGCGGACGGCCCATCGGTCTGCTCTGGGGACATAGTAAATGACTCTATCCCCAGGGTGGAAAGGCCACTCACCTATTTTACAATGTCCTCCGAGCAGGCAGTAATTTATAAAAGTATTTCCAGGAACTGCCATGACGGCAGTTCCTGGCAATGCATATTACTGTGAGCTACGGGGCTTTGGCATCAGTATGCAGCCCTATAGCGCAGTATAATTATTTTTCCTTTTCAAAAAAAAAATTCAGAAACAGAATTTTCTTTTTGAAAAGAAAACATATAATACACCTCTCACAATGGGAGTCTTCTCTGATGGCAGGGGGGAGCATTTAACAATCTTACTGTTCCTTACTGCCAGGTATTACCTGGAGGTAAGAAACAGTAAACAATTACAATTACTAAATTGGGAGGGTGGACATGTAGCCATTTCCCCGAAGGCCTTTACTCCCGGCAGCCATCCGAGAAGTGTGGCTACGGCCGTGACAGAGTAGTCTCTGCCGTGGCCAAACTAATTGTATTGTATTGTAATTGCATATATATAACGCTTACTACCCCTGATGAGGCGTCAAATCGCTTTTTCAGCGAGTAGCCCGCTACTCCGAAACCCATAAAGGATTAGTGGTGAATTAGTATAGTGAAAACATGAGAGTAATTTGAGTGGTGGATATGTTAGTCAGTTATTTGGATTGAGAATGATAGTGAAGGGGTAGAAGAGGTAAAAAGGTTTGTATTTGTATAGCGCTTGCTTCCCCTGATGAGGTGTCGAAGTGCTTTTTCCACGCTACTCTGGAACCCATAAAGCATTAGTGATGGTCCGCCCCCATTTAAATAGGGTGGGCGGGCCTTCATATTGGCAATATGTATACTGTGTCGCTGTTACGACGGAATATACATACAACCAGTATCGTACATGGCAACATTTTTAAACAGAAAAGTAGGAGAGTTAAAAAAAAATAAAAGAATAGGAGGAATGTTTTCCCCCATTGACTTTTTATTGAAGAAGAGGCAATTTCAAGTGGGAGACAGCCAAAATAAAACCATTTACGGGCTATCCCGTCTGATTCTGGACTGTTGCCAGTGCTTTAAATGGGCCGGTACTCACCGGTACGGAGTACCGGCACTTCTTAGATTTGTCACTCTGAGTACCGGCACTTCTCTTCTGCCAGAGGAGAGTACCGGTACTCATGACAAGGGAGGTCACTGGCTGAGAGTGCGAATGAGAAGGTGGGGACATTTCTGTCAGCCAAGGCGCCACCTCTGTAGCCCCCATCTGAGCCCCTGCTGAGCTAATCGGCAGGGCTCACTTGAATAACGTGAGGTACTCACGGTCACGCTGTGCTAGACAAAGCAGGGTGGAAATTCATTTTACCTGCTAGTGTGCGCGTGTGATTTTCAAAGCGCAGCACTTCAGAAAGTGAAAAGTACTTTAAACATATACATTTTAGCAGTGGCAACGGCGGTGGATTCTCACACTACCTGTACTTTCTGGATCAGAGGGTTAATGCCCAGACAATGCGATGGAAGAGGTTCTTTGAGCGCTAATCTAACAGCTTTCTGCACTGAGAAACCCACCTTCCTAAAAAAAAAAATCTCAATTACCCAGTGTGCCTGCATTGGTATGACTGGTTTTGTAAGGAAAACACGCGAGAGAGAGAGAATCAAGGCATGCTCAGGAGGTATTTTAAAGAAAATGGGTGGCACGTTGTGGGTACATGTCTGTGGTGACAAAGGTTCATGAATAACGTAGTAGGGAATGTTGGTGGGTGAGTGAGTGGGAGGGTGGGTGAGTGAGTGGATGAGTGAGCTAGGGTGGATGTATTGATGGATGGATGAGTGAATGGATGTATGGGTGAAAGAGGGTGGATGATTGGATAAAAGGGCGGATGATGGATGTGTAAGTGAAAGATTGGATGGATGGATGGATAAATGGAAGTGAGGGAGGATGGATTAAAGGGTGGATGATGGATGAGTGAAAGGAGGTATTGAGTGGATGGTATAAAGGAGTGAAAGGGTTGATGGATAGATGAGCAAAAGGATTGATGGATGAGTGAAAGGGTGGATAAAGAGATGGATGAGTGAAAAGATAAATGGATATGTTTAAGGATGGATGGATAGGTTTGGATAAGAAGGGTGGACAGACGGAATGGTGAAAAACTGAATGATGGATGAAAAACCGAATAGATGACAGAATGTAAAGGGTAAATGGTGGACATCAGCAGGTAAATGGTAGGATGAAAGGATGACTGTATAGATCGATGGAAGAGACAAGAGATATCTTCTGGGGAGGGTCATGATGATTTGCTTCATTTGCTATTTGCCATAAGAGCTTTGGTTTGATGTGGGGTTATTTTCAGTTTCTTCCTACTCACATGCTCAAAAATATATAGTATTGTGCCAAACATCATCAATTAACAGTATGGCATTAAGAAGGTGCAACTATTGCAAAAAAAGGAAAAGTTAACATATTATCGCATTTCTCTTTCATTTTGTATAATGAGTTAACCTGCTTTGTTTATATAAACACATTTATCATGTGCTTTGGTGTGTGCTGCAACCATTATGGAAGTTGTTAATTATCATTATGTCTTGCCCTTAGCCTCGCCCCTAGCTCCGCCCAGCCCCGCCCACTCACTACAACTCTAGCTCATTTTAATGAGTACCTGCACTTATTTTTTGCCATTTAAAGCACTGACTGTTGCTTACATGTCAACCCTCTCCATTCAGGCGGGGGACTACAGGTTTCAAGGTTAGTCTCCTGCTTTCTGATTTCTTCATGCAGAAACCCGGTTTGGAGTTTCATAAAACTGCCAAAAATAAAATGTCATGCACACTCCAATCACTCCCTCCAAGAATTACTTCTGACATCAGAGTTTAGCGCTGTGCCCTTGATTCTTGGAAGGGGGAGATTAGAACATGTGACAGGCCACAACATTTTATTTTTGACCATTTTACAAAGCGCAAACAAAAACAGAGGTTTGAACTCTGTTTTTCTTTGCACTGTTATTAAAAAGCCAACAATGAAATGCTGATTGTCACCATACATACCAATAGACTCGATTCAGGCAGATTACCTCTGCTGCAGTATAAGTCAGTGGGGAAAATACATTCTTTCGACTATTTTATTTAAATCTCCCACTTATCTGCTCTAAAATGTAGGCAGGTATGTTATTGTGCAACCCTTGTAAATTATATTATTGAAGAGATTTTACATTATAGAACAGCACAGTGATATGTGTGGCAGAACTTTTACAGTCCTTCGTACATTTATCACCTGGACTTGATTTATTTGGCTGAGTTTTTCCTTATTGATTGGAAGTGCATTTTCAATTAAAAAGGTGGTTTTCGGCATGAAAGCGAATGTGCCATTCGTTGCCGTAGGTGACAATCTAGTGCTGGATCTGCATTAGTCATGTGACCTCTGCTGATCAGGCCAGTGCGTGTGATGTCACAGTAGAATGCTAAGGCAAGCTGACTGGATTGATATCAAGGAGTGACAGTTGGACAATGGGAGTGAAAGCAGCAGGTTGTTCCGGGCTTACAAACTCAGGGACTTTCTGTACGGTCTTTTGACTTTGAAGATGCAAGAGTAGTACTTCTCTAAAGCCCTACCCAGGGCCTTGGGTTCCAATACTCATACAGGCCACTGGGCTGAGCGGTAATTTTCAAATTCAGAGAATCATGGATGACTTGCTGGAGTCTATTTAAATGGCATAGATGCCATGCTATTCAGGCGGGAGACTGCTGATTTTTAAAGCCAAAAATGTCTTTATTTTCACTATCTCTCACCTGAAATTGCCTATGCTCCAATAGAAAACAAGGCAGAACCCGGGACTCCCAGATCTCAAGAGGGCACACTTTCTGACCACTCTCTGACACTCCTCTCCCTGGACCAGTGGCTTTCCTCCCTTGGCTGCAAACCATGGTGTCTTAACATTGGCGTTATGTTATATGCTGGGTTTTTTTATATGCTGTTTTTTTAATACCGCGCTCAATTACTACCGGAGTATCCTGGCGCGAATAGACTGCTGGGGAACCCGTCCTGGCTTTCCCTGTGAGATGGTCCCTACTGGGTATCTCCAAGGTGAAACCAGGCATCCCCGGCGTATGTGGGGGGCCGTTGTGGAGATGAGGTAAGCTAATGCCCAGAGTTGCCGAGTGTGATCCCTCGTTAGAGTAGGCACCGAGGTGAGAATTATCGAGTCCGCTGACCCTGGTCCACGACCCTGCCGCGTCGGGAATTGAACCCTGGTCCCGAGCAGTCCTCTGCTCCCAGGTCTGCCGCCTCTAACCAGTGAGCCACACCACTCCAAAGTGCAAGTACCAGCTGCGGTCCAATGTTTTTTTATATCTGGAGGGGATATGTGGCTCCTCCTCCAATCCTGTGGGTGGCCACCAAAGTTGCCAGCAAACGAGAGACGTGGTCATCGCCAACATCCAGAGTGCGGCCTAACAAAAGACCTTTGAGGTCGATATTGCGTCCCTCACCTGCCTCTCCACTGACCGCCCCCTCGTTCCTTCTCCGCCGTCGCTTGGAGAAGTCTGGCAGTGACCTTAACACTTTGTTCACTTCTAAGACTGGAAATTCACTTCAGCAGTTGAAAAATGGTCATTATGAACAGGGCGAAAAGGCAGGGAGGCTACTGGCAGCCCAGTTGTGTCAGCAGGAGGTGGCAATGACAATACCAGCCATCAAATCCAGGGATGCCACTATCCTCAATTGCCCACAGTACATGGTTAATGAGTTCACTGCCTTCTATCGGGCCCTATATACCCCAGAGGTAGCAGACAATCCTGCCCGCCTCGAGGCCTTCTTTGAACGTGTGCGCATCCCTGGTCTCAACGAGTCAGGCAGTAATCTCCTCAAGGGGGAAATCACTAAGACGGATATTGCGCAGGTCATCTCTAGGCTCTCATTCCACAAGGCCTCTGGGGAAGACTGCTTCCCTATGGTGTGTATAAGTGGGTGGCTGAAGAGGTGGTTGACTCCCTCTATGAGGCCTTACACAAGGCTGAACCGTCAGGATCCCTCAGGTCCATCTTCAACAGGGCAGTAATAACAGTCCATCCTAAACCGGGGAAAGCTTCCCACCTCTGCAGGAGCTACAGGTCCATTTCCCTGCTTAATGGGGACATTAAGCTCCTTGCTGGGGTTCTTGAAGCACATCTCCGGATGGTGATCCCATCCCCGATTCACCATACGCAGGTGGGGTTCGTCCCTGCCCGCTCCTTGAGTACCACCTCTGCACACTTGCTTATGCCCTTTGGCCAGCCAAAGACGTGTGTGAGGATGCCCTCTCCCAGGACGCAGAGAAGGCATTTGATAGGATTGGGTGGGGATACCTATTTGCAACCCTTTGGCGATTTGGTCTTGGTGAGGATTTCATAGCTAAAGTCCTATGGCTGTATGACTCGCTCACTGCCCAAGTTAACTGTGGGGGATTACTTTCTGACCCATTTCCAGTCTACCCTCTATTAACGCTCCTGTTCCTTCTCGCCTTGGAACGACTTGCGACCTCTCTTCATCAATCTCGCTTCTAACCGGCATCCCAATTCCCAGTGGGATGTCAACAATTTATCTTTATGCCAACGATATCCAGCATACCCTCTCTGACCTCTCTCGCTCCCTTCCGGTCCTCTTGAAAGTCACCTCTGGCTTCGATGCACTCTGGGGATACTGAGTCAACTGGGATAAAAGTAAGGAATTGCTAGAGTTCCAAGTGACCATCCGCACAGTGATATCTGCTTATACTTTTCAGTGGAAGTCCTTGTGCCTAAAGTACCTGGGGGTCTACATTAACCTAGGGTTGGACCGCATAGTGGTGGATAACCTCTATCTCATGTTGATGCACATGAAACCGGACTTCGGGAAGTGGGCCCACCTCAGCCTCTAATTGGGGGGGAGGTTGCAGGCAGTCAGGATGATGACACTATCACAATATTTCTAGGTCCTCGGCAGGCTCCCCTTGATGGTACATCTCTCATTGCTGTGATTTGTTGACAAGAGTTACGGTCCTTTATTTCGATGTCTTCCCACACCTGGTTGGACAGTAACAAACTCCTAGCCCTCCGATCCTATGGAGGCCGAGGTCTCCCCTCGGTTGTGCATTACGCCCTTCAATTGGCACAGCTCTCTTACATGCTTCCCATGATGCAGGGCCCGCCGTTGTGGGTAGTGGTGGAAAACGCCTTGCAGAATTGTTCACAGGGGTTGTGCCCCCTTTATAAGGGTAATACACCCATACTGGGCCCCAAGAATTCAATGCTCCAAGCGATGGCCAAATTGTGGCAGCGGGCCCACCACCTCTTCGAGGTGGATCCTCTCCTTCATGAATGCGTGCCTCTAAGGGGTAACTCTGGCCTCCACATAGGCGCTGAGGTGCTGAATTGGGGTGTGTAGTGTTCTGGGGACATCCACACCTTCCACCAAGTGTTCGAGTAGGGTATCCTCAAACTCTTTGCGGCGCTCCATGAGGAGTTCAGCCTCCCACCCCATCAATCCTGGTAGTATCTACAGCTACGGCAATGCCTCACCCAATGCATGGGTGTGAGACCCTGGTCCTCCCAGCCCTCCCCCATAGCTTCCTACCTCAGGAATAGGTTTGCTTTGCAGGGGTAATGTCTGGCTTCAACAGCCTCCAGAATTTCCATCTATTTTCCTTGCCCCTCCTGAATAATCACCATGGCAACCCAGACTTCAGATAGAAGATGTAAAGTAGGAATGGGTGGAACTGCTAAAGGGAAAGGATCATGGTGCCCGGGTGGTGCAGTTGATGTTCTGCCTCTTTGAGTCCCTACATGACTGGCACTGGGTCCCTGTGAAATTGCAGGCGGTGGTCCTGCTGCTCCTTGTAAACTGCTAGTGCTGCGATCACCGCTATGACCTGGTTCATATAATCTGCGCCTGTCCCACTGTCTGACCGTACTGGGAGGCAGTTGGCACCACTCGTAGAGAGACCCAGCCAGTCGCAACACTCTAGCTCCTTCCTTTTATCCTGTTGGACGACCTTGCGGACTCCAAAGACATCTCACGGGAGGGGGAACACTTGCAACAGCCCGGAGCCCTGTTTGTTTGTTGGGGGAAGTTGGGGTTGGACCTCGAACCCAGCGAATACTGCGGCCGAGATCGGCCCGAGGGAACCACAATCCCCAGCGTCCTTTGCAGCAGGAAGCCGCTCTGACCTGCGCCAGGAGGCGCATTAATTCACGGCTACCCCCGGTGGAGCGGGAGGAACACTTGCAACAGCCCGGAGCCCTGTTTGTTTGTTGGGGGAAGTTGGGGTTGGACCTCGAACCCAGCGAATACTGCGGCCGAGATCGGCCCGAGGGAACCACAATCCCCAGCGTCCTTTGCGGCAGGAAGCCGCTCTGACCCGCGCCAGGAGGCAAATTAATTCATGGCTAACCCCCGCACCGCGGGATCGCGCGCGGGTCGGCGTCGGGAGAAGCCCGGGGAAAAGAGTGGCGGGCCCTCTGTGGCCCTCAGAGGACCGAGAAGGACGGGGCGGGCCACCCCCCTTGGCTCCTACTGAACAAGGTATTGTGAGACTTTGATCTACATCTCTGCACATACTGTGGCCTCAAGACACTGGGACTTCCATTTACTTTTTGCGGGACTCTGTTTGCTGCGCCTTCGCCATGCCTCTTACGGGGGCTCCTAAACCCAGTATTCCCCCAAGTGACTCTAGCAGGGGGAGGTTAGACTGCTATGTAGACAGGGTATTATTACCCGTTATTCATGATTTGGAAGATCTAGAAACTCGTTTGCCCTCACATAGCGTAGCCTGCAAACATCCCGAGGCGCAGCTAGCCGACACAGCCACAAATTTGTCCTGGTTGGAGGAACTGAACGCCCTATGTCATATTCGATATGCACCAGTCTAAATCATATCAGACCCACCCCAAGCCCTTTCCAGCCCAATACTTCCCGTACATTTGCAGCCTAGTTCATTATTGAACGCAAACAATACCATTCTGGCTGCCCCTCCCTTATCCCCGTCAGAAAAAGCAAACACTAAACAACTTGGGAACACTAAAACTCCTACAGTCAAAAGAAAGCGTTCCGGGGAAAACTGCATGGGGAGGGAAGCAAAACTGCTAAAGCCTTTGTAGTGTACTGCTCAGCCAGGA
Organism: Lissotriton vulgaris; assembly: GCF_964263255.1. NCBI lineage: Eukaryota > Metazoa > Chordata > Amphibia > Caudata > Salamandridae > Lissotriton > Lissotriton vulgaris. The sequence goes on from NC_141695.1 coordinate 258,584,719, forward strand.
TGTATGACGTGAGTGAATGTGGAATGTTAGAATGTTGGATGGATGTGTTCAGTTGCTGAATGGGCTGAGCAGGACTAGGACCGCTCCTGGTGGGGCTCTCTTCATCTATACTAAAATAAATACTACATCATTTTAAATAACAAAGAATGGACTTGTTTGTGTTCATTACATTGGCGACGAGGATGGTGTGCTCTGGTGGTGTTTTACTTTGTCTGTTTTTCATTATTCTTACCTTTGTGTCACCATTGTTGCGCAAATCTCATCTTTCTTCACTTGTTTACCTTTACACCACTTTTCCTTTTTACCTTACAACACTTTCATCTTATTCGCATCTGTTCTCTCTATAAGGGGGAAGAAGGGTTGGTTCCACTCATCTACATGTTTCAAAATGTATTTTTCATTTCTTCCCTTCAAGATGTTTCTCGAAGAAATTTTGCTTGTAATTTATTGTTCCAAGTTTTCCCTTCTCTTTCTAAAGAAGGGAGAAGATGTAGTGTACTGCTCAGCCAGGATGTATGACGTGAGTGAATGTGGAATGTTAGAATGTTGGATGGATGTGTTCAGTTGCTGAATGGGCTGAGCAGGACTAGGACCGCTCCTGGTGGGGCTCTCTTCATCTATACTAAAATAAATACTACATCATTTTAAATAACAAAGAATGGACTTGTTTGTGTTCATTACAGCCTTGCACAAGTTCTTCACTGTCTGTCAGCACCCTACCTATAGCTTCCCAGGCCTGCGATAACATTGAATCCTTTGCATCCCCCTACCAGGCAACTCTTCTGGACCTGATTGAACGCCTGGTCACCTCTCTAATATCCCCTTTGACTGCAAGAATCAACTCCCTAGGGGATAGGTTAAGGGATATAGAGACCTCAATTAGGGAACCGACTCAACCTAATAAGAACCTGGCAGGACTTAGCCAACCACAGCCCTTACCCGCTACCGTGGTTTCTAAGTTAGCTCCTCAAAGAAGTAGCATCCCTCTCAACAGACCTACGGTCCCACAGAACCGCCCATGTATCTCCTCGTCATCCGACATCGAGCCCACTACCACCAAGAGTATCATCGCTGATGTAGGAGTGCCACACCTCATGAGGAGAAAACTACTAACCTAGATTATACTAAACATATACATTTGCCTCCAATGGCCGCCCCCTTTGTCTGTGTTCTCACTGGTGTTTTACCGATTACAAAGGGAAAAACCGAGAGATCAGAGGATCTAAAAAACAAGGTCATCTATTGGCTGTCTAGGAACCGACCCTTGCCAGTGAACATTGATGGTGCTATTCGAAGTGTTAGAAGGGTTGGTTGGCTCGGGCCCCTTCCAAAAGATCTCCCAGGCGACCTGGTGTTAGTTAGATTCTGGAGTGATCAGGTTGTGCCTTATTTACAAACTTGGCTTCCACAATTAGGGGATGGCCCCATCTCTGTCTGGGGACTCCATGATTTCTACCCTAGGTCCCGTTACCCTCGGCCCTTAAATACAAGACTAGAGAGAAAACACCATTTTCCAGAAAGAGCAAGTTTAGAGATTAATTATCGGCCGGATCGGAGTGTGTATGTACAAAATGACTTTAAGAACCCCATCCCAAATTATTTTTCATGAAGTGTTTTTAGCAGTGGTATCCAGTGATTAGCAACTCGTTTGAACTGATTTAATAATGTCTTAACTTATTATTAATTATTGTAATGAAATGGTTCTTAATGATGTGTATATAATGAATGTTGCTTTTATGATTTTATGTATCAAAATCGAATAAAGCTAATCTGACTGACATCTCACGCCTTCAGGGCCGCCTAATGCACATGGCGCTTGCCACAGCGAAAACCTGCGTCCTCCGCCACTGGCCCTCAACCACCCTCCCCTCTCACAACGAGTGGCTCTCAGCCATGTATGAGACAGCCTCATATGAGTGGGTCATTCATAATCTGCAGGACAAAAGTCTCATCCTTCTGCCAAATAAAAAGGGTGATAAGGTACTGACTAGGATTTACTAAAGTGGGGATCATCAACTCTTTTAACAGATATGTCTCTGTGCCAACAGACGTTCTTGTCATTCTAGTGGTGAGCCAATTCAGCGAGTTTCTGTCGCACTAGAATGAAGCTCTTTTATAAGTTGAGGTCCTTACTTTTGCAATTAAAATCCAAAAGAGATGAATCTGTGGTTGCCCTTAAACTCCAAAAGGATGAATGAATGTATTGATATGCATGACTTAAAAGGTTCGATAATAGTTTCTTGATTGCGTTTCGTATAGGAAAAAATAACGATTTAATAAATGTGTGAAATATTGTAATGATGGTAAGTTATCCGATTTCTCAGAAAAGGCATTCCAAGTAGTCAATTTGCAGACAGGTTCAAAATATACTCCAATTTCTGGGTAAAGCCATAGAAAGTAACCTATTTTAAGTCATGGTTTCACTTCTCCAGCCCTATGGAAGTAGCATGCCAGACAGAGGTTGTGTTCAAAGCAAGGTAAATAGTGTCTGTATTCACTTGGGCAAATTATGTAAATTCGAAGACAATCTTGTTTGGCCTCACAAGATATTCCTCCTTCAAGGGTTAAAAAAAGGACATATGTCATTCTAGGTCAGGATAAACTGCAGCTTTGTACTTTACACCTTTACCTGTTTACCAAGTACAGTGCATGATAGCAGTGAATATTTGGGACTCCTTACGTAAAAGGGATAAATGTGGTATGCCAACACTACCTACTGCACCACAACTCAATCAATCAGGGTTTGTGGCGCTCACTACTCATCCGTTAGGGTCCCAAGGTGCTGGGGCTCTCAAGGTGCTCGTGCATTCTAACACCACATCACATGGTACATCATCTTTATTGCATGTTCAGCAGAAAATTCAATTGGAAAGTTTTGTAACGTTGACCATATAGGTTTCATGAAGTTAGTGACTGTTTTGTTTTTAGTTTTTACAGAAACTAAGTGACATTGTGCGAAGTTACTAAGCATCTTCAGTTTTGTGACGTTGCAGCCCTCTGGATGATGTCTGTGCAAAAGAAAAAAAATAATCCATGGTGTGAAAATGTTTTTTAGGTGCCCTATTCTAGGGTTTTCTGATTTGTAAACGACAACGGTTACGATTCATCAATTTCTCCTCTTGAAAGGATGAAAGGCTGAGCTACACTTGCCATGTTTCAAACCTTTCACCTGCAACTTATACCGGAGGTCAATATGGTGTCTTTAAATACCTGAGGCATATTGTGGAGTAACTCAATGGTCTGGTGTCGGACAAATGCTGCTCGTTAGGGGAATATTAATTAGTGCACGTGAAAATAACTGGCAGCATATTTTCACTGCTATATTATTTGATTAAACTGGTTAGCCATTGCAGTGTCAGAAGCAAGTCAAGTGGTACTCATTTTGTACCCAAAGAGTAATCTATATCACAACGCTTTCTCGTTATGTGAACAATTTAAAATTACATCTAAGTGTGCACATAGCAATACTTACATCATTAAAATCTGGCTTCTCATTCCCAGGAAGAGAAATTGTGTGATTTTACCAAAATACCTTTGCTCTTACAATTATTTCTTAAATACAGCATTATTATATGCAAGGTAATCTGTTCATGGGGTGGAATGTACGGATTCCATGATAGGGACACAAAACAAAATGGGTGGCACCCACAAATCCTCATCTACTTGGTATTCACAAATCATTTGCAGGTAGGTTTGTCTCCACAGGTTCTGATTGGCCAATTTTTGTCAGTCACTGCAGTGGATTGGCCACCCTGCCCAGCATATAGCCTGGTCACCTTGGATGCTGGTTTCAGCGGCCTGCGGTTTGAGGCAGCCAGGCCTTGTTACAGAAACTCCGCCCAGCAAAGTTTTAATAATTAAGAGTAGGTTGCATCCACTCGTGTTGGTGGTTGCTAAGGGTCATTGTTTTCACGGCAATGTGTTTCCCATTAGAGGAATGACCCTTAATCAACTCTACGCTCTATTACTCCAGCAGTTAGATGGAGCCACCAGCTCCTTCCAGGATGAATGCCTGGGTTTGAGTGACTTTAAATTATTCAACCTCTGTTGATCTGGTGAAGGTTGAATAATTTAAGAGTTTGCTGCCTGCCACAGTCATGTCTAGTGGTTGCTATGGTTCATTCCTCTGATGGGAAATTCCCATTGAAGGTACAAGTTTAGCAATTCTCAAGCAGGAGTGAAGTGGAGCAGGAGACATAGGGAACAGCAGAGACTGAGAATGAACCATGAGGAAGAAGCCAAGACGACAGGTTGGGTGGGGATCTGGATGTGTGGAAATAAGCATCCGTCTGCTACGGTGTCCCGCAGGCCCAGCATTTTGCCTCTCTAACAGCCACTTCTGTTAGGCTCCTTGGCAGCTAGAGCCACGCATAGCATCTGGAGGACATCACCCCTCAAAAATCTACCAATAAGATGTTGGGGTCCACACCTAGCACAATGATGCCAATCTTGAGCCACGTATGCCATCGGGTGGCCATACGCAGAAACAACCACATTTAGATGGGCTGGGTCCACACCCGATAGAATTGCGCCATTTAATTAATTATATATTTAGGGCATGCTTGCCAAAATATGAGCACTGCTTGGCACTTTAGAGCCCTTCTCTGGCATACTGCAGGTCTTTATTGAGATACTGTAGCAATCCTTGGCTTCATGATTCATACACATGACATTACCAGGCAATCATTTTGCATACAGTGGGCATGTATGTAATTATATAGCTCATACTTGGCACAATGTATGCCTTCATAATAGTTAATCTTGGCATTCTGATTCACACCCTTGCCTAATAGCGCCCATCACTGGCAAATAGCCGGCCTCCATGGCATTATATTGCCAACCCTTGGCCTTATATTACCAACTCTTGCCATATTGCTGTCCAAAGCATAATAGTGCTCTTTCTTCACTTGGAGGTGCTCAACTCTAGCATAATGGTGGCCATCCATCCATGGTAAAATGTACATTACATTAATTACATAGATTACATAGATTATATTATTAGTATTTTGAAGCACATTGGATGAATTAAAGTGAGTTTAGCATCATGGCACCCTATGGAAATTGGCAGTTTCTGCATGGTCAATCCAGACTTTTTTCCAGTTTCTGGACACTATCTTTGCTTTAGAATTCCGTGCCGTTTATCCCTGCTAACCAGTAGTGTATGTACTCCACCTTTAAACATGGTTACATTGTCTTGTTCTTGATTGGCAGATTTACCTTGCCTGTAAGCCTTTGGTGTATGGTGTAGGAAAAGCACGAAGAGCCTGGAAATGAAATACCACTTGTGAACTTCAACGCCTATTGTGCTGTGCCATCAACTACTGTGGCAGTGCAAACTGAACTACGTGTGTGCTGCAGTGTAAAACCTGAAGTGTACCCTGTCAAACTATCCTTTCTGAAAGGTAAATATCTTCGATTTAAATATTAGTAAGTCACCCATATGCAGACAAAGTAGCATACAAGACAGGGTGCATTATATTTAAAAGTGGAACAGATACAAAGTTAATACTACCATGCCCCTATATTGACAAGGACCAAAAAATATATTATTTTATCTGCAGCAGGCCTACGTGTCCTATGTAGAAAACCAGAGTACAGACTAAAAACTAATACGGCTAACTCAGGAATGGGACCAGCTAGAAAAATAATAAAGCCACCATTTGTAATAGCTTTTAAAACTCTCATTCAATATTGAAGTCGGATTTTTGATAGATATTTTTAAGAAGTACATTTTTGAAAGTTACTTTTTACCTGCCTGAGCTTTTAAATAGCTAATTAGCGTTAGCCTGTTCTAACTCTCAGAATGTCCTCCGCACTGAATGTGGTGCAAATAAGATGTTAAATTCCTCCCACAAGCTACATAATAGGGTGATCTCTATGGGCAGGCTCGACGCCTCCGAGCTCAGGGGAATATTCAGAGTGGGGGCTGTGGACATCCGGTTGACATCTCAAAGAGAAATCCTGCTGAACAGGTCTGTTTGAGCCACATGTAATACTCTGGCACACTTAAAAAAGAGAAAACAGAATGTCTGGACAATTCTTGTGTATCCCCTGTCTGGGGGCTGTAGGACCCTGTATTTGTCCCACTCGATTTTGGTCTGCTAATTTGCTGTGGGTACAGGAAATGCTTCAAACTGGATATCAGGGTTAAATGTGGGAGGGTACTAGTGATTAGTGTGTTCCCCTACCCCATGCCAGAGTCCAAGTTTATTGTCCATTTTTTGGGCTTATGGTATTTAGGACTGTTTCAAGTAAGGCAAGCAGCAACTACTGAAAAAAAGTGGGTAGGACTGCCCCTTAGAACATTTAGCCCATTGGTTAGGGAGTGCCCAGGGGCATCCACACCCACTAGCTAGTTCCAGGCATTAATACAGCACCACAAGGCACCCCATGAGAATACTTTATGGATGTGTTAAATAACAGAAGAGAACTGGACCTGATGTCTGTGGCCTGAGAGGAGCCCTTATGCGCAAGATGGAAAAGTAGATTCCAAGGGTCAGTTGGCTGACCTCTTATATACCTACATGGTCAAAACAAGCTTCAAGAGGTATTTGTTCCTAAAATGCCAGGCTGACCAGTGGCAACTGGACTTGGGCTGGTCTTTGCTGCCTGTTACACTGAGAGTCTCTAATTTCTCTTCCTTGAGATGTTGAAGACCTTGGCAATAGTGGCAGCCTTTAATGTGCAGCAGGGGTAGGACAGGCACAGGCACACACACTTGCACAATCTCACACACACACACATACTTACATACACAGGCGCCTACCCAGTCACAGCATGCACGCACACACAAATGCACAAACATTCATACATACACACAGGCATGCTGGGCACCCAACATTAAAAAGAAAAACGTACTGGGACTCGGTGGTATTGTCGGGTGCCACGCAGGAAGCCTTTATTGTTTCTCTGAGACTTTGGAAGGAAGATCCCGCCACTTACTCTCATTGGCTGTCCTGGTCTAAGGTTAGCCAGTGAGGAGGACGTTTCTTGTCTTGTCATAGAGCGGGATGGGGTCAGTGAGAGTTGCTAAACCCACCACACTCTGTGATGAGTGTCACGGATGGACACTCGGCCCTGGGGACTGAAGCAACCAGGATCCAGTCTTATCAGTGACACTCCCCCTCATCTTGAGGGGGAGGCTCAGAGAAGACTTTGCCAAGCGGAGGAGGTCATGCTAACCAGTCTGTAAAAAATTCAGCCTGGAGGAAGCCAGGTGCCTGCACATTTAGTACATGTGCAGCTCCTTACTGCCTGACTAGACCACGGACAGTATCTGTCATGCTGACATTTGCTTAGCCTGACAGACACTCTTCCTGCGTTGGAAAAAGGTAGAAGGGTGAGGCCTCTTAATGATGGGCCCTGGCTGCTTAGGAGTGTAATCCTGTGGTTGTTTGGGACTTGGAAACTTTTTTCTTCAGAAAAGTGACAATGCCCCCTTCTGCATTGGAACTTTTTGATCTCCAGACTTGCACCAGGACCAATTGCTTGTTGTATGCGGCCAGGACTCCATCGCAGTCAAGCAAATGACATGCCTGGGTCCCGGTCTACTGCTTCTATAGAATATTATTGCAGATTGAGCTTTTTGGCACTATTTCTACTTACACCTTTGTAAAAATTCATATTTCCAGTTCCCCTTATTGGATATCTGTTGTTTAGGTGTAACTTTATTTAGTAACTTTTATTATAATATTCGAATTTGGTTTGTGATTTTTTTTATTGCTTGGTGTTTTCACTTTTTTACTGTTTTGGTACTCATTAATACTTTACACATTGGCCTACGTTAACCCTATTTGCTCTGTACCAAGGCTACCACTGGGTTGAGATTAGGCTAATATAATGACTTTTAGGATTCAACCTGTCAAGAATTGTGATAATTCCTTGTGGTGTGCAGTTGACCTAATAATAATTCAGTTTTTTACAGTGCTTAACTTTATCATATTTTGGATATTTTTGAAGTAGAGGCTATTCCCATGATATGTTTTACTTCCCTGACATGTGATGGAGATACATGTCCATGTAACTCAGGATTTTCCACGTGTGGCAGTAACATATGTGAGTAATTTATTGAATGTCAGTATTTCGGGACCCAATAATGGCAAACCTTTCTTTGGAATTGTGTTTATTCAAAGTGAAAAGCGTGTATGTAATAACAGTATGTCTGTATCTCAGAAATGGGCAAGCATGTGTACAGAATAGAAATGACTAGTTACAAAATATATTTTAAGGTGATAGTTGGGAATAATTCTCATTGAGTTCTGGTGACAGAATGTTGATGTTGTCTCCTTGGTTCTCGGTGGTATTTCTCCTAATTGATGACTCATTTGATTATGTACTAATAGTTATATTAATAAACCTTTATACCATGTTTTATGCCATTTTTTGTGAAACACAGTGTATCAGATAATACTTTTAAGAGGCAAACATTTGCAAGTGTTTTTTACTTCTCCTGTAGCACTAATGCATTCACATTTTGTTAACCATGTGTTTTGTTTCAGTCACCAATTTTATTAGTTGCCGTGCATGTTTTGTTGTTTTTGAAAAAGAGTCATCTTGTGTGCTGTAGCATTAACATACAGGATTGATGAAACAGTTCTGCTGTAAAATAAGCAGGGTGATCTACCTAGCTATGCTATTTTATAAGCCATACTGGTTGCGTAGTGGACTAGGGCTCCCACTGTTGGGCCTTGACGACCAACCCAGGCCTAGATTGACCAAGGCTCTGCACACCAAAAGATTAATCATCAGCTAGCAGAGTCATTGTATCTCCATAAACTATCTGGCCGATCGCCACATGTACACAATTTTCACCACTATGTATATATTGAGCACCAATGAGCACTGAGCACACATGTCACTTGATCACCTCTTACTTGTAACATTTCACCTGTGTTGACAGCCGTGAATATATGTGTAACATATATAAATGCTATAATTCAGATCAAAACATAAGCAGTAGACAACAATTTGAGTTATGTGCCTTATTGTTTGTGAAAATATTTTCTGTGTTTAGGCATTTGAGATACGAATGTTATAATAGGAAAGAATAACATAAGAGACACTAAGTGCGCTCACAGAAGTAACCGACATAAACCAGAAAGAACCACTTTTGTTTAATATCTCCACAGCTCCCGGCTCTTCCTTACACCGACATATACTCTGTGTGACGTTGTAACCCGCGCATAGTACACGCTGTGAGAGGTAAAGACCTCCATAAAGGAAAGCTTCCAAGTGTCCTTGAGTGCACCTCACTTCTTGAGTGGAGCTCAGTTACTCATAAGTTTATCTTTAGATTCTACTTCCTGTTGTTGGAAGCCCTTGCATCCAGTGAGTTTATTTATGAAAAGCATTTGGCACCATTATTAGTAAGATGGCTCGCTGTACCAGCTCAGCCTTGTGCTCGTAAACCTATTGAACCTGACCACTATCAGCGTGCAAGCATATCCTCATTTCTAGGTCATGGGTCACGCCAACAAGGACCGGGGGCTGTGTGGTCACTGTATGGACATTGGTGCTCCCTGATTGGATCCAAGGCTATTTCAAATAGATCAAGTTCTATAACGACGGCTGAAACCTTCTTGTAAGGATGACAGACATACGTTGTAGTTTAGACAATTTATATAAAGAATTATTAGGCAATTATATGAAATATGCCACAAGTAAATTTAGCAGAACAGCATTCAGATCATAGGTACAGAGAACTCCGTGCAGTTATAAGTGAAATCCGCCATAGATTCGCCTTCTAAAGGTGGGGAAGAAGCGTCTTCTGGTACAGAAATCTATATGTCCTTTTATAGGATTTCAGACAAGAACGTACATACATTCTATAGGATTACATGGTTCTCAGGATATGCATCAAAAAGGAACGGGTAAGAAAAAACATTTTACTACATATTACATTTGATGATTCTCTCATGGTAGTAATGCATTGGATTTTGGTCATTCTCAGAGAAATTTAAGCAACTTTAATTGATACATTGTGAAGCAGCAGCATTGTCCTCGGTTGGGTTCAGTGAGAGAAAGTCTCTGGGAACACTCTGTGTATTAGTGTGGGTCTCGCCAGCCTTTATTTAGAACAGGAGCAGCAGCAATAGTCATCACGTGATATATTGTGACGTTGGTGCAAAATGGAGGACATTGTAAACATAAACTAGTTCAGTGCAAGCTTAGCTCATTTGTGTTTAAGGTGAGGAAGGAAAAAACAACTCCCACACCGACACCACACTATCTGACCAGGACAATCCGCTGTGCAATCTAAGCTGACTATACAGCTTTAGTGATCTATGGATCTACTTGCTGTAGATTGACACATGAAATGCATATGGATCATCATGCCGGTCGCACATCTTCAATGATACAACAGATCTAGTCAGTTCTTGCTTTATTTGGCGCAATAGTATTTCCAGTGCATAACCTTCCTTGTTTTATCTGGTAAGATCTAATCAATTTCAATAACACAATTCCATTTAAAAAACTAGCAATGACAAACTAACAGGCTAGTTTTATTTAATAATGAAATACTTTTCTGTATTGAGAATGAAATGTGGGTTTAGCTGTGTGTGATAAATTGCAGTAAACGGGGCGGGGGAGGGGGGCATATTATCAAGCCTGCGCGCTAAAATTATCGCCGCTTTATCGGCCGAAAACGGCCGATAAAGCGGCGATAATGGGCTTGATAATATGCTCTGTGGAATTCCAATCGAAGCCCATGTTAGATGTCTTCACATCTAACATGTGCTTCGATTGGAATTCCACAGAGCATATTATCAAGCCCATTATCGCCGCTTTATCGGCCGTTTTCGGCCGATAAAGCGGCGATAATTTTAGCGCGCAGGCTTGATAATATGCCCCGTAGTTTTCTTGCTGTGAGAGATAAATGGTGAAGTGGGGTAGTGCAACTGGTAAAGGTTATTTAGTATGAGAGATAATTGGTGCAAAGGGACCAATGTTAACGTTATGTGAGAAGAAGAGGTGCTACAGCTTTATAGATTAAGAGCTGATGGGAGGGGTTGTAGTGCATGACAACAATATACAATGATAGAATGTGATACATCCAAATTGAGACATGCCCCCAGTCCCATAAGAAACCCAGCGTCCTTCATAATAGGTGTGGCGTATGTTTTTAAGGGAGTGGCCGAACGGAAGTGTCATGCCTCTGTGGTCCCAACTAAATGTACTCAGACTAGAATACAGATGAAAGGAGTAAAGCAACACTTTTTATGTAACAGATAGTTCACCTTTAAATAGAGCCATTAACAAATATGTGTCAAGTTACATAAAAAAAGCTAGCTAGCATGAAGGTTCTTTTAACCTTGTTAATCAGTTGAACCACCAGCGTTCTAAGGTCTACTACATAGACCTGTACTTCACACCTTGAGGAGTAACTTACCAGCTCTTAAAGTCAGTGGACCAAATGTATAAACAGAAGTTCCAGGAGGCGAAATATTCCCTCTTCTGTGGGATTTCTCTGTATAAGAACAAGAGATATGCTTGCAGGGCATCGTATTGCCTTCTGAGTTTCTGGAGTAGAGGTATAATTATACTCATTAGGGTCTCGTCGAAGTGTGTCACCAATCCATTGGATTAGAGGTGGTACACTTTGACTAAGTGGTATGTCACACAAGCTTGCTCTCACATTGCCCTCATGCATGAGGAAATGGAACTCATTTGTCTATTAAGTACAGTATTAGGACTTCAACTTGGGAGAAGATTGCTCTTGCCACTACCTTGGCAGTTGTGCTCGTCAGGGGCATGGTCCACTGCAACAAAATCAATTTCTTTCCTGAAGCAGAGGAGGGAACAAATGAACCAACTGTATTTGTACCCACCCTCTTACATGACACATCAACTGGGTAGTTTGGTTTGGCTTTCGAACATTCCACTCATTTGACAGGTTGAACAGTTTCTGCAACATGTTACTAAGACATGCCCATACTTGGCCAATAAAACAATGCTTCTATCTTGCCTGTGGTCTTCTTGATGTGCAGGCTCCTTCCTAAAGGGATACCTCACAGGCTTGTAACATGAGACATTTCTGTGTGCTTGTGGAACCACTATTCTCTTGCTGGCTCCAAGTGCTCTTGATACATAGGTTCACTATACAGTAGCTAGTCATCATAGAACACACTGCAATTGTCAGAGGCGACTTGTTCTTGGGCTCCCTTTTGGAAGCCCAAAAGAGCAGGTCGGGTTTCCTATGCACTTCAAAACTCTTCCTGGAGCAGTCCTAAAACAGCTAACAGCTCCTGTAGCTCTGTCACTGATCCTTACTCCAACTTATAGTTTGAATTAGAGGCCTTATCCTCCTTTCCATGTAGAGCAGGAGGGATGGACACAATGCCCTGGAGGCCCCTGCAGTTCTCCCTCTGGTCTGTGCTCTCTAGGACTGACCACTACCCCCTCCTGAGGCTAGTAAGCAGCCTGTGACCTGGTTAGCACATCTGAGGTGGCAAATACATTAAGGCCTCTAGACCTGGCACTACCCTGGGAGTAGTCAGGTCATTGCTTTCCTGTTTCTCTCAAACCCGTACAACAACCATACCCATCTTGCTTTTGATTTATATTTCAACATCAGCAAGGGGGTCCTCTATGCCATTCCCATTGGCTACCAGGCAATTGGGAAGGGTACCAAGATGACCATCCTCAGGTGTGAGATGCTATCTCTCCTCAGGTGTGATATGCTACCTCTCAACCATAGTCCTGTAGGTGCTAGTATGCTTCAGGGCAACTCCTCTCATTTATAGCGACCCCACTGACAAATGAACTTACACTTTTGTGAATTTGCTTAAGAGCATCTGCAATCCTTTCCTAGATGTCTATATTGACTAGATTGAGTGTTGCTAAGCCCTCACTGAAACTGATCCCTACTAGTAACATACTGCATACCACTTTGGGCGGGAAAGGGATCTCTTTTCTTTTCCTTCTGAGACGGACTAGGAACTCAGTTCTCGTAGGCTTCTGTTCTGGTCAGGATACTTAGGAACCACTCAGGCCCTTGCCTTCCAGTCAGGAACCATTCTGCTGGGAACTCTTTTCTTCTTTATGCTTGGAACTATGCTGCTGCAATCTCTTGTTCGCTCTGTTAGACAATCATTTATCAGTCAACACAAGAGGCTTCTACGGATCATTTTCAGTAAGATTAGACAAGTACTGTCTGAGTAGGTGAGTCACTCTGCTATCCTTAACTGATTTGGAGACTGGTAATCCTTTGCTTTAATAAATCGCACACACTCATTCCAATCGCATTGCGCCTTGGATCCAATTATCAAACAAAACTTCATCCAAGTTCTTGCTCTCATGGAATCTCTGTAAGTACTGGGCTGGCTTCAACTTAAACTGCCAAATAAAAACAGCCTTCATGCAGTCATATATTAACCAGTCATTGTCAGGCATGCTTCAGACCACCTCAATCCCTTCAATAGGGATAGGAGTCAGTAAAGTTGCTACCCTGGAGTTCGCAATAAAACAAATCCCGGGCACACGTGTAGGGATACAGTTATTGCAGTTCTGCTGTTAACTTGGTACAGAAAAGAAATCGACACAGTATACAACGCTTTGTATTTCACTTGCCTTTTAGTAAGTTCCAGGTCTCTGACCAATGCTCACCTTCAATAGGAGTCACTTTTTCCTTAACACCATCCATGCTGGTGACGAGCTCAGCTCGTCATGGAGTAAAGCTGAGCTGTACTCATGACGAGCTGAGCTCGTCACGGCCGCTGGGGCTAATTTCCCCGCTGTGCTGAACGTTCTAAAAATGGGTGCGGCCGTGATGAGCTCAGCTCGTCTTGAGGGCAGCTCTGCTGTGCCTCATGACGAGCTCAGCTCGTCGCCAGCATGGGGGCGCTGCGCGCGCCCCCTCCCCCCGCACGGCTGGGGGAAAACACCCTGCAGCGAAGGGGTTAAGTCATCGTTTTAGTCATACTGTATTACTTCCGGTTGGACACTTTTGCCTAGCAATCATTTCAGGTCACAATGCACATTCCACCTTGAATGCTGGGCTCCCCATTTGTGTGTTTTATTTTGTGTTCTTCATGCCTATCTCATAGGGTTTCCAGAGTTAATAGGGTGTCTTGTGATGTCACCCCAATGTTTACAATGCAATATACTTTACATTTTCTTTTGTAGAAGCTTGATCATAGATGTGAATATTCATTTTGTATTGTTCCCAGCCCTGAAGAGTCACAGGTATCTACTTGTTGACAAAACACGTATCTGATGGCGCTTTGTTTTGACAAATCTAAAATTGCATAAACACCATTCAATACTTGGATTTACCGATTTCTTTTGTTTCTGTACCAAGTTAACCGCAGAACTGTAATAACTGTATCCCTACACGTGTGCCCGGGATTTGTCTTTGATATTGCTTGTGTGGGTTTCTGTGCCCACACTGTTTATACAGGGGTTAAGGGTGTTTCCCTGACCTGGTTGCATCGTGAAAACAATTGTTCCTCACTTACTAATTGCATCACTACTTGAACCTGCTCGAGCGCCATTACCCTGCTTTTCCAAAACCCCACGCAGAAAGAAAACATTGCACCTGGCAAGCAATATCAAAACTGCAGAACAACCCCAGAATGTCAGTGTTGGCACATACATATGTATCAATTCCATGGACTTGTGGAAGAGACTTTCTAGGGGAAAGGCCAGAAAGCAAAATAGGGGACACTGTGGGGGACAATCTAGGGTAAGGAAACCTACACTCTGAGACTAAAGAGCCTGTAACGAATGCATTCTCCTTTGGGTTGTCTTCTACCAAACCATCCCTAGAAATCCTTGCAATCTTCTCCTTGTCTGTGATGGCCGTATTCTTTCATTGATCTATCAAGGGAGTCTCTAATGATCTCCCTCTCCTTGGACCTAGGAGCTCTCCTCCCCTATCACACCACATCTGCAGCAACTCTTCTAGGGACTGTTTTTCATGCTTGGGTCTTCCCATATGCCACTGTTATGTGCAGGATGTTTGCAACAATTGTTACTTATTACTGCCAATTAAGGTCTATTAAAACTGGAATCTAGAAATCCACCATCACTTTCCACCATTTGAGGAACATCTGATAATTAATAATAAATCAATGTCAAGATGGTTGTTTAGTTGAAAATACTTAAGTACTAACACACAAAACAATTACTGCACATAAGCATTGGAGGGTATTGTTAGCGATATACCAAACCAATACCTCAATAACCACGGCAATCTGTGCGACAGCATAAAGTGAAACCTATGGAAAGGTCTTATGATGTAATGCTTAGCTCTTCACTAGGAATCTCAGGGGAGTTTGCCTTGGGGAGCTCCTCAAGCTCAGTTCACCTTGTGGGCCCAAGAACTATCATCTCGAGTACCCAAGAATATATGCTCATTCCTTCCCCTCATTCAGCAACAAAAAGTAACAGTACTTTTCTGTTCTATGGCTGTAGCTATGCCAGAGGGACCTGCAATTTTTCCATTGGTCTGCAGCCCGGCTACTAGAGATTTTATACACCTCACATGGCCCAGTAAGCGGGAATCACCTATGTTTTCTCCCTGATCCAGAGCACATTGGAAGCGGTCTGCTGTAGATAAGCTGGTGTATACTCGCTCAATGGAGCGTAGGCAGGACCAGTGTGAGTCCTGCTGCTTTGCTTCTTCCATAGACCCAGTCAACAACCCACCCACCCAAAGACAGCCGTGCCCACCCAATGTATGGCAGAGTCAGGAGATATCGGATACCTTCCTCCAAGGTTATAGCCCACTTTCTGTCCAGGCACAGCTCGGTCCAATGCAACTGCAATCTGAACTTTGCAGATCTTTAAGAAGGTCCCTTAGTCTCGGTCATTTCCATGGGACAGGACACACTGTAGGAGCACTCCGGTCAACTGGACCTCATTCATCGTCAGAACGGTGCTGGCACTTCAAGGTCTCAAGTGGGCTCCACAGTTCACCACCTTATCAGATTCATTGCTGTTCTCCCTTTTCTAGGGGGTTTTCCTTGTGAAGGGCACCCCCAGTACCTTTCCTCAACACTCAGTTGCTCCCTCCTTCAGCGCAGATACCAAGGCAGCTTCTCTTGGAATGCTGTGAAAAGTCTGCAGGAGCTGGCCCCAAACTTGACCAATGGAATTAGTTGTTGTCAATACCCTACTGTGGAACACAAAAGAGCTCCGAAGTCACCAGGGTGTTGGTAGAGAAATCTTGGCACACTGTCTGGAACTTTCTGTGCCATATTTGTAGTAACGTTGCAGACAATAGTTTTGTATAACAACAGTTAGTTCTGAGACCAATTCTGGGCATTCCTGCTCCTTTCATATTCTCGGCATGGAAAAAATGTAAAGTTCGCCAGCATAGTTTCCCCCTACGCCTATCATGCACAATTCCTGAAATTATACCATTACATTATGCGCCATTTAGAGTGAATAGAGTAAGAAGAGAATGCGAGCAGCTGTTATTCATGGTGCTTTTTTCACACTTTTTTAGAGTGAAATCAATAATTGATGATGTGAGGACTCATTTTATGCTAATATAGAGCACTGAGTTACAGATTTGCCTTTTACATAATTATGGGTAATTTCAAGTAATTTTGTAAACACTTTTCAGAATTATGTGAAAGAAATTATGTGAATTTCGCAAGCCCTCTTACTGCACTTGGCTCAGACTAGTCCAGTAAAGGTATTTATTACAAAGTGCAAGCAGAAGGTGTTGTACATGGGTACAAAAGAAAGCGAGGCTGTTCCACTTAACTAATTGTAGATCTGTGGGGCTAGCCCTTCCAATGAACAACATGCCATAAAATGGCAGCTGAAACTCCTTACGCTTCAAACAGTCCCTCTACGTACTTTCCTCCACATCCAAAGGTCTGACCACTAAAAGGATCCTTGGAATATCCTGGAGGAGACCTGAACTTCATTTCTGCTGTCTGTTCTCTTTTCAATACTCCATCTTATGAATCACTTGAATATAGAAAATGGATTGCATTGTGACTATGGTCATATGTGTCATGCATAATCCATAAAAACCCACTATGCCGGCAGATAAATATACTTTCGCGGCATCCATGTCGCACATGGGCAAAGGACCAATTGTGGAGGCTGCCAAACTACTTTAAAAATTTGCAATTTACCCTGTTAGTTTATCATTACTTTTTGAAACTTTTTCACTAATTTTTGCAGATCTAAAAACAACAACACCATTGTTAATGTTAACACTTGGTTATAAAAGTGTAAAAATCCATCAAGCAGCAGGTGATCAATATAGTCTTCATTAGGTACCTCCAGCTTATGCTTACAGTTTCTCTACTCCAACTCCCCTTCCTTCATGGAACCCATTCCAGTCCCCAGTTCTAAGTTCCACATTACATAGGAGCATTCCAGCAACTCTACAAAAATATCTTAATTTATTTTGTAATTTAACTCTGATAACAAAAATTAACATTTCTCAGAATAAAAAAAGAAAGAAAAAATAATGCTTGCTCCATACTCTCACCCAGACCACTGAAACCTCATAGACATCAACCTCTTGTAAAATCTTCCAGATCTCTTGTATGACATCCCATCTTTGATTATCTTTACCCTCTTCACTGGACTCTGCCACAAGGAAACTTTTGCTACTGGGTGGTAGAATAAATGTAGCCAAAAAGCAGAGGACTTTGGTTCCTGAACATTATTCTAACAACTTGTTCTGTAATTTTCCTTGCTGTCGGTAGAAGTAAATGTATGATGATTGTTAAACAAAACTAAAAATAGGTAAACACACATTTGAAAACAGCACCAAAGGAAATTCCAAAATATAGGCTAGGACATGCTGTGCATTGGAAATAAGCCCAGACAGGTCTTTGAAAAAATCCTAGGTCTTTATCTCTCATTAAGAGTTTTAACAACGATTATTACAATTTGGTGGGCTGCAGTCTCCGTGGGAAAACTGCGCTTGAGTATGCGGCAGTACCACAGACGCCTCATTTAATGATCTAATTGTACCACATCTTTATCCAAACTTGTTTGTGAAGGAATGAATGTTTATAAATAGATTTGGCTCTTTTGGTTCTATTTCAGTACCTTCTCTGAACCAACACAATACGCTTGCTTTCCCTTACTAGCATACATGCTGTTGAAAAGAAGATTAAAATACAAAAAAAATAGGGTCCCATTTCAGCTTGGCGGATAGGGTGCTCCGTCAGAAACGCAATGGAAAACACTGCTCGCCAAATCTTTAGTGTCTTTTGCCTCATTTAGAGACAGGTGGACCTTAACTGTTCTGTCGACGGAGACCCTATTTTCTAAGCCTTGGAAAACTCACACCAATGGCCCAATGGAGCGGGGCCGTTGGAGGAAGGATATTACACCGTCCGCCCTATTTGGGGTCAATGCTATGATGTATTTTTTCTGTTTGTCACCACCAGGAAAAACCTGGCAGAGAGGAACAGAAAAAACAACCAGTTATAACATCCACTTCTGGACAGAAAACTCAAAAGTTGTGGGGGGGTCAATTGTTTTTTTTTTTTTCAAAAACAAACCCCCACTTTGGGAGTTTGTTTCTGAAAAACAAAACCAATTGAAAATGTTTGGTGGATGGCTGCCAAAATCGATGGTGGTCGTCCATCAAAACCTTTGTAAATTGAAAGGAGTCCCTGAGACGGTGGTTCCTTTGAATATAGATGGTCACTAGGCTGGCAGGATGGCAGAAGTAACGCCCTCCTCATCCCCTGACAGATGGATTACAGTTCATCAAGCTCAATCAGGTCCACAGCCCTGTAATTCTAGCTTGAGCATAGCTGGGTGCTCACATTATAGAATGTCACTGAAATCTCTGGGTGTTAGACCGCCCCATTCTACATGGTTGCATGTGAACAAAGTGGTACATGTTCATGTGTTTGTATCGGTATCATGGCCTGCAACCACCCACTACTGGACAAGTTTGTGCAGGTAATCTAGACAGAAACTGAGCAACATCAGATTCACAGACATTAATAAAAAATTTGAAAGCTATCCTGGATAGATATCTTCCTGTATTTGGAGATGATTGTCATCTTTAATGACACCGATATAAATTCAGTGGAGTATTCATGGCTGTAGATCTTCATTTCCAGTCCTGTACCACCCCTTAGTGCAATTACGAGATACTCAGGGGCAGATTTACAAGCCCCTTGCGCCACTTATGCGTCACTTTTACCATGTTAAAAGTGATGCAAAAGTGGCGCAAGGGGCTTGTAAATCTACCCCTCAGAATCTCCGGAGGGGTGGAGATTTCCAACGTTACCACCCCATCAGTATTTTGAGATTCGCACACAAACCACTGAAGCAGCAAGCAGCTTGCAGGTGCAAGAGGACCACTACCACTGACCGGGAGCCCAGGGAAACACCGTTGGTGTAGGCTGGAGTAGGCTCCGTCTGCTCCATCAGCCTGGTCAAGTCCCCGAGCTCCATCGCTCCATCGCCGTGGTAGGGGTGCTGCTGCCAGCAGCAGTCACCTCTGCCAAGTGGAGTACCAACAGGCATCTCCCACTTTCTACACTGCCCACCACTGCCCACTGGGAGCGGAGTGGCATCTGGGCATTGGGCACCACTGACAGCTAAAGGCAGGGAGGTGAGCGAGGGCACGAGCGTGGCAGCCTTAGTTGACTGCTGCTGAGTGCGATCCCAGGACCCTGTAGAAGCGGCCCACCTAGGTCTGGGTGTGGCTTGCAGGAGGCCTGGTGAGCTCCCGCTTGGGCACTGCTTTACACCCTTGCCACTTTCCTCTACACAGTACCATCCCTCCCCTGGAGCTCGGACGCTGGGTTCAGGGGATACTTGTGTCAGCAGAGGGTGTGGTGAAAGGGGATCAGGTGGCATGGCACCCAAGCAGCCAAGCCCCCCCAGCCCAAACCCCTTGCTATTGCCATCTATCCAGAGTGGGCCAACCCTCAACCCACTGCCTGGTCTGGGACGGTGTGCTTGGTGTAAGTGGGCTGTCATCGTAGTTGGACCGCAGAACACATTGCCCTTTGTGCCAGCCTTCCACTGAAGTACCAGCGAGGGTGGAGTTCGGTAACCCCGAGCTGCGAGTGCCGTGTTGGGGAGCGCAACATGCCAGGTGCCAGGTGCTACGAGGCCTAAATGCTGCATCTCCTCATCGTACACCCCTCCCCCACACTGCCAAAGAAATCCAAGCAGAGGGCACAGCAGTGTGAGGTGGCAGTGGCCTCCCCAGGCAGCCAGCTCACCGAATTGCCCAGTCTTAAAAGGATGGCACCAAAAAAGAAGGATAACTGCCGCCCAAATATGACCCCAGTGGAACAGATTAATCTGCGGTTGCAAACAAAAAGCTCAAATGAAATACTCCAGCCCACCCCACAACGTGGCTCAATTACACATTTCTCCCCCCCCCCAAAAAAAAGCCAACTCCAGCCACTACAGTACCTCCCAGGGCGACCAAAAGGACCGCTCACAAGAGGAAGCCTCTCCTGTTTGGGACACAACCAACCACAGTCAACTAGCAACACAAGTGTGGGCGGAGAGCCCTCTCAGCACCTACAAACTCCTAAAAGGAGGTTACTATTAAGTACAGCAAGCTGGAGAGAGCAGGAAAGCGACACCTCACACACCTCTACTGTTGCACTCACTGGTGACATCTTCTACGAAAGAAATGGCGCTCAAACCCTTAATCAATAGGAACAAAGAGGCTGCACTGCCAAAAAATGGTACACACCCTTGAGACTGTGGCACAAATCCAGTGGATGGCACGGGGCAACCCAGGTGGATTGTCACATATCAGGCGAAAACCTCAATGAAGACGCATAACCAGTGTCCACAAATGCATTGCACACTTTTAGTAAGCAGAGCATTACTGTGGCAAGCAGCAAAGATGGTGGTCCAAATGGACCTCCTGCAATCGATAGCACTCTGCCTAGTTAACATGAGCAGCAGGGTGGAGGCTTTAGGGAATAAAATCGGCAGGCGGCTTGACGCCAAACCCAGTACATGCACATGCTCTTGGACAACACTTATGGATAAGCGGGCCTTCCTCCCGTAAGTTTTAGGAGACATCATAGAGCTAGTTAGAGGGAGAGGCGACAATCCATCATCCAGCACGACAGACAGCCGGGCACCCGAAAGCAACCATCAAACTGACTTAAGCAAGAAGGAAGCGGCCTCACCAAGCCTGAAGTTAATGGCCAGAAACAAATATGATCTTGCACAAAGGTCCAGGAGCTTACCAAAAGGGCTGGAGGCCACCTCTGGCATACAGAGGGCAAATAATATTGCAACGAGGTGCCAACAACAATTAGCCAGGATATAGGTGGTGCGAGCCCTTCCGTCAAGGCAGATGCGCCCCTATCAAGGAGTGCAAAGAAGAAGCTAATGAAACAACTCAAAAAGTCTAAAATAACAAGCATTTACAATGCAACAGTTTCGCCTTTGGAAAAGTTAGAGCTATTGGCATTGTAAATGACAACATTTTTATTTATGTGTTGGCTTTGAAAACATAAATAAATAGCATTGTCATTTACAAAGCCAATAGCCTAATCTCTCGCAATGCGACACCTATTGCATTTGACCCACACACACACACAAAACTGGATCACAAGAAGGGAACAGAGGCACACACAAAACCGGGTCACAAGCAGGCAACAGAGACACACACAAAACCGGACTGCAAGCAGGCAACATAGGCACACACAAAACCGGGTCGCAAGCAGGCAACAGAGGCACACACAAAACTGGATCACAAGCAGGCAACAGAGGCACACACAAAACCGGGTCGCAAGCAGGCAACATAGGCACACACAAAACCGGACTGCAAGCAAGCAACAGAGGGACACACAAAACCGGACCGCAAGCAGGCAACAGAGGCACACACAAAACCGGGTCGCAACCACACAAAGAAATGCCCATGAATCATAGGAAACCCTCTAATATGCATTCAGTTGAACACAGCACCATACCATATACCCAAGGAAAGGTGTGCTTGTGTGGGAGGGGGGGGGGGGGGGGAGGGTGGTGGGCAGGGGGGTACAGTTGTTTCGTTTTCCTGGTTTCCTCAATTACGTCATTCTGTTCTAACCAGAGGGGAGGCAGGTGGCCAGTGGTTCTTTTTTTCCAGAGTATTATCACTACGAAACAAATTGAAATGAACCATCGTTAACGGCAAGCATAACTTCCTAAAGCATGGATAGAAAATAACCTATTATTTTTACTAATTGCCAGTTCAGCAAGAATAGCCAGGCTTTACAGCACCGTCATTTGGAGAAAAAAAATCTAAAGTTGGAACAGGGAAAGACGAGGATACAGTTACTAAACAATATTTAAATATATTTTTGAAAATGTTCAGCACCTAGAGAAAATGTCGCTAAACTACAACTTGAGATTAGAACTGAGCTCTCTTCATTGTTTACATTTTGCACAACCACGTAGAAACTTTTAAGGTGTTTAATAGCCTTGGGTGAAATGTTCAACAGAATGGGTGCCAGAATGGACAGACCGGTGTTTACAAGCAGAAAAAGAAAAGTACAAGTTTCATAAGACAAAGCGATCTCTAAAATCTCAGGCTTGGCTGATAGTGTCACATTTGACATGGGTTCACTTATGAGCTACGTGTACAGCGAGCGCAACTCGAAGGAGGGTTGTCTTCTTCTCGGTGTCGTATGTAGTTGCACAAGGGGGCATCTAAACACTACGCCCTTAATACCACCCCCTGCACCCTACCAATGTCAGGTTCGTGGGCCCACGGGAGGCTTGCGGGCAATCACTGTCCCAATAACTGTCATGTGGCTGTGTTCCTTCCCAGACACATTTGGGGACTCTGGCTCTCTGCTCACCGAACTCAGGACACAGTACATGCGGTTCCAGCACTGCATCCTCACTACGGAGACTGTCACCCCCCCGTCCGATCACAGCCACCAGCAGCGCCGCCAAGGACTACCAACTTTACGCATGCGCGCCTCGGCCTGATTGGAATGTAGTCTCCATCTAACCTTTCCAGGCACCGAGAGCTATTGGCCGCAGTTGTAGTTGATGGTCGAGATGAGCACCTAGTAGATGATCATGGCGGCCATCTTGTAATGGTTAACTTTTCACTGTTCAAAGAAAAGACACGTGAATGATTTAAAAAGAAACATGTTTTAACGTATTTTGAGTATTTATTCTTGAAACTAGATATAGCAAAAAGACTGTCTAGCCAATCAGTGACCACGATTATGTAAATTAAACATGCCTTTGCAGTTCTTCGTTCTGCCGCCCATGAGCATTTTCCCATGTTCTTTAATGACATACACACTTATTAGATCCATTTGATCCCGATCAGTCTATATAATTATACCAATGTTACTCCTCGGCCTAATCACCTCTTCCTTCTTATAGGAATAGAAGACGGACTCAAACTGCCCTACCGTGACCAATATCATTTTTTGCCCCAAACAAAGTAACTCACTGGTAGTAATAGCAAGCGCAGAGGATAACAAGGAAAGGCACGGACAGTGGGAGGGGGGGCGGGAAAGCACACGGACAGCGGGAGGGGGCGGGGAAGACACGGACAGCGGGAGGGGGGGCGATAACGGGCAAATGGACTGCGGGAGGGGGGGCGGGAAGGGGCACACGGACAGCGGGAGGGGGGGGCGGAATCAAAAGCACTCACCAGTAACTGGACTTCCTCCGGCAGCGGCGGTCGGCCGCGGAATGAGCTGGATGCCGAGACAAAAAAAACAAAACTCCGCCCACCGCCGCATGACTACACAGAGGGAACGCCCAGGGAAAAAATCGCGGGAACGCCCACGAATCTGGTCCGTGAATGACGGACAGATCTCTGTTCCAATGGCTAGCCTCCATTTATGGAGCTAGCCAATGGACCAGAGGGCGGATTCAAGTCCCCCATACTGCAAAGCTAAAGATTTCTCCTGGGGACGGAGCTAGGAGGTTCGTGCCCCAGGCGAAACCTAAAAAGGAGACAATTACAGCCCCCGATCACAGATCTACCCCCCACTCCCTCAGACACTAAAAACAGACAGCTCTACCCAATATTTTTAGGCAAACGGGGGGCTAAGCCAGCTGTTAGGTCGAACTCTACAAAAGAGCATAATCAAGAACAGGATTTTCCTTCCTTTCCTTCTAGCCACATCATCGTAATAAGTGCTCTGCCCCCTGTTAAACCAAGCTCGGAACATGAAACAGTGGTGGGTCCATGTCCTGCAAAGGCAGATTAAATCAACCCAGGAAAGGATAGATACCCCACTTTTGGATACAGATATTCCACTGCATTCTCAGCAAAGTATGGAGAAGGAGATAAGTACACAGGAGCGCAAAAGAAGGAAAAACTGCTACCCAACAAGGAAATGATCTGAACCACCCAGCAAACCCAAGCCCCGCGATAAGCCTGGTTGTCCAGGATCCAGAAACAGGAGCCGCAGAGCCAATAACAAATATATTTGAAGTGGTACTCACTCCACAATACCATACCATTGGACAACATGGCATCCTCAACAGGAGCAATATCCTCCTCCTTTTCCAACATCTGACCTCCCTGGGACATATTCAATCTGAAGACCTGGAATGGGTCTAATTGATGAGCCTTCGTGGGGCACTCACAGTGACTCAATGCTGGTGAGCCTGAGGCAAAAGACCTATCAACAAGCAGTACTGGGAACATCTACCATAGTGGGGGATGGAGGCACAAACTAAATATACACACGTCCGGCAGAGTATAAAGAGGACAAGGGAGTCCGGCCTGTCCTTCGTGGAACCAACACCTCTGGAGCCCATAGCAGTAGTCTGTTTGGCCCTGTGGCCTCCAGTAGCATTGGGATGATATGCTGCAATATTAGGGGATTTGTACATTCTGCACCTCGCCTCAGCATGAACGCAGAATTAAGATCACTGCGGCCTTACTCGTAACACAAAGGGCAGTAGGCCCGGTAGGGCAGACACAAGGGATGTAAACCCGACTCAAGCAGCACCTTACCCTCATCTCATGAAACATAGCAGGGTTAAGAAAGATTGCAAAATGAGAAACTATGAAGGAGTTCCTAGAGAAGGGTGACATACTATTCTTTCAGGAGACATGGGCTCTATCTAGCTGCCCCCTGGCAGGGTATTATGAACATCACGTTACAAAAAGGACCATCTTTGGCAAACCGTCGGGTGGACTCTCCGGCTCTATGAAGCATGCCTGTAGACTTGTAACCACAGAAATCCAAATAAAAAATCCAGAAACACTAGTACTACTTATCAGAGGCTTTAATTTAAATCTCCAACCACTCAGTCTTCTGCTAATAAGTTGTTACATTAACCCAGCACAGACCAACACAAAAGACTCCATGGACAAACTGGCAAGAACTCTAAAATGACCTAACCAAATACAAATTCCACCAGACAATAATAGTGGGGGATTTTATTCTGAGGGACCTAGACAAACCCCGACCATCATTCCCCAGAGCAGGGGTCTGGCATAACTCATTTATAATCTTCTTAAAAACTATACGTTTTCAACCCACACACTATTGGAAGCACGCTATCAAACCTGCAATCCAAAACCAACATATCGGAATGTCTCAACAATCGACTACATCCTACTCAGCGAAATAATTGCAAAAGGCCTGATTGATTGCAAAGTCGAGGACAGGGCCAAAAGTGACCATAGGCCCCTGAGAACAGTGATGCAGTTGGAAGTTCTTATAGCAACCACCTTTCAATCAATAGGAGCAACGAGAGGGGAAGGATAAAATGGTCCAATAGCAGGGCCGTTTCTACCATTAGGCAGGACTAGGCAGCCGCCTAGGGCGGCAAAAGGGCTAGGGCGGCAAAAGGGGGCGATTTTTTTTAAATTTGAAGGCAGTGAGTGCAAGCGCACCTGCTTGTACATCCATGCTGCGCAGTGCACCCTAGCATAGTGGTGTGTGGAGCGGCCAGCGGTACCAGTGTACACACAGATTCTCACTCTGCTCTCTGCTAGTCACAACTTTCCCAATGTTCACGCATAATCTGCTGCTCACTCCTCTCACTTCTCCCCACACTTTCACACACTTGCAGCCCTCGCCCTCGCCCTCCACCTCCACCAGAAGCGCCTGCATCCGCTATTCCGCTGGTCCCCCACTTAACACGGCGCCACCATGGCCTGCCATTCCTGTGACCCACCTGACCCGCCCTGCCTTTCTCTGCCCCGGCAGTCCATGAGGCGACAGGCCTACCGCTCCAGCCCTCCCAACCACGGAGCTCCTTTCCCCTAGGAGGCCGAGAAGGCAGAGAAAGCACAGCGTTGCAGTGACAGAGGGAGAGGGGAGGGGTGCTGAAATGGGCAGCAGAGGCCTAGCTGTTAATTGTGCAGTGGGCGCAGTGGCACCGAGACACAGAAGGGTCCAAATATAGCTTCTGTTTTTTACTCCACGGGGGATGTTTTCCTTGCTCACAGTAGGGCCCTTGGCACCCTTGCTAAGTCATTGGTAGGCAGGAGGGGGTGTGTGGGGTCTAAATGAACTGAGTAGGGCAGCAGCAAGAGGAGAATGGTTTGCAGGTGCATGTGGGAGAGGCAAAGGGGCTCGAGGCGGTGGCAGACGAGAAAGGGGGTGAGAGAGCTGAGGTGAAAGATGAGAAATCAAAAACTGCTAAAGAGGGGTGAGTGGAATAGAGCAAACCACGCAAGAACCAGGGACACATCTGGTGTATTAGGGAAGCAAGGAAGGGCAATGCAACACGAAAAAAGCAGGGTGTGAGCAGGAACCACTGAAGGGAGGGATGACATGCACAGAAGCAGGGAGAGGAGAAGCTAGTGGGGGATGGCAGGCAAGAAAGAAAGGGTGAGCAGGACCTGGTGAATGGA
Organism: Lissotriton vulgaris; assembly: GCF_964263255.1. Lineage (NCBI taxonomy): Eukaryota > Metazoa > Chordata > Amphibia > Caudata > Salamandridae > Lissotriton > Lissotriton vulgaris. The sequence goes on from NC_141695.1 coordinate 258,611,474, forward strand.
GGGCAGGGGTGCTAAAGGAAGGGACACAAGTGAGTATCCAGAAAATTAAAAGACCCCTCACTTGTAACTTATCTCTAATCACACCGAGCTCGCAAAGCCTGCTAATCCAACCCTGCTTAAAAGAGTTCCTTTCAGCTTTTCATCTTCCTTTGGAGGGTCAATCCATTCCCCCTCCCTTCTACTCATCCATCCACCCTCTTCACCTTTCCATACACTAACCTCTTGCCCATTCAACCATAATGTTTCCATCCATCCATCTGTCATTGCATGTGTGCATCCGTCCTTTCACACATCCACCCTCTTTCCTGATATTCCCTAACACTTGTATTTTTACTTGCAGGAAGAAGAGGCCCCAAACGACCTTTTCACTTTTAAGTAGGTACAAGTTTGCCATGGGGTCAGTGCTGCCTCTGCTTAAGCTGCTGAAGTGGTGGGTTCCCAATGCCACCGGGGGCACAGCTGAGAGAATGGGTGAGCTCTGCAGAAAGGAGTATATTAGAGAAGCGGGGGGAGGGGTAAGTGTTGAATTAAGGCGAAAGGTGAGGACCACTGATATCAGGAAGTGATGAAAGGTGACGGGGAGGCATGGGTTAAAAAAGGGGGAATATTGGGTACTCTAAATTCAGTGGAGATAAAAAACACCAAGAGCAGAGATGAAAGAGGCGATGAGGGAATCATTGAGGGAGAAGGTGGTATGATAGTAAGTATCAGGAGTGCAGGGGCTGTGAACAGATGGGAGCTGGTGAAACAGGAAGGAAAGGACCTTTTGAATAGGGCCAGGGCGGGGGGTTGCAAGGGAACAAGAAACACTGGAAAAATAGGTGATAGACTCAGGGAGAGTTAATGAACCAGTGGAGGGGTGAGAGGTGCAGAGTAAGGAGCTCTAAAGGGAGGGCTCGATATGAACTTCAGAAGAGAGAGATGCGGAGTGATGGTAGTAAACGGGAGGGGGCGGCATTTTTCAATTCTCGCCTAGGGTGGCAAAATACCTAGAAACGGCCCTGTCCAATAGCACTGGAGAGAAGATGTGATCCTGGCTGGAATCGATGCAGAAATGCACCCTACCACACAGGTAGCATCTATAATGGATTGGGAGAACATAGTAGCGGACCTCCAACTAAAGCTGGCTAATCCTGGACATCAACACCCATGCACCAAGGTCCTGCTGACATGGGGGGCACAATCGCCATTCGAAAGACATACTCTACAGTAAACGTGCCCTGCGTAAGGCCTTAATTGTAAAGAAAAGAGGGGGAACACTTACGGATGATCTTTCCGTTACAGCTCTGAGGTCAGCTTATAGAAAGAAAGTTTGGGAATACAAAAAGGAACAAGCAGATGAGGAATGGTTGAAAGTGTTCACCCTGCTGAAATAAAAAAAATCCCTCCAGGCTGTGGAGGTACATCACTCAGTTGAGCAATCGTGGAATTCAAGGAGATAACGGTGTGGCGGTGCATGACTGGTCAAATCATGTAACATGACTATATCTGAACACCTCTCCCGACAAAGGCCGAATAGAAGCGATGTAGCATGGTAAGGGGAGAGCGGACTAAACAACATAAACCAACATGATGGGAGTGCCCCCAAGACAAATGTACCACCGATAAGCCAGGCAGGAAGAGTGTTTTTCGCAACCTGCCAAGCTCAATTAGCCCGGATGCACTTATTTTGACCTGCAAGAAAATGAGGAACGATGGAGCTCCAGTGCCAAATGGGTTACCAGCGCCTGTATTCAAAACAGCGCCAGACTTTTGAGCAGGAAGCTTAACCCCACTTTTTACTAATATATTCATTACAGCAAGTACACCCCACTCTTGGAGGGGCAACATACTTGTCACCATCTTTAAAAAAGGCGATCATTTGAAGCCATCAAATACAGGCTGATAGCCCAGCTTGATTTCGAAGTAAAGGCCTATGCTCAACTTCTCCTGAAGGATCTGGAGTCTAGGGTACAAGACAAAGCTTCATCCCCTTCTATCAGTGAGGTTTTAGGGCACAGTCATCAACTTTGGATAACAACCCAAGCTAAAGCATACAAATCAGGGCTGCTCCTCCCGCAGTCAGTCAGGAATTCAAGGTTGAGATTCGTGCTAGGCCTTGGGAGGCCGAACTTGACATGCCAGGGGGAGCTGATAAAGTTATATCTAAGGATCTTGAGGGCGTCAGTGGACTCTGCGAATTTTCTTTGCGAGCGCAATTAGGCTACCTACATATGGCCCTATATTATATTTATGACCAAAATGTATGGATATGTGTTTTAGTTCGTTGTCTCGCAGCATAATGTATATAGTTGTCTTTGTAGATTTTAATTTTAATTCTAAGTGAAAATGAACAATCTTTGTTCTGTTGAATAAGACCACAGATTGAATAGAATGCAGCAATGAAGAACATGAAGCTATGTTCACTGTTCAAGATGTCAGCCCCGGTTATCACCAGTCAGTTATATGATTTGAATAAAGCTTCCACGTTGGAGCGCGTGATTAGCCACAGGACGTGGCTGAGAGGAGATGATTTTTTTCTTTAGAAATTCGCCCACTGGGGCAGGAGTATGTGAATGTATTGGGTGTGGAGGCAAGTGACCAGGATGCCCACTAGGGCTTAATTGTAGTGTGTTGTGGAAGGTTATAGCATATTTAGTAACCTAAAATCATTTGTATGAACATAACCGGCTCAATTAAATATATGCAGTTGCATAAGAATTCATGATTTGCCCACAGGGGCACGATTTACCCAGTTTTGAATACCTAGTGCTGATGCGCAACGATCCGTAAATTATTTGTCAGCCCCATATAGTTTGAGTCATTGTGTGAAATGGGGCTACTTCGAAGGACTGACATGTTGACAATAAAGTTTTTGTAGCTTGAATTAGCAGCTTTTAGAAATGGCACAAATGTTCATAGTTTGACTGCAATATACAACAATATGACAGTATTAATGCTAAACACACAGAGATTGCCACTGAAAGTTTATTCTATTTTGTTTTGTTAAAAATGTATCAGCGAGTGATGTAACTCGTTTGAAGTCTTTTCACTGTGTTTATGTATCATGTGATTGTTTATTTAAACCAACAAACTAAAGACATTTCTACTCGTGATCCAGGGGTTCTCCGAAACGCGTTGAGTGTGTCAGAAGCCTAAATAAACAACTGCTTTGCAACTGATCTGGTCTGTGGCGTGCTGTTTGACAAGGAATAATCAGCATTTGCATCGATATTGAGGGTCCCGCCTCCCGCCGTAGAACGCTCCACAACGCTCAGCAGAGGAATATATAAATCATGTGATCAAGGCTTTGTGCTGAAACGTTATGGCGACAGCTGAATAAAGAATAACAGCATCCGAATTACCTGGTCTGTGTCTGAGAGCGTTTGCATGGGAGGACGATCGCACACAGGATACATATATATAGTGAAAAATTCTAAGGTTCAAGTAATCTTAAAGTTAGATGAATTTGTCAGTGACAACATTAAAGTTTTAAACTAAACAAAACACAGAAAGTCACAATTTATAACGTGCGCCCCTGCCATGCATTGCCTATGACCTGATCCACAGGACATAGCTTGTGAGCTGGGCCTGGGGGGTGGAGTCCAGGGGCCCATTATTGGCTTGAGGATGGGGTCACGCACCCCCTCCCCAAATAAACAAATTTCGGCCCCCAAGGGAGGGCTCCCCAGGGCCTCTGGAGGCATAGGGAGGGGGACCACGCAGCACCCCATAACCTTTATGAATACAGCCCCAGAAGTGGGCTTCCAGGGCATAAACACATATAATGTTGTCCCCCCATGGGGTCTTTGGGCTCAGGGTATCCCTACCCCCTTTTAAAACTTTTCTAAGTCCCCGAGTCCTGTAATGGCTGCCAGCAACATTTTTCTCATGTTGCTGGCAGCCAATCAGAGTGCTTGGTCCTACGGGAGTCTAACTCCTGTGAGAGCGAGATGGCCCAAGGCAAATACAGCTCCCTGGGCCTATCCGAAACACTCTATTTTTAAATTGACCTAACTGTGCAAATATCTATATTTAAAAAATTTTTTTTATTAAATGCTATTGAACGGATTTACACCAAATCACAAAAATCATAATCTGCGAACCAAGATCTAGCTTTCTGCCAAATTTGGTGTAATTCCGTTCAGCAGTTTTTGCTGTAGCCTTGTCTAACAAGTTTATGGCAAATGCATGGAAATTTTGTGTTTTGGCCCCCCTTTTTCAGACAGCCCCCGCTTGACGGATTACCCCAAATGTTTCCACGCACAAACTAATCAACAAGCATTGGCAAAGCCAATAGTTCTTGGCAATGCCTAGGATATTGGCATTGTCAATGTGAATGTCTTTCAGCCATGTTTACAGCAGCACACCTGCTGTTCAACATGACTGAAAGTCACAGACAAAAGCTCTATGACACGGCCAACGGAGGTCACGTCACATTGCTTTTTTATGTTTCATGAGGGGCATCATGTACTGCACACGGGGAGAGACAGTGCTGTCTACCCAAGATGCGGGCTGTAGGCCACTGATTGTAAACAGCATGCTTCATAGAGACATGCAAGCTCTGTTTAACCGAGACCTAAAAACAGTATGTCTGTAAAAATTGAGGGAGTTAACACATCCTTGATTCAGACATCTGGCTAACAAGAAGCTGAACAGCAAATAGCAGTAATTTCCCCACAGGTCGCAAGTCAATTGTTTCCCGCTTGATAGCTGGATGTCTCAAGTGTTTAAAATAGGCCATGGTGTCATTTTCTGGGTCGAGTCCCAGGGACGCTCACTTTGAAGAAAGGGCAGAGAGCCAGCAGATTTAATTGCCAATAAATCCGCATGACCTCCTTTTGATGGCAGGATTTTAAAATGGCCCTTTCAGACATTAAATTAAGAGGCTGGTTTTACTGAGTGTGCTTGCACCATTGTTGAGATAAAAGCCTGGGCACCCGTGTGGTGAGTCTGCTGCTTTACTTGTTCCACTTTTTAAAATGCATTTAGCGGTCTGTATTTACATAGTATCTGTTGAGCATTTAACATGAGTTTATCAAAACACTCAGACGGGTTTCCGGGAAGTTTTCTTCAGCATTATATTAGGGATGAGAAGATGCCAGTCATTGTGGGAATAATTGTTGCAGTGGCGTAACTAGACCTATGGATGTCTGTGATGGCCTCTGCTTTTGCCGCCCCCGTGGCCGTGTGTTAGAGCGAGGGTGTGTGCTGGCGATTTCCTTGGCTGCCCCGCAATGGCCGCAGCCCAAAACTCATGCCTCCCGGGGTGGACCGTCCTCCTCCCCCCTTGGTACTCCAGTGATTATTTGCAACATTAATGGAGGGGAGGATGAATGGTCTAAGGAGCAAGTGAAACAAGCATTGGTATCGACAATAGGTCTCGCCTTTGGGACCTTATAAGTGTTTAGTTATCCAGCACAATATCCTTGGTGCAACAACATCAAGTGTTGCATGGCTAAACACTTATAAGGTCTCAAAGACGAGACCTATTAGCTATGCCAATGCTTGTTCTGAGTTAGTGGCTTGTGCAGGAATGCCACTCTGAGGTAGAGCTGCTGCAAGTGCTTTTACAGGAGCCCCTGTGACATTGCACCTCTTCAAAATGTATCTTGGGTCTGGTGTAATATCTCTAACCCTTATTCCTGTCTTCTCGCACCCAATGCATCCTTAAATGTCCCATGTACAGCATTGGTTGACACTCCTATTACCCCTGCCTCCAGTGACACTTTACCAGTCAGGGGTGGTGGTGGTAGTGGACATGGTCGTGGTGGTGGACGTGGTGGTGGATGTGGTGGTGGTGGTGGTGGATGTGGTAGACATGGTGGTTGACATGGTGGACATGGTGGTGGTGAACGTGGTGGTGGTGAACGTGGTGGTGGTGGTGAACGTGGTGGTGCAAGTGGTGATGGTGGTGGTGGTGGGTGTGGTGGTGGTGGACGTGGTGGTAATGGTGGATGTGGTGGTGATGGTGGATGTGGTGGTGGTGGACATGGTGGTGGTGGATGTGGTGGTGGTGGATGTGGTGGTGATGGTGGATGTGGTGGTGATGGACGTGATGGATGTGGTGGTGGTGGTGGTAGACGTGGTGGTGGTGGACGTGGTGGTGGTGGTGGACGTGGTGGTGGTAGTGGACATCGTGGTGGTGGATATGGTGGTGGTGGACGTGGTGGTGGTGGATGTGGTGGTGGTGGACGTGGTGGTGGTGGACGTGGTGGTGGTGGACGTGGTGGTGGTGGACGTGGTGGTGGTGGACGTGGTGGTGGTGGACGTGGTGGTGGATGCGGCGGTTGTGGTGGTGGAGGACATGGTGGAGGATGTGGTGGTAGTGGATGTGGTAGTGGTGGATGTGGACGTGGTGGTGGTGGACATGGTGGACGTGGTGGTGGTGGACATGGTGGACATGGTGTTGGTGGATGTGGTAGACGTGGTGGTGTACGTGGTGGTGGACGTGGTGGTGGTGGATGTGGTGGTGGATGTGCTGGTGGATGTGCTGGTTGTGGACGTGGTGGTGGTGGACGTGGTGGTGGTGGACGTGGTGGTGATGGTGGATGTGGTGGTGGACTTGGTGGTGGGCATGGTGGTGGACATGGTGGTGGTGGACGTGGTGGTGGATGTGGTGGTGGACATGGTGGATGTGGTGGTGGTGGAAATATTGGTGGACGTGGTGGTGGTGGATGTGGTGGTATTGGACGTGGTGGTGGTGGACATGGTGGTGGTGGACATGGTGATGGTGGTCATGGTGGTGGTGGACATGGTGGTGGTGGACATGGTGGTGGTGGACATGGTGGTGGTGGACGTGGTGGTGGTGGACGTGGTGATGGTGGACGTGGTGATGGTGGACGTGGTGATGGTGGATGTGGTGGTGGACATGATGGTGGTGGTGGTGGTGGATGTGGTGGTGATGGTGGTGGACCTGGTGGTGATGGTGGTGGACATGGTTGTGGTGGACATGGTGGTGAAGGTGGTGAAGGTGGTGGTGGATGTGGTGGACATGGTGGTGGTGGACGTGGTGGTAGACATGGTGATAATGGACATGGTGGAGATGGACCTGGTTGTTGGTGGTGGTGGACGTGGTGGATGGCATTGCTCTAGGTGATGTTTGAGAGGTGGGAGGGGTGTCCTGTGCAGAAAGACATTACGGCGCTCTAGTAAATAAATAAATAAAACAAGCGCAGTAGGCAAAAGTGAAAGCAACCGCGTTTGGAGCTAAAAGTGTACAGTGTGCTTAATGAATCATGATGAGGGAGGAAAGCCGCGCCCGCTCCCGCGGACCCTAGGCCAGGGCAAAGAGAAGGCAGGACATGCAGCTGCCTTTGGCCAATTGCGTGCTGTCTTTCTTAGAAAGACGCATGCAAAGGCCAATAGCATGTGAAGAAAACAAAAGCACAGGCACAAGCGTGTGTTCCAAAGTTGAAAGCCCTTACTAAATGTCTCGCAGAGCAGTGCATGTGCACTGGCTCAGGCGAGACCTAAAAACAAGCACTTATGTGGAGTGCTCAAATTCAAGGAAAAAAGTAGCTCCTAAAATGGGAGCAGTAAATGGGCACAAGTACTTGGTCCATGCTCTGGGTGAGAACTAAACACAAGAAGGGGCATGACACATGCCATGGACAAACGGGAATGAAGGATACAAGAGCGAAGATTGAGCGAACAAATGGTAAGGCTACGGGTGTGCTGAAGCCCACGAATTGTAAACAACATGTCTGTCTAGCCGAGACCTAAAAAGTAGCACCTTTTTGAAAAGTTTCATGGAGATTCGTCAGATGGTGCCAAGTTATATGCACACAAAAAATGCCTGTTTCCTATGGAACAGCTGACCTCACTATAACTACTTAGGCAATATATATATATATATTCAATGAAAAAACCATAGGTTATAGGCCATATATAGTTAGGAATTAGCATTTACAAAACCTTATTTTACTCGCATAAAACCATTGAAATTCCATATATAGTTAGCTAACTATAAGCGCTAACTATATATCGCGCACCCGCAATCCACTGCTGATGATGTCACATATTACATCATTCATGACATGGTCAGTGACATCACTGATGACATCACTGATCAAAACAACCAGTGATTGTATGTGTCTGTAAAGTTTAAATATGTTTCACATATTGAAGAATGAGTGGATGTATAAGTGTCTGGATGAAGAATTTAGTAGGTGCATGACTGACTGTATGAGTGAGTGATTAAATGTGTCTCACTGAGTACATGAGTTAGTGACTAAACTGTCTTAATTCGTGCATCAGTATGTTTGTTGTTGTGTAAGCTGCTGCATGTGTTGATCAGTAGCTATAAGAGTGGCCATATGGGTTATTGATTGGTTGCCCAAATATTTGAATGGGAGGCTGAGTGTGTGTGTGGGTGGCTGGGAGGTGCGTGACTCTGTGCATAGATGTGTAAGCAGTTGATTCACTAGGAGTATGAGTTCAAGAGTGCATGTGGAAACAGCTATATGGGCGGTTGACTGTGCATGGGTGTGTTGGTGAGTGAATGGATTTCTCATTGCTACATGTGCAAGTAAGTACGTATGTAAAACACAATACATGTGAGAGTTGAGATATATAAATAACTGAACATAAGACCCAGTGAATGTGTGAGTGGCTGTATCGATCACTGTGAGCTTGTATCAGGGATTATATAAGAGAGTAAATATGTGTTATTATATGTTTGAATAAGTAAGATGTGTATAACTGTATAGTTGAGGAAATGGAGGTGTGATTGATTCTTTGCATGACTGACTAGGTGTGTGAGTAACTCCATGGATGAGTGACAGTCTGTGAGTGTCTGTTTATACTGAGTGTATGTAAGGTTATATTAGAGTCTGAAGAGGTTCATTGTATTATCACATGAGTGATGTGATCAGTGATGACAAATGAGATGTCATCAGTGATGTCATTTGAGTTGTCATCAGTGATGTCATCAGTGATGTCATTTGAGATGTCATCATTGATATCATTTGAGTTGTCATCAGTGATGTCATTTGAGATGTCATCAGTGATGTCATCAGTGATGTCACTGACCATGTCATGAATGATGTAATATGTGACATCATCAGCAGTGGATTGCGGGTGCGCGATATATAGTTAGCGCTTATAGTTAGCTAACTATATATGGAATTTCAATGGTTTTATGCGAGTAAAATAAGGTTTTGTAAATGCTAATTCCTAACTATATATGGCCTATAACCTATGGTTTTTTCATTGAATTTTCAAGGTTTTGTAAATGCAAATTCCTAACTATATATCCACTATAACCTATGGTTTTTTCTGTGAATTTCATTGGTTTTTTAATAGCAAATATGAAAAGCTTTAAAATGTCAAGTACGTGATAGATAAAAACATTTTCGTATTTATGCACGCTGATGTGCTTTGAACGCTGCCCCCCCCCCCCCTCCCCTCTTTTGCCTTAGTAGTACTCTCTCTTTGCAGATACAGAAGGGTAGTTAACGCAGGCCTTTACCCCCGTTGTAATCCGTCGTACCTCCTTGTCTCTCCATTTGATTGATTGTTGTCCAAGCATTTACTGTTTTAGAATTGGTTCTCTTTGGATCATTCTCTATTTACAAACAAGCACAAAGTCGCAATACTCTGTTTAGTCTTTGCAGATAGTGAAAAATCGTGTAAAAAAATAAAAGTAATCGAGCAAAATCAGTAGGCCACTAATTGGATCTCTTTTTGACCTCGCTAAAATAGAAATATTAGGAACAACCCTTCTTGAGAAATACGAAAATAGTGAGATGAACTGAGCTCCACACCATGAGGGCTGCAAGACAGCTCGGCTCCATCACCCATCCCGCACAAAATAATGACAAACCCTATGCAAATATTAAAAATATAGACAACACACCAGCAAAGAAACAGGGTAAAACATTTTATTAAAAAACTATTTACATAACGTTGGTTTATAAGATGATGTCAGTAGTGGACCGATGTGTGAATAGATCGAAAACAGCACAAGGCTCCAAGATCCGGATAGCAAGCTCCTGGATGTTGGGTGCCATAGTTTAGAGTTCTGAATTTCAGCCTTTTTCAATGCCTGTGCTTTGTTGAATCAAAATGGCGGCTTGACACAAAGCTGACTCAAGCGTTGTTACTGATGCTATGCAGACCAAAACTGGTTTTCAGTTTGTACATTTTTCTAGATTTTTCAATCCAAGTTTGGTTGACTTTGTAGAACGATGGCTTCAGATTTTCAACATACGGTGTGGTGGCGCTGACTGGGAGGGGGCGCTTCGCTCCTGCCCCCTCCCCAAGTAAGATTTTCATACGTGAAAGTACGTTAATGGTTTTGGTCCCTGAGATGCTTCGATGTCACTACCATTCTCAAATAGCATAAGTTCTAGATGTTGGGTGCCATAGTTAAGAGTTCTGAGCAGCGCTTGTAACACTGTCTGAAGCTTATTTCCACCTACTGCAGCTTCACTATTCTCAAAGTAAGTGAGTGTCGTTTGTGGACCTGACTGCATTAGAAAACAATGTGATATGTTACCTTCCTAAACAGCTTGACGGAGGCCCCTGAGGGGCGCTGTGATGGCCATGGACTCGGAGAAGACGCTTGGCTCCGACACCCTCCCCAAGTCTTATAGCACTGGTGTAGCCTGAGATCGCCCCCGACATAGGCGGCCGGCTCCCGGGGTCCGGCGGTACTTTTTGCCTTTTGATGACTCTTCAATTCTGGACCTTGTCCCACAATCCGTTTGATCTGAAGACAAGCTGTAGTGAGGCGCCCCTTTATCGTTTTAGTTGCCATTCCGCCCGCTTTTGCTACACTGTGCCTCTTCCGCCATTCAGCTGTTTTCCGCCCGCTCTTGCGACTACAGCGTCTCGCTCACCATGTAGTTGAGATGCGCCCGCTCTTGCGGTGCAGCGATAGGCGGCTGCCACAGGACTCTCAAAATGGCGGCCGGCTCTTCGGTTTTGGGCCTGGTCCACTAAAATGGCCCTGGGACACCTTGGAACTCGGACGCTTGTCTGCTAGGGCTTGGGTCCCATTCTCGAAAAGCGTCCCCTCAGCCGTGAAGATTCTACAAAAGTCTTGGGGGCCTCCGACTCCCGCAGGCTTCTGGTGGGGAGCGGCTGCCATGATTGCTCGTGGAATGGCCACGACGGAGCTACGAGATGGTAGTGGTCTCATGCTGACGCCAGCTTTAGTCTGAAACATCCAGAAACACTGTAGACTACCAATTCGATCAGTTCCGGTAGCGCCCCAACATGACCCGGAAGAGAAGAACTTGCCCTCCCCTCTTTGACTGATGGTTCTTGTTGCCTGTCCCCTCTGTTGTCATTTAACAGAACTTTTTGGACTGCTGAAAGGGGTTGTGTTCTGAACGCTGGTTGGTGGAGACATTTAGACTATATTCTTGACCTACGTTGTCGCGTAATGCGTTTTATGACACGCCGCGTTAGCGCACCCGGAAGTAATCCGAGGCGCGGCGCGCAGCGCGTAACGTAAGCATAACAGGTCATGTGACTTGTTAATAAAACTTTTCATTGGTTCATTTTACTTTTGTTAATTTAATGATGAAAAGCTTGGTCATATGACCTAAAAATTACGCTTTTTATTATTTTCGAACAATATTTTTTTTTCAAACATATGTTATAATATTCCAGGCTAATGTACTTTCCCGGAAAATTTACAACTGTCTTGCAAGTAAAATATATTCCTTTTTCGAGAAAAAGGGCGTTTCTTCCTTCCATGACGGAGCCGTTGAGTAAAAGAGATTCGGCCTGCTGTCTTAGTCGCCGATACGCCTGATTATCAGATTCTTATCGATCACTTTATGTTGCAGACATGAAAAACACAACTGCCCTTGACCATTTATCTTTACTGCGTTCCTACATATTATACCTTTTATCCGTCATGTAATTGGACTGCTTTATTTCACTTGCCTTTTACTGATTCGAAAACAGTCACTAAAAGTAAAAACTTTACAAATGAAAATACTACTACCGTGTTTTGTTTTAAAAACCTTTATTGTGAAAATGTCAGTATACAAATACGGGCCTATAACCACGTGGGCCGGCCACGGAGCAAACTCAAATCGTATATGATGAGGAGACATTTACACTGTAGAAGAACGTAACGAGCGGGCCATTAGGTGACAAGAACAAAGGTGTCTAACAGTTGCGGAATCGGTGGACGTACATTTTGTAATTAAAATACGACAGGGCCACTTACAATAACATTTTCTAGATATACATTTGCGGGCAAAGAGTTACGAGTCCCATTTATACCGGCGCCATTTTGGGCGAGGCCGGGCAGGTCCAAGATATAGTCAAAATGTCTCCACCAACCATCGGCCAGACCAGAACCCCTTTCGGCCCTTTATGTTACAAGATGGTGTCTTCCATTCAGAAAATATTGGTGGCAGCATTTTGAAAGGAAACAGAAACAGCCGTTCTCCTAGTGAGTTTCACATTGTTACATTTAGGAAGAATGTTGAAGAGTAGTATGTGGAAAATCTGAAGCCATTTTTCTACAAACTCTCAATCAGACTTGGATGGAAAAAAAAACCTGAAGAATGTACAAACTGAAAACCAATTTTTGTCTGTATAGCACCAACAGTAACGCTTGAGTCAGCTTTGTGTCAAGCCGCCATTTTCATTCAATCAATAGCGTCCCCCTGCACACATTCAGGGACCTGGTCGTGTCTTCAGATGAAACGCATTGTAGGAAAAGAAGCAGAAAGGAAAAGGAAAAAAGTTCCGCCGGACCTAGTGAAGCTGCAGCAGGTGCAAATAAGCTTCAGACAGTCTTACAAGCACTGCTCAGAACTCTCAACTGAGGCACTCAACATCCAGGACTTGCCATTCGGATCTTGGCGCCTTGTATTTTTGTTTTGTTTTTGATGGAGGGGAAAGAACAAAAAACAGACATTGAAAAAGGCTCAACAGTGCAGGGCGCCTTGTGCTGGTTCCGACCTATTCACACATCGGTCCGCTACTGACATCACCTCATAAACCAACGGGGCACCCCACGCCGACTTTCGGCGCAGCATTGTAGGATGGCCACACCAGTGCGGCAATTTGCTGGACACCACCTCGGTGCCATCCAGATCTCGGCGCGTTCATTCATTCAATAGCGTCCCCCTGCACACATTCAGGGACCTGGTCGTGTCTTCAGAAGAAACGCATTGTAGGAAAAGAAGCAGAAAGGAAAAGGCAACAAGTTCCGCCGGACCTAGTGAAGCTGCAGCAGGTGCAAATAAGCTTCAGACAGTTCTACAAGCACTGCTCAGAAATCTCAACTGAGGCACTCAACATCCAGGACTTGCCATTCGGATCTTGGCGCCTTGTGCTGGTTCCGACCTATTCACACATCAGTCCACTACTGACATCACCTCATAAGCCAACGGGGCACCCCACGCCGACTTCCGGCGCAGCATTGTAGGATGGCCACACCAGTGCAGCCACTTGCTGGACACCACCTCGGTGCCATCCGGATCTCAGCGCGTTCGAGTCACTGTGCCGGAAGAGTGACCGGAACTCAGCTGAACACGCCGTCTTTCGGCGCAGCATTGTAGGATGGCCACACCAGTACGGCAATTTGCTGGACACCACCTCGGCGCCATCCGGATCTCGGCGCGTTCGAGTCACTGTACCGCAACAGTGACCGCAATTCAGCTGGACACGCCGTCTTTCGGCGCAGCATTGTAGGATGGCCACACCAGTGCGGCAATTTGCTGGACACCACCTCGGTGCCATCCGGATCTCGGCGCGTTGTGCTGCCTTCGGCCTATTCGCACATCGGTCCGCTACTGACGCCGCCTCACGTGCCAACGGATTTTCTACGCTTTTTGTAGCCCTATGTCGCATAACAGGTCATGTGACTTGTTTATAAAACTTTTCATTGGTTCATTTTACTTTTGGTTTGCTAAAGATGGAAGGCTTGGTCATATGACCTAAAAATAACACTTTTCATTGGTTTAGAACATTTTTTTTTCCCAAACGATGAAAGCCCCACCTTGTTTCTGGATCATTCAGACTGAAGCTGGCGTCAGCATGAGAGCACCACCATCTCTTGGCTCCGTCGTGGCCATTCCGCGAGCAATCATGTCAGCCGCTCCCCACCGGAAGCCTGCGGGAGTCGGGGGCCCCCAAGACTTTTATACAATCTTCACGGCTGAGGGGACGCTTTTCGAGAATGGAGCCCAAGCCCTAGCAGGCAAGCGTCCGACTTCCAAGGTGTCCCAGGGCCATTTCAGTGGACCAGGCCCAAAACCGAAGAGCCGTCCGCCATTTTGACAGCCATGTGGCAGCCGCCTATCGCTGCACTGCAAGAGTGGGAGCAACTCCACAACATGGTGAGCGAGACGCTGTGGCCGCAAGAGCGAGCGCAACTCAGCTAGATGGCCGCCACCTGGGGAGGCACGTTCACGCCGCCTCCCCCCCCCCCCCCCCGGGCCGCCGCACGCCAATTTTCGGAGCAGCATTGTAGGATACCAAAACCAGTGCGGCAGTTTACTGGACATCACCTGGGTGCCTGTCGTACATGTTGTGTCAGCCATGTGACACTGGACACAGACCGCTACTGACGAGGCCTCCCCCCGCACCACCCGGGACGCCCCACGCTGTTTTTCTGTGCTGCATTGTAGGATCCCTAAACCAGTGCGGCACCCAGGCGACATCACCTGGGTGCCGTCCAGAACTCTGCACGTTGTGCTGCCTTGGGACTATTCGCACAACAGACCGCTACTGACGAGGCCTCCCCCCGCCCCACCCGGGACGCCCCACGCCAATTTTCGGAGCAGCATTGTAGGATCCCTAAACCAGTGCGGCACCCAGGCGACATCACCTGGGTGCCGTCCAGAACTCTGCACGTTGTGCTGCCTTGGGACTATTCGCACAAAAGACAGCTTCTAACCATTGTTGCTTTTTGTGTTAATAAATGTTTAAATGTTTTTAGTTTTTGTTCTGTTCATTATCGTTAAAAGTTAATAAAGTTTTATAACCTTAATTTGTTGGAGTGTTATCTATTTTTTGAAAAACGGGTGAATGGGGCCTTGAATCGGGTTATTGTCATGTGTGGGCTTTGGAAGTGTGCTGCTGCAGGATCGGACATTTCAAACTCAAATGCACGTTCTTTTTCTTACCTTTCCGAAGCATGGAGCGCAATAGCAGGCAGAGAAAGGGTGATGCACGTGTTGAACACTACCTGACCTGGCAAGTTGCTGGCAGTGCCCCCCCGCCCGCTCCTGAAAGAGGGCACACACACACCGCCGCCCCGAGTACTTCACAAATCTTTAAAAGACCATGCGCTTGTTCATGAGGCTTAAATGGTTTATCACCTCTTCTAGAACCCCTACATCGACCCTCTGACGTTTCATGGAAAAATTACCATGTAACACAATACCAAGCCCTGTCAGCTGAAACCCCCAAGGAATCGTGGGGCATATTATCAAGGGGGTTTATCTCCGCTTTTTTGGCTTTAAAAACCATGAAAGCGGAGATAAAATTATTTCCCTATTATCAAGCTGTCGCTAACACCAGTTAGTGACACCTAAAAGGAGATAGCGACCATCTTGGGCCCGGCTTTGCATGTCAGTGATACTTATCACTAATGACATGCAAAGTGGCGTGCCAAGATGTTAGCGACTGGAAACAGTCCCTAACATCGCTACCTTCTATTACCAACTTTTGGAGATATTCGCGCTAAGCGCGAATATCTCCAAAATCTAACACCTGCCCTGAGCAGTTCTTAGCCATGTTATCCAATGGGAGGTGGATAACATGGCTAAGAGCATTAGGTCGATAATACATGAATATCGCTGACTTTTCTGCGATAATAGCAAGGTTTATCTGCGATAAAAATCGCCGATGTGCGGCGATAATTTTTGTCTCTAAACAAGTTATAGACAAAAATTATCGCTAGTTGTTCGTAATATGCCCCCGGGTTTTTGCTTGCAGAAATCGGGAGGCGGGAGACTAGCACTGAAATCAGTACTCACACGCCTGAATCAGGAGGATTGGCATGTCTGAATTCTCTACAGCTGGGGCCATAAACTACATCCGCAGGGGTAGGTGATAGCCTGGGACCAGCCTGGCATCTAAAATGGCTGCCGTGCACGACAAAATTGTGGCATTCGAAAAAAGGCAAGATGGCGCAGCCGCTGGAAGAGATATATCAACATATATCAGCCTCCTCAGCCACCCTCAGGAAACATAGGGGATTAGGATATGTCTCCCGCACCCCCTTATACCTAGTACTTTAATTAACGAAGCACAAAATGGCGAATTCCCGTTTCGCTACCAGTTTGCGGCCCAGTTCGCGGCCCGTGAAGCGCTTCTACCGTGAAAAATCATTTTTTTTTTATTTTCCCCACGGGACCCTTTAATAACCCCAACAACATTCCTAGGGGGTCAAGAGGGGGATACCTTGCCCCCTTTCATTAAATTCCCCCTTAGTTTTTCACCTTTTCTTCTCTCTCGATCCTACCGAGAGACAAGATGGCGGCCGCTCCGGACTGTCACGCAGCAAAAAAAAAAAAAAAGCTCACGCACAGCCGCTGGAAGAGATGTATCAACATATATCAGCCTCCTCACCCACCCTCAGGAAACATAGGGGATTAGGATACGTCTCCCGCACCCACTTATAACTAGTAATTTAATTTACGAAGCACAAAATGGCGAATTCCCGTTTCGCTACCAGTTCGCGGCCGCGCTTCTACCGTGAAAAATCATTTTTTTTTTATTTTCCCCACGGGACCCTTTAATAACCCCAACAACATTCCTAGGGGGTCAAGAGGGGGATACCTTGCCCCCTTTCATTAAATTCCCCCTTCGTTTTCCACCTCTTCTTCTCTCTCGATCCTACCGAGAGACAAGATGGCGTCCGCTCCGGACTGTTTAGAATGTTGACAGACACCGGAGAGCCAATCAGCTTTCTGCGCGCAAAGTTCCGATAAGCGAAAAGTAAGCGGACCGGATCGCTGCCCAGAGCGCTGTTACAGATATATATCTTGGTTTGAACGTTAATTTCTCAAAAACTACTGGAGCACATATATTGAGACCTAGCAAAGGCACATCGGGCTAACAGTCCCTACAATTTTGCCAAGTTTCGTGCAAATCCATTCAGCCGTTCGAGCTAAAAGTGAGTCCAACCGCCCTATGGAAAAATGAATGGGAAAAACGCGTTTTGGGACCCCCCTTTTTTCTCAGCCCCCCCTTGACGAAACCCCACCAAATTTTCAGGGGCTGCTCAGAAACAAAATGTGCCATTTTCCTGAAAATTTCAGCCGATTCCGTCCACAAACGCCAAAGTTATTAGACATAGAATTTTCAAAAGTCCCATAGGGAAAAAATTCTAACTATATATACCTACTGGCGATAGCCAGTAGGTAATATATATATATATATATATATATATATATATATATATATATATATATATATATATATATATATATATATATATATATATATATATTCGTTTCACCACAAAACTCCTTCCGGGTCCCTTGACCCATGAAAGGTGGCGTGGACGTCGGCGGAGTGAATCCGACACAGAAATGTTCAATAACAAAGTCCAATACCCACGCTCTCAGGAAACAACACGGAGACACCAAAATAAAGCCAGTGCTGTTTAATCCACAACGCGTTTCGCCGACAAACGGCTTGATCACGTGGATTGGCGTTACCGTATCAGTGCCATATATCTCACAAACAGTGGAAATGAAAAGAGGACTGGAATGGCAAAACATTGTTAAAGTAAAGTTTCCTAATACAATACTGTCGTAAAACTCACTTATACATTTTCAAAACAGTGTGAGAAAATTGTTGAGTAATCACATGTTTTCCACATCAAATGAGCATTAAAGTGAAACACAGTATTTTACGAGGGTATCAGGTCTTTGGATATTGTTGGCTCTATCCTTAGCTCTTTTAAGGACCCAATTAGGATAACCTCTATCCTTGAATCTGTCAAGAATGATACCACTCTCTTCTAGGTATGCTGTCGCAGTGTTGCAGTTGCGTTTGGCCCTCAGTAGTTCTCCAAATGGAATACTCCATTTCAACTTGTCTGGATGACTACTGAGGGCATGTAGCACACTGTTGCCCGCAGTTGCCTTGCGAAAAAGTGAAGTATGGATTTCATTGTTCACAATCTCGATTTTGACATCTAGATATTCAATGTTCGTATGGCTTTTGCAGCCACTGAGAACAATGTTCAGGGAGTTGCAGTTTAATTTCGTTATGAAATTGTCTGCTTCCTCAATGGTGCCCTTCCATACAATAAAAAGGTCATCGATGTACCTCAGCCACATCGATACCTTTTTAAAGTCCTGTTGTAGAGTGGGGTCAGATCGAATATCCCTTTCCCATTTACCCATGAACAGGTTGGCAAAACTAGGCGAAAAACACGAGCCCATGGCAGAACCACTAACCTGTCTGAATAGTTCTCCGTTGAAAAGGAAGATGTTATTTTCCAGACAGTATCTCACCATGTTGAGCAACATCCGAGTGTGCTCTCTGAATTTAACATGTCTGCTTTTCAGAAATTCTTCGCAGGCTTCCACACCTTGCTCATGATCAATTATGGTGTATAGACTCTGTACATCAAGTGTTATGAGTACAGAGCCTGCCTCCCAATTAAATTTCTCAATCTTATTGAGAAAGTCTTTCGTATCACGAACATGACTTTCTAGTTCCATGACATGTTCTCTCAGAAAATGGTCAATATACTTCGAGACTCTTTCTGACACACTGCCACGGGAAGACACAATGGGTCTCCCAGGTGGTCTAGTAGCATTTTTGTGTACTTTTGGTAACAAATAAAGTACCGGTAAAATGGGATAATCACATTTCAAGTATTCATATTCCTCCCATGTAATGATACCCCTTTCTTTCCATTCAAACAGTAGATCCCACAAAACACAAATACTTTTTTCATATACTTCCATTGCAATACATTCATAGAATTTATCATCAGTCAATTGTCTGTTGGCTTCTTCTAAATACATTTCCCTGTCGAGGACAACAATATTTCCCCCCTTGTCTACGACACAAACAGAGACACAAATCCAAAAACAGACAAAATCTTAAATACAAACAGAGAGAGGCTATCAAATCATTAATGGAAGATAATTCTATTGTCATCCGCCCTGCAGACAAGGGGGGAAATATTGTTGTCCTCGACAGGGAAATGTATTTAGAAGAAGCCAACAGACAATTGACTGATGATAAATTCTATGAATGTATTGCAATGGAAGTATATAAAAAAGTATTTGTGTTTTGTGGGATCTACTGTTTGAACAGCAGAACGGAATTACTCTAAATTTGGCAGAAAGGTAGAGCTTGGTTCAGAATTTTGTTTTAAGTGGTGTAAATCTGTTCATCAGTTTTTGAGCAATTTAAAAAATAAGAGTAAAAAAATCAATTTCCCATAGGAAACTTTGTGCAAGGCTACAGCTGAAACTACTGAACGGAATTGCCCGAAATTTGGCACAAAGGTAGTGCGTGGGTCAGAAAGCGAGCTTTTCTAAAAATTGTGTAAATCCGTTCAGTAGTTGCTGAGAAATTAGAAAAATAAAAGTTTCAATATCTGGGCGGAGCCTAAGTCCTGTGCATGAGCTTCACTGTGATTGGATGCCAACACTCCAAACCAGGAAGTGTTGGCAGCCATCTTGTGGAAAACAGAGAAACAAAGGTAGAAAACAAGAGAAGGGGGAAAGGTAGAAACACCCTGACCACATAGGCCTGCTCAGGGGGTCCCAGAAAGACCCCAAGGGCCAAAAAAAACATTAAAAAAATCAGCACAATTTGCGCTGGGGTCGCAGGTACCCGTGTTTTATTTTAATGAGACCCCGTGTGGGCTTGGTACCGGGGGCATTTTTTTAAAAATAATCACGGAGGCTCGCTGGGGCTGCGGGAGCCCGCTGAGGTCCCCGCAGCCCCGGGGCTTCACTCATGTTGGAAGGGAGGTTGCGCTGCCCCCCTCCTGGAGCCCTCCATCTGCTTATAACTTTGGCGTCGTTTGACGATTCTTTACAACATTTTCCAAAATGTTTCTCTTTTTTGATCAGCTCCTATCTTAAAAGTTTAGGGGTGATTGGTCAAGGGGGGTGGGCTGAGAAAAAAGGGGGATGTCAAAACGTGTTTTCTCAATGCATTTTCCATAGGAAACTTTAGACAAGGCTACAGGTCAAACTGCTAAATTGAATTAAGCCTATTTGGCAGGGAGAAAGGTCTTGGTCCAGAAAGCGCAGTTTTGTAGAAATGGTGTAAATCCGTTCAGTAGTTTTTTAGATATTATAGGAAAAAAAATAGATATATATCTGGTCAGTGCCTAACTCCCGAGCACAAGCTTGCCTCTGATTGGCTGCTAACACTTCAAAGCAGGAAGTATCCTCTGATTTGCTGCTAACAAACCAGGAACTGTTAGCAGGCATCTTGTGCCTCGCATCGAGTGAAAATATAAAAGAAAGGTTCCGGGGGCAATTTAATATAGATGATCTCTGTGTAATGATGATTTGGACGCAATGAAGGTTTAAGATTTATTAACAATAAAGGAGAAACAGGTGAGCGCCAGGCAGCACGACTTCCACTACAGGACAACAGTAGGAAGATAACCCTCTCACGCTCCCTGTGCCCAACATCACCACTTCGCAGCTATACCTTTAGAAGCCAGTCCGTCGGCTCGCAGCATTCTACCTTTGTGAGCTAGTACGCTGCTGTGCCTCTACCTCTCCGAGCTACTACGTTGCTGTTCCATTGGGAGCAGATAACTCGTAGTTCTGCCTCTGTGAGTAGAGCGGACAGGCCACAGTTGTCCCTCTGCAAGCCTGGGTACGAATTGTTCATAAGTCACACTATTTGAGCATTGAAAAGCCATTTTGTGATTCAGTCCGTCAGCTGGAATCTGTCCGAGGCTTTTCTGAAAACATACCGGAGATCTTTCTGGAGAGATACTCCTTTCAAGCTGCGTTTCACCACATTAGCAGGTAACACACCCTCTTCCCACATCACCAGCATACCCCCAACAACCTTCTTGGGCCCAGAAGTGTCCCTCTATGAACTATTATTAAAAAGATGCTTGTGAGGTTGGAGAAATAAGAATCTTAGTTATGTATAGATTTAGATGTAAAACATTTTATTAAAACAAAACAACCACAAATAAAACTATGTACAGCCTTGGTGTGTCATCGCTGGTCCATTTGTGATTCACAGCCTGCAAGTCAAAAAGAAAGATAAGATGGTGCATCATGCGTCCAGCAAAGTAGATAGAGAAAGAGTGAGAGAGAGGAAGAGAGAAAGAGTGAGAGAGAGGGGAAGACAGAGAAAGAGAGTAAGAGAGAGAAAAAGAGAGTAAGATACAAGGAAGAGAGGAAGAGAAAGAGTGTGAGAGAGAGGAAGACAGAGAAAGAGTGAGAGAGAGGAAGAGGGAAAGAGAGAAAGAGTGAGAGGCAGAGAGAAAGAGTGAGCTGCAAGGAAAAGAGAAACAGTGTGAGAGAGAAAGACAGAGAAAGCGTTAAAGAGTGAGATATGAGGAAGAGAGATAGAAAGAATCCATGTGAGAGAGAGGAAGAGAGAGAAAGTGAGAGAGGAAGAGAGAAAGAGTGAGAGAGAGGAAGAGAGAAAGAGTGAGAGAGAGGGAGCCAGACAAACAGAAAGAGTGAGACAGAGAGGATCACGACGAGAGAAACAGTGTGAGAGGGGAAGAGAGAGA
Source organism: Lissotriton vulgaris (assembly GCF_964263255.1). Taxonomy (NCBI): domain Eukaryota; kingdom Metazoa; phylum Chordata; class Amphibia; order Caudata; family Salamandridae; genus Lissotriton; species Lissotriton vulgaris. The sequence goes on from NC_141695.1 coordinate 258,633,129, forward strand.
CATAAAGAAAGAAACAGTTTGAGAGAGAGGAAGAGAGAGAGAGAAAGTGAGAGAGGGAGAGAGAAAGAGTGAGAGAGGAAGAGAGAAAGAAAGAATGAGAGAGGGAGGAAGAGAGAGAGAAAGAGAGAAAGTGTGTGAGAGAGAAAGGAAGAGAGGGAGAGGGAGTGTTGACACTGGAGAAAATCTTCGCAGCTCACCTTTGTGCCACAGGTGTGTCTCCAACCATGTGCCGGGACATAGTGCACCGTCAAGTTTAGTGATCTGAAAGATAGTATAGATTTAGTTATTGCAGAGTACATACAACTGCACACGCGTAATTCTCAGTTTCAAGAAAGAGAGGAACAGTGTGAGAGAGAGGAAGAGAGAGAGAAATAGTGAGAGTGAGGAAGAGAGAGAGAAAGAGAGAGGAAAAGAGAAAGTGAGAGAGAGGAAGACAGCCAAAGAGAGAAAGAGTGAGAGGGAGAGGAGGAGAAAGAGTGAGAGAAAAAGAGAGAAAGAAGATACAAGGAAGATAGAAAGAGAGAAACAGTGTGAGAGAGAGGAAGAGAGAGAGAGAGAAAGAGTGAGAGAGAGGAAGAGTGAGAGAGAGGAAGAAAGAAAGTAAGAAAGGGAAAGAGAAAGAAAGAGAGTGTGAGAGATAGAAAGTAAGAGATGGAGAGGGAGTGTTGACACTGGAGAAAATCTTTGCAGCTCACCTTTGTGCCACCGGTGTGTCTCCAACTATGTGCTGGGATATAGTGCAGCCCTCAAGTTTAGTGATCTAAAAGACAGTATAGTATTAGTAATTGCAGAGTACATACAACTTCACATGCATACTTCTCTGTTCCGCTAAAGCACAATGAGGCTAGTGCACCCCATCAACTCCCACTGCTCGGAGGTGTCTGTGTGCTCTTGTGCGCCCAGACTGCTGCACACTATCCACTCCCAACACCCAGAGGTGACTGCCCGCTGCTGCGGAAAGAAGTCTCTCTGCTCACCTTCTGCCACCGGTGTGTGTGTAAGAGGGTCCGCCATGTGCCGAAGCAACTTTGTCATGCGTTCAAGATGGCCACGCATCATCGCAGATTTTTCGCGCATTCAGCTTTGGTGGTGTTGGGAGGGTGAACGTCGATTGGTGATTCACAGCCTGTTAGATAAAAAGCAAGATAAGATTGTGCGTCATGCGTTCATCAGAGGAGAGAGGAAGAGAGAGAGAGAGAGAGAGAGAGAGAGAGAGAAAGAAAGAAAGAAAGAAAGAAAGAAAGAAAGAAAGAAAGGAAGAAAGAAAGAAAGAAAGAAAGAAAGAAAGAAAGAAAGAAAGAAAGAAAGAAAGAAAGAAAGAAAGAAAGAAAGAAAGAAAGAGTGAGCAGAAGACAGAGCGAAAGAGAGAAACAGTGAGAGTGAGAGAAAGAGTGAGAAAGACGAAGAGAGAGAGAAACAGTGAGAGAGCGGAAGAGAGAGAAGAAGGGAAAGAGTGTGAGAAAGAGGAACAAATAAACAGGAAGATTGAGAGAGAGAGAGAAACAGAGAGAAAGAGAAAGGTAGAAAGAGACAGACCGAGAAAGAGCAAGAGGGAGAGAAAGGAAGAGATGAGGAGGGACACTGAGTGCCCTCACTGTGTACAAAACCGTCACAGCTTACCTTGACGCCACGGCTCTGTATCTAACTAGGTGCCGAGACCTAGTGGAACTCTCGAGCTCCCACATCTGAAAGATAGTCAAGAATTAGTAATGGCAGAGCAGGGCTAGATTAGGATTCAAAATCGGCCTGGGCACGCTAAAAAAAAAGTGACCAACATTTGCATATTGCCTTTCCTCAAAACTATGCTTCGGCGAAATTTTATTTAAAAAAAGGGGGGTGGGGGAGATGTAAAAAAATGCACTGATTCGTTTACACTGGTGACTTAAAAACAATTAACTTCAAAACAAGTGAAGCCACTTCTGCTCAGGCACCCGGCTCTCGTAGGTATGCATACATTAATGGGTGGCCCTGCGAGAGAAAGAAAGTGACACCTCTGCCTGTTGCTAAACGTGAGGTAATGATGCCCATCTGCCTCCAGAAAGGCCATTCAGACACCTACTGGGCCTCTGGCTGTTTCCAAACAACAGCAACACCGCCCAAATCTTCCCCCCAGACTACTCCAAAAAGCAGCCCACAGTTGGAACTCGGCACCAGCCCCTCAGGCATTGCACCAGTGCCCGCGTTACCAATCAGATGCTGTGGCAGAGTAAATACAATTTCATACGCCTAAATCGCTCTGCCGTCTTTATGCATTCAGGCTGCTGTACCCCATCCTCTCCTGCCGGCCAGAGGTATCTGCCCGAGGCTGTGCACCAAGGCCTCACTGCTCACCTTTTTGTGGTCACGGCATCCTCCACATCATGCAGCTCCGTTCTGCAAGCTAAATTGTCTCACATTTGGTACTGAGTCTTGATATCGCCATGGCATAGTGCACCTATAATCATCACAGGTTGTACCCTCACTCAGTGCTTGCAGTGCTACTAACTCAGTGAGAAATGAGGCCATGCACGTGGCGGTAGGCCCTCTCTGTTGTGCTCAGACCTACATTGCGGTGCAGCAGAGCACACAAAACATCAACTGTCCGGACCACCGGGACGAGCCATCACAATGGCGGTGTGATTGTGCCGGCCACAGTGCATGCATTGCGAGCAACTCTAAAATGGCGTAGAGCATGTGCGCCCGGTCTTTTATATTAGCAGGGTCACGTATCCTGTGACGCCTGTGCTGGATGGGTGGATGTGGATGTGTACCTGCCGTGAAGGAGTGGCTGTGGCATCAGTGTTGCCAGATTGGGCTAGATCACGCACAATTGGGCAATATTTTGCTGGTTGTGTGGTAAAATGTTGGTTTGTGCTAGTTGCCAGATTATAAAAATATATACAGCGCTCCAGCAAAGTAGTATGCTAAAGCACTTTATTAGACAAATATTTACTTGGCCTCCTGCTGCAACATCAATTCCAATGCATTCACTGCCTGCTTGATTGCCGTCCCTGCTCCTCCTTCCCTAAAGTAGCAATATTGGGCTACTTTGGACTTCTTTTCGGTTGGCAGCTATAGAAAGCTTAAAAAAAATCTGACAACACTGGATGCGGGTGTCCTTGTTGGACTGCTACCGTCACCCAGGTTGCAAAAGCCAAAGTGTCACTCTTTGAGCCAAGTCCAACAATTTGGCCAAAATGGAAGGTACAGGGAATTACTGACCCTATATTCATCTGTAGTTACACACAAGAAAGACATAAGATATCTGTGTGGATATCAATGTTTATTGCACATTCAGGGGAGTGTTGCAGCTGAAGCAATACAGGGCCATGGAAAGTTGAAGTTTCAGTTTTTGGCACATGGAGGGCAGCTAATTAGAGACAAGCTCGTTGTCGGAGTTAGGCTGCGCCAACATATGTATTAATACAATCACTGCGACGATCCTCAGGCACTTATAAATTCACTACACACTCTGCTTGCAGTACTCCTATGATGCGGTCTCTACATATGTACTTATACAATGACTGAGCCAGTTACATAACTAAAGTTTTCCCCCACTGTCAAAGGTAAGATGGTTGCATACTCTGTCAAGAGCACTATGTAATGTGGTAGGGCCTAGGGGCAGCATGTTGCATACATAATGAACACAAGGACGCAGATAGATAGTGGAACTGGGTACTGTTATGTGCGCTCGACTCCTTTTTATTACCAGGGTCACATTCCCAGTGACGTCTGTGGTGGTTGCGTGTGGGGTGATTGTAACCCAACCCTCCGGGAATGGTTGGTGCTGGCAACAAGTACAACAGTAATCATTGGATCAGACACATAGATTCAATCATAAAGGGTCAATAATTTGTGCTGCACTAAGGTATGGGTACCAGATATGAAATCATACAGAAAAGATTCCATCGTAAAGGGTTCATGACTTGTGATACACTGAGGTAGGACAGCAGATGTGAAATTATACACAAAATATTGTATCAGAAGGGGTGCATGAGTTGTGCTGCACTGAGATAGGGGCATCAGAAGCATTTAACGTCTGTGCAGCCAGCGATGATGTGTGGTGCGGGCGAGCCACAGAATCGCACCTCGATGTGAATTGTGAGCCCTGCTATCGGTAGTGTACATCGAAGGCAGTAGTCCGCACAGACACCGAGGAACGTTTTTCGTCACTTCCTCTTGACAAAGTTCGAAGACATAGAGTCCAATTCTCTCTAATAAATAAATCATGTTTCAATTTAAATTGTGAGTTCTGCTGACTGCAGATGTAGGGGTATGGAACAAAAGATGAAACATTTCTGGAATACACTGAGGAAATCTTGGTTGTTCTGAGTACAGTTGTTAAGTACGGCATTCAGAAGCTAGAATCTGAACTGGTCATTCATCATATCGTCTACCTTTTCCAGTAGGGAAGAGCTGTGGAAAACAACAAGCTTCCAAACTTGTTTCCCACAATCTCATGGGAGTTTGTTTTGCTTTTTTCATCTGGAACAATTCAATAGTATGCTCTATCAGTTCTTTTGAATGTAGAGGATGTATGGCATAATGTTCATAAATTTCTTCTTTTCTTGAATTGTCCACTTGAAATATGTGTTTCATCTTCTAAAGTCATTCCTTCTTCTTCTACAATTACAATGTTATAGTAAATATTGTTTTGCACCAGATATAATGTAGCCTTTTGGACTTTCGTGACATGTACTAACTCGTGCCATATTTTCTGACTCTTTGTGGGTACACCATTAACAAGAATGACTACAGGTTCAGTATCGTCTCTTTCTACACCAACAGTATCAACATTGTTCTTAAAATCTAAAGGTAAATACACAACTCTTCATTTTAAACCTCTTTATAGATCTGTTGAAGGCAGCTTACCTGTTTTAGGCTGCATAAGAAGGGTGCACAGATTGTATGAGGATGGCCTTATATGTATTTAAATCTGTAAGTTTAGGAGGCATAGCAGGAAGTGACATCACTGATGACATCTCAAATGACCTCTCTAAGCTCACTGGCACATACTGGAGGTACCTGGTAGGCTAGTTGGCCCCCAGGGACCATCAGTATTCAAGGGGAATTAATTCCCCTACTTACAACACACCAGGGGGCGCGTTTGCACAGTGGTGAAGGAAGGGGGTGGACCTGAGCTGATGTGTGCAAACACACCCTGTGGCGCGCTTTAAGTTGGGGAATTAATTCTTCTTCAAGCCTGAGGGTCCCTGGGGGCCAACTAGCCCACCAGGTACCTCCTGAATGCACCAGGAAGCTGCGTTGCAGAGAGGTGTTCAGAGGCCATGCCCCTTTTTACACCACTCTGCAATGCAGCTCTGTGGCGCTTACTGGAGGTACCTGTTTTGCTAGTTGGCCCCTAGGGACCCTCAGGATTGAATAGGAATTGATTCTCGTTGGGGACCGTGGGGGATCCCCAATTCCCCCACAGTCCTGCCGGCTCCCCGCCTCCTGCGGGAACCGGCATTGCTTTTCCACACGGGGAGCTGCTAAGATGCAGCTCCCCATGTGGAAAAGCAATGTGATTTGGATTTTGAAAGCGAGAGCAGGTTTCCTGCTCTCGCTTTCAAAACCCAAACCAGAGTTTGCAATGACAGGGCGGGAGCCGTGAGGCTCCCGCCCTGTCATTGCAAACAGCAGTGTCCAGGGGGTAGGCAGCCCGGGGCAATGCAGGAGCCGGCCCTGGGGGTGGCGGTCCCCAGGGCCATCACTGGCTCCAGGAGGGGGGACCGAGCGGTCCCCTCCCAACATCTGCACAGTTTCGGGGGATGGTGGTCCCCGGGGCTTGGGGGTCCGTTACGGACCCCATAATTTGAATATTAGTGCCCTGGGGAGGTGGCGGTCCCTGGGGTGTGTGGGAGGGCTTAAGCCCCCCCACAGTTTTATTTAATTGTTTTTAAAAGCCCCAGGTGTGGCGGTCCCTGGAGCTGCGGGGGGCTGTGTGCCCCCCGCAAACAATAAATGAAAGCCCTGGGGGGTGGCAGTACCCGGGGCTTGGGGGGGCTGCATGGCCCCCCGCAATGCTTTGATCAAGCCCTGGGGAGGTTGCGGTCCCCGGAGCAGTGTGGGGGGGGATTGGCCCCCCTACACTTTTTATTTCACTGCCCCCGGGACCGGTTACACCCGGGGGCTTAGTTTTTTCTATTTTCACGGATGGATTCATGCACCCAGCTCGAATTCGGATAATTGTTGTAAAAAAAAAATGCTTTTTTTGGCCCTGGGAGTCCTTCTGGGACTCCCTGAGCAGGCCTAGGGGGTCAGGGGGTTTCTACCCTGCCACCTTTTCTTGTTTTTTGCACTAGTTTTACTGTTTTCTTATGCCTTGGTTCTACCGAGGCAAAAGATGGCTGCCAACATTTCCTGGTTTGGAGTGTTGACAGCTAATAAGAATGCAGCTGGTGATCGGCAGGGTGCCCGGATTCACCGCTCCTCTATATGTATATATACATATATCGATATTTTTTTAATTTTGATTTTCTCAGGAACTACTGTACGGATTTACACCATTTAAAAAAAACAGTTCTTTCTAAACCAAGGACTACCATTTTGCCAAATTTGGTGTAATTATATTCAGCAGTTCGGGCTGTAGCCGTGTCTAAAGTTTCCTATGGGAATTAACATGGAGAAAACACATTTTGGACCCCCTTTTTTCTCGACCCCCGCTTGCCAAATCACCGCAAAACTTTTCGGATAGGAGCTGACCGGAGTGCCCCACAAGTTTTGAAAATTTCGCAAAGATTCGTCAACGGGCGCCAAAGTTATTGGGAAAAGAATGTTACGATTTTCCTATGGATAATAGGTCCTAACTATAACTACCTACTAGCGACCGCCAGTAGGTAATATATATATTTATCTATGTACATATATGATACATGTTTAACGTTTTCCCCCAACTACTGCTGAACTCTACAAAAGAGTGATTTCCGGATGGCACAGTCTCAATTATTTAAAGACAGCAAGCCTTGGCCCATAATTTCTTCAAGCATGAAATTTAAGAGGGGGCAGTTCTGGGCTCGGAAGTTTTGATTAGCGCCACTCTCGTAATTTTCGGAATTACACCAGAGATTCGGGGGCCAGCTAAAAATCTTCTTTTTTATTGTATATTGCTGGCAAAAAGAGAAATCTGCATAAGATGGAAAGATCCGTTACCACCTACCCTGCTGGATTGGCGCACTTCGGTTTTACAAACCTCTAAAGTCGACTTAATAAGATCTGGTAATCCTGAGAGGAGAGGTTTTTGGCTCATGTTGAACTGGGTGTAATTGGTATACTAGACTGTTTTTTTTTTCCCGTGGTCCAATGATTAGGCTGCTTGGTAACCTCATGGTTTGGTATACCCAATAGGGCGGTATCGGCTTCAGTAATGGGTAATCGACTGCAGCAAAATCATCTTTTAGGTTGTCCTATGGTGGTGCTTTTGGAGCATTGAGACATTACTGGGAGGCGATACACTATATAAAGGTTTGTGCCCCTACCAGATTACCTGCGACAGTAAGTCTCTCTCCATGCGCTTCTATTTGGTAGCCAAGGGCGAAAATGAGGACCAAAAAAAACCCAAAAAAACCACTCATGCCGTATTGATACTAGAGGGCAACCGATTTGACGATTCTCACACTTATCTTATCTTTCATTTTTAGCATGCTCGCTTCAGGGCCCTGTAGCATGCTGACAACAGGACCCACTAAATAGCATCAGAATATATTAGCGATTATTGAGGGGAGGTAGACAGACTCCTCAATATGATACAAAAGAAATGTACTCTCTATATCCTTTTTTACCTTAGAAGCGGGTTCCCGCCGTTTTGGCAATTCACAAAGAATTGGATGGAGTCGGTGATTTAAGCAGGTGAAACCATGTATCAACTGCCAGTTATTGAGGGTCTTCAGAGCGGCAGAGCGCTCTGAGGGTCATTGGTTATAAGTCTTGAGGATAATGGTTCAGAATTGAAAGGTGAGTTTTTAATGAACTTGGTTCAAGACGAACAATCAGGAAAAGGAGGCAACAACCCCAGAGAGGATCTTGAAGACTGAATTCTGGGTGGAACATTCTGTACCTCCCTCTTAATAACATGCTTGCAAACTTCTGGGGCATTCACAGGGAGGGTACATCACATCTCTAACCTTAGCCAATGCTTTCAGATACAAAACCAATGGTACTGCTTTCATATGTTTTCATTAAATATTTGGGGAGAAACACGGTCTTCTGCATCACCTCACAGGATCTCGAGGACAATCAGACTGAACAAGTTAATTCAGAGGTCTGTAGTGAGACTTCAGCTACCAACATTTCAGGAACAGTTTTCTAAATGTGAACCGATAGAAACTCATTGACTCTGTGCATAAGGTGACTGTGATTATGCTTGGGTGCTGAGGCTGAGTATTGTTAACAAGCAATGAATGCTGTAATTATGTTTGTTTTCTTATCTAATGTGGCTTGTTAAGTAACTGTGTTTTTTGTTTACAGGTGGCGTAGTCCACCCGGATACCACCCGTCTGGGGTAGTACGCTCCAATGTTGCTCCTGCAGCAGAGTTGTCTTCTTTCCAGGTAGGAGTGATTCCTTGTATGTCTTGGATGCCCTACAAAGCTGCAAGCCGTCCAAAGGGGGAGCCTAGAATTATTTGTCATTTATTTCTTATTTACTTGGCCCACTCTCCAGTGTGTCTTCCCTAACTCCCTCCCTCACATTTGTCGTTGGTGGCTCTACACAAATCAATGACAGTAGAAAGATGTGGTATTGACTGGTCACATTCTGCTCTTGTGTATGCGCGCTGGCATTGACAGAGCTGGAACCCACATCCAGATCCCTAAGTCTGCATGAATATGGTCCTTTCTGGGCAACATCTCCAGGAATCTCAAGATGGTGGTCAAGGCCTCCAGAGTCTGGATCAGGTGTGATACCCATTTTATTTTCCAGGTTGGAATGAGATAAAAGACATGCAATCAGCCCTCGAATATGCTTCTCCTATGCAGCCGACATGCCAGTCTGTGACCACCTCTGCCAGGGAAAACCATCAGAATCCAATGGCCAACCCAACACAAAAATGTGATGACGAGTGTTCGGGACCAAGACTGGGGTCCTTTTCATTTCCCTGTGGTTCCTAATTTGAATCTTGAGGACTCGTGTCCTCCATGTATCCCCTGGTGTGAGGGGATGAGAAAGCCCTGAATACAACCCGCAAGTACAGAGATAAAACCATTTTCATCTCTGGTTGGACCCTGATTGTAATGACGAGGAGCCATTTGGTAGAGCAACTCAGAGAAAATAAAGTCCTGATTGCAACCAAAATGGGTTAATTCGAGACTTCCTTCGGCGTCTGACCGTGCAGTTCGGGTACCACACCGACACCAACAAACCAGCTGACCAGGATAAAAAGCAATCAATCCACGAAGGTTGGGATACTCACAATCCAAGAGAAACCAAGTGATAATGTCAAATGAGGCCAGCAATTGACTCCCATCATACAGGGCATCAGCACCAGGTACCTACGCCTGGTGCAGAAAGGATCGTATGATAACACCAGGCCTTAACCTAGAATTGACTATGCTCAACACTGGAGTGTATTACACTGCGCAGTTCTATTTATGCATCTGCTTTACTGAAGAGACAGACTAGCGTCACACTGTACAATAACAATAGCCCCTCTTCTGTGCTAGCCTTGTAGACCCTGGCCTTGTTTTATAGCTGTCTGAGGTCATATCTCAAGAACAGTTGTCTACTCACTATTCGAAGATGCTCGATTAATGTTTATATTGCATATAGATGATGCATTTGCACGTTGCACTTTAGGAATGGAAGTCATTGAGTATAACACTTTTTATTTTTTATTTTTTATTTTTTTAATTATTTTATACAAAACACAGGTACGTTTGTATTGCAGTTGAGAGTCCCAGTTGGACATTTCATTTCTTCACATAGAAAACCACACAAGAGCAATAGTTACACCGTAGCTTATTCGCTGTTAACAACAGTTCAAGTTGCTCTTTTTTAAGCTATCCATCTGGAGCCCTCTTGAAGCTGGCAAGGTTATGATCAGGATAGAGAAGTGTAGAAAGAAAGTAAAGAAGAGGAGAGTTGGTGTGCAAGAAGTGTTTGGGTCTATGCTTAGCCTGGATGGGGTCAGCGTTGAATGATCTGCCCCTTCATAGGGGGCGCTGGTGGGTTCACGGTGGATTGTATGTTCCTAGAAAGGTATCGAGTGACTTCCTCATCCCCCTAGATGATGGTTTCCAGGGAGAGTTTTTCAAAAGTTTTCCAACACAGATGTAAATAAATATTTGTTAGTTTAACAAACTAGTTACGTTACACATTTCAGAAATGTGTTCCTGAAATGTGTAACGTAACTGATTCTATGTAAAGTGCTTTGATAACATGTAACGGAACTGATGCTATGTAAAGCGCTCTGATAACCTAATCGGTTCAAGTTCGCGCTATATAAAACTCTAAAAATAAATAAATAAATAAATCATCTAATTCTGTTAAGTGGTTTTAAATATTTAAGGCAATGGTGTCCATTTATGAAACTGATTTTGTGCAATAGTCTACCGTCTTAATCTAGGTTTCTGCTCCATAAAAAACACACAAAAAACAGTTGTTTACTCATTTATGGGTTTCTTTGCTTTGCAGTTCTGTACGTCCTGTCTTGTTCAAGCCTCCACACCACTTTCCATAGGTGACGCTGCTCAACCATGCTACCCTGGGAGAGGCAAAGAAACGATGGGTCCTCTACGGACGTTATAGCCACAGATTCCGTAATCCGGGAAGTCTGGGCTCATGGCTGCTGCATGTCATCATTTTATGTTCAAACGGGGTCATTTTGGTGACTTTAGGCAGTTAATCAAGCTGTGCCCATATCAATGGTCCATGATTGCTCGCTGGTAGAGGCGAGCAAAATATTTCGCTGAAATGTCCTCTACACGTAGAACAGCAAATTTGCTGTTAGTTTTGCAAATCTGTTGCACATCACAAAGTTTTGAATTTTTCTCATTCCTGGAGTGCTCCGTTGTGGTTTTTTTTTTATAGTTTGTGAAAAGACAGCAGATTGCACATGACTGGAGTCGGAGCACTGATGAACCGTTCCGAAATTTCGTGTATCACAAATATTTTTGGCAAAATATGTTTTCCCAGTTTTCCAGGCGGGCGAATGCTAAAGTCCACGAACCGTGGCTGTTTTGCGACCACATACGTTAAAACTAAAACAACTTTTCCCTTCAGAGGGTGAGTAGACCGTTTTGAGGCATAAGGTGAGTAGGTTCGGCTGCTTGTATGTTTTAGCTGTGATAGTCACTTGAATGTCTTTAACGGGATATTCGAAACCACGCGTGTTTACTTTTGCAGCGCGTGCAAGTCTCACAGCCTGCCTTTCCGTCGCCCTGTTATCTTGCACGCCTTATCTCCCGGCGCTCCGTACATCTCCAGATTGAACCTAGAGAAATCATAATTCATGTCCGGAAGCCACGCCCACGGGTTTGGGAGAGAGGGGTGGGGGGAGAGTGAGCAGACTCAAAAAACCCTTCAAGTGTGAAAAAGGCCGCTTTATTGGAACAGGTGCACATTTACAAAATACACAAACTCGGCAACCGCCTCACAATCTAAACCACAACCCAAGTTTTTGTTCGTTTTTATTTCAAACCCAAAACCCCGCCCCCACCCCACACCCTCCATCACACCCACCCCCACCCGTACATACCCAACACAAAACCATACAAACCCCAATAACATTATAACATTATAACATCACCTAATAAATATAATCTTACATCTCTGACTATAAACCAACAGAACATATCCCCCGATCCATAATCTCCGAACCCCACGTCAATCAAACTGAACAATCCCCAAACAATAACCGATACAACTAACGGGTCCAACTTGGCCCAAAACTGACGATCACATAGCAAAAACCGCCACGCACCTGTCCCAAGCGACAAAACACAACGTAAAACCCCATGAACACATGTTTCAAACAGCAGCCAAACGAAAGAAATAAATAAATAAAAAATCCCTTAAAAAAGGGGGGGGAGGGAGGGACAAAAATTCTAAGCTCAACCGGCCACCAGGTCACCAAGCCTAAAATGGTGCCCGGAGCGAGGAGCCCCGCCCATTTATAGGGGAGCGCACAAAACAACTAAAACCAGCCCAAAAACGCCCAAAGGAACCTGCTAGAAAGAATACCCCACCCAGATCTCCCAAACCGCCCGGGGGAGGAGACCTCCCGGTGGTCGGCTGCCCTCCCCCAAGCCCCCCTTGGGAGAGAGGGGTGGGGGGAGAGTGAGCAGACTCAAAAAACCCTTCAAGTGTGAAAAAGGCCGCTTTATTGGAACAGGTGCACATTTACAAAATACACAAACTCGGCAACCGCCTCACAATCTAAACCACAACCCAAGTTTTTGTTCGTTTTTATTTCAAACCCAAAACCCCGCCCCCACCCCACACCCTCCATCACACCCACCCCCACCCGTACATACCCAACACAAAACCATACAAACCCCAATAACATTATAACATTATAACATCACCTAATAAATATAATCTTACATCTCTGACTATAAACCAACAGAACATATCCCCCGATCCATAATCTCCGAACCCCACGTCAATCAAACTGAACAATCCCCAAACAATAACCGATACAACTAACGGGTCCAACTTGGCCCAAAACTGACGATCACATAGCAAAAACCGCCAACCAGAAAGCCGTGGGGTGAAAGACTGATACGGAGAGAGCCCCACCTTTCTGCCCCCCCAACCGCCTAAAACCGGGGGGGTGGGAGGGGGTGGGGGGGGGGGGGTACGAGGGAGACCCAGGAAGAAGAGGAGGGGGAAGCCAGAATACAGAACCGACTACCACTTACTCACCAACCAACTGACGAACCGTCAAACAGCGAGATAGAACCTCCCGCAACTCCAAAAGATACAGGTCCATACCCATACGGGACAGGTGTACACCATCCCCCCGAAAAAATTCCACCGCATCGTATTTAATGTCACTATGGACGATGCGACCGAAACCCAGGTCTCTACAAAAACGGGAAACCTCCAAATTCACCTTCCTCCGGGATTTGTCCACCGCCTTCGGTTTCACCGCATACCTCCAAACCCTCCGCGGCACCATCTCCGTCCAAATGACATGACAACCCGACCACTGACTGTGTAGCAAGGCCAAGTCCTTTTTTATCGCCCGGAGCAGGACAACCCCTTTGACAGAGCCCATGTCATTCTCACCCAAATGAATCACCAGGACGTCCGGGCAAACCCCCCCTACCAACCAAGAATTCAAGGCAGGTATAAGTTCTTTCCACAACATACCCCCCTTTCCCTTCCAAACCACATTAAACAAACTGTCATTGAACCCCAACGAGGAACCAAAATAACTCTGTCGGGCTTGGACTTGAGCTCTCTTAATGAACGAATGGCCCACGATCCAAACTGTAACGTAAGCAGCCCGAGGACCAGCCACAGAACCTGAAAAAGAAAACAGAGTCAGACAGGCAAAACAGAGGTGGACGCCAGCGCTCCAGTAGGCTCATTACGAACATAGCGCCGAAAACAGTTAGAAGTCCAGCGCCCCAGACCCATGATGTCCTCCCTCGACCATCCCCTGTGGAAGGCCTCTGTGGCTGCCCCAATCCGAAAAGAATGAGTACCGTATGAAGACCCATCCAAACCAATATGTCGCAGCGCTTTACGCAGTACCATGCGCAGTTGATAGGTCGTCACACTAGACCCATTGGCATGTTGAAAAACTCGAAAATCCACCAACCCACCCGACAGTTTCCTCCAACAAAGAGCCCAATGTAAAGGGCACGTTTCCTGAGGGGAAACCGATTCTAACCAGACACCCTTGCCCACACTTCTCTGATCCGTTTTGGAGTGTGAGAGCCAAATGTGGACCCCCCGCTCCGTGATCTGAACATCCGCCCACAGGAGGCCAGGAGAGGATCTGTTGCCAAGCAATTCAGACACACGAAAAGCACCAAAAAACATCCACACCATCAACGTGGCAAACAAACACGCTTCCACTCGGTCAGTACACACAACCGGTAGGACAGAAACAACCTGAAACAGCTTTTGCCACGACAAAGGAGATCGCAAAGTGCGAATAGCACCACTCTCTCTAGACCATCCCTCCAACATTCTCCTACCCAACTCCCCAGCCGACGGAGAGTAACCCCACAAAAGCTTACCCATGAAAGAAACCCCAGCTAGTTTTCCAGATATAGTAATTCTAGACAACTTCTTATCCATTAACACCAAAATAAACTGTACCACATCTTCCGACCTTTGCCAATCCAGATCCCTCCGACAAGCACCTGACTCCAAAAATTCCTTCCAGGCTAACTCATACGCCGTCCTCGTGGAAGGGGCCAGGGAACCTAAAACCAAGTGAAGGACCCGGTGTTGCCTATCGTCCAAAGGTGTTCCGGCATGGGAGTCGGCTCCTCGTCTGCCTCCAAAGCAAGCCCACGGAATCTCTCCCACTGTGAACGAGACAAAGCATCCGCAATGTCATTGTCCACGCCAGGCACGTGAAGGGCCCGAAAACCAATATCATGTTTCAGGCAACCCAACACAAACACTCTCAGAAGTTTCAAAATCTGGGGATCTCTGGCCGACTGTTTGTTAATCACCTGAACCACAGCCATATTATCGATCCGAAAAAGGACCTTTTTGTGGGCCAACTCCGCCCCCCACAGTGTGACCGCCACAACCACAGGAAAAAGTTCCAGAAAGGCAATACTTCTACCACCATTCTTCCATTGCAGGGGCCACTGTTGAGCACACCACCGTCCTTGCCAGTAGAGACCAAAACCCTCACTACCGGCGGCATCAGAGAAGATCTGTACCTCCCAACACCAATTCACCTCCCAACACAAAGGCACACCATTGAAGGAATGTAAGAAAAAGACCCACATACGTAAGTCCTCCTTCACCCCTGCAGACAGTCTCACCCTATGATGTGGAAGGGAATGACCAGACAAAGCTCTGCCTAACCTCCTACAAAAAGTCCTACCCGCCCGAACCACTCTGCAGGCAAAATTCAGGTGTCCCAGCAAAACCTGTAACTCTCTCACAAACACCTTCTCTTTCCCCAACATAGTTCCAACCAGCTCAAGCATTTTCTGTTTCTTGTCCAATGGAAGACGAGCCTGCATCAAATGAGAGTCAAGTTCGATCCCCAAAAAAGACATGGTCGCGCAAGGACCCATGGTCTTCTCTGGAGCCAATGGCACACCCAAGTAACTCATCAGTGATTGAAAAGATGTGAGAGCCGCATGGCAGGCTAAGGAATTGGCAGCACCTACAAAAAAGAAATCGTCCAAATAATGAGTGACAAGGTCATGGCCACTCTGTGTAGTAAACCACCATTGAAGAAAGGTGCTGAACGTTTCGAACAAAGCACAGGACATAGAACAGCCCATTGGCAACGCCTTGTCCACGTACCATTTCCCAAGGAAATGGATGCCCAGAAGACACCAGTCTTCAGGATGGACTGGAAGGAGCCGAAATGCGGACTTAATGTCGCATTTTGCCATCAGGGCGTCAGGGCCCGCCGAGACAACCAGCTGCATGGCTACATCCACAGAGGAATAAGACACCGATGCAGCTTCCGGGTCAATGAAATCATTTACTGACTCACCGTCCGGCCATGACAGGTGTTGAATGAGCCGGAACTGACCAGGCTCCTTCTTGGGGACTACACCAATTGGGGACACGATAAGGTTCGCCAGAGGCCAGTCATCAAACGGGCCTGCCATCCGACCCTCACTCACTTCTTTGTCCAATTTCAACTGTACAATGTCTGGGTGTTCGCTCGCTGACTTTAAATTCTTGGACCAACGTCTGAAACGCGGTCCCTCATACCCCAAGCGAAACCCCACCTGAAAACCCAACAACAAGACCGACCGCAGCTCCGCAGGCTCATAGTCCCGCAAAGCCGCGGCCAATCTGGTTACGTTAACCGGAGTACGAGCCTTTGGGCCCAGCCCCAGATGAAGATTTCCCTCCCCTGGGAGCTGAGGGTTGTTGTGGTGGCACGAAAGTTCCTGAACTCTGTTGGGAACCCTGTGGCCCTGGGGTCCTAGGACCCCAGCAGCGGGACAACGGATGACTCTTCCTCCCACATTGAGAACATTCATGGCGGAATTTACAAAACTGTCTAGTACAGGTCCCGGTATTAAAATCCCAGCATGTGCCGATGGGCGACTGGGCGGAAGATACGGCCCCCACCCCTCCCCGGGTGGGACGGGACTGAAAGGGACGATACAATATAGGAAGACCACTGGCCGTAAAAATGGTTTTACCAGAGGCAGACGATCCCATCGTTTGCTGCCAAAGGTCAGAGTCCAACTCCCCCCATTTCGCCTCAGGATCCCAAGCCATTCGTGCCCTGAACTCCTCATCATATTGAGCCCACGCATAATCATTCCTGGTTAGCTGAGCCTTACGGATAACATCCATGTATTTAAACAGGGACACGCAGCGCTCAGGGAATTTCTCACAATAGACGCTGGCAAAAATTAAAAAGGCCGCCGTCCAATTTTCTATATTCAGGGGAACTTTAGGGCGTTTAGCTAACTCGAACTCTTCTTCTTTAGAACCTTCCTTAGCACGGACTTCCCTGTGGAGCAATTTTAACAGTTCCACATACTCACCATTCCATATCTTTTCTTTCGTACTAAGCATCAAATGAGCCCCCAAAGGCTTTGTAACACCCATGTACGGCAACTTTTTGATTTTAAGTTCTTTACTGTGAAGCACCTTTGTCGTAGTACCCACACCAACAGTGGACGTGCCACTATCCACCATGTGACTTGTATTAACCTCATCACCATTAGTACCAACACCTTGATCTCGTACCACACGACCTTTATACAGTTTACCATCCTTTTCCGTCGAAATTAAATCGACACCAACACCAATAGAGACCATATTGGGCCGCACGGCCTGAACCACATTCTCACCTGGATTTAAAAGAGGCGGTTGACTGGTTTCCGTCCTCCATGCCGTCCGTGCACCGTCATCTGCCCTTCGAGGAGCCCTCACCGCGGGGCCGAGCACTCGTGGCCGTGACGATTCCACACGACTCCGAACCACTTGGTCCTGTAACATGTCACAAGAAACATTAACATGCCCCCCCCCAGACACAAAATCACGAACCTCGCCCTCTTCAGGGCTATCCTCATCATAATCTAAGATCAGGGAGTCCTCCAACTGAGGGGGGGGGACAACCACCGAAGTCTGTCTTGACTCCACCGTATTTGAACGAACATGGGCCTTACCAGCCCGCACTCTGGACCTAGGTGGGGAGGACGACTGAACTCGTCTATACACCCCCCCACCAGAACTACTGACAACCTGTTGACTTCCAGAAAAGGATAAACCAGTAGTCAAAACACCACGTGGCACAGGAGAGGTCGTACGTAACCCGCTCCCATGAGCAACGCTGGAATCCACCGCCGAGGCCGGGAAGGTCGTACTGGACCCGGAGGCACCGCCCATGTAGAAATCCCTCGTTGGGACCATCGAGGTCGTGTTAAACCTGCGTGTGATGGCCACGGCGGGATCCCTCGAAGGTATGGGACGTGCCGCGCTAGGCTCCACCCGCACTTCTCCTCGGCGTACCCGGGCTGCCTGCCGCCCTGCCAAGTCTGCTGCCGTAGATCGAGCTTCTTCCTGTAAAGAAAAAGGCCGGACTGGTGTGCCGGGTCCCTCACAAAAACCAACTCTATGTGCGGAAGACAAACCGCCAACATTAACACCGCCCCCCCTACCAGACACCCTAAAACTTCCAGAACTAACAACACTCTTTCTCTTTAAAGCATCGCAAAGCCGCGGAGACGGCGGACAGACCTCCTCATCCGAGCTAGCATCCAACACAGCCTGAATAATTCTCGAAGCCGTCCCCTGAGGGTCCCAATCCTGAACCCCCCCGACTGAAAGAGCACCCCGCGAAGCAGGCCCGGAACCCACCAACCCACTATGACATTGAAAATCCCCCGACAGCCTATAAAAGGCCCCTTCCCCCCCCAAACCTCGCTGAGCAACATCCTCACCACTCCCAACCCCTCCGATGGGAAGGTCGCCCACCACCCGAAACTGGCGGGAATCTCCAACCGACCCGCCCGCGCAGCCCAGCTCCCCACCAGGGATCAACAAGTCAGGCCGCCCCACACCCTCTCCCAGCCCCATTTGGGCCCATTCCCCCTCCCCCAAGGAGCTGCAACCCCCAGACACGGCCTCCCCCCCCACAACCGACCCAGATGGGGAAAACAATAACGGACTCTGCAAATCCCTCCCCGCAGAGCGAACAAGAACGCCACGGCCCTCAGGCCCTCCGCCAACCGCAGTAGATACCAAAGGACGCGCAATGGGCCCACCAACCGCACCACCGTCAACCGTCACCGGGACCTGAACCACATGGCGGCGTATAACGCTCAGGGGAGCGACCACCTCCTCAACGTCCCGATCTGGGGCACTCCGTAACGGTTGCTGCGCCACAGAAACCACATCCAAAATGGCCTCCGCCCGACCCGCCTGAGTGACGTCAGTCCCCACCCCCGCGGAGGCAGAAGCCGAACGCCGCGTGCAACCACGTTGCCTGGAAGCACGACGGCCCCGCAAAACAGGAGCAGAGGCCGCTCTTTCCCGCAGACCGATCTCAGAAACCTCCCCCTCCCCGAGAGGGAAACCCCCAACCCCAGCCTCCTCCAACAACGAGGAATCCAAAGAAACGGCCGGATCAGAAGAACTAGCATCACTCCCCCGCCGGGCCCTGGAACCCGCCCGACGGGTCCGAGAACGACCCCGCTCACTTACCCCATCCTGCCTCCGACGTTTCGGGGAGTAACATGCTGCCACCACAGCCGACACCCTCGCAGAGGCCTCCCGCTGGGGGCGCGGGGTCTCGGCCCGACCCCGGTCGCCAATGACCAGGTCCAAACGCCCCGCCTCGCTAAGCAGGCGAATAGCTTCCAATACACGATAATCTTCACCAGACATGATATCGGATCAGACTAGCCAAGGAAACTAAACAAAATACCAAAGTATGGACACAAAAATTCTAAGCTCAACCGGCCACCAGGTCACCAAGCCTAAAATGGTGCCCGGAGCGAGGAGCCCCGCCCATTTATAGGGGAGCGCACAAAACAACTAAAACCAGCCCAAAAACGCCCAAAGGAACCTGCTAGAAAGAATACCCCACCCAGATCTCCCAAACCGCCCGGGGGAGGAGACCTCCCGGTGGTCGGCTGCCCTCCCCCAAGCCCCCCTTACAGAAATTACTACTCTCACCACAAGAGCTCAGCTCAGCTGTTCTTTATCAGGCTGAAATCCTGCCTCCTCTGTGTGGTTTTAGCAGCAGCCTCCCGCGACTCTGGTGGAGGATGGACCAAATTTAAAAATAAAACACCTCGACAGATTAATTTGATGTCCAACTGAAACCGGATTGGATTGTCAATGTGCGATTGTGGGCCTATATATTTATATTTTATTCATTTTTATTATGTTCCAAATTGTAAAGGGCAAGCACTTATTAGAAAATTAGAAATATATATGGACGCAGTCATAATAATAAGTGCGTATGAAAGAAAAAACAGTATTATATAATGGCATTGCCATGAGCTGCAGGCCCTACCTCGCTTCAATAGAAAATGCCGGGAACTAATTATAGCTGTAAACCGAAAGTAGTTGGGAATTAATGTAAAGAATTCCTTTTTAAAGGGGAGGGAGATAAAAGGACAACAAGAATTGGGAAACATTAACAAGTTCCTTAGGTCTTGTAATTGTAGGGTAATACAAATTTAAACACGTGTCTATTTGGGTACAGAAAATGGGGTGTGAGTTCATGGGTGTGCAGGATTTCAAGACAAACAAGTAAACACTTCTGGAATAAATGTACAAAGGTCGACATCAGTAGATATGATTTTACGTAAACACCGGTAGCGCTATACTTATGACCCCTTCAAGCGCTTTGACAGTTGAGAGTGCGTAATGTCTATCACATAGAGCGCGTGTCGTTGAGTTGTGTAGTTTGTCAAGAAATATACTGCCCTTGGTTATAAAATGTGTAAAAAACCTCGAGAGGTGTAATGGGTGGCAAATTAAAGGGTGTGTCACAACCGTGGAAAAAAGAGTCGGCGTGAAATTAACAGTAAAAACTAAGGAGTGCAGACAGACAGGGTGAAGTACAGGAACGGGGGGTGGGGCAATGGGAGCAGGAGAGGTGGAACCAGAGGTGGAAGGGGCACTAGGACAAGAGCACAGATGTGCCAAAGGAAGAGTAATTTCTCACAGATTTCACCTTTCACTTCTTGGCTTGGCTACTCTGTCTTTTTGTACCACATTCTCTCTGAGTGGGTATCTCTACTGTGAGGTGTTCTCCGCTCTAGGACTGTAGTGTGGTGTGAAGCGTTCTTCGGTCTTCAGGTCTGTAGTGTGGTGTGAAGCGTTCTTTGGTCTTCAGGTCTGTAGTGTGGTGTGAATTGTTACTCTGTCTCCAGCTTTGTAGTGTGGTGTGAAGTGTTCTGCAGTCTCCAGGTCAGTAGTGTGAAGTGATGTCTGTAGTGTAGTGTGGAGCGACCATGACCCCACCAGGTAGGTCGCTCCCCCTCCGCACAGCACCGCCTGGGTCTCCCTGCCCCAGCTGCCGCTGCTAAGGAAGTTCGAGGCCCTCCATCACCCGCAGGCTACCACCTGCGCCTCATTCCTGGTGGCCAGTGGTAGGCCGTAGGTATGTTTGTTCATCCTCCGCCTTATTGCTTTTATTGTATTGCCTGTATTTTCATTGTTGTGTCTGTGACTGATGTTGTCTGTCTTCCCCCGCTGCCTGTACATGATCCATGCCCCTTTTTCTCCCTCTGTTCCCCTCGCTGTCCCTGTGCTCTCTCTGCCCGGTCTTTCCTTCTGTACCCCTCACCGCCCAGAGTCTCTGCCCATTTTTCCCTTCTGTTCCCCTCGCTGCCCCCGTGTCCCTGCCCGGTTTTCTTTTCTGTTCCCCTCGCTGCCCCTGTGCCTCTCTGCCAGTTCGGCCTTCTGTTCTTAGCTGCCCCTGTATTTCTGTATTCTGTATTTTGCCTCTGTGCCACTCATTTTTCGGGTGTTTCTGTGCCCTTTTGTGCTCCGTGCCACTTATTTCCCCTCGTTTTTGTGCCCCTTTTGCTTTCTGTTCCACTCGTTTTTGTGCCCTTTTGCCTTCTGTGCCACTCGTTTTTCCCTCGATTTTGTGACCCTTTTTCCTCCTGTTACCTTTGTTGTCCCTCACCGCCCTTGCCGCTGCGTCCCCTGCAGCCCCGCCTCCCTGACGTCCCACTGCTCCTCCCTCCCACCTCCCTTATATGCCGGCCATTGCGCAGCCACGCCGCTGGCGCGCCTAAGGCAAGACGGCTGCGCCCATCCGCGCCTGGACTGCGCACAGCGCCAGAACCCCTGGCCCGCACCCGCCACGACAACCATCTCCACTACGACCCCAGCACTCTGCACGCTCTCAACTCAGGACAGAGCCACACCTGCTTCAAGGCCGCCCCAAAACGCACACACGGCCCCTTCACCTGCCGGAACTGCAGTTACACCAGCCTCAGAGCCGACGAACCACCCGCCAAGAAAGACCCCAACCACCTCCGATGCATACTACGGAACACCCACTCCACACGCAAGCATGCCGTTGAGCTCTGGGACCTGCTCGACAACATCCCTGGACGTCGCCTTCCTGACAGAGACCTGGTTTAACGACTCCTCCTCACACGACATCGCCATAGCCATCCCAGACACCTACGAGATCACCCGCAGAGACCGCACCAATGGAGTTGGAGGAGGAATCGCCATTGTCCACAAGAAATGCATGAGGGTCTCGACTAGCACCGACAACGTGCTCAGCACCACCGAACACATGCATTTCCAGATCCACAAAGACCCTAACTCCACCCTTAGAGGCACCCTCGTCTACCGACCTGTGGTAAATAAAATTACCGAGACTATTTTTCTATACATTAAATGACAATAAGGATAGCTCAATAAAATGAGAGGCAGAGTCCGTGATATCTGAGTCATACGGGCTTTAATTAAGTGGCTCGAGACAATGGACATCGGGTTCCATCACCACTAAGGTTCAGGAAGGGATATTCAACATTTTATTAACATCACACATTATATATAGTAAAACAGTATAATTGAAATGAATACAGTAGGCGTAACAAGTGAAAAAGAGAGTGATAAGAACACATTGGCGTAAAAGCGGGCGTGTACAGGGGCGTACACGGAGGTGTGTGCTGGAAACGTCACAGAAGTGTCATAGGTGGGTGGATGCATAGAGAGATTCTGCAGGGTCAGCAGAAACCTTTAACATGGGTGCGTGCGCAACTGAGCATGACGTGGTATTGACGTGTAACTGGGGAGAGCTGGGGGCTTGACTTTTAGCACTAGTAGAGGAGTCTTGGTGTCTGGGATGTCAGAACGACCTGCACCTATAGCATATCTGGTATCTTGTGTTTGGAAGATGTGTTGTCTGAAGTAAAAGGTCTCTCGGGCAGAGGCCGTTCAATACTGAATGCTAGTGGGTGCATACGTGTCTTGGTGCAATGCGCGGGGGCCATGGGCCTACCATGGTAACGGGTTCGGTAAATCACTTGCAAGGAGACAGGAAGACCAGGCCCTTTGCTCTGCAGGCTGGAATATGTTTACCTATTTCACTAGACTGGAATGTGTTTTTGCGGAGGCTGAGCAGATAACTGTAGGTAAAATACCGTCTTGGCAGGCAGGCCAGGCCGAGCCGGGCACCGCTCGCTGGGCAGGAAGTAAGGTAGAGGTCAGGGATGCATACCTAAACTGCAGCTTTCAGAGACAGAAGAGGCTCGGAGCCTCAATTAAGGGCCTGGCTCGACTGAGCCAGAAAAACGTGGAAAACGTGTGCTTCGCATTATTTAAAAGTGCACCATGTAAATGCATTGGAAACGTGGGCCCTAATGCGGAATTGGTACTTTATACAGGAAGGGCTCACTAACTGACATACTAACATTAGACGGAAATACATGCATGGTATACAACCGTTACAACGCAACTTTTACAACGACCTACCATTACAACGCAACTTTTACAACGCAAACTATTACAACGCATTGCGCTGGGGGGCGCTCTAGGATAGGGAATAGGTTAATTTACTATCCAATAACCTTCCCTACTATCCACGGGGACTGGAGTTGGAATAGTAAATTAGCTATTCACTATCCAGCACCTAAAAGCATTATGCATTGTAATGGTATGCGTTGTAAAAACCGCGTTTTAAAGGTAGGCGTTGTAAAAGTATGCGTTGTAACGTCATACATCCCATTTGCATTATCATGGCGGACACGGGAAGGGAATTACATGACATACATGGGACACAGGTGTATGGATAGGGTGCGAGTGGGGGTCACACTGACTACCTAAAAATTTCTATTTCCTCATTCCCTCCTTGGCCCCTACTGCGCCCTTTAGGATATATCTATTTTCATGAGACCATCTATCTGTTCGTATAACATCATTTGCTCATCTTTTTTCATTCGGGAACGGGAACGTGAACGTGGATGGGGAATACAAGACGTGGCGCACAAGCCGCAAATCGCTGGCCCACATTGCAGACAGAGACAACAACTGAATACTATAAGCAGTATTATTCCTAGGAATGACAGTACTTTCCATCCCCAGGTGGATATCACACTCCAGAGCCAACCGGACCAAGTCCAGGAGTCAGGATTCTGGTGCATCTGGTGAGCTATGTTATGAAGCCTTGTTATTGCTTTATATACTGATGGTGCGTTATTAGGAATAAACACACAACAACTAGATCCGATCACTCTACAAGCTCCGCCCCTATCGGCCAGGATGACGTCAAGTACAAGGCAGTTTTGAAGAACAACAAGTCTCATAGCAGACTGCTCTTCGGTCAGGTTACCTAAAGCAGAAGTAGTCTCATTCACTACTGCTTCAAGAGTTCGTGTTAACCTGCGTATTATCTTGCTGTTTTGGACGGGACCTATGAACCAGAAGTATCCTTTAATATAATCCTTATACTGGTCCCATGCTGACTCAGAATAATCGATAACAGGAGGAAGGTCTCTCTTATGTCTTCCATGCACAAGATGGGTATCTCGATGATAATTGGATGGGGCTAGAAAAACAGGTGGTAATAGGAATGCAATATAACATGTTCCATCCCAATCTAATGGCAGACGTACATAAGCTGTCTGACCACATATAAAATAGGAATGGCGGGAAGCTTTGAAAGTAGACTTTCCTTTATCGCTAAATTCGACCACAGTATTACAATCACTGTGTCCTAGATGTACTGAACCATTCTTTCTGACGCATAATTCACCTTTCACTGGTAAAACTGTTATAAACGGCAAGTCCGAATTAGTCTCGGACTGAACGTTCAGAATCATGAGGTTAAGGGTAAAATTTCCTAATCCATACACTTCATTTTCTAGATCGGTCCCTGTCCTTTGGGGAAGACCGTCCTTGTCTGGGAAACATGCTTTATTCATAACTGTATTCAAGTTCCCCCATATCCAATTGCCTTGGGAAACTTTGGACTTACTGTCTAAGCAGGACATTAAAGTAAACCATGCTCCGCACGAACCATTATGTGTAAACGGATAAGGAAAGAGGGGCAGAGCTCCCTTGTATTTCTGGTAAGGTGGGAGTCGGCCACATACCCAGCAATTCGTGACATTGCTGGTCTGGTGAGAATGGTGCAACATAGGGATAAAAGTATTGTTGCGCAGTGCTAGACGATAGGATAGTTTGTGAGGGGGCAGGTCACTGAAAGTGTGCTCTATGGTGTCATTGAAAGAAGAATGTACATGTGAACCAAGAGGAGGAAAGAAAACATGTAACGTACAGCTTATACATATGATCGTAATACTCAGAAAAAACATAAAAAGCAATGTAATGATGCAGCTACTGTGTAGATTTTTACAGTATTTCATTTTCTTGACTTTCTGTCTATCTCTCTCACTATTTGGGTCTATCTCATACATGTCAGAAACCTGTCTAACCGCTTCACCTGAGGGGGACTTAAACAATTAAACGCTGTCTGACTTACTAGACCTTAACTTTGCTTTATACTCCTGTTGCGGAGTTTTCTCTAACAAGGGGAGTTTAGTGTCGGTATCAGAAACGGGGCAGTCCTTGGGAAATGTCTCTGGACACAGTCCATGAAAATGCTTGATGTGGCTGGAATGGAGCCACCCTTTTCTTCCCTCAACCTTCACTGAGGTCCTCGTGGTCATCAACACCAGCTTCGGTTCCCTCCACCTGGGCTCCAGAGGGCTTGAGCGGTCGAAGTTTCTTATGCATACCAGATCCCCCGGAACGATTTCATGCGGTTTCACTTGGGTGTTGTCCGTGAAGGCAGCCGCGACCTGTGAACGACAAGGCAGTAGTGCAGACATCAAGGAAGCCAGGTAATCGGTCAGCATATTACTATCAACATCTGTTATTTTACGCGGCATAGGCGTACCCCACATGTTTGGTGGTCTGCCGAAGACTACCTCATAAGGAGATAGTCCGGTTCTGGAATGAGCTACCATACGCATGTAAAAGAGGGCAACCGGCAGGGCTACCATCCAATCTACACCTTTTTCTGCACAGACCTTCGCTAACCGTGTTTTCAGAGTCTGATTATGTCTTTCGATGAGACCAGCTGCTTCGGGGTGTCGTACACAGTGGAATTTCCACTGATATCCTAACAGGAGTGATACCTGTTTCATGAGTTCAGACAAGAATGGCTGTCCATTATCTGAGTACACGACACGGGGCAAGCCGTATCGCGGGAAAAATTCACGGACCAACTGTTTGGCAGTGGTTACAGCAGTGTAATCTGGGACTGGGTAAGCTTCTGTCCATCTGGAAAGGGCACATACAACTACGAGGACATACTTGAATCCTCGGAATCTATCCATCTGGATATAATCCATCTGGAGGACTTCAAAAGGATGGTCAGGAGGATGAAATCCACCTTGTTCCACGGGAATGCCTTTGCCTGGATTGAACTGACAACAGATCATACAGGTACGTACTTTCTGTTTTGCTGCT
Source organism: Lissotriton vulgaris (assembly GCF_964263255.1). Classification (NCBI taxonomy): domain Eukaryota; kingdom Metazoa; phylum Chordata; class Amphibia; order Caudata; family Salamandridae; genus Lissotriton; species Lissotriton vulgaris. The sequence goes on from NC_141695.1 coordinate 258,659,180, forward strand.
GCACGTAAATGTTTGTTGAACCAAATATTCTGGATGCTGTCTAACATGGTTTTCTCTCCTAAGTGTGCTGGACTATGTGCTGTATTAATGATAACTTGAACCATAGAGTCGGGGAGAAACCATGTGGCTTTTCCCTTCGTCATCCATCCCTGATCTGTCTGGACCCCTCCTTGTTCTGTCCATTTCTTGATTTCGTCTGGAGTGGCATGTGACTGTATGTCGACTACATCTTGTGTGGGATCCCTGACTGTCATGCAATGTGTCAGTGGAGTTACTTCAGTCTTTGTCGTGTCAGTCGGTATGTCTGTTTGAGTCTGAGCTGTAAGCTTGGCTGTTCGATCTGCCAGGTCGTTACCCTGGGAAATAGTGTCAGTAACTTAAGTATGTGCTTTGCACTTCATGATGGCAATGGCTGTAGGCAAGTGTATTGCTTCTAACAGAGCTTGAATGAGGGGACCATGTTGTATCTTGGCTCCGTGAGAGGTCAAAAAACCTCTCTCTTGCCAGAGAACGCAGAAGTCGTGAACGACTCCGAATGCGTACTGTGAATCCGTGTATATGTTTACTTTCATGTTCTTGGCTCGTATGCAGGCTTGGGTCAGAGCGATGAGCTCTGCTGCTTGAGCAGACAGTGTGTCAATACGATGTGTTTCTATGACTTCAGTTTCAGTAGTCACTGCATATGCGGCTACTAACTCTCCTGTACTTGTTCTCATACATGAACCATCCACATAAAGTGTCAGGTCTGGGTCAGGTAATGCAATGTCTGTCAAGTCTTGTCTTGGCTTTGTTACGGTATTAATGACGTCCACACAGTCATGTGGTGCAGGGTCTGCTGTGATTGAGGGTAACAGTGTAGCAGGGTTTAGTATGTTGCAACGTCTGATCTCTATGTGAGGTTGAAACAGTGTCAGTTCATATCCTGTCAGTCGTGCTATGGTCAAGTGCTGAGTCTGTGTCCTGTTTAAGAGAACTTCCACGGAGTGTGGAACCTGTACTGTCAGGGGATGTCCTAAAACTATGGAGTCGCTTTGTCTGATAGCTAGAGCTGTTGCTGCAACTGATTTCAGGCACGCAGGCAGAGCCTGGGCTACTGGATCCAATGTACTAGAAAAATAAGCACAAGGCTTGTGTTTTCCTGCTTGATCTTGTGTGAGAACAGATAATGCTGTGCCATCGCGTTCAGTGACAAAAAGTGTAAAAGGTTTGCTGTAACATGGTGTCGCTAAAACAGGTGCTTGACATAAAGCTTTCTTCAATTCATCAAAAGCTTGTGCATGTTCCTGAGTCCAAGGGAGGACAGTCGAAGTCGCTGCCTCCTGTGTTGTCAACTGTATGAGTGGTTTGGCTAGATATGCATACTGAGGAATCCATTGTCTGCAGTAAGAAGTGAGGCCAATGAAGGCCCGTACTTCCTTTTGTGTCTTGGGCTGTGGAAGATGTGCAATTAACTGGATGCGGTCAGGTGTCAACTGTCTACCCCACTTGGACAGCAAGTGTCCAAGGTAAACCACTTGCTGGGCACAGAATTGTAGCTTTGAAGGGGACACTTTATGCCCCTTTTCGGCCAGAAAATACAAGACTGTCAGTGATACACCGTCGCAATCTCGTTCAGTTCGTGCTGTGATCAATAGATCATCAACATACTGGAGCAGGGCAGTGTCAGCAGGCATGTGAATACAGTCTAGTTGTCGTTTTAGTGCTTGGCTGTAAATACTAGGGCTTTCTGTGAACCCTTGAGGAGCACGTGCAAATTTAAAGCTTCTGCCATTCAAACAGAATCCGAAGAGATACTGGCTTTCTGGATGAATGGGGACACTAAAGAAGGCGTTCTTGAGATCGATTACAGTGAAGAACGCAGCTTCGGAATCAATGGCAGTCAATAAGGAAGAAATGTCTGGGACCACTGGGTACTGGGGTATTTTGCATTTGTTTAATTCTCGAAGGTCAATCACCAGTCTATAGACCGGTGGTGCATTCGGGTCAGTTCGTTTAAGAATCGGGATGATTGGAGAATTACACACATTGGAGTCAGTTTCTACAACCACTCCTTGAGCAATGAGCTCGTCAATTATTTTCAGTAAGGCCACTACAGCCCCGGGTGGTAACTTGTATTGTCGGATTCGGGGCAGTACAACTCCTTGTTTGAGAGTAACACGATATGGTGTAATATGCATACAACCTACATCAGTTGGACCTTGTGCCCATAAATGCTGTGGTACATTCTGCAATCTTGGATCAAAATCTCTCAACACATAATGTCCTTTAAAATCACGTAAAAACAATCTCACTCCTTCCGGAGATCAACAAATCACTGCTCCTAGCGCTTTCAATGTTTTTATACCAAGCAAGTTTTCTGGACATGATTTCGTAAGTAACAAGTCTGTAGTACGGGACAATGGACCAACTTCTAGGGAAACTGGCTTTGACACTTCGTTAACAATAGGCTTTCCTGAAAATCCCAGGGAAACATTCTGTGAGCCTGAGAGGGGTGCCCCTGGAACCTCGTCATGACTGATGGTAGTTCTGCTCGCCCCTGTGTCAATCAAAAATTTTCTGTCTTTCCCTAATACCTGACTATGTACATAGGGACCCTCTTGATCTACAGGAACCTCGATAAGGGGCAAGCCAACCACCCTCTCCAGGCTGTTTCATGAATACTGTTGATAATCGGGGTAATCTGACTGAGCATACTGGTACATTTGCTGTGTAACGTGTTGTGTGGCAGCGATGGGTTGGGGTTGGGATACAACTACTGTCTGTTGTGTGTTCTGAGGAGGTTGCGTGTTCTGCGGAATATTTTGTGGGACATCTTGTCTAGGTAGACGCGGTCTTTCTTTTGTTTTGCCGGTAGCGATATTTTTTTTATTTTTTATTTTATTTTAGCGATTTCTACAGCGCCTGGTGACCCGAGGGTATCCCCGCGCTATGTAACTTGAACCTATTGAGAGGGGAGGTAGTCAAAGGGTGTTATTTGGGAAACAAATGGGTCTTAAGTTTTTTGCGGAACGCAGGAAAATTGGATTCCAGTCTGAGGGCGCGAGGGAGTGCGTTCCAGCCTTTGGCCGCCTGAACGGAGAATTGACGGCCTCCTGTGCGGACTTTTTTGAATCTGGGAATGAGGACTAGATTCTCATTTTGAGATCGTAGCGATCTGGTTGCTATATAGGGTGTGATCATTTTGCTAAGGATCGCTGGGCCAGAACCATTGTAAAGCTTGTGTGTGGTACACATTGCTTTAAAGTGCACCCTTTGGCGAACAGGGAGCCAATGCAGGGTTTTAAGGGCTGGCATGGCTGATGTTCTGGAGGGGGTGTTGGTGATCATGCGTGCTGCCGCATTCTGTGTCCGCTGGAGTTTCGTGATGGTAGCCTCGGGGGCTCCCAAATAGACCAGATTGCTGTAGTCTAAACGGGACAGCACTAGGCCCTGGATAAGGAGCTTTCTGGACATAGGAGGGAGTAGGGGCAGGATTTTATGAGTCGAACGCATGAGCCCAAAACATGTGCCCGAGGTTTTGGTTGCCTGGGTCTTCATCGTGAGTTGTGGCTCTAGCCACACCCCGAGTGTCTTAATTTCAGATTTGGGGGGGGGGAATTTCACCGAACACATCGGGCCATATCGTGGGAGGGATAGTTGTCCATTGCTTACCGAGTAACATTACCTCTGTCTTAGTCCCATTCAATTTCAATGATGATTCGTTCATCCAGTTGTGGATGTTTATGAGGCAGTTAGTCAGGTTTTCAGGATGGTCAGTCAGCTGGGACAGGGAGACGACTAGTTGGGTGTCATCGGCGTAACTCACCATTTTGATGTTAAATGGTGTTACCACGTCCTCGAGGGGGGCCATATAGACATTAAAGAGCGTGGGGCTCAGGGAAGAGCCCTGGGGGACGCCGCTAGTAAGTGCGAGGGTGGATGAGTGGTGGCTGTCATCCCAAACTTGAAAGGTGCGTCCTGTAAGATAGGATTCGATCCATTTGATAGCTGTCCCGGTAAGTCCTGCATTTGCCAGTCTGCTCAGAAGGACACGGTGGTTGACCGTATCGAAGGCTGCACTTAGATCCAGGAGGATCACTGCCACTGATCCTCCTGAATCTAGTAAGCCCCTTGCCTCTTCGATCACCGCAAGCAGTGCGGTGTCCGTTCCGTGGCCTGGGCGAAATCCGGTTTGGGATTGTCTGAGCAGTTTGTTCGTTTCAAGGAACTGGAATAATTGGATATTTACTAATTTCTCGGTTACTTTACTAATGCCAGGGAGTAGGGATATTGGCCTATAGTTGGACAGGTCCGATGGATCCAGCTGGGGTTTTTTTAAGAGTGCTTTAACCACAGCACTCTTCCAGCTGTCGGGGACGGTTCCATGGGAGAACGAACAGTTGATAAGGTCCGTAATGGTAGGAACAATTACTGAGGCTACTGTCTTGAGGAACCTGATAGGGGCTGGGTCCAGAGGAGATCCACTTTTCATTTTTACTAGGGTTCGCTCAACCTCTGCGGGGGTGACAGGTCGAAAAGTCTTAAGCGAAGGACGACCGATGCTTTCAGTCGGTTCGGGGGCAGTACTACTTTCCGTGAGGCTGGGAAGGCTGGGGAGAGGGAGGGAGGCCAGGATACGGGTAATTTTCTCGTTGAAGAAGTTGGCTAACTCGTTACTTCTGTCAACTTTGGGTGTGTTGGAGGAGGAGGTGGTGGGGACCTTGGTCAGCTCTTTGACGATCAAAAAAGATTCTCGGGCTGAATTGGATGCTTCTTGTATACGTGTGTTGTAGTAGGAAGCTTTGGCTGACTTGATAGCCTCTTTGTAAATTTTGACCGCAGACTGGTAGGCTTCTTTGTTGGCATGTTGCCAGGTCTTTCTCCAGAGACGTTCGGCCTTTTTGCAATTTTTGCGAAGTGTTCTTAGCTCTGTGGAGTACCATGGTGCTGAGCCACGTTTGCCGTTTTTATTTTCCCTATTTCTGAGTGGAAGTATCAGGTCTAGGGAGACGGTAATCCAATCTCTGAATCTTCTGTCAGCTGTATTTGGGTCTTCGGCCTGAGCAGGAATGTTTTTTTCCAGGGTCTGAGCCCATTCGTCCGTGGGGAGTCTGGGCCAGGTCCTATCCTTGCTGTAGGTAGGGGGTGTACGGTTTTTCGTGGAGGTTCCAGGTAATTGGAAAGAGACCAGAAAGTGGTCTGTCCAGGGGAGGGGCAAGGCCTCCTTTGCTAACATTGAGGGCGAGTTGGTAAGTACTCAGTCTAAAAGGTGGCCCTTGGTGTGGGTGGCTCCGGAGTTTAATAAACGGATATCGAGAGCCGCTAGATCTTGAATCAGATCAAGGGCAACCGAGTTGGCCGGGTCTTCAAGGTGGATGTTCAGGTCTCCAACTATCATGTAGTTTGAGAAGGAGTGGGCTTGGGTAGTGACTAGGTCCAAGAGCGAACAGGTGAAGGGACCCGGAGTGCGGTAAATGAGGAGTCCTGTAAGGGAGGTGGTTGGGTTGAGTGTGACGGAAAAATGCAGGCTTTCTGCGTCGGTAATCTGTGCGTCGTAGGTTTTGAAGTGAAGGTGTTCTCGATGGATAATGGCTATCCCGCCTCCTCTACCTAGAGGACGGGGTAAGGATTGAATACAGTAGCCCTGTGGGGTTGCTAAGACCATGTCAGATTGTGAGTGAGGGCCGAGCCACGTTTCCGTGAGGAAAAATATATCAATTCCATGGTCTTCTATAATGTCTGCAATCTGAGTCGCGTGTTTGGGAAGTGAACGGCAGTTCAGAGAGGCAAAGTTAAGGGTGGTAGGTTTGCTGGGTCTAGTGGGTAGCGTGAGCTGCGTTGGTTTGCATAAGGGGCAACCAGAGAAGGGTCCCTTGAGATTATAGATGTAATCACAGGACGGTGGGGGAGGTCTGAGGCTCAATAGGTCTCGGCGGGAGTACCTTATGATTGAGTGGAGGGAGTCGGGTAGGGGTTCTGGCCCTAGGCCCGGTCGTGCGCGGACGGGCGCAGACGGGCTTGCCTTAGGCGCGCCTTCGGCGCGCAAACGGCGCTCCCGCTGCGCTCGTCCGCTGCGCTGGGGGGGTCGACACATTTGTACTAGATGTGATGGGCGTGGCCTCGCAGTGGGCGTGGCTCCGCCTTTGGCGCGCTATCGGTGATGGCGTTTCCCAGAGGGTGGGGGACTGAATTAGCGCGTAGCAGCAGCGCTTCCAGCAAGGTGAGCGAGAGCGTTTTGTGGGTTAAAAAGCAATAATTGTGACAGTTTTAAAATAGTGCAATTTTACAAAACCTCCGGCTTTCCGCCTCAGAGGGGTTCGAAGTGAATGGAGTCGTTGCGCTAGTAGAGCGTTTAAATAGTCGGTCGGTGGGCGTGGCCTCGCAGTGGGCGTGGCTCCGCCTTTGGCGCGCTATCGGTGATGGCGTTTCCCAGAGGGTGGGGGACTGAATTAGCGCGTAGCAGCAGCGCTTCCAGCAAGGTGAGCGAGAGCGTTTTGTGGGTTAAAAAGCAATAATTGTGACAGTTTTAAAATAGTGCAATTTTACAAAACCTCCGGCTTTCCGCCTCAGAGGGGTTCGAAGTGAATGGAGTCGTTGCGCTAGTAGAGCGTTTAAATAGTCGGTCGGTGGGCGTGGCCTCGCAGTGGGCGTGGCTCCGCCTTTTGCGCGCTATCGGTGATGGCGTTTCCCAGAGGGTGGGGGACTGAATTAGCGCGTAGCATCAGCGCTTCCAGCAAGGTGAGCGAGAGCGTTTTGTGGGTTAAAAAGCAATAATTGTGACAGTTTTAAAATAGTGCAATTTTACAAAACCTCCGGCTTTCCGCCTCAGAGGGGTTCGAAGTGAATGGAGTCGTTGCGCTAGTAGAGCGTTTAAATAGTCGGTCGGTGGGCGTGGCCTCGCAGTGGGCGTGGCTCCGCCTTTGGCGCGCTATCGGTGATGGCGTTTCCCAGAGGGTGGGGGACTGAATTAGCACGTAGCAGCAGCGCTTCCAGCAAGGTGAGCGAGAGCGTTTTGTGGGTTAAAAAGCAATAATTGTGACAGTTTTAAAATAGTGCAATTTTACAAAACCTCCGGCTTTCCGCCTCAGAGGGGTTCGAAGTGAATGGAGTCGTTGCGCTAGTAGAGCGTTTAAATAGTCGGTCGGTGGGCGTGGCCTCGCAGTGGGCGTGGCTCCGCCTTTGGCGCGCTATCGGTGATAGCGTTTCCCAGAGGGTGGGGGACTGAATTAGCGCGTAGCAGCAGCGCTTCCAGCAAGGTGAGCGAGAGCGTTTTGTGGGTTAAAAAGCAATAATTGTGACAGTTTTAAAATAGTGCAATTTTACAAAACCTCCGGCTTTCCGCCTCAGAGGGGTTCGAAGTGAATGGAGTCGTTGCGCTAGTAGAGCGTTTAAATAGTCGGTCGGTGGGCGTGGCCTCGCAGTGGGCGTGGCTCCGCCTTTGGCGCGCTATCGGTGATGGCGTTTCCCAGAGGGTGGGGGACTGAATTAGCGCGTAGCAGCAGCGCTTCCAGCAAGGTGAGCGAGAGCGTTTTGTGGGTTAAAAAGCAATAATTGTGACAGTTTTAAAATAGTGCAATTTTACAAAACCTCCGGCTTTCCGCCTCAGAGGGGTTCGAAGTGAATGGAGTCGTTGCGCTAGTAGAGCGTTTAAATAGTCGGTCGGTGGGCGTGGCCTCGCAGTGGGCGTGGCTCCGCCTTTGGCGCGCTATCGGTGATGGCGTTTCCCAGAGGGTGGGGGACTGAATTAGCGCGTAGCAGCAGCGCTTCCAGCAAGGTGAGCGAGAGCGTTTTGTGGGTTAAAAAGCAATAATTGTGACAGTTTTAAAATAGTGCAATTTTACAAAACCTCCGGCTTCCGCCTCAGAGGGGTTCGAAGTGAATGGAGTCGTTGCGCTAGTAGAGCGTTTAAATAGTCGGTCGGTGGGCGTGGCCTCGCAGTGGGCGTGGCTCCGCCTTTGGCGCGCTATCGGTGATGGCGTTTCCCAGAGGGTGGGGGACTGAATTAGCGCGTAGCAGCAGCGCTTCCAGCAAGGTGAGCGAGAGCGTTTTGTGGGTTAAAAAGCAATAATTGTGACAGTTTTAAAATAGTGCAATTTTACAAAACCTCCGGCTTTCCGCCTCAGAGGGGTTCGAAGTGTCTCAGAACGGCACATTCGTTTATATAGTGACCTGGCTGTTTACAATAATTGCAGTTCCCTTTAACAGGAGCTGCAGGATGACTGGTCGGTGTCGTACCCCTCTTCTGACCATCAGCTGGGACAGACTGGGTAACTAGTACTTTCATTTTCGTGTCTATCATGCGTCTCTGTTCGTGTTCGTGTTCTTCTCTAATTCGGTTTTGATGGTACTGTAACATTTGTAAACATTTGGGAAGGGGTATTAGCTTGCCATGTACTCTCAACTTTCAGTACTCTATTTTTAACCTGTGGTAAGGAATTCTCTACTAATTTGGTCACAAAAAGATGTGGCTATGATTCACTACTTGTTTTCAGGCCGCTATTAATAATGAAACATTTCTCGAATCTGGAATAAAAATCACTAGTGTCTTCGTCTTGTTTCTGTTTGCAGGCTGAGATAGCGTCCCAGTCTTCCTTTTTAGTTGTCAATAACCTCGGCAGGACCTGTACTAATAATTCTGGTAATGCTTTAGCTTTTTCCCCAAGACCAGTACCAGGGACTCGCGTATTTTCTTCGTGTTCTAATTCTGCTCAATCAATCTTTTTCTCTCCCACTTCCCATTCTTTTTCTTTAAGTTTTTCGTAAATGCCGGCTGACAACAGTACCTTTAACATTTTAATGATATCGGGATACGTATACTCCACCATGCGGAGCATGTCTTTTAATTCACGGTGGAATCCTGCTGGATCTTTATCATGACACGGCACTCATTTTTTCATTTCCAATAATTCCATTTTAGTCAAGGGTGTGTATAGGAATACTCGTTCAAGCTCACCCCCTGTTGTCCGGACGGGATGAACTTCTCGTAAGGGATTCTGTCTGTCTATGTAAAATGTTTTCCTTACTGGGGGTGGAACAGGAACGAAATGTGGAGTCAGGAAAGTTCTGTATTTGTGTCGCTGTTCTAGAATGACATTAATTAAATCGGTACCTAGGCCTCTCCATCTACCTAGCAGTAACTCTTCCAATATATTATATAGGGGACCTGGATCAGAATGCTGACTTTCATACAATGTAATGAGATGTTGAATCATGTACATACCAGCTAGTCGCTGTTCGTCTGGGGAAAGATTCAAAAATGTTTGCGCTACTATGTCATCTTTATATACGCTAGTATTGCCAGCCCATTGGACTGCTGACCGGGCTAGTTCCTGTTCATGCATGGTACTAAGTTCACTGTAACCTATTCGTTGTTTCAGTACTTTATCAGTGGCTTGGAATAGATGTTCAAGAGAACATTGTTCTGGTATGGGAGAAAGAAAACTTTTCTTACATTCTAGGCGTATGGGTTTGTCAAAGGGTCTCGCCCTACCTACGTACGCTATTCTACCTGCACTCCCAGTTTCTATATTATCGTCTTCTGAGACTTCATCATCCGCTTTCTCGGCTTCTCTCGCTGCTCTTTCCCTTTCGTGTATGTCTAGAATTTCTTTACGAATCTTTCTATACGTGGATTCTATACAACCTTGTTTACTATGTTTTCCATCAGCTATGTTGTCACTCCATTTTATCAGGACTTTCATCTCTTCTTTGCTTTTACCTGGCTGATCTTGTTCCCTTATCAAACAATTTATCAAAAACTGTAAGATCATATTTTGAGTCTCCACCTTCCTGTGTGCCATGGCCTCGTGAATACTTTCTGGTCTCTCCCCCGTTCTAATAAAGTGGTATATGTTGTCTAGATGTTCCCTCATGTCTGGTAAAATAGTCAAATAGTTTGTAACACGTCATAGACGTATTGAATATAGTATCATCTGGTCTTCGCCTGGTACTGGATCATATCTGCAATCAGTAAGGTACTGCTTAAGGGCTGCGTAGGTAGTTACTTTTGGTGTGCGTTGTAATGCTGCTTCTCTTAATGTTGTTCTTTTTACTTGAGGCGGGGTGATAGGGATACCTCCTACTGCTCCTCCTGAAGTGTGATCGTCAACTATTACTGGCTGTGCTGTCACTGGTGGTAATGTAGCTGGTAAAGTAGGTGTAGGTAATGTAGGTTGGCCCTGGGTTGCAGGTGGATTAAAAGGATTGCCAGGACCAATGGCAGGAGAGACAGTGGGGGGAATCGTGTCATTAACAGGGTTGTGGGGATGAATAATTGGAGGAGGATTTGTATTTGCATATTCTGGGACAGTGTCATCTAAGTAAGAAGAAAGGAAAATATCCGCTGCGGTCTGTTTATGACGGAGTTTAGTTGGAACCAGTGGTGGCGGTAAATTACTAGGTACTTACGGGGTGGCCTTAGGTAGGCCCTCGGCGAGAAGGGGGTACATGCCTTTCATAAGGGCATTTCTTTGTCGGTCTAATTGTTCTGCTCTAACTTGTTCACCTTCTTCTAGTAGTTCATTTTCTCGGGCTTTTTCTGATGATTCTCTACTTTTCTCTGCTTTCCTAATTTCTTTCTCTGTTCTTCTATGCGCTTCTTTACGCCACAATTCTATGGCATCTTTCTGGGATTGTCTGGCTTTCTTTTTCCACAATGCTTCCTCTACTCTCATGATGCAATCAGCATCCCATGTCCCTGAGACAGGCCATCTATATTTCTCTTCCAGATCCTTGGTATAGTCAACCCATAAGTCTAAGTACAGTATGGCATCTAAGCCATGTTTGTGGTACATAAAATGTCCGGGAGTGTCCCTAGGCGGGACGGGAACTGCTTCTTCGAGTATCCCTTTCCTGGTTCCTATCTGACGTAATTTCGAAAACAGCGGCATATTTGAACTTACTTGAGCGTGAACACAATAAACCCAGTAATGAATAGCAAACAATCATTCATACCACGACATTAAACACATTAAAACATTTCAAACTGATACTACCTGGCACATAGAAAAACATAAATTCTGTAAAACTCGGAAAACAATACTAGAATACTGGATTACTGGATGCACTGCTAAAACAGTACAGACATACCGGTCCCATAAAGAGACGCGTCATACCGTATCCACCTAAGTGAACACGTCTGGACCGGGTCTGTGTACCCAGACCCGTCTTGACCGGGCACAAATTAATTAACCCGTCTAGATGCGTTCCCAACAACGGTACTCACCGGGAAGCAAAACTGAAGGCCTCGGAAACTCGACACTGGACACTGGACTGGACTGCTACGGCGTCTGGCTGCTTCTACGCATGCGCTTCGGAACAGGTGGGCCTCTGGATACCTCGGACCTTGCTCTCTCGGCTTGGGCTCTGGTCGGGACTCTCCGCATTCCTCACCGCCTCGTCTGGATGCCGGACCGCAGTCTCCGTCTCCTCCCTGGGCCTGAGAGAAATAGCAGGAAAACCCGCAGGTGTGCACAGGAGTCCGTCACGGCTGTAGAAGGGGTCAGGGGCCTGCGTTACATCGCCGGCGTGTGGGGAATGGGAGGGGTCCCTGTTCGGGCACCAGATTATGTGGTAAATAAAATTACTGAGACTATTTTTCTATACATTAAATGACAATAAGGATAGCTCAATAAAATGAGAGGCAGAGTCCGTGATATCTGAGTCATACGGGCTTTAATTAAGTGGCTCGAGACACTGGACATCGGGTTCCATCACCACTAAGGTTCAGGAAGGGATATTCAACATTTTATTAACATCACACATTATATATAGTAAAACAGTATAATTGAAATGAATACAGTAGGCGTAACAAGTGAAAAAGAGAGTGATAAGAACACATGGGCGTAAAAGAGGGCGTGTACAGGGGCGTACACGGAGGTGTGTGCTGGAAACGTCACAGAAGTGTCATAGGTGGGTGGATGCATAGAGAGATTCTGCACGGTCAGCAGAAACCTTTAACATGGGTGCGTGCGCAACTGAGTATGACGTGGTATTGACGTGTAACTGGGGAGAGCTGGGGGCTTGACCTTTAGCACTAGTAGAGGAGTCTTGGTGTCTGGGATGTCAGAACGACCTGCACCTATAGCATATCTGGTATCTTGTGTTTGGAGGATGTGTTGTCTGAAGTAAAAGGTCTCTCGGGCAGAGGCCGTTCAATACTGAATGCTAGTGGGTGCATACGTGTCTTGGTGCAATGCGCGGGGGCCATGGGCCTACCATGGTAACGGGTTCGGTAAATCACTTGCAAGGAGACAGGAAGACCGGGCCCTTTGCTCTGCAGGCTGGAATATGTTTACCTATTTCACTAGACTGGAATGTGTTTTTGCGGAGGCTGAGCAGATAACTGTAGGCAAAATACCGTCTTGGCAGGCAGGCCAGGCCGAGCCGGGCACCGCTCGCTGGGCAGGAAGTAAGGTAGAGGTCAGGGATGCATACCTAAACTGCAGCTTTCAGAGACAGAAGAGGCTTGGAGCCTCAATTAAGGGCCTGGCTCGACTGAGCCAGAAAAACGTGGAAAACGTGTGCTTCGAATTATTTAAAAGTGCACCATGTAAATGCATTGGAAACGTGGGCCCTAATGCGGAATTGGTACTTTATACAGGAAGGGCTCACTAACTGACATACTAACATTAGACGGAAATACATTTGCATTATCATGGCGGACACGGGAAGGGAATTACATGACATACATGGGACACGGGTGTATGGATAGGGTGCGAGTGGGGGTCACACTGACTACCTAAAAATTTCTATTTTCTCATTCCCCCCAGATCCCGCCTCCAGTTCAGCGACTCCATCGTCGACTTGATCAGCACGCACGCCCTGACCTCCACCAACTACATCCTCCTCGGAGACCTGAACTTTCACCTTGAGAACAACGACAACTCCACAACCCTGATCGATAACCTCACCAACCTCGGACTGAAGCAACTCGTCACAACGCCCACCCAGTCCTCCGGCCACCAGCTCGACCCCGTCTTCTCCTCAAGCCCGCACGTCTTCGTCAGCCACACCACCGAACTCCTCTGGACCGACCACCGCTGCATCCACTTCACCTTCCAGAAGCCCAACACACACAATCGCACCCAACAGATCCCCCGCCGCTGCTGGAGCAAAATCACAGAAGACCAGCTACACGCAAACCTCGCTCTCAGCCCACCCACCAAACCCTTCAAGCCTCAGACGCTGGATCGAGGACTGCGCCAACACCCTCGCCCCGCTGAAGAAACCCCCCTCAGAGACACCAGCAAGAGGGCCAGCTGGTTCACCCCAAAACTCCTAGCCTCCAAGCAAGCTTGCCGGAAACTAGAGAAGAAATGGCACAGTGAACAAACTCAGGACGGCCATGCAGCACACAAGGACGCCATCCGCAACCACCACCACCTCATCAGGGCAGCAAAGAGGACCTCCTTCAAAGACCGCCTCGACAACAATGCACACAATAGCAAGGAGCTCTTCAACATCGTGAAGGAACTCTCCAACCCCAGCTCTAACACCAACGACATCCCGCCGTCGCAAGCCCTGTGCGACTCCCTCGCCACCTTCTTCCACCGCAAGATAGCAGACATCAACGACAGCTTCAACACCCAGGCAGCCCCAACAGACAGCAACACAATAGACCCTCCGCACACCATCGACCACGACCCCGACCCCCTGCTAGCCTGGGCCATGGTGAGCATCGATGACACCATCAAGACCATGCGCACAATCCACTCCGTCTCTCCGTCAGACCCATTCCCACACCACGTCTTCAACAGAGCAAGCAGCTCCATCGCACCCCACCTGCGCAACGTCATCAACCTCTCCCTCGAGACAGCGACCTTCCCAGAGATCTGGAAACACGCTGAGATCAACGCCCTACTCAAAAAACCTAAGGCAGACCCAAGAGACCTCAAGAACTTCCGGTTCATCTCTCTGCTCCCCTTCCCGTCCAAGGTCATCGACAAAACCGTCACCAGATAGCTTACCCGATACCTCGAAGAAAACAGAATCCTGGACCCTTCCCAGTCAGGGTTCAGCAGCAACCACAGCACCGAGACTGCCCTCATCGCCGCCACCGATGACATCAGGACTCTGCTGGACAACGGCGAGACCGCAGCACTCATCGTCCTAGACCTCTCTGCCACCTTCGACACCGTCTGCCACTGCACACTACGCGCACGCCTCCAGGTTGCAGGGATCCGAGACAAGGCTCTGGATTGGACCATCTCCTTCCTCTCCGGCAGAACTTCGAGCGTCTGCCTCCCCCCATTCCTTTACAAAGCCTCCAAGATCATCTGCGGCGTACCCCAGGGATCCCCCCTCAGCCCGACGCTGTTCAACATTTACATGGCTCCGCTCGCACATGTAGCCCGACAGCACGAGCTCAATATAATCTCCCACGCGGACGACACTCAGCTGATCCTCTCCCTCACCATGAAACCCATCACCGCCAAAGCCAACCTCCACGAAGGAATGAAGGCCGTCGCCAACTGGATGAAGACCAACCGTCTGAAGCTGAACTCGAACAAGATGGAGGTCCTCCTCCTCGGCTCCAACTCTTCAGCCTGGGACGACTCCTGGTGGCCGACGGCACTGGGGGCAGCCCCGACACCCACCGACCATGCACGCAATCTGGGAATCATCCTCAACTCAAAGCTCTCAATCAACAAACAAGTCAACGCCGTCTCCTCCTCCTGCTTCAACACCCTCCGCATGCTCCTCAAGATCTACAGATGGATCCCAATAGATACAAGAAAGACAGTCACCCAGGCTCTCGTCAGCAGCAGACTCGACTACGGAAACGCCCTCTATACAGGAGCCCCGACCAAGCTCATCAAACGACTAACGCATCCAAAATGCCTCGGCATGACTGATCCCCGACGTACCACGCCAAGGCCACATCACCCCTCACCTGAGTAACCTGCATTGGTTGCCCGTCAACAAGAGGATATCCTTCAAGCTCCTCACCCACGCACACAAGGCACTCCACAAGACTGGCCCAGCCTACCTTAACAGACGGCTCTCCTTCTACATCTTGAACCGCCAGCTCCGCTCTGCCATTCTCTCACTCGCCACCGTCCCGCGCATCCGAACAACCATCACCGGGCCTACCTCACCGCCAAGACTTGGAACACCCTCCCACTGAGCCTACGACAGACCCAAGACCTGCTGACCTTCAGGAGGATACTCAAGACCTGGCTGTACGATCAGGAGCGCTCCCCCCCCAGCGCCTTGAGACCCCTGCGGGTATGTAGTGCGCTTTACAAATGATTGATTGTGTTCTGCTCTCCACAGGTCTGTAGTGTGGTATAAAGAGTTTAGGTGCTGCAGGTCTGTAGTGTGCTGTGAGATGTTCGGCTGCCACAGGTCTGTAGTGTGCTACGAGGTGTTCTGCTGTCGCCGGGTCTGTAGTGTGCTGTGAGGTGTTCTGCTGTCTCCGGGTCTGTTGTGTTTTGCTGTCTCCAGGTCTGTAGTGTGCACGTAGAGGAAGAGATGCAGGACATGTTCAAGCAAGTAGGATGGCCGAATAGTAGGGTGAAAGGTGATGAGTAGAAGCATTCCAATTTTGGGGGAAAATGCATGAAAATCTGTGCAAAAAGTTCATAATTTCTGTCGAAATTAAAAGAAAATTGGCAAAAACCATGATTAAAAATACATTTTAATTCCAGAATCTTTAGAAAAGCAAATAGTATAAATCAGTAGGGTTCCCTTATTGTACATATCTCTTCAGCTAATATTTAGAAGCGGCTCTCTGTCCCTCCCTCGCACCACTCCACACACATCTCTCAGCATCCCTTGTGGACAGGTGCCCACTGCTCACCACATCCTGCAACCCGCTGAGCTGCTATTACAATTAATGAGTAACCCAAAGAGTGCCGGCAGCTTTACCAATCTATATTCCGATTTGCAGACAGTTTTGTAGGGAAATTAACAGGCTTGCATTGAACACTTTGGGAAATGGAGAGTCAGTAGAGGTGCCAAAGATGGGGCCAAATGAGTCAGACTGGCGGTGGTCGCAGAACAAACTCGTACAATGTTCTAAACCCCGTAAAAATTTTACTTTTTTTGAAGTCCAAATCCAATAGCCTGATTTAGAACTCAATGGACGGCTCGCTGTCACAACAGTGACGGATATCCGGTCTGCTGAAATATAAATCCCATAGGATGTAATGGGATTTACATTTTGGGGCATGGGATTGAGACAGAATAACCCGCCTTCTAAGTTCTAAGTCAGGCCCTAAGTTTATTGCGTTTGTGCAACTCGGATAGAATGTTTAGTTGCTGTTTTAAAAAAAACTTTTCCAGGGAAGTTAGGGATTAGTAGACATTTCCACGGGGGAGAAAAGTTTCTGAGCTGTAGTCTGTGTGACTTTCTATATAACACCTAGTTTCATAACTTTATATCTAGAAGGAATGTGTGCAGTGGGTGAGTAGCAGAAATATCTTCTCCTTGAGTAGACAATATGGAGAGGAATCACCAACTGATTACAGTTTGGTACTTCGGAGCTGTGGTAGAGTCACTTTAATTCACAGACAGAACTTTTAAAGAGGAAATGATAAATATGCGATGATGGTTCCAAGTCCTTCTTTTAACGTGAAATATAGTGCAATATCATTGGTTGAAATCATAAACATGAGACCACAGCTGCTCATAAGTCTGCATTCTTTGCTAGGCTTTTAATGGCATCAGGAAAAGACTGAGCACAGAAGGTGTTTGTGCTGGAAAAAGGCAGCCACAGGGGGATCAGTTATCACCTACAATAGATTCCACATCAATAGAAAGTCCAGTAGAGCAATGCCATTAATTGTTCTCACAACAGCTCAGTTATTGTTCTTTTAAAATGTAATGTACCCTACACCGGGTCCATGCAAGAATGCCTGGATGCGCTGATGTAAAGTGGTTAGAAGTAGTAGGATGCAGGCATCACCGTTACACGAGTGCCCGTGTCTGATTCGCGAACCACAATCCCTTTTGAGCTTGGATCTATTTGACATATGTGTGTATATGAAAAGCCTACACTTCTTTGGTACATGGGCCCTCCCTGGACATTGATGCACCAAACTGCCAGTCCTAGTGAAAGTGACCGCAGGCACTCTTTCCCCTTGGTGATCACATCACAGGGATTAGTACGTTGCTCCATCCCAGGCCTAGCGATAGCCTTCCATTGACAGCTAAACAGGGGCGGCTCTAGGCTCATGGCGGCCCTGGGCAGGAAGTGTAGGTAGGGGGCCCCGGAAGAGGGGATCCGGGCGGGGCGGAGCACAGAGGCCAGTGAAGAGGGGGGGTCAGGGTGTTTGGAAGTGGAACAGAGCCGGAGGCCGCCAAATCCCTGCGAGGGGCCGCCACGCAAATATGTAGCCATCCTCAGAGGATTATTATATTAGGGATATATATTGGCGTGGTGGCCCCTGGGGTTTGGTGGCCCTGTGCAGGTGCACAGCTTGCACATGCCTAAGGCCGCCCCTGAGCTAAACGATTGGAAGTCACAGATTGGAAATTACAGGAGAACAGGGCTCACCGAGTCTTTTTTGTTCCCGCCACTTCTGTTTTTTACCCCTGAATAGAGATGGAGCAGGGCAGTACCAGGGGTAGGTAGCAAAAGACAAGGTGGGAGTAGCAGCTGCTAGACCCCAATCAGGGGCGTAGCTTGGTCAGTAAGATTGGGGGGAGCTTCAGATTTCACTACAATTGCGATGTCATATAATATTTAAATACATTATATGAAAAGCAGGGGCGTGAGAGGGGCTTAAGGGGCAGCACACGCGGAATGGTATTAGTACTGTGAGAAAGAAACACAATATTTTTAAAATAATCAAAATTTTTAGGACGTTCAAAACAGAGATGAGAGGGTGTGTGTTTTTGTCAGTGTGTGCAGACACATATCCCAGGTGAAATCCTACAGACATCTCACCACACCCGACTGAAATCATCTGTACCCAACTAGTCACCAGAAATTACTTTTATTAGAGAAGTGTAACACCTCAAACGCCCCCCATGAATCCACGCCCCTGCCCCTAATAGACACCCAGGTAGAGCAGCCTCTTTGTGCAGGAACCCTGCTCGTCCGACTGTCTGTGCCTCTTAGAAACTGGAGGTCATAGAGAGAAAGGGAGAGTGAGACAGAAGCGTCGTCCCTGACGTGTCACTCAGCGGGAGCACCTGCGTCATCGCGCCGTCGCTCTCGTGCCAGCAGAGTGGCATGTGATGAAAGGAAGAACATGTCGGCAGCCGCGCACAGGGCGGGGAGCCATGCAGATAAGTGGATGAAGAAGGTATGCAAAGTGTAATCCCACTGCGCTTTACCAGGCATTCCTGCGGCATGAGACAGGAGCTGCCGGCCAAGGAGAGCGCTGCACAAGCAGGAAATCACCTCTGCCAAGGGTAGGCAGAGCAGGCGCTCTCAGAGCAGCCTGAGACTGCCCGAAACAAAGCTCCCACGGGCACCGGGCTAAGCAGAGGGCTCGTCAGTCCTGGTCCCAGAAGCAAAGCCTCTGCCGCTGCAATACAGCAAAGCTCTGGGAAGCTGCCACGGGGACAGGAGCTGTAGCAGAGAGCTCGTCCCTGTCCCAGAAGCAAAGCCTCTTCCTCTGACGCACTGCACGGATATAGGAAGCTCCCACAGGGACCGGGCCTGCAGCAGCGGTCCTAGACCTAGGAACAACGTCTCTTCCGCTGACGTACAGCTCTGCTCTGGGAAGCTACCAAGTAGACTGTGCCTACAGCAGAGGGCCCAAGTCCCAGATGCAAAGCCTCTGGCGCTGCAATACAGCACAGCTCTAGGAAGCTCCTACAGGGACCGGGCCTGCAGCAGCGGTCCTAGTCCTAGGAACCAAGGAAAAAGCAGCGTTTGCGACTAAAAGTTCGCAAAACCTGATGTATAAGGAAAATCGCATCGCAAAATTAAGGAATCGCAACATTTGCAATTCCTTAATTTTGTGTAAGCACTGAAGGAATCGCAAATTGCGATTCCTTAAATGCTATGTATCAAGCACCCATGTTGTGCGATTTCTCCCAAAGAAATCGAAAACTACCACCAACTTCAAGTTGGTGGTAATTTGCGATTTCTGTCAATAATGCACTTTTTGGCATGTTTCAAAGTGCCATGTGGTGCACATACAGGGCATGTATGTGTGCCATATGCGCACGCATGCTCATTTCAGGGGTGCAGGTGCCCTTATGACAACCTTGAAATTATTCTCAATTTGCGAATCGCAAATTGAGAACGATTTCCCATTCATTCCTATGGGCCTCATGGCCCATAGGAATGAATGGGAAGGTATTCCTTAATTGCGATTTCGCAATTTGCTAATCGCAATTAAGGAATACTAAGAAATCGCTAAAAATGTGCGATTTTTTTAATACATCCCGTTTTGCAATTCTCAAATAGCGATTCCCCCAAAAATCGCTATTTGAGAATCGCAAACACGGATGTTGATACATATGCCCCCAAGACTCTTCCGCTGATGTACACACAGCTCTCGAAAGCTAACCAAGGAACCGGGCCTGCAGCAGCGGGCCTAGTCCTAGGAACAAAGCCTCTTCCGCTGACGTTCAGCACTACTCTGGGAAGCTACCAACGGAACCGGGCCTGCAGTAGAGGGCCCGTCCCAGAAGCAAAGCCTCTTCCAGTGCTGTACAGCAAAGCTCTAGGAAGCTCCCATCGGGACTGGGCCTGCAGAGCAGTGGGCCCAGTCCTAGGAACAAAGCTTCTTCTGCTGACGTACAGCACAGGTCTAGGAAGCTCTCCAGGCATGTAGCAGCGGTCCTAGTCCTAGGAACAAAGCCTCTTCCGCTGACATACAGCACTGCTCTGGGAAGCTACCAAGGAGACCGGGCCTGCAGCAGAGGGCCCATGTCCCAGATGCAAAGTCTCTCCCGTTAACATACAGCTCCGCTCTAGGAAACTCCCACGGGGACCGGGCCGGCTGCAGTCGTCCTAGTTCTAGGAACAAAGTCTCTGCACAGCTCCGGGAAGCATCCATAGAGAACTGAGCTCCAGCAGCGGACACAGCAGAAATGCCTCCTCCGCTGAAGCTCAACACAGCTACAGTATGCTCCCCTGGGACAAGGCCGTGTGGGAACTACGCACCAGGGGCAAACCCGCTTCTGCTGCCACCGCTTTCTGTAGTCTGTAGTCCTGTAGTAATGAGGAATGAAAGAGAGCCTGGAGGAGTGAGAACAAGAGGCAGGGGGTCTGGTGGTGGATGGAAGAGTTAAAGGGGGGAACCAAGACTATGCAGCCTTGGTATTCAACACCTGGACTTCGACAGAGCCTACTGCGTTCTTCCGAGCATCTTTGGGCTCCAGGACTTATTCTTTTACAAATTAAGTACTGCTGCTATGTTATTTAGCAGGAGCTCTCGGGTACACCATCCATTGCCTTGTTATAGTGCGCAGCTCACCAGGACCTCCCGACGCCTGATGCAATATCTTTTGTTCTGACATGAAGTGCTCACTGCAGATTAAGTGCTTGTATTTACTATGATGCAGGGGGTTACACAACTCCGCTCCTGCACTTACTTCGTCAACAGCATAAAACTTCGAGAGCCTGAACTTCACACCTGTGCATGCAGTAAATTAATATAGTTGAAACACTCAAGATCCATGGACACCGATTCACCAAAATGGCAGGGGTAGGGGAAGTGATTTCACACAGACTTTGACCTTATTAACATCACTGGAAGTGACATCATATGCCTTTTGACCCCCGAAATGTGCTCAGTAAGGGGTGTCACATTGCTGAAGTCCTGTAATAACTTCATGATTAGTCTTACACAACACAAACAAATGAATGTTCCAGAAACCACCTATATTAGGGTGCTGAGATGATCTCTGAAAGTGGTGGGATGTTATACTTACCCTAAATGTGTCCTGAGCCAGACCTCTTCTTGGGTGGTTCGGGAGTGGTTGCCTTTTGGTTTTGGATGTAAGTGGACCGAAGTGGACTCAAATGGAAGGAGGAGGAGTTGGGAGTGTGAGCTGCCGGGGAGGTGCCGCAGTCGGTGCCTCGGTGAGTGAACCAGCGAACTGGCGGCCAGTGAACCAGTGAACTGGCGGCCTGTCCCCCCCCCCCCCCCCCCCCCCCCGTTGCCACGGAAGAACGGAGGCACGGAGATCCCTGAGACTGAGAGGCACGGGTCGGGGGAGGATCGGATCGGCAATAGCAGAGGCTGCTTAACAGCGGGGGTAGCGGCTGCATCAGAGGCCAGAGCCCGATTGCCCGGATCACTGAGACTGTTCTCACCCCGTTGCCCCACCTAACTCGACTTGATGCCTGCTCCTCCTTGTGCTGCTTAGTGGGGGCCAGCCAAGGGCTTCAAAGGCCCCCACACGTCCCGCTTTTCCCGGAGGCAGAGCCTGCTCGTGCTTGTGCCTCTGCTGTGCTTTCACTGTGAGTGTGGAGCCGCCTGCCCTCGGCTCTTGGTTGGCCACATTCCTCAGGCTCGCGTCTGGTGGTGGTGAGCGGCGGTAGAGAGCACGAGTTGCACAGAGCCACAGCAAGGAGTCCAGCACAGATCAAAGCAAAGCAAGTAAAGGCGAGGAGGCACGGAGCTACACAAACTGATAACGAGCAAGTTCAGGAAATTAATGGTGAGGAGTTGGTGCAAGGGTTGTTACGAGGGGCTTTGACTCGGACCAGGTTGCACCCCCCCCTTCCCAGACTCTGTAGCTTGTCCTTAAAGTAAGGTCAGGCTAAATTACACTCATTACCTTTGTACACCGCCTGAATGACTCCACTTTTGAATTATTTGAAAACTGCTACCTAGATAAAAAAAGGCTTAATTTTACATCCCAATCTTCATCCCTCATACCTCAATTTACAGTTTCAAAACTTCAGCTGTCCAGTCGGGGAAGGGCAACTGTTTATAACAACTCGCCATGAGATCAGGAAAAACCAGAGATGGGGGAAAAAAAAGATTAAAAGCCTACTGTTAGTGCGAAGAAGGAGATGATCATGGACGGACTCACAGCGCCAGTTAAGGCGGATATCAGTACTTCACTCGGATTTACACCAGGAATTATACCTGGAGTAACACCAGGGGGGACCAATGCAGGATGGGGGCAGGCAGACGGTGACAGGCTGCAGGTGTTTGGAGTTTCAACCTCTGTTATGTCTGTTACATCAGTAACCCCTGGATCGGCAAATGTAAAGCGAATCACCTACAGCAGCAGCAAAAATGTCACTGAGTCAGCCCCTCAGGTCGCCCATGACAGAGGCAAGTAAGGAACTCCATCAGTTCCACCAGCACTATCAAGACACCACTCATGCCCTAACAGCAGCAAACGGGCATTGATCACAGATTTCCTAAGCGTGGCAACTAAAACCATTAAGGAAAATAAGGAAAACATTGTCAATAACGACGCCAACAATTCAAAAGATCTTACAGGCTTAAATTACAATAATCCTAATAATAAAATTATAGAAGTTCAAAATATAATTAACATAAATATCTTTCAAGACAGAAGCGATAAATGTAGTGAATCAGCAACTGAAGATCTTGAGGAGATACGACCAGATACCCAGTGCACAATAGATTTTGAAGTTCAAGGCTCGCAATTCCAAACATCCACAGCGCTCCTAGAAAGTGGACAAAGTTACAATGCAAAGACGACGAGGCACTAATTCATAATAATCCTTTCTTGTCAGAAACACAACTGCTGCAGAAGCAACAACAGTCTTTAACCGGTCTCGGTAGCAACAATGATACCATTCCAACACATCAGATGAGCTCAAACACCTCTAGTGCTTATGGAAATAGATATAATCAGCAGGAGGCCCAATTTGCAAAAGCGCTGGTTTGCGCGGAAATGCACACAAACAAGCAGGACCAATTCTCCTTGCCATCTCAGTCATTGGAAAAAGAACATCTAAGTGGACATGAGCTCATGATCTTCAACCAACTTCATAAGTACTTTAAAGGCAAGAACCTTGATAATTCTTTGACGATGCAACCGTCACAAAACAGGGTTCGATCAAGGGAGTTCTCTGGTGTACTGGATATTTCATCTCTAGATGTCCACCACCTTCAGGAACAGAGAGCTAGCTCTCCACCATCAGCAGTATGGTCACACTTGCTAGACACTGTGGATACCATCGGTAAAGCTATGACTTACCACACAGATAAATTAGATACCCAATTGGATCTTCTAAACACGCTTTTCATCTATGTACAGGGGGAGGAACAAAAGCTGCAAAATTTTAATGAAATGTTCACAAGGGTACAGTCAGACAGAGAAACAACCTACCAATCGTGTCACTGCCACTGCGCCCAAACAGTCCCAACCATAATGACCGAACTATTGGGGGCCATTAGGGCTACTCCTTCAAAAATCAATTTACCAGCAGAGAGAGCAAAAGAAACACAGAGGGAAGAGGACCAGGCTCGCCTAAGCCCCTACAAGGAGGAAAACATAAGATTCAAAGGGATCAATGCAGCTCAAACACCAGGCGCTACAAACACCACAGAAATCAAACATTACGGACAACAGACATGCCTTGGCCTCTTCACAAGCTGATAATTGTCACGAGCAAAATACGAATCAAACAAAAAGCGTAGCTCCTCTAAGCAAGCGAGAGAGAAAATGCCTGAGAAAGGCCAGAAAGGGAAAACATAAAAGACAGGCCCAAAAACGTAATCAACGCCACGTTAGAACCAGAAGTGACACAATACGAAGCTAATGCTACAAGTACAAGCACTGAGGACATAAGCCCAGAGGCTCATTTGACTGTATCAGTTTCAAAGCCCATCACCTCTAAAAGCCTCACTCAATTTACAAAGGAAAATTACCAGGCAGTAAAAGTCTACAGAATATCTAAGCCCTTGGAGAAGGGAAACAAACGGCTCTCAAAAACTCAGGCTACACAAACTATAAGAACATCACCCCCACTAGGGCCTAATAACATAGAATCTACCACACACCAGCATTAAGGAAGTCTACCTGCCCAAGGAGGGCGACAAAGAAGAGGAGAGGAGAAACCTTGAACTTATAAATAGACATCACCTGGGAAGTTGCGCGACATCGCCAGCTAAGGCCAACAACACATTTTTACAAAGAAATACATGGAATGTTCAGAAATTCTGTGAGACCTCCTCAAAGCAAACTGTGGGGGTAAAACAAAGTGATATGAGTGCAGATACAAAACAAAGGCTGGACATTGTTGACAATAACATCAAGCTGGAATTTATCCCCCACTATGTCTCGAGGGGAACTCAAGATATCCTCAACAGAAGCATATTATTAAAATTATTCAAAGCACTTCCTTCCCTGAGCCATGTCGATACCTGTAATTTGGAAAATATAGAATTTAAATTCAATTCTGACTTAACGGGCCATAAAATCACCATAGCAACTTTTTCCGATATTTCCATCGTTGAGCAGATTTGGCAGCAACAGGACTCATTTGCCAAATGGGGCATAGAGATAAAAAAGCTTGCTCCGCCCCATTATCCAACACTGTTACAACTACCAAATCTACTGAAGGGTATGCCGAGAGGTGCGAAAGGCCCGGATCAATCCAGCCCAAGCAATGGCATAGTGCAAACCGGTAGGAAAATCACCATCTCCATCGCTCACCTCGCAGCAGACAAGCCCCCGGCCCTTGGGCAGAGGAATCCATCTAGTAGCAGTCACGGTATGGCATGAATAAACCCACCCAAAGCATTAAATCCAGCTAATTGCTGCAGAATCTGCTCTTGGAATGTGAACAGCCTAAGTGCAAAATTGGAAGATCCAGACTCCATGGAATTCATTACTCAATATGACCTACTCCTCCTCCAAGAGACATGGCAGACAAATCCAACATCAATTGTGGGATATAAAGAGTATCTCAACCCGGCTAAGAGGGATTCCAAATAGGGCGAAGCAAAAGGAGGTCTCTCCATTTTTGTTTCGACCAACCTTTCTTGGGAAGTTTCCGAAGTAGATCTTGACTTGACTTGGATGTCATGTATCAAACTAGTGGCTAGATCCTCTTTTAGTTTAATCATATTGAATATTTATATCCATCCTTCATTCAAACAAAAGAGGTCAAGTATAGAGAAACTAACAGAAACAATAGCCACTCTTAAACTTGCCCATCCACATGTTCACATCATTTTGTCCGGGGACTTCAACATGAACATTTTAAATGTCAGGAAAGGAAAATCAACAGACCACACACAACAAAGCAAATGAAGCAATACACACGGTGACATATGTGCACTCCTGCTGAAAAATCTTTCATTGTGTGTGCTCAACGGACGAGTTCCGTTATAAGGCTCCCCAGCATACACCAGGGTTACTAAAAAATCAGGCTCAATCCTTGATTATACATTTATAGATCAGGACATTCTTCCATGTATTGTGAACTTCTTAATAAAAGAGAGAGCAGAAAGTGATCATTATCCCCAAACTTTCACCTTGCTTATAAGCATGGCAAACCCCAAAACAGACAATGCAATGTCTCTACCAACAGAATGTTATAATCTAAAACGACTTACTTGGAATAAGGGAAAAATAGACAACATCATGGCTACATGCATTACTCTTCTTGAGAATTTCAAAATTGAACTATTGTGTCCAAAGGCTTGGGCATCCTTCACTCATGACCTAAATAATGAATTCTCAAGAAAATGTAATGGATGCAAAGAAGGAAGACCAGCAGGGACAGCTTGGTTCACGAATAGCCTAAGGAAACAAAAAAAAACAACTAAACAAATATTTAAGACAACTTCGAGTCCGAGGCTCAGAACCCTCCCATGACATCCTTGCCCTAATTTCAAAAACAAGAAAAGAGCTAAAAAGAGACATCAAGGTGGCCAAGAATGATTATAGTGAACATCTCTGGGCGAAACTTTTCCATGCCAGTAAACAGAGAGATTCTAAGCGGGAAACATCCATAACAACACAGGCATTACCCCGCACTGCTATCACAACACTGCTATTACAACGCAAGTCGTTCCAACGACTTGCGCTGGAGGGCGCTGTAGGATAGGGAATAGTTGAATTTTCTATCCAACACCTTCCCTACTATCAACGTGGGCTGGAGTTGGAATAGAAAATTAAACTATTCCACTATCCAGCGCCCCCCAACGCAAGTCGTCTTAACGACTTGCGTTGTAAAAACTGCGATGTAATGGCATGCGGGGTAAAAGCCCGCGTTGTAATGAAGTACAACCCTCTAAGCTGTTCTGGGAAGTTATCAACCAGTTATCAAATGGCAAGAACCAGCATTTCAACTAAGAAATAGCGGAATACACCTGGAGAGACCATATCGATCAGACATACAACGCTAATCCACTCTTAGGCGTTACAAAACAGGAAGTTCCCACACTAGAAACCACCTTCAAGACACAAAAACTAGAATCTTCAGAACATCTGCTACAGATTACACAAGATCAGGTTCTTAAAATTATAAAAAATCTAAAATCTGAGGGAGCACCAGGTCCTAATGGCTTGCCAAACGCACTCTTCCGGCACAACCCCTCATTTTGATCTGGTATTCTAACTCCATTGCTTATGCACGCGTTAGCAATGGGCTCGATCCCTGATTCCTGGCGAGGAAGTGTTTTAAATCCCATATGCAAATCAGGTTCACGTTCAGACCCCACAAACTATAGAATGATTGCATTGATTGATGTGGAGGCCAAGATATATGCTTCAAATCTTTTGGCAGGTCTAGAGGATTGGGTCAATTGCATAAACCTGATACCAAACACTCAAACTGGATTTCGGGCTGGAATGGGCACCCTTACCAATATTTCTGCTGTGACACTTCTAGCCGATCAAGCTTATGCAAAATCTCGAACCTTGTACGCTTGCTTCATTGACCTTTAAGCAGCGTTCGACAAGGTTCCAAGAAAGAAGTTGTGGGCCAAAATGCAAAGCCGGGGGGCTCGTGGGTGCAGATAATAAAAGGAGATGGCCGCCCCATAACAAACAAGAGCCGAACATTAAATGGGCTAAAACAGGGGTATGTGTTGGCCCCCTGTTTATTCAACATCTACACAGCCGATCTTGAGAAGTACGTCCTACAAGTGCAAATTGACCCCCCAAAATTAGGCAAAACACCAATTATCAGCCTGTAATACGCACATGATATTGTGCTTCTAGCACAAACACCAATAGGCCTGCAGCGATCGATGACCCAACTAGGATCTTACATCACTTCTGCTCAATTAATAATAAACCTTAAGAAAACTAAGGTGTTATGCTTTAGTAGTCATCACAAAATAGGATCAAAGGGGAAATTCACCTGGAAACTGGAGGAAAAACCAATATCTCAGGTGGACTCATACAAATACCTAGGGTTCCAACTTGACCATTAACTTAAATATAAGCAACACTTGGACCAAGGTAATATTAAAGCAAAACAATTTCTTTATGCTTTCAAAATTTTACATAAGAAGCTAAAAGGCTGCCCAACAGGTCAGTTGCTTAAGATAATTGCAGCAAAATATTTACCCACAATATCATATGGGTCAGAAATTATGAAATCAAAAGATGCAGCTGCCTTAAATCTAGCCCAATCGAGTTTTTTTAAGCCTCTGTTTTTAATTCCTCGGCACATCTCTCAGGCACAAATTCGAATGGAATACGGGCTGAAAAATCCGAAACCTGCCAGACAAGGGGTGATGGTAAAATATTACTGGAGGATGAGGCAAGCAAAAGACAACACTTTAGCCCACTTCTGTTGGGAAGAAATCGAAAAGCAAGCGAGGCAAAAACATTCTATTGTTGCAGTCCTAAAAGAATCACTCATTGATCTACATCTTCAAGAGGCATGGCATACAACAACATCTTATTCCGGGTTCCAAAATATGGTAAACAGCGCAACCAAACGAGCTTCGCTATTTATTGACAAATCTGCCTTTGCTAAGAAAAATCATGCACGGGCAGTGATTCAATCATATCAGTTTCTGAAACCCCAACCGTACTTGTCTGAACACTTCTTGCATTACAAAAAGCACTATTTGACGCTGTTGCGGCTGGGTTCAGTCCCCACAAAGGATCTAACCCCGAAATGGAAGTCTACATGGCCCGAATGTCGCCTGTGTGAACAAGGAGAAGAGTCGTTATTACCCCTTTTATGCATTTGCCCCTTGCTATTAGAACCTCGAAAAATAGTCCTCCGTGAGATTTTTAGGAACAATCAATTGAGGTCGTGCAGAGCTGCAGTGATACAATGCCTTGGTGGACTGTCAATTCAGTTGTCATGTCGAGCCATCACCGCTTGGAAAATAGCAGCCAAATAATTGGACAAAAAACATAATAGTCCACATGGTAAAGATATATGACTGTCTGGTCACTCCCTTTCTGCACTGACATTAAATATCGCTCTTTTCATATTGAACTGCAATGAACTACTTACAATTTGTATAGATTACAATATTTTTGTTTTATTTGTCGTTTGCGACCAAACCTTATGTTAGGATAATGTTTTTACTCGTTTGCATTTTATAGACTTTTATCGTTGATAATTATGTATTATATGTTTTTTCCATACTTTTATGATTTTTAACGAAATCAAATAAAAGTAATACTTACTTACTACTGGTTGGTCTCTAACAGAGAATTTTTAAAAAAGCCATAGGCTCTGAATGGGCGCTCCTTCACGTTCAAGTCCTTTCAAGGCGTGCCAGGCCAACAAATCCCCACACTCTGAAGCAGTTCACCCCATTGTTTTCGGAATGTGCTATGCATGCCTCTTTATGTCAAAAGTCACCTCCATTGTGCAAGGGCTAGCATTCAATAAGCCTTGGGTGCCTCCTAATGCCTCATGTTTTTTTTTTTTTACAGAGTTTTATATAGCGCCAACTTGACCCAAATCAGGGTATCAGAGCGCTTTACATAGCACCAGTTGCATTACATGAGGGCCATTCATTTTTTGTTAGGCACGGGGGAGATTACATGATTTGCCCAGAATCACAGGATGTTCAGCGTCATTGCCTAGACTCGATCCCAGTTCCCCAGATTTGAGGTCCACCGCCCTAGCCGTTAGACCAACTCCTCTCCCCAATTACCTACAACACCTCAGTGTCAGAATTTTGCAATTATTGCCATCATATACAGCAGGTTTCCCTTAAGTCGAATTACCTCTAGTACGTCAGGGCCAATATGTTGGCATGGTTGCACCCCTCATATGACATGGTTTTACTCCCTTATGCCAAGAAGTATACTCAATGAGCTAGTGTTAGCATTGTGCCATGGGTGCCTCTTATGCCAAGAATTTCCTCAAGTGTGTCAGTGCTAGTGTTTTCCCATGGGTGCCTTTATTCCAATAATTTTCTCTAACATGCTGGTACGAGTAGTTTTCACAGGTGCCAATCATGCTAACAATTGCCTCCAGTATGCCAGCAGCAGTATTTTCAATGGGTGCCTCTATTAGCCAAGAATTATCTTCAGTATGCTATTGCCAATTGCAGAGTAGCAAGCAGAACACCACATTATCACTCAAGCACTCCTACATTCTCTCAGCCACGCTAATTGTCAACTCACAATCCATCATTCATTCTCACTTGCACTTATTTATTCACCTTACTATCTTGCACTAGCTCTAACTCGCTCTCACTCGCTCTTACTGAGACTCAATCATTCATTTGCACTAACATTCTCATTCACACTCACTTATTCTCACACATTCTCACTCAATTTCTCTCCTTCATTCACACTCGCTGTCACTCATGTTTACTCTAACTCTCAATCACACTTTTTCACTCATGTGCAAACTCACCCTTAATGTCACTTAATATAACTCACTCAAACTCACTGATACTCAATCTAACTTATTCACACTCGCTACCTATCAGTGACTTTCACTCACTACCTGTCACTGATTCTCACTGACTTTCACTCACACAGACATGCTCACACATACTGACACAAGCTCACAAACTCACACTCTCTTTCACGCAAACCCACTCTCACCTTCAAGCACGCACACTGCATATATTTTTTAAACCTTTTTTGACTCAAAGCATCTGTCACTAAAGTTGCTGTACTAGCGCCTCTGGTGTTCCATTTTTATTACATTAATAGTGAATAATAAACTATTATTCACAATTAATGTAATTAAAATTGTTCAGAAATCGAAGGTGAAGCACAGCGTCAATAAGGGCCAGCTGTCTGTCTCCTTGGCACTGATTTTGCTACCACTGAACGGTGCCAGGGGTCACAAGCAGCAAGCAACGGGTGGCACCTGCGACCCCTGGTGACCCTTAAATAACATCCATGGCAAGATTGGAGTCCTGCACGTACACAGTATACACTTAAAGAAATAGAGCCTCTGTACCATAGGTAGTAAATTATTGCCAATTGCACTGTTTTTTTAGTGGGCATGTTTTCTGTGCCCATCTTCAAATTCGTAGTGTCACATGACTCATTAAGGTGTTTTTTTACTAGAGCTTTATGACTGAGTAATCAGTACTGAGCAAAAACTGAAAATCCAGATGTCAAGATGGCCCCACCAGCAAGCAAGCTCCAATTAAAGATGATGTACAGGAAACACTTCCAACTGGGGGCAGCTCTCAATGTAACGAGGATCAATGTTAGAGGTCGAGTCTATAGTAAATGATAACAGGAAGCTACCAATCATTCAGTCAGCAAGGTGGCACCGATTGGGCCAGGGAATATGAAACCATTTACAGGACAAGCGCCGGAAAAGCCAATTGGCTAAACCAATGCGTTTTTCCTTTGTTGTGCAACATCGACGAGAAAGAGAAAACATACACAAAATGCAACGACCCACATTATTTCCTGCAGGTTTATTATTAAGTCCCTACCTCGATTATGTTCTATGGGAGGGTGTTGCAGTACCAGTGGTTGGTCATGTACCATGTGGAGTTCTGGACACGCTACAAAAGTGGAAATTATTACAAAAGTGCAGTTTGTGAAAACTGAATAGTAGTAAACTTACTTAAAAGTGTAAGTTACCTTTGTGAATCAGGCCCATAATGTCACGCTTGAAACAGCCGCTTTCAGGTTATTGCCTCTTCAGCTACTGACAATGGCTGGTTCTGTGGCCAGCAGAGTTATAGTGGCAGCTTCAGCAGCACAAGTACTTTATTGCCCAACTCTTCAAAACATCTTTGAAAAAGTGCAAGAACTGTAAATCACACCCTATTCCAGCTACCTCTTGGACAATAGTACATCTGCCACCCCTGTCTATGTTATGGTCATACTACTGGGTAGCTACATATAGTGTCACATGAAATATTAATTGACATAGTGACAGCACCTAGAGAGATCTGGGTAAGGAGAGGTTGACATATCTCATTCTCAGATGTAAGCAGAGTTGTGAATTTCATCAAGAGAGTACTCTATGATGGCCCTCGGTCAATTTCAGCCAGTGTCATTGGATATGGTTTTGCAGGAATTAAAGCGATGTAAATCAGGGTCGCCAGACGACCCCTGCCCACCAACGCTCTGGAGGTTGAAGGCGAACTCAATTGCGCCCACTCTCTAGCATATTTGGAATACGTCCATCTCCACCGGTGTGTTCCCTGAGGACTGAAAGCATGCTACGCTTCTTCCTCTGAAAAAAAAAGCTGAATTTTTTATCCGGAGGACCTTAATAATCTTCGTCCAATGTCCTTATTGGCGGCACCCGGCAAAATGTTAGGTAAATGTTATGTTATGATATAATGTTTATATAGCGCAAGGCTACCCCAGCAACAGGGCGTCCCAGCGCTTGCGGACATGCCTAATTACAGGACGGCCAGAATGGAGGCGACAGAGTGCCAGATCACAGGGGGAACCCTAAACAGAAGAAAACAACCAGGTTTTAATGTGTTTTCGAAAGAGTAGATGGTTAGTAATAGTACGCACTCTTAAAGGGATAGAGTTTCAGAGTTTTGGGGCCAGATACCTGAATGACCGGCCCCCGGCTCTGCAGATCCGGATCTTGATGGTACGGGCAAGAGAAAGGTCCGCAGAGCGGAGAGCACGCAACAGGACATAGAAGGAGCAGAGTCCCTGCAGGATTTGAGGGCCAAGGCAATAGAGAATTTTATGAATGAGACAAAGGGTTTTAAATTGAATGCGTTGTTTGACAGTCAGCCAGTGCAACCTACGCAGAACCTGGGAGGTATGGCAACGTTTCGGCAGTCCGAACAGAATCCGGGCAGCAGCGTTCTGATCCCTTTGCAGTCTGTTAGTGACTGTCAAGTTGGAACCAAGCATAAGGGCATTACAATAGTCTAGATGGGATAAGACCATAGCTTGGACGATTGTCTGACGGATGGAGGGTTCAAAGAAGCCAAGAATGGGTTTAAGAGAACGTAGGCGGCCGTAGCAAGAAATTGATTCAGCGGCAGTTGAACAAATATACGGAAGACAATAACATTCTGCATGAGACACAATCGGGCTTTAGACCCGGTTTCAGCACCGAGACCACCCTGATCGAGGTGGCCGAGTCAGTCAGGCGGTCGTTGGATTCAGGGGACTCAGCTATGCTGATGCTCCTGGATCTATTGGCCGCCTTTGATACGGTCGACCATGGCAGGCTATTACAGCGACTGTCGGAAATCGGTCTCCAGGATCTGGCGCTCGAGTGGCTACACTTGTATCTGTCTAACAGAACTCAGAAGGTTACACTGGGTGCTGTTTCCTCTAAATCTAGGAAACTGAGCTGCGGGGTTCCACAAGGGTCGGCACTTAGTCCGCTGCTATTTAATATAGATTTGGCCCCGCTCTTCACGCTAATTGCCAACTGGGGGTCACTGCAATTTCTTATGCTGATGACACCCAGTTGGTTTTTCCATACGCAGAGACATCGCAGGCAGCCTTTGCTAGTCTCAAGGGTTGCCTTTGAGATGTGGCAAGCTGGATGAATACGAATAAACTAAAACTGAATGCGGGCAAAACGGAGGTACTTTTCTTCGGGAAAGGCACTCCCCCACCGGCGGAGCTCTGGTGGCCTACGGAGATGGGGCCAGCACCACCTCCCAGTCTCAAGGCTAAAAATCTGGGGGTTAAGTGGGATGATAGCTTATCCTTCCTCCCCCACATCCAGCAGGTGGTTGGAGGATGCCTCAGCAAACTGAGGAACTTGCGAAAAATTCTCCGGCTACTGCCAGAGAGTTGCCGGAAAATGGTGATCCATGCCACCGTCACGTCCAGGCTGGATTATGCCAATGGCCTATACCTGGGTCTTCCGAAATATCTGACTCAGAGGTTGCAGACTGTTCAAAATGCGGCTGCGAGGCTGTTAAAGCACATTCCATTCAAACATCATGTTTCTCGGCATCTATGCACGCTACATTGGTTGTCAGTGGCTGACCGGATAATATTAAGGCTCTCACCCTGGCCTTTAGAGCGTTACATGGAATTTGCCCGAATTATTTAAGAAGTTGGCTGCCAAGATATACTCAGGCCCGGCTCCTCCGCTCCAATAGTCGGGTCCAACTACTCGTTCCACGAGTCAGAAGGGCACGTCAGGTCTTTTTCGGCAAACAAGGCACTTCTACGGAACACCTTGCCACCAGCGCTTCAGCTGGCACCCTCTAAAACCAGCTTTAGGAAACAGCTGAAGACGTGGTTCTTTTCTCAGAAGAATTAAGGCAGTGGCCTTCCGCGTTCTGGTCTCTCCCTGCCCACCTAGCGCCGGGACACCTCCTAGTCGAGGTAGCTGTTCGCGCTCTATAAAATTCTGTACTACTACTACTACTCTATGATATCTTACGTGCATAACAAGGTGTTTGAAGTGATACAAATCACGCTATTCCTCTGACAGTATTGATGCCTATTGCCACAAAGATCAACTGCACACGCGCAATCCAGACCATTTTCTATCTTCCAAATTTCATGTGAGGCATCATCAGACCAGAATTATCAGTACAAGGACAAACGCCTTTCAATGAGAATCCTTCAGAATCATCTGAAGAAGATACACAGAATAATACCATTGAAGGTGTTCTCCATGGAGCTAAGGCATGTCCACCCACAATGCATCTGGCTAGTATTTCCAGTTGAGTATGGTGGCTGCATGACGTACTCTAAGAACTCAATATTCAATGAGACAGGTGTGTTCCTGTTCATACAAAGAATGATGACTATTGCAGAGTACACATCTCTAAATTCATTACCTGCACACAGTAGGCAACAAATATGGAGATGCCGTGGCCCAGGACCCACTAACAAAGTAAAACTGGTAGTACGTATCCCTCATCCTCAACTAAAATACAACGAATTTTGGCTGTGTGAATCACAAGTAACTTTCTGTGAAGTAGCATCAGAACCAGGAAGATGGCCCTCACTCCCAATACGTTGGTATGCAACATTCTGGCATTTCAAGCCTATAAATGACTACTCTGCTTTCTGTTATGTCTGGTTCTCCTCTCAATCGCTGCTCTTTTAGAATTTTTAACTGTCCATGGGTCACTTAGTCACTTCCTTAACTACCATCTGTAATCTTTCATTGTAGTCTGGTTGGCCCCAGAATTTCAGGAGGGCTGTATATTGGCCAACTACCATCCCACCTCACTCCTGCTAACAGATTCTAAAATCATGGAATCTATTGTCAATAATCAACTTTCTACATTTCTGGAAATGAACAGACTTCTTTATTCTTATCAAATGGGTTTTCACAAATGAAATGGAACAGATTCAGTATAAGCTGCCACTCTTAATGATCTACTTTTTTCTTTTAACGCAGTAGGATCTAGAGCAGGGTTCTCCAAAGTTGATACTGGAGAGCTGGATCCGCTCCACTTTTTTAGCATATCCCCATTTAGATAAATGTAGTTCTTTTAAAAATGCGGCATAGTTCCAGCCCTCCAGGACTGACTTTGGAGAACCTTGATCAAGATTATGAATCCTCTCAGTGACATTAGACTTTGTCCCCACCCTGAATTCTTCAGAGATTGCGGGGGCTCAAAGTAAGAGGCAGCCCCCACGTCCAGAATTTGCAATTCTTCTTGGACAGAGAAAAAGATTTCCAACTTTCTATTTTTGCACCACTTTTAGGACAATCATAAGAGGGGTCAAATAGTTGTTGTCAATTAGGCCGTAACGACTAGATCCTTTTTTATCTCAGTGGAGAAATGCAGGGCCAGAATTAAAGATTCCAGCTGATATTCCTACAGGAGTTAATGGAGATTACAAGTTAAAGTCCCCAGTTCACTGCTGAGTTTCCATAATTATGGGTACTTTACTGTTGATATTTACCACCTGCTCCGAATATTCAAATACAAGACAAAGGTCCTCCATTGGTGGTCGAAGCAGGGAACCCCTTCTAGCAGGTCAATTATTACGGACACATTCAGGCCAATCCGAAGATGTTATTTACATGTAACACTGACTTTCAGTGTGCAAGCGAGTAATGTTCAAAGCATTGAGCTTGACCCATCAAGACCTCCACAACAGGGGCCCTTTGCATTTTAGCAAAAGATCAAGGCTTACAGACCTATGAGAATGCTGCTCTCCAGTCAGGCTCAGCTTTTGACAGTACCCAGTTTTAAAAAGCAGCGTAGGGGGGGTTGATCTTTTATTGTCCTGGCCACGGGCCTGTTGAACCCGTTGCCGAGACAGCTGAGATTAATGAGTGAAGAGGGCAGTATTAAAAAGCACTAAAACATAGCTCGTTAACAGTTAGTGTACAGGGGACTCTGGCTGTGTTCTGTTCTCTGTTCAGGCCTCCAATGCTGTAGTTTAACCCCTTGCATGCTCGTGACGGAATGGTTCCATCACGGCCCGGCCGCTGCGCCTGCGTGGCGCTGATTCCGCGCCTGCGCTGAGGGTTCTATTAGGCGGGCCGTGACGGAGTGGTTCCGTCATGAGCATGGTGGCGCCGCGCTGCGCCCCCTCACCCCTAGTGCTGTGACGGAATTACCGCCGCAGCCAAGGGGTTAAGTGCCGGTGCACTCGTCAAGTAGCTGTGCGCTATATAAATAAACTCATTCATTCAAATGAGTGAGAAGAACAGCAATATTAATGCAGTCACATCTTCTAAAGAAACATAGAGGTTCAGAGTGGTGGTCTGCAGATCACAGGGTTGAATGCGGAGGGGGCTGACTTAACTCAGAGGCAAATGAGGTCTCTCATCGAAGCACCAGAATAAATTTGATTGGTTTTACCACTTGTGATATTATGGGGAAAAGTCAGGAGCGTAGCTTGCTCAGTTCGATTAGGGGGGTGTGAGCTTCAGATTTCCCAACAATCACGCAGTCATAGAATGGTAAAATACATTATATGAGAAGCAGGGTGCATGAGAGGGGCTTAAGGGACAGCGGAAAGGGAGAGGAATGCGGATTGATAGGAGTACTAAGTGAGAGAAACACAATATTTTGTAAAATAATCAACATTTTTTAGGACTTTCAAAACAGAGATGTGAGAGAGTGTGTTTGTGTTTTTGTCAGTATGTGCATGCAAAAATCCCAGGTGAAATCCGACAGACACCTCAACCGCACGACTGAAAGCACCTGTATCCAACTCTTCATCAGAAAATACATTTTGTAGAGCGGTGTAACACCCAAAACACCCCCCCCCTGAAGCTACACCCCTGACAAAAGAACACAATTTAGCCAGAAGGCACCTTTGAATGCATAAAATGAATTGGCTATCTCTAGTATTAATAAGAGGCAAATAAACCGAAGCAATTCAGACAAAAGATAAGGACCATGGTGGAAAACACTCAAACCACCAAGTACAAAACTGCTACAGTATATGGTAGAAATCAACAATCATAGTTCCACCATGATGACAATGACAACTTAGCTAAAAGCCAGCCTTACGTTATTACATTAAATGTAAACAGGTTGGTGCTATTAAATAAGGAGAAGCATGAATACTTGGGCACTTGGCACGGCAGCATCCAAATGTGGGATTATTTAACAAGATTCACAGGGTCCCACAGGAAACTGTGAAGTTACCAAAGTGTGTATTGAAGCAAGCAGACGGTTCTTTTCCTTAAGAAAAGCAAATAATCTTGTGGTGTTTTTTCTGTGAGTGGGTGGAGTGTGGCGGTGGAAGGGACACTGCACTAGGAGAGAGCACAGGGAGGAGTAAAGCAGGAAGACCATTGTGAAACAGGGAGAAGGTCCAAGGTGGAAAACTTTGGAAGGGACTGGAAAATGATTAGAAGAGGAAAGAACATAACTGGAAAGACCTGAACAGCACTAACAAAGCTCTGACAACTACCAATACTTGCATAGTCTGAAGAATACCATATGTAATAATAAAAAGAAAATCAATAAAAACATATACCTTTACTCCTTTTCATGGCAGAGCATGAAAACTATCACCTAAATATCCGTGACTTGCATAACAGTCTTATTTAATAGCCCTATTAACTAAACCTATATCAATCCATGTCTTCCTATATCCTATACTGTCTGACCGTGAATACGAATTCCTAATGAGGTCTTCCCACTGGACTCACTGACCAGCCTGTACAAGCATGAACACAAATACGAATAAATGTACTCTCAGGCAACACTACTACCATCTAATAAGACAGTTTCCTAGAACAACCAAACAATATATTAATACACTGTTTCGCAGTTGACTTTAATCACAATGATGCAATTTTAAGTGAAAATCAATATGTAAGTGAAACATTTTCATCACTAACAACTAACGTTCCTCTAGAAATTGTAGGCAACGAATCAATATAGCAGGTCTAATCATTTTGTGTAGTAGGCAACTAATTGCAACACTTACAGCACAACTGACTCACTGTCAAGTACACCTACAGGACTGCAAAAAGCCTTGGATCCAGACAACAGTTAACACCTTCGCTGCTAATGGAATTCCCCTCCTGTGCTGCCCCTCATTGAAATGGGTGTGGTCGTGACGGAACCATTCCGTCATCAGCACAGCCCAACCGTGACTGATGACGGAATGGTTCCGTCACAAGCATCGAAGGGGTTAAGACACCCTGTGACACGATACAGACCACATTGCACCTCTCCTTGATGTAACACAACACATGCCCTGCCGCCTGCAGCTAAAACCACCTCCGGCCCACCGTCCAAGATGAGACACAACACACACACTTAAGGGCTAATTACGATGCGTTAGAAAACGGCTACGATCGTTGGTCAAAGCTGTTCCTACCACATCGTAATCAGCTGTTTGGATTCCTTTCCGACTGACCCATTAGGACGGTGTTGGTCGAAAGGAATCCTACAGGTCATTCCGAATGGCTTCCGATGGGCTCAGAGAGCCTGTCCTCCAGTCAGAATAAGTTCAGTAATCCCAAAGGCATCTCTTTCTGCCCCAGTGATTACAATGTCGGATTCCGACAGCTTTTCTGTGCCGGCCTTTCCGACACAGAAAGGCTGTCTACTTTGGGGTCCCCATCAGGGTCCCCATGGGTGCAAGGCCTCCTGATGGTGGCTGAAGGGGCACCTATGGTCCCCTCCTGTTGGTCCCTGCAACCTGTGGCCGGCACCTTGACATGCCTGCCACTGGGTGCAGGGATGATCTGCACCTCGCCGTTTTACAATGAGAGCATGAATTCGGGTCGGAATGCATGCTCCCATTGTAAAGAATAGGAGTGTTCGGTCGCATCCTAATTGGTCAGTTGGGACCGCTGACAGGAGGACGGTCCATCCTAGTACCGAAACCATGTCGGGCGGATTTAAGTCTGACCGACATCGTAATTAGGCTCTAAGCAGGAATCTTTGTACTTCTACACAAAAAAGATAACCCCATCATATGAATTGCACCTCTAGTTCTTTTTGTTAGTTAATCAAAATATTCCTCGAAATGTATCGCAATACTTGTCAAGTTTAATCTCTCACTAAATGGATGTGGAGTGTAATGTATTACCTCAGCCTACGATCTGTTACTGTATTTACACCCCATCTACTGATCTATGAAACCATTGTATTGTGTACACTCACGGTGCAAATGTATAATTCCTCCTGGTTTTGGAGATCGGTTCTACCTTTTAGAAAAGAAATAAAGAAATATAAAAATTTAAAAAAGTACAAATTAATTCTGGTTACCACTGAGTAGCATTCTACCTGCCCACAAAATCCTTAGATGCCTTATCAGAGGTAGTAAGTGCTATATAAATATATAGAGGATGCAGATGCAGAGGATGTGGTCATCGCAAGGATTCCGTGCCACACAAAGTATGCCTATGTCCACGTTTCCTCACTATAAGAAGAAAAGTTCCTTCACCCATGTTTTAACTGGCTTGGTCTAAGGACAATGGAGGCAGCAACTTCAGTATGTTTGCAGGGGTGTGATGCACAGTTAAAAAGCTGCCTCTTAACCTTTTTGGAACAAGTAGCAATTGAGCTGCAGAGAGCAGACATTGCAAAACACGATCCCTCTTGCCCATTTTACTGAAGGCAGTTTGATTGGTTACATTGATCTGAAATTTAGGATGACAGCTGGTTGTGTGCAGTAGGGCGTTGCAGGATGTGCTCTTTCTATACATTTTACTGCAGATCCGGTCACCAAATACATAGAGTTCCACATCCAAGAACACAATGCGTGCTTTACTGTACTAAAATGTGTATGAGAGGTTATGATCATTTGAATTCGGGTACACAAAAAAACTCTCCAGTTGTTGTACGGAGCCTGTCCATATTAGCAGGCAGTCGTCTATATACCTCCCCCAGTAGTGTATATGCTCAATCCAGGCACCATTATTTCTTTACTCTTCCTGCCTATGGTGACTTCACACTCTAAACTGGTCCTTATCGCAATTCTTTTTTTACTAATAATATTTGATGTGACTGCTATTGTCAAGTGTGCATATACTCTCTACTTCGAGAACACACCCATCAGTGGAGTTACGATTTATTTGTCTGTATTAGTTACGTGCCCTTATTCGTGATATTATGCGGTTAATTTTACTGCTCGCATAGACAGGTTACTCAGCTTTTTTTAATACCCATTAAACTTCCGTTAGGAGGCCTTCCTAGGATGTCATACTGCTGCTCAAGTGTCTTTATTTGCCCTGTTAGGATTTACTATCAATCATTATAATAATAATGATAATAATAAGGAAGTTTGTATAGCGCCTGGTTACTCCTTCCCGGCGTGTCCCCGCGCTGTGGAGAAGAGGCTAGTCCAATAGAAGAGGAAAAAAAGCCACAGTCCAAGCTAATCTCAGAGAACTATTTAGCAAACAGGTGAGTTTTGAGAAGACTCCTAAACCTGGTTTCGGATTGTTCCATCCTCAGACATAACGGGAGTTTATTCCGGTTTTGCGCAGCTAGGAGGCAAAATGAGCGGCCGCCCAATCTAGCTTTCTTAATCCTAGGGATTTCAAGCTGCCCTGTCCCGCCTGACCTCAACGTTCTGTCCGGTACATACCTAGTGATCAGGTTTCCCAGGTACATTGGAGCCTTATGCCAGAGGATGCGATGACAAATGAGAAGGGATTTAAACAGCACCCTTTTCTTGACTGGAAGCCAATGAAGAGCTTCAAGGGCTGATTGAGACGCTGCCCTTCTGGGTAGTCTCAAGATCAGACGAGCTGCCGCATTCTGCAGGACTTGTAGCCGTCCGAGATTCTTTTCTGGAGCACCCAGATATAGGACATTCCCGTAATCTAATCGGGAAGTAATAAGAGCGTGCGTCATGGTCTGCCTGGCCTCTAGTGGAAGCAGATCAAGTGTTTTGTTGAGGGTTTTTAAAACACTGAAGCATTTCCCTACTAGCCGGTGGATGTGGCCTTCGTAAGAGAGGGCCGAATCCACCCAGACTCATAGATTCTTAGCCTCTAGACAGGGTATAGAGGTGGGGCCTAAACATTGTGGCCACCAATCTGCGGTCCAGCAAGATTTGTCTCTGCCAACCACTATCACCTCGGTTTTGGCTCCATTCAACTTTAAGCAGTTTTTATTCATCCAGGAGGCAAGCTACTGCATGCATGCCTTAAAGTTGGAAGCCTCGGCCGAAGGTGCTTGGGATAGGGAGATCAGCAGCTGAGTGTCATCAGCATACGATACTAATTCCACTCCAAACGCCTGCACCACCTCAGCCAGGGGGGACAAGTTGAGGTTGAACAGAGTGGAGCTCAGGGCACATATAACATTAACATTAACATTACTGACTCGTACCCAATACTCTATCCTTAGAGGCGTTAGCATGCTTTCCGATGGGAAAATAATAATTTATGGTGATATGTTATCAGAGTGTGACTCTAATTGCACAAACCTACACCTCCTGGGGTCTCCCTTTTTCTTTTGGATGGTTGTTAGATTCTAGAGTCTATACTTCACTATTATAACATTCAGATGATGTTGGTTTGCTGTTCCGGATGGTTAGCTCTCAGACAACACTTGTTTGTGACGTAGGACATAGACTCTTATGGACCGTTCCTCTATACTTACTTGTTCGTCTGCTCTTCTGCCTATGAGGTAACTCTGATGAATAGGGAACGTTATTGACAAATGACGTACCTTTCCATTACATCTATATACCTATACAGGTGGAAACTACACCGTCGGTCAATTCCAAATTGGCTTCAGGTTATTGCCTTTCTTATGCCTTGTGGAGATTTGTGGAATATAGCCCAATTTTGAGTTACTAATTGGCCACTTATTTTAGATTATAGATCGGTGCACGTTCTACGATGAATCTATTAAGACTTTATTGACGGACAGCTTACAACAACCACGTTTCCGATATCATCACAGGGTATTACCAACTTTAAAGTGTCATTTGTCTCAATTTTCTTGTGGCTCTGACCCTAGACTTTTAATCAGTTGCATGTAGCCTTGTTGCATGGTCTTTTTCTAGTGATTCCCTCCCCTGTTGCAACTACACAGCCTGTCTATCGAATTATTCATTATTCGGGTGGCCCTCCTCTATGAGATTCATCATTATTTAACGAAATGCCTGTTCTTGAACGAATAATTCTGGTTAATACGATTTTCTGATCCTCTCAAATTCCGAAAATAACTCTTTGTTTGGCACTATGGTGGGTGAGGGTTTTGTTTCGGTGTACTGCAGACACACTCTGATTTACTCAGATTCCAGTAATTACTCCCAGCCTGACACATTGGTGGGTGACGGTTCTGTTTCAGTCCACGTTAGATCATTTCGTGATACTATGTATTTGAAATTACAGCCCTGAAGAAGTCGAGGTATATAATACTATACGACGAAACACGTGTTGGTTGTTTCAAGATGTAATGTTGAAGAAACCTACCATTATAACGTGGATTGTATCAGTATGGATTACTGACTGTAATAGGAATTTGGATTGAACCTTGATCCTGAACTGGTGTCTATGGATTAAAAGTGGACTAATATTACACTTGTAATGTGTGCTTGCAAAGGACCTCCGTTGTTGCTTTGCTCTCTTTTTTGAAGGGACAATTAAGGATAACATTCCTCTCCTAGTAGTACCACTTGACTAATTGTGTAATACACTTCCCGATATGGACTGCAGAGTGCCTTCTGTTTGTGTCTATACCTGGTTGCCAATTCTGTTTTTCCATGCAGTAAAATGAGGCTAGGATAGAACAGGGTGGTTTGTTTGAGCTTGAAGTGGATCATGCAAAGAAGGTCTTTCAGGAAACTTGGTGACTGGAGATAGGTGGGTAAGTGATGTGGGACCCTGTACTATACATTTAATGCGGAGCCACACTCCTTTTCAAAGCACAGAATCCTGTTTCCATGACTACCATTAAGGCATTGTAGCAATGCACTAGAATATCAGTTGGTGAATGAATGTTTGCCACTGACATCTGATGGGATCTCTAGGTCACATGTCCTGATATATTTCGTGATTTCGTGGGGGTATTTGTAAAGCGCGGCGGTCGCTCCGGAAGGAGCATCATGGCGCTTTGGATATAGGAGGATGGCAGAGAAAGCTTAACCTTCCTTTGTGCAGAATTACGTTTTTGTGTTCAATAAAATGATTTCTCTTGTTCTGCAAATAAAAACACTAGGCTAGACAGCACTTTTTGTGTCTGTGGCACAACGGTTTATGTTCTAAGTCTCCAATTTAGGCTACCTCAACTGAGAAGCCTTTCACCCTCGTGACCCCGAGAGTGAAGTGTGGAAGGGGTGTACTTAGTGCCCAGTTTGGATACCATAGTAGGGCAGGCCCTCGACCTCAGTGGTGAAAGGTGGGAACCAGCAGAGCTGGGGCCCAATAGCCATGTTTGCCCCGTGGAACCCTCAGCGGGGTCTGGTATGTAGCTTTATAGCTCTCTAAGTAGCAGCAGATATTATACATCTGAGTGGCCCTCCTTTAGCTCTACTTCGGAAGGATGAAAGGCTCAGTCAGCTTTATCAGGAATTAAACCAGCAGATCTACAGAACAAAAGCATCAACCCTAAAAGCTATTTTACCTTACTTAGGGATCTATTGAAGAATGCAAGTTTTTTAATTGATGTTACTGGATAAACTTAAAAATAGCAATTCATGTGTATGTTGCCTTAATGCGCTTGTAAATTTCCGTTCAGGTTCCTACTCTTATCTCTTATTTTGTGATCTGCCTTTGATAGTTTGAATGGTTAGGGTCGTGTGTTTTTTTCTCCATGACCTAGGCTTCTTGCGGTCATGTGAGACTGTGCTGGTTTCATGCTTCGGATTTGATGATAGTGAGCAGCGGATTTGCAAATCAGGCAAGTTTGTACCAGGGAGGTAGTCTCAAGGGGGGAAATTGATGTTAAATACAATTAACGAGCGACCACTGGCATGTTAAATGCCTAGACAAACACAGACCGAGGCAGGTCAACATTCAGGAAGTGCTGCTGCTGCAGGGCTATTAAGTGCCTGTGATTCCTGTAGGAACAGAACTTGTCACATGGCTTTGTAAACTCGCCCCCCCCGCCCCCACTCGCCCCTGCCCTGTTTGACATTTGTTAGCCTGGTTTATCGAGCCGCATTGGACAGTCTGTGAGCCAATGGTCTTTTTTTGCCTGCTGTGCCACGTCGTAAAGCAGTGCTTAATTTGTAAAACAATAAATGCCAGGGACCTCGTCAGGAGGCTACCTCAGCGCGCACAACCCATCCCCCTGCTATGCTGCCAATGACAGTACAAAGACAACTACTAACCATCACACTCCTACAGGTGTGACAATTCAGACTATTTAAGGCCCCAAAGCTATAAGAATAGCTTAGGCGCACGGTATTAGTAATTTTGAATGATTTTGAATTAGTAAACATCTTTTTGGTGCTCATCTCCAAATCAGACAAACAGCACCACCATGTGACAGACTGTCGTAAGTGCTCTGTTGACAATTAAATGCTGGTGCCGAGCACCCGTAACCACTGGCACAAAATAAGCACTGCCAGACAGGGAGCTTTTGGTGCCATAGGGCTCACTCTGCACTTCACTGATAAAGCACATGCAGGAAAAACCCACCTGGGGCTGTTTTTTTCTCAAGCTGTACCTGACTGGTGAAGCTCCACAATGCAGAACCAGGTCTGGGGTTCCTTTTGTTCCTATATAGAGGGGACATCACCCAACAGTTTAGGTTGGAATTTCATACTGAATAGGACCATAGAAGCTTGCATAAAATGTCTCTCGACTGACATGGGTAGCAAAAAACAATGGGTGGAATGCACATGTGGTATGGCATTGAGGTAAAGGGCAGACGAGAAGGGATTTGAATAAAAGTACCAGGAGCTAGCAATAAATTGCACATTTGCAGTAGGAAAGTGATGGGCAGGAGACTGGGAATTGGGAGGGAAGGAGACACAGTGGAACTAAAAGGAGTGCAAAGGGGGAAGAAAGAAGGGAGAACCACTGATTTCCCCAAAGGAAAACCAAGACAACAATTAATCACTTTCATTTAAAAGGTATTTTGCCAAGTACATTTAATAGCGTTGAAAATGCAAAAGAATAGGTTTAAGTAAATTCTGTTTCCTTTCGTTATTTCGTTGTTGTT
Source organism: Lissotriton vulgaris (assembly GCF_964263255.1). NCBI lineage: Eukaryota > Metazoa > Chordata > Amphibia > Caudata > Salamandridae > Lissotriton > Lissotriton vulgaris. The sequence continues at coordinate 258,703,934 of NC_141695.1, forward strand.
GGATAAGTTACCTAGACTGAAGTAGAAGAACTCTGGACCACTAACAACAGTGACATAAACAGGGCCCTATAACAAACAGCCAAAGGACTTATGCTGCTCATTGAAGGGTGGGAGAAGGACTGGGGGCCACCAGATGTAGACTGTAAGGAGTGTGACATATGGAATTTGAGATAGTGACAGGAAGAAAGGAGATAGATGGCTCGAGGGCAATCAGCAGGAGGGAGGTATATCAGCTGTTGGCTATCAGCAAGAGGGAGGCAGGTGGACTGAGAGTTGCCAGCAGTATAGTGGGAGACAGACTAAGGGCTACTGCATTGGGAGAAATGGACTGAGAGCTACTGTTAGACCTGCCATTCTTGGCCTACTTTTCCATCTAACTTTTTGCCTTCAACTCCTCTGTTTTTCTGACTTCGATTTCAGTTGCCTTAGGACTCTGCACAAGTTACCCCTGCTAACAGTGCTAAAGTGCTTGTGCTTTCTCCTTGAAACATGGTAGAATTGGCTTATACGCAATTGTAATATTTAATTTACTTGTAAGTCCCTAGAAAAGTGGCACTACCTGTGCCCAGTGTCTTTAAATTAAAAGCTACTAGTGGGCCAGCACCACTGATTGTGCAACTCACTTAAGTAGGCCTTTAAACATGCCTAAGGCCTGCCATTGCAGCCTCTGTGTGCAGTTTGAAACTGGCATTACAACCTCGCAAAATAAACCTCTTGCCAGGCCCTAACCTTCCCTTTAATACATATGTCACCCTGAGGGTATACCCTGACAGCCCAGGGTGCAGTGTATTTAAAAAATGGGACATCTAAATTTTAGTTTTACATCTCCTGGTATTGGAAAAACTCCTACATTCGTTTTTCACTACTGGAAGGCCTGCCTCTACCAAAGGATAACATTGGAGTTATCTTATTACATTTAATAAGTGATCATTTCCAAATGGGAATAGTTAACCAGTTCATGTTTGCTGTGTTTGGAACTGTAATGAAAAATCTTCTATCACAGTAAAGTCAGATGTTGAATTACAATTTTGAAAATGCAACTGTTTGAAAGTTGGAATTTTCCTGCCTTAGCTATTTAGTTCCTGCTGCCTGTCTCTGGGTCGCATGGCTGCATGTAAACTGACAACTGGGCTTTGTATATTTCCCCTAGACAGTCACACACACTAGAGAGCCTTGGGTGTGCCTGGATAGGCCATCACTGGCAGGATGAGAGGGTGGTGATGGGCATAGCCCTACTTATACTTGAATAGGTGGTGTCCTGCCTTAACACAGACGGCTGCACATCCCCTGTAGTCTGGAGACAGGGCAAGGAAGGCAGGAAACCTGTGCACATCAAAGGGACATCTCTAGAACCTTCTCCCACTTCAAAGGAGACACCTGGTATTAGATCTCAGACACCAACTCTTCAGTACACATCTGGACCTGTGGAGACACTGTCAGGAAAAAGGACTGCCACTCTGCTGGACTTTTACCCTGCTGGATTGCTGCCCTCCTACCTGAGTTCTAGGGTTTGGACCTGAACCCAGCACTCCACGGGCTAGTCATCTGGTCTACTATTCAGAGCAACGGGGACGTAACAGGCTCCCAAACTACCTAGCCCAGCACCCAGATCCAGCTGAAGAAACTCCTGACCCCCAAGTGGTGCCCCAACCCATTGTCAACTACACCTTGTCATTTGCAAAGTCGGGCAATGTGAAGTTCCATCACCCCGACCCTTTGCGCTACAGCTATGACCGTTCACGGGGAGTGCCAATGTGAAGCCCCAGCCCAACACTTTGCGGCAACAACAGGGCCTTCTCACTACAGCGACACCTGTCCGTGATGCCAGGCCTGCTCTTCGTGCGACATCAATGACCATCCACAACGCTTCCCTGCTACTCAAGGCCTCGTCCACTGTGAGCGGGACTCTTTATGCAGAACGGACTGAAAATCTGAAAAAGTTATGTTTTAGTAACACTAACCTGGTCCCTGAATCCAACCTGTGCTCGATCACTGTCACCCTGAACTTGTGATATTCTCCCAAACTTGCATGACCAGATAGCTGCAGGTGTAATTTTTCTTTGGCACCATTTTGACTTGAATCTTTAAACTTTCATATCTCTGATTCTACTAATTGGGATTTTGTTGTTTGGGTCTTGTTTTATTTATTACATTTTGCTCTATGTTTCTAAATGTTTGTGTATTTTTCTTGTGTTATGTTTTCACTTTATTACAGCTTGAAGTGTTACATAAATACTTTACACATTGCCTCTAAGTTGAGCCTGACCGCTCAGTGGCAAGCGATCAGAGGGTTGAGCGCAAAGTAATTTGGGGTTTGCTTGTGCCTCATCCTGATAAGGATTGTGGTTGCTATTTTTGCAGGGCTTTATCCCCCTCAACCAGTAACCCAATTTCTCACAGCTACTGATGGGCAGGAGGCAGATGGACTGAAGACTAGCAGCATGAGTGTGAGATATGCACTGAGAGATACTGAAAGGAGGGGCATCTTGACTAAGGGCAGAACGAATGAAAGGGAAGAAGAAAGGCTAAGACGTCCGGCAGGAGGGAGGTACATGGACTCAAGGTTTCTAGTAGGAGGGAGATGGACTGAGGGCTACTAGAAGGAGGGATGGAGATGGAGATGGACTGAGGGCTGCCAGCAGGAGGAAGAGGGTTGGACTCAGGGCTTCTAGCAGGAAGGAGGGAGATGAACGCGGGGCTACCAGCAGGAGGAAAAGAGATGGACTGAGGTCTACCAGCAGGAGGAATAGAGATGGACTGAGGGCTACCAGCAGGAGGAATAGAGATGGACTGAGGGCCACCAGCAGGAGGAATATCGATGGACTGAGGTTTACCAGCAGGAGGAATAGAGATGGACTGAGGTCTACCAGCAGGAGGAATAGAGAAGGACTAAGGGCTACCAGCAGGAGGAATAGAGATGGACTAAGGGCTACTAGAAGGAGGGATGAAGATGGACCCTGGGATTCTAACAAGAGGAAGAGGGTTGGACTCAGGGCTACCAGCAGGAGGAATAAAGATAGACTGAAGGCTAGCAGCAGGTGGAATATAGATGGACTAAGGGCTACTAGAAGGAGGGATGGAGATGGACCCTGGGATTCTAACAAGAGGAAGAGGGATGGACTCTGAGCTTCCAATAGGAAGGAATGAGATGGACTCAGGGCAACTGGCAGGAGGAATAGCCATGGACTGAAGTCTACCAGCAGGAGGAACCGCGATGGACTCAGGTAAACCAGCAGGAGGAATATAGATGGTCTGAGAGTTCCCAACAGGACAGAGGTGGTTGATCTGATATCTTCAAAAGGGAGGAAGAAAAGAGCACGGTTGATTCTCCTGGAACATAACAGTAAGCAAAGCAGTGCAACATTTATTGGAATCAAAAGGGGAACCTCGTGAAGTACAATAATAGCCATGCAAAGGACAAATATGGTAATTTGTCACAGCCGGATGGCCATTTTGTGCACCCCTGGGTAAAAGAAGGAACATTCTGTGCAGCAAAGCAATGTGGACGATCTCAGGATAACCTACGTTAATAGCGGTTAAGAGTCATATGAATGTCATTTACACTTCAAATAAAGAGCATTGCAGCATAGCCGGCTCCCTGGCTCATTTCCATCCCATGCATGGATTATTTTTAGCACCTGATGGTGAAGCCGGAAGTAAAACTACTCTGCATGTGAGACAATTGCCAAAGTGAAGGAGGTGCACGTTATTTTAAGCCAAAGAGTCAAACGTTGGAATAAATCGGACGCATCGTTGTGGGTTCTTTCGGGATCTCCACTCAGCGAGGCCCACCGCGGGCCCACAGCTGTGCCCAGGCGCTTCCTCTCATCTGGAAAGAGTGCTCCTAATCGGATTCCCTCCAGATGGCCAGGCTGCGGCAGGGCTGCCATGTGGCTGGAGATCAGCGAGGGCCTGCAATCAGACCTAATGTAAATTAAATCATCTTGATTGTGCATTCCCTTCCGCCAGCCCCTCCGCCCCGCGCGCCTCTCGAGCGGACTGGAGGGACCCCTTCTAAAGATCTGAGGTGCAGGGAAGGGGGTGGGGGCTAGAGGCCCAGGAACGCAGGCGAGCAGGGCTGGGTCCAACGCTAGCCAGCGGGGCATCTGTTTCCTACCATTTATGTACCTTTAGCAGGCAGACCGCCATTATAATCATTGCTAGAGGCGAACCAGCAATAGGCACTGAAGACAGACGTGAAGCCGGAAGCATGGATAATGAAAAAAGACTAAAGGGCGTAGAGGAAAGGACAGGCTGTATGTGAGGTGGTTGAATGATGCAATGAAGCACCACAATGTTATTGGGCGGCTGGTTGATGAGGTAAGGGGCATGAAGAATGTTACTGTGTGGCTGGATGATGAGGTAAGGGGCATGAAGAATGTTACTGGGTGGCTGGATGATGAGGTATGGGACAGGAAGAATGTTACTGGGTGGCTGGTTGATGAGGTAAGGGGCAGGAAGAATGTTACTGGGTGGCTGGGTGATGAGGTAATGGACAGGAAGAATGTTACTGGGTGGCTGGATGATGAGGTAAGGGACAGGAAAAATGTTACTGGGTGGCTGGATGATGAGGTAAGGGACAGGAAGAATGTTACTGGGTGGCTGGACGATGAGGTAAGGGACAGAAGGAATGTTACTGGGTGGCTGGATGATGAGGTAAGGGACAGGAAGAATGTTACTGGGTGGCTGGACGATGAGGTAAGGAACAAGAAGAATGTTACTGGGTGGCTGGATGATGAGTTAAGGAGCAGGAAGAATGTTACTGGGTGGCTGGATGATGAGTTAAGGGACAGGAAGAATGTTACTGGGTGGCTGGATGATGAGGTAGGAGACAGGAAGAATGTTACTGGGTGGCTGGTCGATGAGGTAAGGAACAGGAAGAATATTACTGGGTGGCTGGATGATGAGTTAAGGAGCAGGAAGAATGTTACTGAGTGGCTGGATGATGGAATACGGAGAATCTTATAGAGGGGCTGAGTGATAAAGGAAGGGACAGCAGACAATATTAATGCCAAAAGGAGTTGGCCAAACGGCTAAGGCGGTCAACCTCGAATCTGGGGAACCGGGTTCGAGTCTCGGCAATGACGCTGAACATCCTGTGATTTTGGCAAATCACTTAACCTCCCTGTGCCTAACAAAAAGGAATGTGTCCTCATGTAATGCAACTGGTGCTATGTAAAGTGCTCAGATACCCGATACCGGGTCAAGTTCGCGCTACATAAAACTCAGTGAAAAAGAAAAAAAAATGTGGGTTGAGCCTTGCAGTGAAGGACGGGCAGAGAGTGTTATTCGATGGCCGGTTGATGCAGTAACATAAGCATAGAGACAGTAACTGGAGGGCTGGTTGATGCATAGAGACAGTAACTGGAGGGCTGGTTGATGCAGTGACGTAAGCAAAGTGACTATGACTTGAGGGCTGGGCGATGCAGTGTCATAAGCATAGAGACAGTAACTGGAGGGCTGGTTGATGCAGTGACGTAAGCAAAGTGACTATGACTTGAGGGCTGGGTGATGCAGTAACATAAGCACAGAGACTGTAACTGGAGGGCTGGTTGATGCAGTGACATAAGCACAGAGACTGTGACTTGAGGGCTGGGCGATGCAGTGACATAAGGATAGAGACTGTAACTGGAGGGCTGGGTGATGCAGTAAGATAAGCACAGAGACTGTAAATGGAGGGCTGGGCGATGCAGTGATATAAGCATAGAGACTGACTTGAGGACTGGGCGGTGCAGTAACATAAGCAAAGGAGACTGTGACTGGAGTGCTGGGCGATGCAGTGACATAAGCATAGAGACTGTGACTGGAGGGCTGGGCGATGCAGTGACATAAGCACAGAGACTGTAATAGGAGGGCTGGGCGATGCAGTGACATAAGCACAGAGACTGTAACTGGAGGGCTGGGTGATGTAGTAACATAAGCATTGAGACTAACTGGAGAGCTGGGCGATCCACTAACATAAGCATCAAGACTGTAACTGGAGGGCTGGTTGATGCAGTGACATAAGCACAGAGACTGTGACTGGAGAGCTGGGCGATGCAGTAACAAGCATAGAGACTGTAACTGGAGGGCTGGTTGATGCAGTGACATAAGCATAGAGACTGTAACTGGAAAGCTGGGCGATGCAGTGACATAAGCACAGAGACTGGGACTGGAGGGCTGGGCAATGCAGTAACAAGCATAGAGACTGTAACTGGAGGGCTGGTTGATGCAGTGACATAAGCACAGAGACTGTGACTGGAGGGCTGGGCGATGCAGTGACATAAGCACAGATACTGTAACTGGAGGGCTTGGTGATGCAGTAACATAAGCATTGAGACTAACTGGAGGGCTGGGCGATGCAGTAACAAGCATAGAGACTGTAACTGAAGGGCCGGTTGATGTAGTGACATAAGCACAGAGACTGTGACTGGAGGCCTGGGCGATGCAGTAACAAGGATAGAGACTGTAACTGGAGGGCTGGTTGATGCAGTGACATAAGCATAGAGACTGTAACTGGAGGGCTGGTTGATGCAGTGACATAAGCATAGAGACTGTGACTGGAGGGCTGGGCAATGCAGTGACATAAGCATAGAGACTGTGACTGGAGGGCTGGGCAATGCAGTAACACGCATAGAGACTAACTGGAGGGCTGGTTGATGCAGTGACATAAGCATAGAGACTGTTACTGGAGGGCTGGGCGATGCAGTGACATACACACAGAGACTGGGACTGGAGGGCTGGGCAATGCAGTAACAAGCATAGAGACTGTAACTGGAGGGCTGGGTGATGCAGTAACATAAGCATAGAGACTATAACTGGAGGGCTGGTTGATGCAGTGACATAAGCACAGAGACTGACTGGAGGGCTGGGTGATGCAGTAACAAGCATAGAGACTGTAACTGGAGGGCTGGTTGATGCAGTGACATAAGCATAGAGACTGTAACTGGAGGGCTGGGCAATGCAGTGACATAAGCACAGAGACTGGGACTGGAGGGCTGGGCAATGCAGTAACAAGCATAGAGGCTAACTGGAGGGCTGGTTGATGCAGTGACATAAGCATAGAGACTGTAACTGTAGGACTGGGCGATGCAGTGACAAGCATAGAGACTAACTGGGGAGCTGGTTGATGCAGAGACATAATCATAGAGACTGTGACTGGAGGGCTGGGCAATGCAGTAACAAGCATAGAGACTAACTGGAGGGCTGGTGGATTCAGTGACATAAGCACAGAGACTGACTTGAGGGCTGGGCGATGCAGTAACAAGCATAGAGACTGTAACTGGAGGGCTGGTTGATGCAGTGACATAAGCACAGAGACTGACTGGAGGGCTGGGCGATGCAGTGACATAAGCACAGAGACTGTAACTGGAGGGCTGGGCAATGCAGTGACATAAGCACAGAGACTGGGACTGGAGGGCTGGGCAATGCAGTAACAATCATATAGACTGTAACTGGAGGGCTGGGTGATGCAGTAACATAAGCATAAGTCAAGTCAAGTCAAGTCAGAAATTTATATAGCGCGCTACATACCCAGAGGGTCTCAAGGCGCTTGAGGAGGGGAAGGGAGTTATTTGTCGAATATCCAGGTTTTAAGTTGCTTTCTGAATGCTAGGTGGTTCTGTGTGAGACGTAGGTGGGTGGGGAGTGAGTTCCAGGTTTTAGCTGCGAGGTAGGAGAAGGATCTACCTCCCATGGTGGTTTTATTGATGCGAGGAACGGTAGCAAGGGCTTGGTTGGAAGATCGTAGCTGGCGAGGGGGGGTGTAGAAGGAAAGTCGTGTGTTGAGGCATTCGGGTCCAAGTTCGTAGAGTGCTTTGTGAGCATGGGTTAGGAGTCGGAAAGTAATCCTCTTATTGACGGGGAGCCAGTGGAGGTTTTTCAGGTGGCTAGAGATATGGTCTTTACGTGGGATGTCTAGTATGAGTCTGGCTGATGCGTTCTGGATGCTTTGGAGTTTTTTCTGGAGTTTTGCGGTGATACCGGCGTATAGGGTGTTTCCGTAGTCCAGGCGGCTTGTAACCAGTGCATGGGTGACTGTCTTTCTCGTTTCGGTGGGGATCCAGCAAAATGTTTTTTTGAGCATGCGGAGGATGTTGAAGCATGAAGATGAGACTGCGTTGACTTGTCTGTTCATCGAGAGAGAGGAGTCCAGGATGACGCCCAGGTTTCGTGCGTGGTCCGTCGGGATGGGTGCTTTTCCAAGGGCCTCTGGCCACCAAGAGTCGTCCCAAGCGGAGGGGGAGGTGCCTAAGATAAGGACTTCTGTTTTGTCTGAGTTCAGTTTCAGACGGCTGTGCTTCATCCACTCTGCTACTTCTTTCATGCCTTCATGTAGGTTGGTTTTGGCGGTGTTGGGGTCTTTGGTGAGTGATAGGATCAGTTGGGTGTCGTCTGCATAGGAGATGATGTTGAGGTTGTGTTGGCGAGCGATGGTCGCGAGGGGGCTCATGTATACGTTGAAGAGGGTGGGGCTGAGTGAGGAACCTTGGGATACGCCGCAGATGACTTCAGTGGCCTCGGACTTGAATGGTGGGAGGCGGACTCTCTGGGTTCTTCCGGTGAGGAATGAGGTGATCCATTCCAGTGCTTTTCCTTGGATCCCGATGCTATTGAGGCGTTGTAGGAGAGTGATATGGCAGACTGTGTCGAAGGCTGCGGAGAGGTCGAGGAGGATGAGGGCGACTGTGTCTCCGTTGTCTAGTAGAGTTCGAATGTCGTCTGTTGCTGCGATGAGAGCGGTCTCCGTGCTGTGTTTGGCTCGGAAGCCGGACTGTGAGGAGTCGAGGGATTTGTTGCTTTCGAGGAAGGCGGCGAGCTGGTTGTTGACGGCTTTCTCGATGACTTTGGCCGGGAATGGTAGGAGCGAGATGGGGCGGTAGTTTTTGAGTTCGGTGGGATCCGCTGTGGGTTTTTTCAGAAGGGCGCTGAGTTCGGCGTGTTTCCAGCTTTCCGGGAAGGTGGCGGAGTTGAGGGAGCAGTTGATGACGTCTCGGAGGTGTGGTGCTATGATGGAGTCTGCTTTGTTGAAAATGTGGTGAGGACATGGGTCTGTGGGGGATCCTGAGTGGATGGAGTTCATCAGGCGGATGGTGTCCTCGGTGGAGATTGGGTTCCAGTTATTAAGGATGTACGAGGGGGGTGCAGGTATGGCAGAAGATTGGGTGGGATGGTCTCCGGGTTGGATGTCGAAGCTGTTGTGGATGTCTGCAATTTTGTTGTGGAAGAATGAGGCTAGGGAGTCGCAGAGGGCTTGAGAGGGGGTGATGTCGTTGGAGTTGGCTGAGGGGTTGGTGAATTCTTTGACGATGTTGAATAGTTCCTTGCTGTTGTGGGCGTTGTTGTCTAGTCGGTCTTTGAATGCGGCTTTCTTGGCAGTCCGGATCAGTTGGTGGTGTATGCGGGTGGCGTTTTTGAAGGCGTCCCTGGTGCTGGTGTTTGGGTCTTTTTTCCAGGCCTTCTCCAGGGAGCGACAGAGTTTCTTGGATTTCTTAAGATCATCATTGAACCAGGAGGCGTTTTTGCTGCCAAGTTTGATTTGACGTTTTTTCAGGGGTGCTAGGTTGTTGGCGCTGTTGGATAGCCATTGGGTGAGGTTAAACGCTGCTTGGTCGGGGTTTGAGGAGTGGGCAGGTGGGTTTTGAAGAAGCGATGAGGAGATCTGGTCGATGGTGATTTTGTTCCAGTTTCTTCGTAGAGTAGGTTGAGGTCGGTTGTGAGTGGTGGTTTTATTGTAGAAAAAGTGTACGCAGCTGTGGTCCGTCCACTGGAGGGTGGTGGTGTGACTGAAGGAGACATGTTTGCTGGAGGTGAAGATGGGGTCGAGTGTGTGACCTGCGACGTGGGTGGGCGTAGAGACAAGTTGTTTGAGTCCGAGGTTGGCGAGGTTGTCCCGAAGGGAGGTGGTGTTGCTGTCGTTGCTCTTTTCCAGGTGAAAGTTGAGGTCTCCCAGTAGGATGTATTCCTCGGAGGGGAGGGCGTGTGGGGTGATGAAGTCGGTGATAACGTCGCTGAATTTTGCACGGGGTCCTGGAGGCCTGTAGAGGAGAGTGCCTCTGAGTGTGGTCTTGGGGTCGGTGTGGATCTGGAAGTGAAGGTGTTCGGCGCTAGCTAGGTTGACGTCTGAGCTGGTTGAGATGCGGATGGAGTTCTTATGGACGATAGCGATGCCTCCTCCTGTTTGGTCGATGCGATCCTTACGGATGATCTTGTATCCTTCCGGGATGGCAATGGTGATGTCAGGGGCTGATGAGGCGTTCATCCATGTTTCTGTCAGGAAGGCGACGTCGGGAGAGATGGTGTCTAGTAGATTCCAAAGTTCGATGGCGTGTCTGTGGACTGAGCGGGTGTTGAGCAGGATGCATTTTAGGTGGTTGGTGTCGGGTCTCTGCTTGGTGTCGGTGGATGAGGAGTTGGTTTTGGTGCCGTCGAACTTGCAGGAGTTGCATGAGAAGGGTCCATGGGTGTGTCCAGGAGCGGCTTGGACGCAGTTGGGGGAACGGCTGGGGTTAAGGGCTAGGAGGGTGGTGGCATCGTAAGTAATGCGGGGGAGGTGGGAGGTACGAGGGCCAGGGGGTCTGGCGCTGGGCGCGGTCCAGGCGCGGACGGGCGTAGACGGGCTTACCTTTGGCGCACCTTCGTCGCAACTGGGTCGCGACCGCTGCGCGTGAACGCTGCGCGGAAGCTCATCGGTCATATGTGGATAGTGGAAAGGGGGAGGGGCGAGGGCGGCTCAGCTGGGAGGCGGGGCGGGCTCACGAGGACGAGGACAACAACAATACAAACAAAATGGCAGCGGGGGGGGAGGGCAGAGCACAGCGCCGGGGGTAATCGCGTTTACAAGGTACAGTTAATGCAGCGGAAGCCAAGCGAAGCAGCGCTCAGGGCAGTGCACAATAAACAATTTAATGGAGGAATTCAGATTCTAAACGATACCACGTCTCGGCAAGCAGGTTGTGGAGCGACCTCTCAGCACCGGAGCGATGAGACTAACTGGAGCGCTGGTTGGTGCAGTGATAAGCATAGAGACTAACTGGAGGGCTGGGTGATGCAGTAACATAAGCATAGAGACTGTAACTGGAGGGCTGGTTGATGAAGTCACATAAGCACAGAGACTGACTGGAGGGCTGGGCGATGCTGTAACAAGCATAGAGACTGTAACTGGAGGGCTGGTTGATGCAGTGACATAAGCATAGAGACTGTAACTGTAGGGCTGGGCGATGCAGTGACATAAGCACAGAGACTGGGACTGGAGGGCTGGGCAATGCAGTAACAAGCATAGAGACTGTAACTGGAGGGCTGGGTGATGCAGTAACATAAGCATAGAGACTAACTGGAGCGCTGGTTGATGCAGTGATTAGCATAGAGACTGTAACTGGAGGGCTGGTTGATGCAGTGACATAAGCATAGAGACTGTGACTGGAGCGCTGGTTGATGCAGTGATAAGCATAGAGACTGTAACTGGAGGGCTGGGTGATGCAGTAACATAAGCATAGAGACTAACTGGAGCGCTGGTTGATGCAGTGATAAGCACAGAGACTGTGACTGGAGGGCTGGGCAATTAAGTAACAAGCATAGAGACTAACTGGAGGGCTGGGTAATGCAGTAACATAAGCATAGAGACTAACTGGAGGGCTGGTTGATGCAGTGATATAAGCACAGAGACTGACTGGAGGGCTGGGCGATGCAGTAACAAGCATAGAGACTGTAACTGGAGGGCTGGTTGATGCAGTGACATAAGCATAGAGACTGTAACTGGAGGGCTGGGCGATGCAGTGACATAAGCACAGAGACTGGGACTGGAGGGTGGGGCGATGCAGTAACAAGTATAGAGACTATAACTGGAGGGCTGGTTGATGCAATGACATAAGCATAGAGACTAACTGGAGGGCTGGGCGATGCAGTGACATAAGCACAGAGACTGTGACTGGAGGGATGGGCAATTAAGTAACAAGCATAGAGACTAACTGGAGGGCTGGGTAATGCAATAACATAAGCATAGAGACTAACTGGAGGGCTGGTTGATGCAGTGACATAAGCACAGAGACTGACTGGAGGGCTGGGCGATGCAGTAACAAGCATAGAGACTGTAACTGGAGGGCTGGTTGATGCAGTGTCATAAGCATAGAGACTGTAACTGGAGGGCTGGGCGATGCAGTGACATAAGCACAGAGACTGGGACTGGAGGGCGGGGCGATGCAGTAACAAGTATAGAGACTATAACTGGAGGGCTGGTTGATGCAATGACATAAGCATAGAGACTAACTGGAGGGCTGGGCGATGCAGTGACATAAGCACAGAGACTGTAACTGGAGGGCTGGGCAATGCAGTAACAAGCATAGAGACTGTAACTGGAGGGCTGGGTGATGCAGTAACATAAGCATAGAGACTAACTGGAGCGCTGGTTGATGCAGTGATAAGCATAGAGACTGTAACTGGAGGGCTGGGTGATGCAGTAACATAAGCATAGAGACTGTAACTGGAGGGCTGGTTGATGAAGTCACATAAGCACAGAGACTGACTGGAGGGCTGGGCGATGCAGTAACAAGCATAGAGACTGTAACTGGAGGGCTGGTTGATGCAGTGACATAAGCATAGAGACTGTAACTGGAGGGCTGGTTGATGCAATGACATAAGCATAGAGACTAACTGGAGGGCTGGGCGATACAGTGACATAAGCACAGAGACTGTAACTGGAGGACTGGGCAATGCAGTAACAAGCATAGAGACTGTAACTGGAGGGCTGGGTGATGCAGTAACATAAGCATAGAGACTAACTGGAGCGCTGGTTGATGCAGTGATAAGCATAGAGACTGTAACTGGAGGGCTGGGTGATGCAGTAACATAAGCATAGAGACTGTAACTGGAGGGCTGGTTGATGAAGTCACATAAGCACAGAGACTGCCTGGAGGGCTGGGCGATGCTGTAACAAGCATATAGACTGTAACTGGAGGGCTGGTTGATGCAGTGACATAAGCATAGAGACTGTAACTGGAGGGCTGGGCGATGCAGTGACATAAGCACAGAGACTGGGACTGGAGGGCTGGGCAATGCAGTAACAAGCATAGAGACTGTAACTGGAGGGCTGGGTGATGCAGTAACATAAGCATAGAGACTAACTGGAGCGCTGGTTGATGCAGTGATAAGCATAGAGACTGTAACTGGAGGGCTGGGTGATGCAGTAACATAAGCATAGAGACTAACTGGAGCGCTGGTTGATGCAGTGATAAGCATAGAGACTGTAACTGGAGGGCTGGGTGATGCAGTAACATAAGCATAGAGACTAACTGGAGCGCTGGTTGATGCAGTGATAAGCACAGAGACTGTGACTGGAGGGCTGGGCGATGCAGTAACAAGCATAGAGACTGTAACTTGAGGGCTGGTTGAGGCAGTGACATAAGCACAGAGACTGACTGGAGGGCTGGGCGATGCAGTGACATAGGCACAGAGACTGGGACTGGAGCGCTGGGCAATGCAGTAACAAGCATAGAGACTAACTTGAGGGCTGGGCGATGCAGTGTCATAAGCACAGAGACTGTGACTGGAGGGCTGGGCGATGCAGTAACAAGCATAGAGACTAACTGGAGCGATGGGCGATGCAGTAACATAAGCATAGAGACTAACTGGAGCGCTGGTTGATGCAGTGATAAGCACAGAGACTGTGACTGGAGGCCTGGGCGATGCAGTAACAAGCATAGAGACTGTAACTTGAGGGCTGGTTGAGGCAGTGACATAAGCACAGAGACTGTAACTGGAGGGCTGGGCGATGCAGTAAAAAGCATAGAGACTAACTGGAGCGCTGGTTGATGCAGTGATAAGCACAGAGACTGACTGGAGGGCTGGGCGATGCAGTGACATAAGCACAGAGACTGGGACTGGAGGGCTGGGCAATGCAGTAACAAGCATAGAGACTGTAACTTGAGGGCTGGGCGATGCAGTGTCATAAGCACAGAGACTGTGACTGGAGGGCTGGGCGATGCAGTAACAAGCATAGAGACTAACTGGAGCGCTGGGCGATGCAGTGACATAAGCATAGAGACTGTAACTGGAGGGCTGGGCGATGCAGTGACATAAGCACAGAGACTGGGACTGGAGGGCTGACCAATGCAGTAACAAGCATAGAGACTGTAACTTGAGGGCTGGGCGATGCAGTGACATAAGCACAGAGACTGGGATTGGAGGGCTGGGCGATGCAGTAACAAGCATAGAGACTAACTGGAGCGCTGGGCGATGCAGTGACATAAGCATAGAGACTGTAACTGGAGGGCTGGGCAATCCACTAACATAAGCTTCGAGACTGTAACTGGAGGGCTGGGCGATGCAGTGACATAAGCACAGAGACTGGGATTGGAGGGCTGGGCGATGCAGTAACAAGCATAGAGACTAACTGGAGCGCTGGGCGATTCAGTGACATAAGCATAGAGACTGTAACTGGAGGGCTGGGCAATCCACTAACATAAGCTTCGAGACTGTAACTGGAGGGCTGGGTGATGCAGTGACATAAGCACAGAGACTGTAACTGGAGCGCTGGGCGATGCAGTGACATAAGCATAGAGACTGTAACTGGAGGGCTGGGCAATCCACTAACATAAGCTTCGAGACTGTAACTGGAGGGCTGGGCGATGCAGTGACATAAGCACAGAGACTGGGATTGGAGGGCTGGGCGATGCAGTAACAAGCATAGAGACTGTAACTGGAGGGCTGGTTGATGCAGTAACATAAGCTTCGAGACTGTAACTGGAGGGCTGGGTGATGCAGTGACATAAGCACAGAGACTTTAACTGGAGGGCTGGGTGATGCAGTAACATAAGCATTGAGACTGTAACTGGAGGGCTGGGCGATGCTGTGACATAAGCACAGAGACTTTAACGATGCTGTGACATAAGCACAGAGACTTTAACTGGAGGGCTGGGCGATGCTGTGACATAAGCACAGAGACTTTAACTGGAGGGCTGGGTGATGCAGTAACATAAGCATAGAGACTGAAACTGGAGGGCTGGTTGATGCAGTGACATAAGCACCGCGACTGTGACTGCAGGGCTGGGTGATGCAGTGAAGGGAAATAATCTTATTGGAGGGCTTGTGGATCCTGTACAAAAATACAGAGAATGATGCTGGACGGCCAGGTGTTGCAGTAAGGAAGTGCGGTGAACGTTAGTAGAGAGCTTGGTGATTGTGTAAGGAAGTAAGGAAAATGTTAGTACGCAGCATGTTATTGGAGGGCTGGGTGATGTATTCAAATAAAGTAAGAATAGAGAGTGCAGCATGGAAGCTCACAGGAGCTTTCGTTGGACCAATGTCACTTCCCCAGTGATGGACTTCAGGGTTCTTCCCTTAACCCCACTCTTTTCAAAATCTCCATTGACCTACTTATTGCTCTAATGATGTTCTTTGGTAGCTTTCGTTTTCCTATGTGAGTACCAACCACAATAATACTTGGCTATTGACAACCGCTTGGTTCGAAGAGTGCATTACCCCCTCATGGGTCCTCCCCGTCCCAGTCCTAACAACGTGAGGCAGTCCTGCCTCCACCCAGCCAATCACAACGCCAGTATTCAAAAGTTACATAAGCCCCTCCCACCTACCGCCATGCCTGTTTTTTTTCTGCTCCGACGGCTGTCGGAACGCTGGTGCTCCCGGTTCCTGTTTCTGTTTCTGGCTTTCTTCAGGACGGTGCCGTGAGTGTTTCATTTGCAGTTTTATGCTTCTGCGCTATTTTACTGTGTGAATTTCACAGGAGTATTTCATTTGCAGTTTTTTACTTCTGCATTGTTTCCTGTGGGTTTTTCTCTCTGTGCGGCTGCTCCGGTCCCCCGGTCTGCTGCGCTCCTGTTCTGGGGTCAGGGACTCTCCCCGTTCATGTGCTGGGCTGGGGCGGGGAGTTTTCGTGCTGTCCTGGCCCCGGGTCGTTCCGGCGCTGTGGTTCTAGTGCAGCGTCCGGCCCCCACGGTCATGGTCTTTTGACCTGGGGCTGTGGGTGGAGACTACAGGGCTGCCCATTGTAATTTTTACCGGTCTCACATTGTGTGATTTGGTGATTGGGGGCAGTGTTGCTTGGAGGTTGCTGGGCACTTCCTTTGTTGTGTGGTGAGTTCCTGTTTGGTGCGATTGCTCGGGTTCACTCACCATGTGTGAAGGGTCGTCTTCACCTGTGCCTGCCTGGCTGTTTCCATGCGGCATAGTTTCCAGGTTCTGCAGGTGGATACAATTTTGCAGATTCTGGGGCTGCGCTGAATACTGTGAAGGGCTACTGGTGGTCACGAGATCTTCCTGCCTATGCTGTCCAATTACCTGGGTTGATATAGTTTCAATCTGTGCTTTTCCACAGTTGTTGGTGTTAGCTGTCCTTATGCGCTGCCAGGGCCTACTTTCGTTGTCCTGAGGATAGGTCTTTATTAGGGTGATGCTGGGTTGTGGCCCTAGATCCCTGGATGCTGTGGGGTTTTCCGCACAGTTTGTTTACTCTGTGGTGGTTGACCTTTTCCTTCCATGTTGTCCTGTTGGATATCCTGTCTGATGCATGGCTTGCGGCAGATACGCAGGGTTTTTCCTCGTTTTCTGGGATGGTGGTTTCGCCTGGCGGACTTTGTCTCTCTTTCCTGCATTTCCATGTGTTGCTTCTTCTTTTGGGGTGCGTGCTGGCTCTTGTTCGGCCTGTACTTCACTTTTCCTTCTCATGGGTTGTGTGGAGTTTGGCTGTTTGCGGGCCTTCCTTCCTGTCTTGGCTTGATGGGTTGAGTCTTCTCCTCGGCTGACCTGGTCCTGGCGTCTTGGTCCACTGTCTGTTTTTCTGTGGCTCCTTGGCTTTTTGGCTCCCTCTACTGACAGTCTGTGTGGTGGTGCTCTGTCTTCCTCTCGGCCCTTTCGTGGTCGGGGGTGGGGGAGGCTGTGTTCCGTTTGGTTCCCGGCCTCTGTTGCGCCTACGGCTGCCCCTGGGTGTTGGTCGTCCAGGGTTTTGGGTATTGTTGTGCCCTGGGAGGGGGGTCTCTGTGACCTGGTGGTTGCAGTTACGTCTCTTTTTCTTTGGGTCTGTGTCCCACTCCTGGTGTTCATCTGGCAGTAGGTTCCCTGTCTCCGTTGCTGTTTTTGTTACGGTTTTGGGGGCTCGGATCCGTTGTTCCTGGCTTGTTGGTCCGGTCTGCTTTCCGACTGGTGGGTCCTGTCGGGCTTCGCTCTTGGTTTCCGGATTCCTTTCCGGGCTGTCCCCCTTTTTGGGCTGTTTTCACAGTTGCTCCGTTGTCCTTTGACCCGTGTTGCATTTACCTTCTTCTTTGGGCGTCCGTCTCTTTTTGTCTCTGGGCGCTGTTGTGCTGGTTCCGGTGGCGGAGCGGGCCAAGGTTCCTCTTCCTCTTTGCTCTTGGTCCTGGCGCCCGTTGGTTCCTTTCTGCACGGTTCTGTGTCCCGGGGCTTTATACCATTTGGTGCGGCTGGTCGGTTGTTCCCCTTGCGGTCTGTCATTCCCCTCTTCCTGGTGGGTGTTTTTTATTTTGTATTTTTTTTGGGCTTCCCTGGATTTGGGTGTTGTCTGTTTTTCACGTTCCATCCGTCTGGCTGGTCCGCGGTTCCTGCGGTTTGCTGTGGATGGGTTCCTTTCTCTGGTTCGGAAGTTGCCTTTCGGCCTCTCTCCTGTTCCCCTGTTTTTTTCCGCGGTGCTGGCTCCTGCTGTGCAGGTTTTTTGCTGGTTGGCGGTTACGCTTTGCTTGCACCTGTTGTTCTTTGTACTGCAGGGTCAGGTCTGGTCCATACCTGGGTGGGTGACCGCCTGGGGGGTGCTGTTGGCTTTTCCCTATGTGGCTTTTGTCCGGTTTCTGCTTCCACCCTCCTTGTGACTGTTCTGGCGATGGTGGCGTTGTGGCCTTGCTACGGTTCCTGGGGTTCGTTGTGGTTCTGGCCATTTTTCTTCTGGTTCCTGTTTGGGGCCTGTTCGTCACTTTGCAGGGGGTTGTTTTCACCCTCCGGCTCGGTTCTCTTCCCTGTTGGCTCTTTTGTGGGTCCTGCTGGGTCACCCTTCTGCCCTTTGAGGTTGGTTGCGGTTCCAGGAGGTGGTGGCTGCCTCCACGGCTGTGGTTCCTTGGGTTTGCCTGTTCCTCCTGTCCTTGGTGTTTCTTCCGATTGGCTCTTTGGGTCCTTTCCCGTGCAGGTTACATGGCTCTGGTTCCTCTCTCCCCTGTTCTGGTTCCTACTTTGGCCTGGTGGCTTTGCTCTCCCGACCTGGTGTTTGGGGTGCGTTTTCAGCTCCCTTCTCTCCTCTTGTTGTCCTTGGACGCCTGTCCTTGGGGTTGGGCGCCACGTTGGGGTACTTGGTGGCGGACGAGTTTTTTTGATTCGTGCTGGCCTTCCCGTGGCTATTTGCTGATTGGGCCTTCTTGGGGGGACCAGTTGCATGTCTCTGTTCCTGCTGGCTTCCATGTGTTGTTCCCACGACACTATGGCTCATTGGTGTGTCTCTGCCTCTGGTGGTTCGGGCTCCCGCAGCTCTCTCTGGGCCGAGTCTCCTCTGTGGGCTTTGAGTTTGTGTTCAGGACTGTCTGCGTTTTCGTTCGTGGACGCTGCTTGGGCCGTTTCCTCCTGTCATCTGTTTTGTGCCCTCTGTGCTCGCTTCGGCGGCGCATTTTCTTTGTTTGGTTCAATTTGGTGCGGATTTGCATGGCCCCTGCACATTTCCTTGGCCTTCGGGCTTTCTGTGTGCCTTCCCTCCTATTTCTCCTCCTGCATAGTCTGGGGATGTGATGGGGTTTGTGTAGGTGTCTGTATCGTTAACCTCTCTGTCTTTGATTTCTGCTCCTGCTGCTGCTGGCGGGGGTCGGGTTTGGCCGGACTTCATTGACTCCGGCTCCGCTTTTTGGTCCACAGCTGGTTTTTGCCCTGATGTCACTTGCTTCTGACGGCCTGGTTCTTGTGCGGCGGTGGTTGGCGTCTTTGGGCTGTTCCTCTGTGGTGGCTCGTGGCGTCCCGTTGTCACGTCGGCTTTCGGCCCTTGGGTGCTGTGGTCGTCCTTGGGGTTCTTTTTTCTCTTTGTGTTCTTCCCATTGGGTCGTTCCTGTGCTGGGGGATCCTACCTCTGTGTTGGATTTTCTCAGGACATTTTTTTTGCAGGGCCTTGCCCCTTCCGCTTTGTCTTCTCAGTGGGCGGCGGTTCGTGCTTGTCGGGGTCCTGGAGCCTCCTTGGTGGTTTTTGCCCCTTTGGAGAGTCGGTTTCTCCTAGGCTTTCGGCTTCGTCGGCCGGTCTCTCCTGTACTCGTGCCTTCTTGGGTTTTTGCCTGCTGTTTGGGGGGGGGGGTCTGATGTTGCCCCCTTTTGAGCTCTTGCTGGTGGCTGTCTTGTTCTGGTTGTCAGCTACTGTGGCTTTTTTGCTGGCCATCACCTCTGCTCGTCGGTTGGGTGCTTTGGGTGCTCTGCTCATTTCTTTTCCCTGTTGGGAGTTCCTGCCGGATTGGGTTGGTTTGTGGCTTGTTCCGGTCTTTCTGCCTGGGGGTTCTTCCCGTTTCCTTTGGCAGCTGGAGGTGTTTTTCCTGTTTTACCTGCTGCGGGGGTCCCTTGTTCCCCCTTCCTTGGTGGTTCGCTGGACTCTCCGGTTTTTCCCACCTTTGTTCCCTGGTGTTTTTCCATTTTCTCCTGCCCTGTTTGTCTCCTGTGGAGGTGTGGCTTGGGGGATATGGTTTTCCGGTTCTGAGGTTGGTCAGTGGGTGCGTTTGGCGGTCTGCCTGCCTTTTCGGTCCTTTGGGTCTGCCTCCTCAGTCTCTGGTGCTGGGTCGTTAGACACGTTCTGTGCCTGCTTCCTGGGCTGGGGCGGCAGGAGTTTTCTATCCGGGAATTTGTTGGGCGGCCACCCGCTGTCCCGTCTCGTATTTGTGCTACCTTCTTGGTTTGTTGTTTTGCATGCCTCTGCTGGCTGTTTTTCTGTTGGCGTCTTTGACTTTGCTGTTCATTGATCTTTACTGATTTGTACTCTGCATGGATCCCTGGTGTCCTGCGTTTTTTGTTGGTTCTCTGCTTGTGAGTTCCTCACGTTGTTAGGACTGGGACGGGGAGGACCCATGAGGGGGTAATGTCTTATTACTTACCGGTAATCTTCATTACCCCGATTAGGGTCCTCCCCGTCCCAGTCCTGTACCCTCCCGCCCTCCCGCTGTGTTTGTGTCGGAGTCTTGTTGATAACAGGCATGGCGGTAGGTGGGAGGGGCTTATGTAACTTTTGAATACTGGCGTTGTGATTGGCTGGGTGGAGGCAGGACTGCCTCACGTTGTTAGGACTGGGACGGGGAGGACCCTAATCGGGGTAATGAAGATTACCGGTAAGTAATAAGACATTACTTCTACTTCATTAAAACTGACGCAAATATAAACCAAATGTTACCTTGTGTTCCCGCAGAGCCCTGGGCTGCATTGGGATAAGAAGCGCTTGAAGGCGACGGCTCTGTGCAAAGAGGGCAGTTCATCTGTAACCAATGTGTGATAAAAGGTCAGAGACTAGTGCTCACGTTTTCTTGTACATTCCTTGGGGGAAGGGCAACGTTTTTTTTGTAATTGGATTTAAGAACACTGTGCGACTGTCACTTAATCTTTCTGGTCAGAAATGGTGAATGTCGTTTTAACCTGAATGTCTCTGGGTCTGTTTAGAAGTTAATTGTATATTATTGCTTCATAGCGACCGTGAGTGGACAGCGCGTGTGATAAACATTGGGCCACAAGAACCCTTTTATGTATTTTCTGAGGAAACCAAAAGGCTTCGATTTATCGCGTTTTTTGAAGCACTATTTAGTACCAGAAACTGTTTCGTAGCGCTTTCTTGTGTAAATGGTATTCTTGCACTTTGTGCTGAGGTCGCAGGGCTGTACACCTGAAGTAATGCACGTTTCTGTTATCTGGTCGGTTTTCAGCCGGGGTAGAAACTAGGAGTATAGCGCCTCTATGAACAGGGGAGCCCCATCAAGTTGCTGGGATTTTGGGCAGAGTCTGTCAGACCTGGAATACCACGGGTGAATTCAGAGTTATCATTTTAGTCTATTGCATTCTGTGAGTTGTAGTGGTAGCTGACAACCTTTGAAACGCATCGGTCGGGGGCAGAAGGGGGGCTATTACCTTGGTTTTGAAGACAATGGCTGGGAGTGGACATTGTCTCATTTGGTGTAACCCACTGCCACCCTTGTGTGTTCTTGTTTTTTTTTTAATGCCACCTTTATGTTTGTTCTTGTGGGTTGTTTTTTAAAGTTGCATTTTTGCACTTGCTGCTTCGCTCTCACTTATGCGAAGTGTGAAGTTGTGACGGAGCTGCTGGCCTTCGGAATATGAGAATTGTCTTCTGTTGATGGTGTTCTCATTTAACCAAATGTGTGATTCTGATCAAATTATTTGACTGCCAGGTGTTTTGAATTGCCAATGAGGAGAAACACTTCCAGGCGCTAGCTGGTACCCTCCCTTTGACTTTCGCCCCCTTCAGTCTCCCTATGGGCCTCAGAGCAGTGTCTGATCCTCTACACCTCCTGTGTAAATGCTCCGGTTACAATCAAATGTTCGCCATAAAACGCTCCACATCTCTTAGCAGTTAGGTGTGCGCTACTCAAAGATCTTAAAACCCCACAATTCAGTAAAATTATGCTCCCATCCACAGACACACACACACATAAACGCATATTTGGAGCCCCCAGTGCGTCCGACGCTGCCGGGGTCACTGTACACTGTCTGGGGTTAGAACACTATATGCTGGAATACAAAGGGGCAGCCTCGAACAGTGCAAACCCCTCACCTCCTTTTAAGGAACATTCCCACCAGCCCGGGTGAGAGCAGGTAGACCGATATGGGGCCGCAGAAGGTCGGGTCGGTGTATTTTCCATTAGAACCTCCACCTATTTGAGAGGTCGCTTCTGAGATTGTGTTCTAGTCGGAGATGTGGTGTTTTGCAAGCACCCCCCCCCCCCACCACAGCCCCACCGAGGTCTCCCTTACTGCGAGTGGGCGGTGGGGGGGGGGGGTTGGGGGGGGGGGGTAGGGATTTACAGAGCAGATCTTTATGTTTTTTTAATGTACCTTCTTGTGGAAACGCTTAACTGACAGCCTGATACTAAAAGCACACAGGTGGTATTAAAATTATGGTTTAGGAATCCTAACCTCATCATTTCTCCTTCGAATGTAGTCCCTTCTTAAAAAAGAATTGTGGGATTCTCCATCGGCTCCTGCTCTCTAACTCACATCTTCACTCTGATAGAGCACAAGGAAGCCAAATAAGTGTGTTTGCAGCACTATCCCCTCTTTCCTTTCTAAAGGCCAGGACATTCATAGTACTCTTTCTCACGCCTCTTCTCTCCATCCTTTGCTTTCATACTTCTCCACTTCATCGTCTCTTCCCTGCTCTCAGCTTTTGCTTCCATCCACTCCTTCAGTGCCCTGCTTTCATCTCCCCCTCCTACTGTTTCAATCGCATTTCTCCTCAACCTTTTTAAATTTCTATCCTTTTTTTATCCTTCATCTTCTTCCTCGTTTCAGCACCCTTCTTGCATCTTTCATTTCTTCCTTCGTTCCACCTTCACCTTTCTGTTTCACTAGCTCTTTTCCTTACTTCTTTTCCTTCTTCTCTTCTCTCCCTCTCACCCTTGTAATCCTTTTTGGATTTTCTCTCACCTCTCCCTAATATCCTTACTCGTTTCCTCACTCTTTCCTGCTCGCTCGCTCGCTCGCTTAATGTAATCAAAAAATTCTCCCTTTTATCTCTAAATCAGCAAGAGGAGACATGGTCCAAGCTCACATCATCTCACAGATGGTCTACTGTAATGCCTTTAGTGTAAAAGCACTGACACATCTTATTTACCATCTTAGCTATTACAGAATGCCACTGCAAGACTGGTTCAGGGGCGTAACACAGGCCCCCGCAACCCAAGCGGTGCAGGGGGACCCCTAGCTCCAAGGGGCCCCCTCGGCACTGCACTCTGTCCGAAGAGCTCCTGATTGAGGCGGGGATGGGACCTCTCCAAGTACCGTGCGGGGAGGCCCCCTCACTTTTCGTTATGCCAGTGGACTGGTTTGGAAGTGAGGAAGACACACTCCCATATTTAACAAGCATTAAAAATGCTATAGATCTCGCTAAGTTAAAGCCATTTGCTTTGCTATACAATACCATTAGCAAAGTAAATGGCTTTAACCTAATCAAAGGCGAGACCTATTGCATTTTCAATGCTTGTTCTATTCCCATTCAAATTAGGATCAAGCATAGGCAAAGGAAATAGCTCTCACTTATTAAACCTATTGGCTTTATCTGTCTTTTTTAGCCAAACTCACAGCTTGATGCCTGCTCTGCAGCATGGCAATAAAAACAAGAATTTGAAATGCAATAGGTCTCGCATTAGGAAAGTTTGAGCAATTGGTCTTGTAAATGACAACATTTTTATTTATGTGTTGGTTTTGAAAATAGCGAAATTAATAGCTTTGTCATTTACAATGCCAATACTTTTATCTTTTGCAAATGTGACACCTATAGCATTTGTAATGCAACATGTTTTGTATTTACGTGACTTAGATGTATTGATATTACAAATAACAATGGCTTTTAATTTTTTTTAATAGTTAATACTTAAATAAAAGTTATTGTTATTTATAATGGCAATAGCTTAAACTTTTGTATATAACTTTTGTGAAGATTATGTTCAGTGTATTTTATTGTGACGAAAATCCAAGAACAGAAGTGAAATATTAATATCTTTTAATGACATTTGTAATAAAGTTTGAAACATTGAGAGAACATATTTGAACCAGTTGTTGTTGAATGGTTGCACAGATTGATACTGTGGTGGCGCTGAGTGATGCTGTGGTAGCACATAGTGATGTTGTGGTGCCCCTGAGTGATGTTGTGGTGCTCCTGAGTGATGCTGTGTTGGTGCGATAGATAGCTAGAGTGAGGGCGATAGATAGATAGAGAGAGTGAGGGCGATAGATAGATAGAGAGAGTTAGGGCGATAGATAGAGAGAGTGAGGGCGATAGATACAGTGAGGGTGATAGAGGGAGGGTGATAGATACAGTGAGGGTGATAGAGTGAGGGCGATAGATAGAGTGAGGGTGATAGATAGAGTGAGGGCGATAGATAGAGTGAGGGCGATAGATAGAGTGAGGGCGATAGACAGAGTGAGGGAGATAGATATGTGTGGTTGGGTGTGGTTGAGTGTGGTTGTATGTGTATGGTTGTATGTGTATGGTTGTATGTGTATGGTTGTGTGTGTATGGTTGTGTGTGTGTGTGGCTGTGTGTGTGTGTGGCTGTGTGTGTGGTTGTGTGTGTG
This sequence comes from Lissotriton vulgaris, assembly GCF_964263255.1. Taxonomy (NCBI): domain Eukaryota; kingdom Metazoa; phylum Chordata; class Amphibia; order Caudata; family Salamandridae; genus Lissotriton; species Lissotriton vulgaris. The sequence continues at coordinate 258,728,179 of NC_141695.1, forward strand.
GTTGTGTGTGTGGTTGTGTGTGTGGTTGTGTGTGTGGTTGTGTGTGTGTGGTTGGGTGTGTGTGGTTGGGTGTGTGGTTGGGTATGGTTGTATGTGTATGGTTGTATGTGTATGGTTGTATGTGTATGGTTGTGTGTGTGGCTGTGTGTGTGGCTGTGTGTGTGGCTGTGTGTGTGGTTGGTTGTGTGTGTGGTTGGTTGTGTGTGCGGTTGTGTGTGTGGTTGTGTGTGTGGGTGTGTGTGGTTGTGTGTGTGTGTGGTTGTGTGTGGGGTGATGTGTGGTTGTGTGTGTGGTTGTGTGTGTTGTTTTTGGTTGTGTGAGATTGTATGTGAGATTGCGTGTGTGGTGTGGTTGTTTGTGTGGTTGTGTGTGCGTGGTTGTATGTGTGTGCGTGGTTGTATGTATGTGTGCGTGCAGTTAGAGAAGGATGTATGTGGAAGAGAGCAGCAGATCAGCACAGCAGAAGACAACAGGGAGTTAAAGAAGGAGGCGGTGGAAGAGAGCAGCAGATCAGCACAGGAGAAGAGAACAGGGAGTTAAAAAGGAGGCAGAGTGGAAGAGAACAGCAGACTGGTGCAGGAAAAGAGAACAGGGAGTTAGAGAAGGAGGTGAGTGGAAGAGAACAGCAGATTAGGACAGGAGAAGAAAACAGGGAGTTAAAGAAGGAGGTGGGGTGGAAGAGAGCAGCAGACCAGCACAGGAGAAGAGAAGAGAACAGGGAGTGAGAGAAGGAGGCAGAGTGGAAGATAGCAGCAGATCAGCACGGGAGAAGAGAAGAGAACAGTACGTTTTTTTTAAACTTTATTTTTGATTATGCAAAAAAAAAAAAACATTCCCCCCCAATTGTGGCATCATACAGAACCGTTTCATACAGGACGACAACCTCATTAAGGCACATTAGGGACAAAAACACAGCTAATCATCAGTCAGGCCTTGGGCTTGTAAAAGCAACCTGAGAACAGGGAGTTAGAGCAGGAGGCAGGGTGGAAGAGAGCAGCAGATCAGCACGGGAGAAAAGAAGAGAACAGGGAGTTAGAACAGGAGGAGGATGGAAGTGAGGGAGGGAGATAAATAGATAGATAGATAGATAGATAGATAGATAGATAGATAGATAGATAGAGTGAGTGAGTGAGTGAGTGAGTGAGGGCGATAGAGTGAGTGAGGGCGGTAGAGTGAGTCAGGTTGGTAGAGTGAGTCAGGGCGGTAGAGTGAGTCAGGGCGGTAGAGTGAGTCAGGGCGGTAGAGTGAGTCAGGGCGGTAGAGTGAGTCAGGGCGGTAGAGTGAGTCAGGGCGGTAGAGTGAGTCAGGGCGGTAGAGTGAGTGAGGGAGGTAGAGTGAGTGAGGGCGTTAGAGCGGTAGAGTGAGGGCGGTAGAGCGGTAGAGTGAGGGCGGTAGAGTGAGGGCGGTAGAGCGGTAGAGTGAGGGCGGTAGAGCTGTAGAGTGAGGGCGGTAGAGTGAGGGCGGTAGAGTGAGGGCGGTAGAGTGGAAGAGGGAGGGTGGTAGAGTGAGGGCGGTAGAGTGAGGGCGGTAGAGTGAGGGCGGTAGAGTGAGGGCGGTAGAGTGGAAGAGGGAGGGTGGTAGAGTGAGGGCAGTAGAGTGGTAGAGTGAGGGCGGTAGATGTGGTGGTGTTACCGAGTGATGTGGTGGTGTCCCCGAGTGATGTGCTGGTGTCCCCGAGTGATGTGCTGGTGTCCCCGAGTGATGTGCTGGTGTCCCCGAGTGATGTGCTGGTGTCCCCGAGTGATGTGCTGGTGTCCCCGAGTGATGTTGTGGTGTCCCCAGTGATGTTGTGGTGTCCCCGAGCGATGTGGTGGTGACCCCGAGTGATGTGGTGGTGACCCCGAGTGATGTGGTGGTGACCCCGAGTGATGTGGTGGTGTCCCCGAGTGATGTGGTGGTGTCCCTGAGTGATGTGGTGGTGTCCCCAAGTGATATGGTGGTGCCCCTGAGTGGTGCCCCCGGGTGATGTGGTGGTGTCCCCGAGTGATGTGGTGGTGCCCCCAGGTGATGTGGTGGTGCCCTCGAGTGATGTGGTGGTGTCCCCGAGTGATGTGGTGGTGTCCCCGAGTGATGTGGTGGTGTCCCCGAGTGATGTGGTGGTGCCTTTGAGTGGTGCCCTAGAGTGATGTAGTGGTGCCCCTGAGTGATGTGGTGGTGCCCCTGAGTGATGTGGTGGTGTCCCTGAGTGATGTGGTGGTGTCCCTGAGTGATGTGGTGGTGTCCCTGAGTGATCTGGTGGTGTCCCTGAGTGATGTGTTAGGGACACCACCAGATCACTCAGGGACACCCCCTCATCACTCAGGGACACCAACACATCACTCAGGGACACCGAGTGATGTGGGGGTGTCCATGAGTGATGTGGTGGTGTCCTAACGTGATGTGGTGGTGTCCTAAAGTGATGTGGTGGTGTCCTAAAGTGATATGGTGGTGTCCTAGAGTGATATGGTGGTGTCCTAGAGTGATATGGTGGTGTCCTAGAGTGATATGGTGGTGTCCTAGAGTGATATGGTGGTGTCCTAGTGTGATATGGTGGTGTCCCTGAGTGATGTGGTGGTGTCCCTGAGTGATGTGGTGGTGTCCCTGAGTGATGTGGTGGTGTTGTGAGGCATGCAGCAGTGTGAGGCGTGCAGCAGTGTGTGGCGTGCAGCAGTGTGTGGCGTGCAGCAGTGTGCGGCGTGCAGCAGTGTGAGTAATGCAGCAGTGTGAGGCATGCAGCAGTGTGAGGCGTGCAGCAGTGTGAGGCATGCAGCAGTGTGTGAATAATGCAGCAGTGTGAATAATGCAGCAGTATGCATCATTGTGAGGCGTGCAGCAAGCAGTGCGAGGCGTGCAGCAAGCAGTGTGAGGCGTACAGCAGTGTGCGGCGTGCGGCAGTGTGCGGCGTGCGGCAGTGTGCGTAATGCATCAGTGTGCAGAGTGTAGCAGTGTGAGGCATGCAGCAGTGTGAGGCGTGCAGCAGTGTGAGGCGTGCAGCAGTGTGAGGCGTGCAGCAGTGTGAGGCGTGCAGCAGTGTGCAGCATGCAGCAGTGTGTGACGTGCAGCAGTGTGTGGCGTGCAGCAGTGTGTGACGTGCAGCAGTGTGTGGTGTGCCGCAGTATCTCATGCAGCAGTGTGAGTAATGCAGCAGTGTGCAGCCTGCTGCAGTGTGAGGCATGCAGCAGCGTGAGGCATGCAGCAGTGACCCTCGAAAAAGTAGAGAGACTCGGTGGGGAGCCTTTTGGTTAGAGGTACTCGTGGGAAACAGGAGCCGAGGGGAGCCAGCCGAGCAAAGCGCAAGCTTTAATCTGCGCACTAAACTACCATACATACCTCTGGCTTTGAGTAGTGGTGACCTATGACCCGGCAGCATTGCAGTTGACTGGCTCGGATCATTTTAAGGAAGGCTTTCTTTGTGGCGATGCTAACTTATGTTCTTGTCGCTTGAAAGACACTTTCATGTTTTATGTTATTATAACTGTACTGGGGGTACTGCAAGCCCCCCTTTGTGTTTCGTGGAGTACACAGATTATTTTGGTTCATCACTGATGTGTAGTTTAACTGTGAGAGGCCACACCGCTTAGTGGCCTGCCACAGTCACGTGCTCTCCGGGTTTCAGTCTGTGATCATTAACGGCTGTTTATTAGACAAAGACACGCCGCGAGCTCTTGAAAGCATCAACGAGGGGGTGAAATTGAAGAAACATCATGGCGATTCCTACCTCCGTCCACATGCATTGGAGGGATGGGATTCTTTTTCTTTTTTAATATATTTATATTCGAGAAGAACATAGAGAAATGTAGCATTTGTGAAAAGTAGGCAGGGAATCATTAGGCTGTAGATCAGGTATTTACAAACACAAGCTCTTGGCATTGCTGTGGGGGGGTGGGGCAACACGTGAGGAACGGGGATGGGGGAGTACAGGGGGGAGTGAGGTGGTGGGAGGGATGGGCACGCCAGGAAGTAGAATGAGACGCAGGAACAAAACAAGCTCTTGGCATTGGTGTGGGGGGGCGGGCGGGAGCGCATTGCAATGAAGTCTGATGGCGGGGGCGGGGGAGCAGCTTGGGAGGCAGCATTCCATTGCGGTGCGAGGCTGATGGGTATGTGCACGCGCGTCTCACATGAGTGCATCACATGAACTGCACGTAATCCGTGCTTGTTCAAGAGTTTGTTTCACCTTCTATACCCTCGGCTATTTATCCCTGTGGGATAAAATAGCTGAGACCTAAAAAGCACAGTGACACGGCAATCTTGCCATTTTGTAGGCATGTGCAAGTGTTCAATTAGCATTTGCACACCTGCAAAAACATGTGGCTATTTTTTTACTTTTATTTATCCATCCAAGATGGATAAGGGACTGGAAACATGGCTGGCAAGGGAGGCGCAATGCAGCGATTGTGGGAAGCAACACGGGTAAAAAAGAGCAGCTGGCAACACAGAAGCGAAAGAGCACAACAGGAGTGTGGGTTTGAGAGAGAATCAAATGGGCGAGAGAGAGTAACGTCAAGTAGGGGGAGAAAAACACTCCAGGGAGGAAGCTTGAAAACACATGCACTCTCCATGAGTGTTTAAAGAAAATTAAAAGCTTGTTCCCTAAAAGCAAGCAGTGCAAGCATAAAAAACAGACATGTAAAGAGATGGTAAAGATGGTATGCTCCATAGAAGAGCTAAACTCACGATTGACAAGAAGGGAAATGAATAAGAAACAGGCACATGAGAGTAAGTGTAAAGCCAACCAATTGTATGCAGTGTGGGGGGCTGTATCCCCTGTATGCTGTCGATAAACTCACAATATGTGATATGTCTTTTGCAACCAGACAGCTTGGCCAGTCTGCTAAACTAGGCCTAAAAAGGAAGCACTAGTCTGCTGTCTCCACTGCTCATATGAGGATGAGGACAGTGAAGGGGGTGGCAAATAGTCCTTGGCTCATGAAATAAGTGGAGGCGGTGATGACCTCTAATAAGTCCGGCACAAATTAAGCAATGTTCATTACAGCGTTAGAAGGCTGCAGGGAAGGGAGGGCGGAATGTAACCAGATCAGTGGGTAGAAAGCAGACTGACATCATTATTAGATGCTTGGAGGGCAGACAGATGTAATTAGAAGATTGGAGACCGGAGTAAAACAAGTGTAAACGTGACCACATAGTTCCAGGATTTAGGAAGGTTAAAATGTATGTTTGGAAACTGTATGCAGAGGTTTTTCCAAATATAGGCTTTAATGACTGTGCAGGACGGTCCAGTCCCAGCCTGAAGGAAGGGACGGTCAAGTGGGAGGTCCAGCCTGCATATAAATACAGCGGGAAGATGGGCACAGACCGTCACAGTCACAGAGCGTCTTTTAACGCGAGGCTGAGGCGGGCCAGAGCACATTCGTTCTATCTGGATGAAAAAAAAAAATGGCGGCAGAGGAAAGCAGGAAACTGCGGGCCGGACACTGTTGAAGAGAAACCGTTTCATGTCACTGTTGACCCTCAGTGCCGCATATTCAATGAATACCACGAAAGGGGCCGCCATTCTGACGGCCAGCAGGCTTCGGTGAGCACTGCAGGATTCTTTGGAGACAGCTTTTAGGGCAGGTGGTCCCAGTAGAGCTCTGTCACCTTCTCAAGTTCTAGATACAATAACGCCATGCAGGGGTGGCAGAGAGAGAGAGAGAGGGAGGGGCGGGCGGGCTGTTTGGTAAGGGAGGTGCTCCAGGAGAGAGATGGATTAGAGAGCAAGGAGGAAGGGAGCGGGGCTGGTTTAGACATTTTGCCAGGGGCTGGTTTTGTTTTCCAGCCTGGCCTTGGCAGCAAAGGATCATTCACTACAGCCCTGCCAGTCCGCGCCTGCGCCAGGCAGACCTCATTCTACCAGAGTGCCCTCTAAGATGCGTCCGAAGACGAACAAGGTGCTGGGAATTAGTGTGGGCTCCTATATTGTGGGATACAACCCCACTACAGTTGCCGTGAGGTGAACGGCCAGCGTTCTTCTTCGGTCCCAGCACCTACTCCAGCACTGCCGTGAGGGAAACGGCCATCGTGCCAGCAACATCCAGGACGCCGCGTGGGCTGGGACTCCATATCCCAGGTGACCCGGCGGCTGTGGCGCGGGACTGACATCACAGGAACGCCCGGAGGCGCGTTAAAGACCGGAACGCCTCTCGCAGCCGCGAGTCGCGCGGGGGAGCTGGCCGGGAGAAGCCCGGGACAAGGGCGGGACAGTCTATGACAGTCATAGACAGGAAGAGTCAGGGCTGGGCCATACCCCCTGGCAAAAACTGTGTCTTGGAGACCAAAGACATTTGTATCCGGTAAAGTGGTGACCTTAATTATTGTTATATTCTTGTTTGTACTGCATCAGATACTCATTAGACTTCGCATTTTTAACCCCAGTTGTATAAACCGAGGCTATAGATTAAACCATGCCTAGTGGCACAAAGGAAAAATTTACATCGGGGGCTGGCTCTATTGATAATTACCTTGTGAAAATGGTTAATAAAATAAACAACGACAGGAGGGCCTCTCTCGGGAGGGGTAGCCCACCCAATCCTACACAAGACTCCCCGAGTCTGGTCGGTATCAGCTTCACGTACAATTGTGGCCTCCGCTCACCCTTCCAGCACACAGCACAGAATAAAGTTGTAGTGGCTAGTATAGGTCAGCTCTTTTTAATGGTGGTGGGACCAGATCTCGACTAACACGTAGTACACATAGAGCAGTCTGCCATATCCTCCCCAGGGTGTTGCTCCCGTGAGGCTCTGCCAACCTCCCCTCCCCTTTTTTTTCACTAGAGAAGGGTAGAGTGAGGTGTGAGGCACACATGTATTGCATACATACACATACCTTGTTTTAGGCTTCTATTTGTTGAAACTGTGACTATCATTAGCACACTAGACAGAAGGCTGTAGCACACCCTCTGTTGAGTTGAACAAATATACCAGTAACTAGGGGTTCGCAACCCCATAGTATATAGGGACAGGCATACGAGTGTTTATGATGTAGTGAGTGGGGAGCAGCCTGTATAAATCCCTGTCTTATCCCCCTGAGGCTCCTTGTAGTTCAGAGAACAGCTTACCACACAACCAAATTCCCTCTCCCACACCAACGTCATCCCACATGCAGCGCTGCTACTCATTCCGCTGCCTGACTACTTCTGCGAACTGCGGTTATGCCCCAGTCTGCCCCTTTATTTGCTGCTATTCCATCCCCTTCATTTGCATTTTCACAGTAAAACACCCAGAGCGCACTGCAATCCATGGTTTTGTAGCTAGGTTGGTGTAAATAAACTTCAACATAAACATACAGGGGCTGGAAAGAAGGAGACACTGCAGCGACGCCTGTTGAACTTGGGACAATTGCCTTGAAATACTTTGGTGAGGTGTCTATATTGCCATCTGAATACCTATGTGTGGCGTTGGCATCTCATGGGTATGGAGGTTTATGGCTTTGGAGTTGGTTGTGCTGATATTAATTTCTGGCCTTCATATTTTGCATGTGTAGAAATAAACCAATGGGCTTCCTGCTTCCAAGGGCCAGGCTGGGTCATTGATCCCATTGTGATCTCTCAGTGCTCAATACCCCATTTACAGTTGGTCCAGACGGTGCACTGTGTTTCTGTGCAGATTTCACTATAGGGAGGCATTTTATTATATGGTGCGAAGGCCATAAATAAAGATTAGTGTAGAAGGCAGCACTCATTTTTTCTCCAAAATGGCTTCTACATGGACATGTATGGTTTCAACATCGAGGCCCTCATGTGGACTTAGGCTGGTTCACCAACCTGAGGCTGTGCCGGCTGCATTATTGCTGGACAACCCCTAATGTTTGCGCCTTCTGTGCCCCGCTGGAAACATTACAGCTCATCCCCAATGTTTTGGAGGCGGTCGTATATGTAGCGGAGCGGTCCGCCCTATCTAGAGTGGATTGATGCATGTATTTTATTTTGTTCAGTACTACCAGGAAAAGGCTGTAGGTGACAAACAGGGAAAACAATTTCCAGGGTGTCAGAAAAAATCCTTTTTTGGTATCTTGTTTTTGTAAAACACAAAACAGTTTGCTGAACAGGCACGTGAAACATGGCGGACCCTCGGGAAGCTTGAAGTGCCTTAAGAGGCACTAAACTCATTGTAATACATTTCAGTCTGCCTTATAAACCAGTTGGCTTTCAAGAGAGAAGCTCAAAGGATAGGTGCAATTGATGCTAATATTACGCCCCATAATATACATTATGAGGACACTGCGAGTCACCAAGGAATTCCTTCATCACATTGAAGAACGAGGCCACAGCCCAAGCTCATCTTTGAACTCTGAGGTGGCAGCTATAAGGGGTAGCTGGTCCTATATAATACCCAGGATTCTGCACCCCTGTGTAAACGCCTATCTCTAATTTCTTTTCGACTTTTAATGCACCCACTCACAGATCATACATAACAATGTCAGAACTTAACTGTAATAAGTTATTGCAGTCGAGTTCTGACATGGCAATGCCTGCTGTCAGAGCGATCAACCGGTCACTGAGCAGCCGTTTGTAAATATGATAATTTTTTGCATTCCTTAGTTAATTGTAGAAAAGTTATAGTCTTTCTGCATGTTTCTACACATTCTGACCTGCTGCAGTTTTTTTAAGCTGACTTGAATTGACTTGTTTTTAATATCTTTTTTCCAACAAATATCTAACAGATATATGTTTAATTTTGCACAAGTTCCATTTTTATTCTTCATGTTTGAAAACACGATCTCTTTTCATATGAAATAGCTATGTGCCAAAGTTTTAAGTACTTTATAGGAGGTGTTGGTGTGGTATTATATGAGATAAAGTACCTTCTGCCATACATGATAAGGATATTGCAAGTCAACTCAGAGTTTCATAACCTTATAAAGGAAGATGGCCTGTGACCTTATTCTTCTATATAGTTATGGTACTCCTTTGTCACCGGCAATAGCCATAAATTGTATATCAAGGGGTACTTTATACATCATTTAAATATAATTTACACTCACAATTACAATAGCAAGTATGTTATTCTTAAAACTACACATTCAAACCATTGAACTGCAACCAATCCTATTTTAAAACTTTGCTCCTTTGTGTCTTCTTATGACAGAGATATGACAACAGATTTAGAGAATACGAAAATAAAAATGCAATATGAAGTATAAATTGATCCAAAAATATATTTTAATTAGTTTAATGCATTGCATTTTTAAACATGGTGGTAGTCAGAATGTGTTAACACAAGAAAGTAGCACCTTCGTAACAATCTTCAACAGTGCAAAATATAAACACAGCCTTTTTATGTAACCCTTCAGACAATAAATTAACAATTTCACAGCACAAAGTAACTGAAGATAGAGCTAAAAGCTAGGTGTCTCTTTCATTGCTTAAGCAGAAGTTTTGTTTATGGTCTGTAAATTGATTTTCATATTGTGAACTGGCTGAGGAGGCTACATTGCAAAGTCAGAACTTAACTGTAATAAGTTATTACGAATGAGTAGTTATTTCATTTTCCTATTGCAAGGGAATGGTGATGTCATAACTAGACTATTGTAAGAAAAATTGGGACAGGCTTTTATACACCTTTTATAGAGTTCCAGAATTATAATCATAATGGGAAACCAAGGAAGTTTTAAAATTCCTGTTGAAGAGCATCCCCTCTGATAAATTAAGTGACTGTAGGACCTTTTTTTTGCTTCATGCAAGCTTTATTTATGCTTGGAGACTAACAGTGTCATTAGACTGTAGCTACAGGTCTTGTGAATCCCAAAGCCACTGGTCTAGACTCGCTAGAAAATCAGGGCATCAAAGGTAATGCTTTGGCAGAATCCCCATAAAGATCTTGGAAAAGAGTCCACGTAGTGTAGGGATCTCATCACGGATGTGTGTAAAGACATGGTTTCCCAACTCGTGCCATATCCTTGCTACATTACCTTTGCTTCACAGTAAAGCCAACAGCTAGGCCTTAGAAGTTAACAAGGCTGTTTCTTGCCATTTCAGTCCAAATTTGAGTTTTAACATAGATGATCAGGATTGCCCGGCTAGATATGAAAAATATCCACATAATATACATTTAATTACTGTAGACTACATGGAAGCCGTTCACATAGCCAATGGTGATCATGACCTTTTGCCCTGTATCTTCCCTCCTCAACCTACACTGGACACACCTTTTGTACGTAGTGATTTATCAGCTTTGAATACAGAGTAGGTCTGTATTTAGAGGTTATCAGGTGTCGGATGTGAGCTATTACCGTAGGGTAACTGTTACTGCTGCAGTCATGCTTTCTTGCCCAGTACAGACGATGCCCAAACGAAAAACCTTATCTGACGTTTTACTGCCTCTCTTTCACACTTTGCCTCTTGCCACAAGAAAGTGTTGCTATGCTGCTCAGTTAAAAATAGTCTACATATTTGTGCTAACTAACTGAGGGATTTCTTCTTCCTTTCGTGTGATTTCAGACTTCGACACCTGTGTGCTCCTTTTGTTTTTGCAAAGGCTGCCCCCGAAGGGGGCCTCGTCGGCCGGCGCCATAACCAATGCCGAGCCCTGAAAGGATCCGGTTCTGGGTGCCCTAAAGCACCCAGAAGCAGAATTGGAGTAGCCCAGCACCCCCCACGGGCTCCAGGGAGGTGCCAGCCCCCCCCGGCCAATGGGGGGGGGGGGTCGGGTGAGGTACAAATCCCCCAATCATCGCTGGTAGAGGCAGGAAAGTGGGGTGGGAGGATATAAGTCGCCGCTCACCCTATGCAGCTTCTATGATCGCGGAGCAATTTTTATAACGCAGGACTATTACTCCACAAAGACATCATTTATAAAACTTTTACAATGCATATGACTTTATCATGCATGCCATTATGACGCAAATGCATGTGTGATAAAGTCATATACATTGTAAAAGTACATAATTAAAACATCAAATATATGTTAGTATATATACAAGCAGCGTCTGCGCTGCGAAATGCGTCTCTGACACTTGGGTGAATAAAATCTAACAGTCACGAAATTTGGGTCCGTGTCCTGTTTTGCTTGCATCGCGTGAGTAAAGACGTGGCGGCTATGCAGGATTTGAATATATATATATATATATATATATATATATATATATATATATATATATATATATATACATACATACATACATACATACATACATACATACACACACATACATTTTTTAAATTTAATTAAAACATTTATTCTTTTAAATTGCATTATTTATATTATTTTTATTTATTTCATTGCCCTTTACACCCTTAAAACTAATCCCACCCTGCTCCCTTTAAATACCCCTGCAACCCATAATCATAACCCACCCTTACTCCTTAAAATACCCCATCACCCTTAAACACTAACCTATCTTAACCTTATAAATATACCCTGTACCCCGAAACCCAAACCTATCCCTAAACCCTAAAAATACCCCTGTACCCTAAAACCCAAACCTACCCCTGAACCCTATAAATACCCCTGTAGCCTAAAAATAACCATGTACCCCAAAATCCAAACCTACCCCTGAACCCTAAAATACCCCGTACCCCAAAACCCAAACCTAGCCATAAACCCTAAAAATACCCCTGTACCCCAAAACCCAAACCTAGCCCTGAACCTTTAAAATACCCCTGTACCCCAAAACCCAAACCTACCCCTGAACCTACCCCTCCCCTCTGCCCTTTTTTCCCCACCCTGTTTTTCTGTTGAACCTCTTCCCTCGCCACTTGAGACTGATCTATTTTGTCTGATGCCCGATGGAGCTACCTGGTTTAGCTATAGGGGAGATGGTCCGTGGATTCCCTTCTTGGTCGTCACCTACCCAGTCGGTCTTTAGACAGACTTCCTTTCGTCTCTACGGTTGTCTCTTTCCTTATCCTCACTCTCTCTCCTCTCTACTTTCTCTCTCCTCTCTCTCCTCCCCTAATGTATTTCTGACTGTTTTATTTAATGTTTACTTGTTGTTCTTTTTCTAGTATATTGTTGAACCACATTGTTGTACTTCCTTTCGTCTCTCCTCTCGTCTCCTCCCTCTATTTATGTCTCTCTTTCCCTCCTCTCTCTATGTATTGAGACCAAACTATTTTGTCTGATGCCCGATGGAGCTACCTGGTTTAGCTATAGGGGGAGATGGGCCGTGGATTCCCTCCTTGGTCGGCACCTACCCAGTCGGTCTTTATGAGGAAATATAAATTTTTGGTCAAGTTGTGTTCCCTAGCGTGTACCCCACCGTCTCCATGTACCAGCTTAAAGTGCATGTAACTTCCCTCCTGTGCCAGTTATGAAGACGCAAATACATTTGCGTCCAACGTCAACATGTCCTCTTTCAGACCCACCCTGAATGGGTTGAATAGTCCGTTCCTAAGTATGCTATGCCAACGTCTTTTTGTGGAGTACTTTACACGTTTTTCAGCTCTGGCAAAGTAGGCCCTGAATTCTGCCATCAAGCCTCTTTTTTTTCTGTTTTCTGACTCCGAGAGCCTCAGCCCAGGCTGTCTCTGTACCCGTGAACTCTGACTTACTTCCAGCGCGGCCCACCGCGCTTAGCTCAGCCTGCTGCCTGCCAAGACTGACTCCAACCTTCGAATTATCTGTTCCGCTCCTCGAAAATGCATTCCTGCCTACTAGTTTAAGTAAACATTCCCCCAGCTGCAGAGCAGAAGGGCCCGACATCACTGTCTCCGTGCAAGTAATTCATAGCCTCTGTTACCATGCTCCCATGGAAGGCCCATGCCCCACGCTTCTCATGCAGACACTTAGGCGCTTATACACGCACTTACAGTCAGTATAAAATAGCTTCTGCCCCAGAGACCTTTTCCGTTCAGATAATATGGTTCCCAAACATCAGATATCAGATATGATAGAAGCACAAGTTGATCTGACATGCCAGACTTCTGTCTCTTTCCGTCAGTGTAAATGTCAAGTCCCCTGCACCCTCCAGTCTCACGTCAATCACACGTCATGCAGCTGCGCGCGCATCCAGGCCTCAGATTTCTGCTGACATTACAAAATTCGGCTTTGTTGCCACCCCCTTGTGACACCTACCTGTGACCTTTCTAGCACACACCTCTATGTTCACGCCCAGTTCACGCCTTCTAATTACGTGTCACTACCACGTGGATGCTGTTATCTTGTTTCACTCAGCTGTTACGCCTACTGTATTCGTTTCTATTGTACGATTTAAGTATATAAGCTATGTATTGTCAATAAAAATTGCTCTATCCCTTCCTGAACCCCTTGTGGTTGCAGGAACATGATATCCAGTTCCGGAACGATTCCTTTTTAAGGAATAAAACCCCTAAGAACTCTAACACCACGGACTCTGTTTTTTTCTTTCCGATTGAGTTATTATTGATTAAGTACTTACCTGCATAGAAATTAAGACGGTAAATCAAATATTTACCACAATATTTTGGCGCCCGAATAGGGACCCCTCCCCCACCCCACGCGCCGGTTGGTGCGTTGCAAACTCTGTCCCCTGCCATCAGTTAGACGGAAACTACGCGTACCGGCAGGATTTCCTGTATCTCCCTCTGGCCCACGGAGGTGACGAAGACTGCAATCAGCACCCAGACGAGGCGGTGAGGAGTGCGGAGGATCCCGACCAGAGCCTAGCCGAAAGAAGCAAGGTCCGAGGTGTCAAGAGGCCCACCAGTTTCCGAAGTATCCACGTGTTGAGTCGAGTCGAGTCCGGTCCAGTCCAGTCGAGTTTTCCGAGGCCTTCTGTTTTCCGTGCTTCCCGGTGAGTACCATTGCTGAAACGTATCTAGACGGGTTTGGGTACACAAGTCCGGTCTGCACTGTTTTAGACAGTGTATCTGTACTGTTTAGCAGTATATCAGTTATTTCAAGTTTTTGCACTGTTCTTAGCAGTGTATCTGTGCTGTTTAGCAGTACATCCGGTATAGGGGGTAGTTATATATGTCTCAAATGTCTTTCATGTGATTAATGTCGTGGTATGAGTGTGACTGTTTTTAAAGTGCATTATTGTGTTCTTGTGTAACTAGCTGTATTCAGCATTAAGTAGCAAGGATTGAGCATTCAGTATTAAGTAAACAAGATGCCGTTTTTCAACAAGTTAAAGCAGATAGGAACTAGGAAAGGGATACTAGAGGAAGAAATTCCTATCCCCCCTAGGGACACTCCTGGAAATTTTATGTACCATAAGCATGGCCTAGATGCCATACTGTATCTAGATTTATGGGCCGATTATACTAAGCATCTAGACGAAAGACACAGATGGCCTGTTACCGGAACATGGGATGCCGAGTGCATCATGAAGGTAGAGGAAGCACTATGGAAAAAGAAAGCCAGACAATCTCAGAAGGACGCCATAGAGTTTTGGCGTAAGGAATCACATAAGCGTGCTGAAAAAGCACTTCGTAGAGAAGACAGACTTAAAGAATCAGATAAAGCCCAAGAAAACGAATTAGTTACTGAAGGGATCCGAGTAAAATCAGAGCAAATAGACCGCGCACGAAACAATCTCGTAAATGGTATGTATCTTGTGGCCGAGGGTTCGCCTGAGGCCACTTCAGAAATACCGAAAAATCTGCCGCCACCATTGGTTCCAACTAAAGTAAATCACAGAACCACTAAAGACATATTTCTGAATTCCTATCTAGAGGATGTAGCACCCGCTTACACCAATCTGCCTGTCCACGTCCCGCCTACTGACGGTGACGGGGGTGGCAACCCGCCTCCAGACCATAACCCGCCACAACTGCAACCAGGTTTCCCTGTTCGACAGCCCATCATTCCCTCCTATATGCTTGAACCTCCACCTCCGCCACTTCCCGCACCTAAAATTGATCTACCAAAACCGCTTCGACCTGATCCTACTAAAAGACAAGTTCAAGTACAGATACAGACTCCGCAGAGAAATAATGTCCAAGCTTCCGCTTCAGGAGGTGCGACCGGGGGTCACCAGACCCCGCCCCCAACACACAGATTACACCTTAGGGATATGCAGAATCCTTTTATACTCCAATCACCCCGTCTCGACATACTCAAAGAACCGCTCCAAGTTTGCAGATACGATCTAGTACCCGGTAAAGATGATAGGATGTTTTTAGCATCACTACGCTTACGACATGCTGCAGATTACCTATTGTTATTATCAGGAATGAAAGAGCACCTAGATAGAATATATCACTTTGTCCAGACTGGGCAAGACCCTGAAAGTATAAAGGATGCCCTGGCACATCAGAAAGTTGACATTCAAGCATATATATTACGTTTTTTTATAAATTGTCTAATCAGAGAACGAGACAGGCCTGGGACAGAACAGGATGAATTAGATGCACTCAACAAATGGGGTCAAAATATATCTGAAGGAAAGCATGATAAAGGGAGTTGCATAGCCAGTATGTACAAGAGAATAAGAAAAGCAATGATAGAAATACACGAAAAAGAGAAAGAAAAAGCTTCCTCCGAGGAGGAAGAAGAACCCGAAGAACTGGAAAGGACTACAGATACGATAGCGTATGTAGGTAAGGGAACTTACCTTAGGAAAGGCATTCGTCCAGAAAGCAAGAGAGTTTTTCTCTCTGGCATAACAAAACCGAATTCTCCTGAACATCAGTTCCAAGAGACTGATAAAAGGCTTCGAGACCGAATAGGGTACCATGTACTCAATTCTATGGATGAACAAGAACTAGCCCGGTCAGCAGTACTATGGGCTGACAATCCTAACATATACAATGATGACACAGTAGCGCAGACATTTCTGAACCTTTCCCCAGACGAGCAGAAATTAGCAGATGTATACATGATTCAGCACCTCCTCACGTTATACAGAAACCAACACTCCGATCCAGGTCCCTTACACGATACATTAGAAGCACTACTCATGGATAGATGGAGAGGTCTAAGTACCAAGTTAATACAAATAATTCTAGAACAACGACATAGATATAACACCTTCGTAAGCTCCGAATATGTTCCCGCTCCGCCCCCAGAAAGAAAAATGTATCATATGGAACGTCTGCATGGTATTGAAAGTCAGAACCCCTTACGAGAAGTACATCCAGTTATGGGTGCCGATCATAACTTGAAACGTGTGTATGTACACACGCCTCTGACCAAGTTAGAGCTGTTAGAAATGAAGAAACTAGTACCGTGTCATGATAAAGACCCTGCAGGTTTTCATAGAGAACTTAAAGACATGTTACTGATGGGGGATTACACATATGAAGATATCATGAAAATGTTAAAGGTACTGCTGCCCACGGGCATCTACGAGAAACTCAAGGAAAAAGAATGGGAGGTGGGAGAGAAAAAGATTGTATGGGCAGAAATAGAAGACGAGGAGGAAAAACGTGTCCCAGGGCTAGGCCTTGGGGAGAAAACTAAAGCATTACCAGGTTTGATAGTACAGGTTCTGCCAAGATTACTGACAACTAGAAAGGAAGATTGGGACGCAATTTCGGCCTGTAAACAGAAACCAGATGAAGATACTAGTGACTTCTACTCAAGATTCGAGAAATGTTTTATCATTAATAGTGGTCTTAAACCAAGTAGCGAGTCGTACCCGCATCTTTTTGTATCAAAGTTAGTCGAGAATTCCCTGTTAGCAGTTAAAAACCGTGTATACAAGGTCGAGAGTACATGGCAAGCAAATACGCCATCACAGATGTTACAGATGTTACAATATCATCAGAACAGAATTAGAGAGGAACAGGATCATGAACAGAAACGTATGAAAGACACGAAAATGAAAATGTTAGTGGCTCAATCAGTTCCAGCCGACAGCCAGAGAAAGGGTACGACCCAGACAGGTCACGCCGCAGCTCCCGTTAAAGGGACATGCAACTATTGCAAGCAGCCAGGTCACTACGTACATGAATGCCCAGTTCTGAAACATAACATAGCAACAGGTAAAACTAAAGAAAGACCGCATCCGCCTAGACAAGATCATGCCCAGCAACAGACCTCGCAAAATGTACAGCCCATGCAGAATGCACAGCATACGCATGCTTCATCACATGCAGCACAGACAGTAGCGGTATCACAGCCACAGCCCATTGCCGCGACTCAGCAAGTTTCACAACAGATGTACCAGTATGCCCAATCTGCTTACCCCGATTATCAATGATACACATGAAACAGCCTAGAGAGGGAGGTTGGCTTGCCTCTTATTGAGATTCCTGTAGATCAAGAGGGTCCTTATGTACACAGTCAAGTATTGGGAAAAGACAGAAAGTTTTTAATTGACACAGGGGCAAGCCGCACTACAATCAGCCATGATGAAGTCCCAGGGGCACCCCTCTCAGGCTCACAGAATGTTTCCCTTGGTTTTTCAGGACAGCCTATTGTAAATGAGGTATCGAAACCCGTCCCCCTGGCTGTGGGTCCATTATCACGTATTACAGACCTGTTACTGACGAAATCATGTCCAGAAAATCTGTTAGGAATAAAGACATTGAAGGCTCTAGGAGCTGTTATATGTTGTTCCCCGGAGGGAGTTAGACTCTTTCTGCGGGATTTCAAGGGTCACTATGTATTACGAGAGTTTGATGTCAGATTGAAAAATGTACCAGATCACTTGTGGGCAAAAGGCCCAACTGATGTAGGTTGCATGCATATCACACCGTACCGTGTTACACTCAAGACAGGAGTTGTTTTACCCCGAATCAGACAATACAAGTTACCACCCGATGCTGTAGTGGCTTTACTGGAAATCATTGAAGAGCTCATTGCCCAAGGAGTGGTCGTAGAAACCGACTCCAATATCTGTAATTCACCCATCATTCCAATTCTTAAACGTACTGATCCCAATGCACCGCCAGTATATCGGCTGGTGATTGATTTAAGAGAACTGAATAAATGCATCGTACCACAGTACCCTGTGGTCCCCGATATCTCTTCCCTATTGACTGCTATTGATTCTGAGGCAACGTTCTTTACTGTAATTGACCTCAAGAACGCCTTCTTTAGTGTACCGATTGATCCAGAGAGCCAATACCTCTTCGGATTCAGTTTAAATGGACGAAGTTTCAAATTTTCCCGCGCACCTCAAGGGTTCACAGAAAGCCCCAGCATCTATAGTCAAGCACTGAAAAGACAACTAGATTGTATCCAAATGCCAGTTAACACCGCTTTACTGCAATACGTCGATGATCTGCTGATCACCGCACGAAGTGAGCCCGAATGTGAACAAGCATCACTGACAGTTTTACATTTCCTGGCCGACAAGGGACACAAGGTGTCTCCTTCGAAGCTACAATTCTGTGTTCAGCAAGTTGTGTACTTGGGTCACTTGCTGTCCAAAGTGGGGAGACAGCTCACTCCCGATCGCATTCAGTTAATTGTAAATATGCCACAACCCCAGACACAAAAGGAAGTGCGGGCCTTTATAGGCCTCACCTCGTACTGCAGACAATGGATTCCCCAATATGCATTTCTAGCTAAACCACTCATTCAGTTAACAACACAGGAGGCAGCGACTTCGACTGTCCTCCCTTGGACTCAGGAACACACACAGCCTTTGAAGAATTAAAGAAAGCTTTATGCCAAGCACCAGTTTTAGCGACACCATGTTACAGCAAACCTTTTACACTTTTTGTTACAGAACGTGATGGTACAGCATTGTCTGTCCTCACTCAAGATCAAGCAGGTTCACATAAGCCTTGCGCTTATTTTTCAAGTACATTGGATTCAGTAGCCCAGGCACTCCCTGCGTGCTTGAAGTCAGTAGCAGCAACAGCCTTAGCAATCAGACAGAGCGACTCAATTGTTTTAGGACATCAGTTAACAGTACAAGTTCCACATTCTGTAGAGGTTCTTTTAAACAGAACCCAGACTCAGCACTTGACTATAGCACGACTGACAGGTTATGAATTGACGCTATTCCAGCCACACATAGAAATCAGACGCTGCAGCATTCTGAACCCCGCAACATTGTTACCTACAATTATGACAGATCCAGCCCCGCATGATTGTATAGAGATCATTAATGCAGTAACAAAGCCCCGACGAGACTTAACCGATGTTCCATTGACAAATCCAGACCTGACACTTTACGTGGATGGTTCATGTATGAGAACAAGTACAGGAGAATTAGTGGCCACATATGCAGTGACCACTGAAACTGAAGTTAAAGAAACACATCGTATTGACACACTGTCCGCTCAAGCAGCAGAGCTTATCGCTCTGACCCGAGCCTGTATACTAGCCAAGAACAGAAATGTTAACATATACACAGATTCACGTTATGCTTTCGGAGTCGTACACGACTTCGGCATGTTATAGCAAGAACGAGGTTTCTTGACCTCTCACGGTGCCAAGATCCAACACGGTCCCCTCATTCAAGCACTGTTAGAAGCAATACATCTGCCTTCAGGCATATCCGTCATGAAGTGTAAAGCACATACTAAAGTTACAGATTCTGTTTCCCAGGGTAACGACCTGGCAGATCAGACAGCAAAACATACAGCATTGACTCACACCCAGACCACTGATGTGACAAAGACAATAGTACCGACACATTGTATGACAGTCAGGGATCCCACACTAGATGTAATCGATATTCAGACACATGCTACTGCAGATGAAATAAAGAAATGGACTGAACTAGGAGGGATCCAGACAGATCAAGGCTGGATGACAAAGGAAAAATCTACATGGTTTCTTCCCGATTCTATGGTTCAAGTCATAATCAATACAGCACATAGTCCAGCACATCTAGGAGAGAAAGCGATGTTAGACAGTTTACAGAATCTCTGGTGCAACAAACACTTACGAGCAGCAGCAAAACAGAAAGTGCGTACTTGCATGATCTGTTGTCAGTTCAATCCAGGTAAAAGCGTCCCTGTCGAGCAAGGTGGATTTCATCCTCCCGATCACCCTTTTGAAGTCCTCCAGATGGATTATATCCAGATGGATCGTTGTCGAGGATTCAAATATGTCCTCGTAATTGTTTGTGCACTTTCCCGTTGGACCGAAGCATATCCAGTCCCAGACTACACTGCTCCGACCACTGCTAGACAGCTGGTTCGGGAATTCTTCCCACGGTACGGCTTGCCTCGTGTCGTGTACTCAGATAACGGACAGCCATTCTCATCCGAATTAATGAAACAAGTTTCCTTGCTGCTAGGATATCAGTGGAAATTCCATTGTGTCCGACATCCCGAAGCCGCAGGCCTTGTAGAGAGGCATAATCAGACACTAAAGACCCGCCTTGCTAAAATATGTAAAGAGAAAGGGGTCGACTGGATAGTCGCCCTGCCAGTTGCACTGTTCTACATGAGAATGGTTGCCCACTCGAGATCCGGACTATCCCCGTACGAAGTGGTCTTTGGCAGACCACCGAATATGTGGGGGACGCCCATTCCTAAGAAAATTACTGATGTTGATTGTAACATGTTGACAGATTACCTTGCCTCCTTGATGTCTGCACTCCAATCATGTCGTTCACAGGTTGCCGCAGCCTTCCCTGACAACACTGATGTAAAGCCGCATGATGTCCGTCCTGGTGATACAGTCTTGATTAGGAACTTTGACAGGAAAAGTCCGCTGGAGCCCCGCTGGAAAGAGCCGAAGACCGTCCTTCTCACAACGAGGACCGCCATTAAAGTGGAAGGCAGAAAGGGGTGGATACATACGAGTCATGTTAAAAGGTGCAATGAACTGAAACCAGACCCAGACTCGTCCACCCCCTCCAAAGACTGTATCGAACCTAGTGACTTTAAAGTTTCCGAACGAGAGAAAACTCCCCAAGAGGAGTATAAACTGAAACTCCGATCTAGCAAGTCAGACAGTTTAATTGTTTAAGTCCTCCCCTAGGTGAATCGGTTAAATAGTTTCTGACATGTCTCCCCTAGATCGAGATAGAGAGAGAGAGAGACAACTCAAGAAACATACATATTGCAAATCACTCCGTAGTCACTGTATAGTGACCTTATTAATTATGTTTTTTCTAAGTCTTCTGATTATTGTTGCCAGTATACTGCTCCCTATCTATTACCCTATTTTCAAGCGTGAACAATCTGCTTACAATGTTTCTGCTGAACATTCTTTTAGTGAATTACCTCCCCATGAACTTTCTTACAGACTTGCGCTGCGCAACAACACATTCATTAGTATGTTACATCATTCCCATCAGACTAACAATGCTACAAACTGCTGGATATGTGGCCGACTCCCTCCCTACCAGAAATACAAGGGAGCTCTGCCCCTCTTTCCGTACCCGTTCACTCACAATGGCTCCTGTGGTGCATGGTTTAAAATAATTAATTCCTTAGATCCTGATATCGCTGTTTTCAAAGGGAGCTGGGTTTGGGGAAACTTGAACTTAGTTCTGCTCAATGTCTGTTACCCTGATAAGAAGGGACTCCCCACTAGAATAGGAACTGATCTAGAAAATGAAGTATATGGATTAGGTAATTATACAATTAACCTTATGATTCTTACTGTTGAATCCGAAGCTGCACCAGTTCTCCCTGCTATGTCAGTATTACCAGTCACTGGTGAATTATGTGTTAGTAAGAAGGGTTCAGTACACTTAGGTCATAGCAAATGTACTACTGTGGTCGAATTCAGTGATCAAGGTAAATCGTCCTTTAGAGCTACCCGTCATTCCTATTTTGTTTGTGGCCATACCGCATACATACGCTTACCTCCAGATTGGGATGGTACCTGTTATATTACATTCCTTCTGCCACCTGTTTTCCTAGCTCCTCCTGATTATCACAGAAATACAAATCTAGTAAAGAATAGACTCCGAAGAGATCTCCCGCTTGTCGACTACACAGAAACGGCATGGGAACAATACACCGATTTTAATAAGGGATTCTTTTTTTTCTTAGGCCCCGTTCAAAATAGTAAACTAATACGCAGATTAACTAGAACACTTGAAGCAGTAGTAAATGAAACTGCCTCCGCCCTAGGTAACCTAACAGAAGAACAGTCCGCCATGCGGGTTGTTGTCCTTCAGAATCGTCTTGTTATTGACGTCATCTTGGCAGATAGAGGCGGAGCTTGTAAGGTCATCGGGTCAAGTTGCTGTGTTTTCATTCCAGAAAACGCGCCATCTGTATACAAGGCGATTACACGTCTTCATAAAATCGCAAATTTGATACATCAGAATCCAGGCACCTGGACTTGGTCCGGTTGGTTCTGGACAACATTAACCGCTTGGGGATGGAAGATCCTATCCTTCCTAGGTATTGGCCTAGTCATAGTATTCAGTTGCTGCCTGTGCCTACAGTGTGGGCCAGCGATTTGTGGACTGTGTGCCACATCATGTATTGAACATTCCAGTTTTCTCTCAAAACGTGAGAGGAAGAAAGAAGAGCAAATGATGTTACAAGAACAAACTGATCGATTCATGAGGATCGATATATCATGAAGGGTCCGTAGGGAACAAGGAGGGAATGAGGAAATATACATTTTTGGTCAAGTTGTGTTCCCTAGCGTGTACCCCACCGTCTCCATGTACCAGCTTAAAGTGCATGTAACTTCCCTCCTGTGCCAGTTATGAAGACGCAAATACATTTGCGTCCAACGTCAACATGTCCTCTTTCAGACCCACCCTGAATGGGTTGAATAGTCCGTTCCTAAGTATGCTATGCCAACGTCTTTTTGTGGAGTACTTTACACGTTTTTCAGCTCTGGCAAAGTAGGCCCTGAATTCTGCCATCAAGCCTCTTTTTTTTCTGTTTTCTGACTCCGAGAGCCTCAGCCCAGGCTGTCTCTGTACCCGTGAACTCTGACTTACTTCCAGCGCGGCCCACCGCGCTTAGCTCAGCCTGCTGCCTGCCAAGACTGACTCCAACCTTCGAATTATCTGTTCCGCTCCTCGAAAATGCATTCCTGCCTACTAGTTTAAGTAAACATTCCCCCAGCTGCAGAGCAGAAGGGCCCGACATCACTGTCTCTGTGCAAGTAATTCATAGCCTCTGTTACCATGCTCCCATGGAAGGCCCATGCCCCACGCTTCTCATGCAGACACTTAGGCGCTTATACACGCACTTACAGTCAGTATAAAATAGCTTCTGCCCCAGAGACCTTTTCCGTTCAGATAATATGGTTCCCAAACATCAGATATCAGATATGATAGAAGCACAAGTTGATCTGACATGCCAGACTTCTGTCTCTTTCCGTCAGTGTAAATGTCAAGTCCCCTGCACCCTCCAGTCTCACGTCAATCACACGTCATGCAGCTGCGCGCGCATCCAGGCCTCAGATTTCTGCTGACATTACAAAATTCGGCTTTGTTGCCACCCCCTTGTGACACCTACCTGTGACCTTTCTAGCACACACCTCTATGTTCACGCCCAGTTCACGCCTTCTAATTACGTGTCACTACCACGTGGATGCTGTTATCTTGTTTCTCTCAGCTGTTACGCCTACTGTATTGGTTTCTATTGTACGATTTAAGTATATAAGCTATGTATTGTCAATAAAAATTGCTCTATCCCTTCCTGAACCCCTTGTGGTTGCAGGAACATGATATCCAGTTCCGGAACGATTCCTTTTTAAGGAATAAAACCCCTAAGAACTCTAACACCACGGACTCTGTTTTTTTCTTTCCGATTGAGTTATTATTGATTAAGTACTTACCTGCATAGAAATTAAGACGGTAAATCAAATATTTACCACATTTAGACAGACTTCCTTTCGTCTCTACGGTTTTTCTCTTCCCTTATCCTCACTTTCCCTCCTCCCCTACGCCCCACTACTTTCTCTCTCTTTTCTCTCCTCCCCTAATTGTATTGCTGATTGTTTGATTTAATGTTTACATGTTGATCTTCTTCTAGTATATTGTTGAACCACATTGTTGCACTTCCTTTCGTCTCTCCTGTCATCTCCTACCGCATCCTCCCTCTATTTATGTCTCTCCCTCCCTCCTCTCTCAATGTTTTGAGACCGAACTATTTTGTCTGATGCCCGATGGAGCTACTTAGTTTAGCTATAGGGGAGATGGGCCGTGGATTCCCTCCTTGGTCGTGACCTACCCAGTGTGTCTTTAGGCAAACTTCTTTTCGTCTCTCCTTATTGTCTCTTCCCTAGCTCCTATCCTCTCTCCCGTGAATCTCTCCCCTTGCCTGCTACTCTGCCTACCCCCTGTCCTTTGTGCTATTTGACTAAGCACTCCTTCTCCCCTTGCTAGGCAAAGATCCAATATTTATACTCTGGAATCTCAGCGAACCCGCTGAGTGAGTCCACTGCGCCAAGGGAGCCACTCACACTTGAGGTATGGTATGGCACCCCTTGCCAAAGCACTCCCTCCCCCCTTTTTGGGGAAGAATCCAGTATGTAGGCCTTGGAGTCTCAGAGACCCCTCTGAGAGAGTCCACTGCGTAAAGGGAACCTCTTGCAATAGAGATAGGGAAGGGATACCACTTGCCCTGGGATCACAGCTTACTGGACTTTGGACGTTACCGTGACTCGTCTACCGGTTTGTGTCTCCGTCACCTTTCTCCTCCTCTCCCCATGCTGTGTCTCTCACCCTCCCCTCCTCTTTCCCAACTTCATTATCTGTATACTACCCCTACTCCAACCCCCTCCCCTGAATTTCTCACCTTGCCTTCTTTTCCCCTTACGTATTTGTGCTTATTGTTTATCTCTACCTTACAAGTAACTATGTTGCATGCTCTCAGAACTGTGTAACCTTTGTAACGATCTAACCTGTAACTTTGATCTGATGCTCATGTAAAGCGCTCTGATACCTCTGGGTCTAGCCAGCGCTATATAAAACTTTTCAAATAAATAAATAAATAAACCCTAAAAATACCCCTATACCCCAAAACCCATACCTAACCCTAAAACTACCCCTTTACCCCATAACCCAAAACTATATCTGAACCCTTAAAATACCCAAACACCCCAAAACATATACCTCAGTACCCCAAAATACATACCCCTATACCCATACTTACCTTGAACCCTAAAAATACCCCTGTACCCCAAAACCCATACCTAACCCTAAAACTACCCCTTTACCCCATAACCCAAAACTATATCTGAACCCTTAAAATACCCAAACACCCCAAAACATATACCTCAGTACCCCAAAATATATACCCCTATACCCATACTTACCTTATCCAAACATTTTTTAAAAATCCATGCTTTTATCATTCATGCATTTACAACGTAAATGTATGCGCGGTAAAAGCATATAAAATGTAATGCCATGCGTTCTAATGGCATTGCGGAGTCATGGTACTTTCGTAATGAAAGTATGCGGAGTGATGGTATGCGGAAAGAAAGTTGCGGAATAATGGGTGTTTACCCTCTAAGTACATTGGTGGCACGGGGGCCCACATCTGCAGCAACATACTCATTTTTTCACCACCCATTTGAAAAATGCACAGGTCTCTCTCATTGATGGCCAGCACTGATATATACTTTTTGACACACCTCTCGCCACAAGTTCTGGAAATTGTGAACTTTAGAGCTGGGGAGCTACGTTCGAATCTCGGCATCAGCTCAACATCCTGTGATTCCAAGCAAATCGCTTTGTCTCCCCGTGCCTACCACAAATGAATGTGTTCTTCTGTAATGTACATTGTGCTCATGTATTGTTGTCGAGTTCGCGCTATATAATATTGCAACGAAAAATAAAGTAGGGAAACTGGAGTTCACACACTACTGAACGCGCACTTTTAAGTGCATCAGCAGTGCACTGTGAATCGGAGCGTTTCACAGGCCTGTCACAGATATGAAATGCTCTCAAAACGAAATCCTAAAAACAATATACTACTGGCCGGCAGCAATTCATACCCGGACAACATCGGGATGGGCTGTGGCCAACAATGACCACTATAACCACAACGCATGTTGGCTGTTTTTTTTAAGGAATAAAAGCATGGGAGAGTGCATGTACACAGGAGTTGCGGGTATATGAAGTCATGTGATTTCCTTTGGAAACCTTTATGAAGAAATCAACATATTTGTACCTTGCCTTTGCTTACAGAACTCAGGCAGTCATCATTTATTAGGGGACTCCCTGGTCAACCAAATCTCGGATTCACGGATAATTCCGTTTTATTCGTTAATAAACCCTTTCAGATCTTGATTGGCGCAGTGTTTCTTTAACACAGGCGGGAGAAGTGGTTGCTATTTTAAGAGAGTCAAGGCAGCTTTTATGACCAGAAACCAATTTTAGAAGGCTCGAAAACAAAATGCTATTCCCTGGTGCAAGGTGGCTGGTTTTGTACTAGGTACAGAGTGTCTCCGATGTCTTGTGACGCACTGCCGGTTGCGGTGGAGCGGAGTGTGAAGGGCCAGAGAGAGCCTTATTCCTTCACCCCACTGAGTGGATGACAGTTTGAGGACTGCAAAACAATGGAATCAGAAACAAGAACGCTTCCCAACGAGGAACGGGGACGAAGGGAGTTTGTCACAGAGCAGCTTTTTTCATTCTCTGAACATTTCACAAAGGAGTCAAAGAGAGCGGTTGGTATAATGTGTTCTTTTCGTGTTTAGAAAGGCAGACGTAGTTTGTATTTCTAGGAAGTTCAGGTTCATTCTTCAGCGTATTAGAAGTATTCCATCTCTCCCCAGACTCCTCCTCCCCCACTGCATTCCATTCCATCACATTAGACGCTGTCCTGGCTCCAGCATCAGGGGTATCACTGCGGCCTCATTCTATTGCCTCAGTGGAAGGCTAAGGCATCTGACACTGTCTGATGCTACATTCACTTTATATCAATGAAACTGAGGGGGCGGGGTAAGAAAAATCTGTTTTGTAGTCATTGGTAAATTGTTTTATTTACGTCAGTTTCTGGATCCGTAGTGTGAGATTGTTTCTAGAGTTTATATCCTCTCCAGTTCCACACCCTCCTTCCTACCTCTCCTGGCTGACCTTCCTCTCTTTGACTCGCTCTTTTTCAAATCTTGCTTCTCTAAGTCTCTATTCCACCTTAATCCCAATATTCCTCTCTCATCTCGCAGGCCACCATCAGCCTGATTCATCAATCATATTTGCGCTCGCAAAGGGCCAGATTCTGAGAATCTGGCCCTTTTCGAATGAAATTTTTGCATTTGGGATTCATCATCCCAAATGCAAAAATCGCTATTTAGAAAGTCGCAAATTTGCGAGGAATAGCATTTAAGGAATCTCTATTAGAGATTCCTTAAATGCTATTCTTGAAACATTTTAAAATTGCGAAATCGCAAATTTCGGCCGCTATTTACCGCGAGGTCAAACCTTGTGGTAAATAGCGAAAACTTTTAAAAGCATTTTTCTAAGTTGTGTGTTACACACACACACATGTCCTTAGGACATGTGTGTGCGCAACACCTGTTGAAATGTGCATTTAAGGGGTGCTACAGGGTGTCCTTTGGACACCCCTGGCACCCTTCAAATCGCTATCTTATTTGCGATTAGCAAATAGCTAATCGCAAATAAATAATACTCCCCATTCATTCCTATGGGCCTTTTGGCCCATAGGAATGAATGGGGAGTTATTCCTTATTTGCGATTAGCAATTTGCTAATCGCAAATAAGGAATCTGTAGGAATCGCATTTAATTTTGCGATTCCTACATGAATCCCGTTTTGCGAGTCTGTAATACCGATTCCTTATGAATCGCTATTTCAGACTCGCAAAACGGGTCTTTCATGAATCTGGCCGCATATCTATAAGGGTTCTCCCCTTTCTTCTCTGCTTCTCTTTTATATCCCCCAGTCGAGGGCCTTCACTGATGACCATTCTCTTCATTTCCCCACATTTCCTTTTTTCACCTCTTCCAGGTGACACCTCTCTCTTACCCTATCTCCACAGGGCTTTGTCTCAACTTCTCAGATCCTGCAACAGTTTGCCACACTCTGACGCTGCCTATATTACACATTGCGAACTCATGCCTCCCAGTCCATACACTGAGCTCCCTGGTGTGAATCCCCTCTCTGCCCCTCTTGTGAACCCCTAATACTCAATCGTTCCCATTCCTCTATCCACCTCCCAGTCCCTATTGACAGGCAGCACTCTCGCTGACCATCTCCAACACCTTTCTAACTCATCTACCCGGACTGACACAACTAAAAGTGACCTAAACAATTTAATACACTCTTTTTCACACACTGCCTGCTCAAGTTTCTTAGTTCACAAGTTGGCATCATCATGATAGCCCCTCTCACTCTCTGATGAACCCCTTTCCTTCTCTCTAATTCTTACAACACCTCCTCTTATCTCACCAGGCCAGCAACACTCTGACAGATCCTGCACTCCCTAATTCTTTTGCACCTTTTTCACACATCTCCCCCAGACCATCATCTATTTTTATTCTTCATGTTTACAAACAAACAACTCTATTTCATATGAAAGAGCAACGCACTAAAGTTTTAAGTGGTTTGTGGGAAAGGTGATTGTGTGACCAGGTATGAAATTAGCGGGAAGGGACTGGGAATCGATGCCGACCCTGGCAAACTGCTCGGCCAGCCTCCCTTGAAGGGGGGGGGGGTGCTACCGAGCTGTTTGCTACGGCCTGTTTTGGATGATTTTGTTACAGGGGCCAATAGTGCTGGCCCCGGTGACAAAAACAGCCCCCTAGGGGCCCAAAACTGTCCCTCACCCTGGCAGCCAACCATGGGAAACGCCTGGTGCCCGCTACGGCCAGTCTGGCCCTGTATATGGGGTAACGTACCCCTGCTGTGTATGATGAGGATATTGCAAGTCACCTACGAGTTCCATAACCTTATAAAGGAATTTGGCCTTCGGTATTGTTCCTCTATATGGTTGTGAAACACTCTTGTGGTCACACATACCCCTCTTATCTCCCCCACCCCAGAAGCCCGCCTTCTCTCTTCGACATGACTGCCTCTGATCACGTGTTAGAGGCAGCCCAGGCAGATTTCTGACATTCTTGTCAAAGGATCATTGAGATATCAGAGCAAGACGGAAATACCCCCTTGGCGTATGAGAGGAGCTGGAAATAGAAGTCTGCCCAAAGCGGTGATCCGAGTCTAATCTTCAGCATTAAGTTATCCATCCTACATACTGCAGTCATGAAAGCATAATAATGACAGTGTCCACTCCTTCGCTCGCACAGAGGCACCTCTGGTGCGACATAGAACCAGCATGGGAAACAGCCTGTACAACGAGGTATTTACCACGTTGTACCGTTACCACACATTTTTTACCACACATATTTCAAGAGCACATATGCTTTTGCAACATATCCCTTTACCACACATTTAAGGTAAGTTCAGGGGTGTGTGGGGTCTCCCCCCACAAATACATTGTATATATATATATATATATATATATATATATATATATATACACACACACACACATATATATATATGTAAGTAGATAAATGAACGGATCATCCAGATCCCTCGTCAGCTCACAGCGCCATTTCACACTGCTTCTGCCATGAACCACTGGAACTGCATGCAAATTAATTATGTATTCTTGCTTCCTGGATATATATATACATATATATATATATATATATATATACATATATATATATATATACATATATATATATATATATATATATATATATATATATATATATATATATATATATAGAATGCATGGGAGTGCATAGGTTGTTAAAAAATATATATATATATATATATATATATATATATATATACAATGCATGGGAGCGCATATGTTGTAAAAGCATATGCGATCTGAAAAAATGTGGGGTAAAAAATGCGTTGTACAGCCATGCCGAGTATTTCCCTGCGCTGTTCCGTCATACAACCAACTCACATATCTACGTGGACAGGTCCCAGCACTACGCTCGGGCACAGGGCCAATACTTCCTTAGAGCATTGGTTGCCTCCTGGCCCCGTTTCAGTGTCACTTATATCTGTAGTGAATATGTCCCAGGTGTCATACTGTCTGTCCCCTGTCAGTGTACTAGGCATATAGTGATACCTCAGTGAAAATGCATTTGCAAAACTAATGCATTTGGCCCTGGTTAGCTGGTCCAATGGTTATTATTTTTCATTAGAAGCACATGCCACAAAAATAAAAATAAGAAAAATAGAAAGCATGCCACGAACTTAACCTGGTGGCCTTATGCTTGCAATGAATATTTAAAACTAAAAACAATAACTATTGCATATAATTGTGATAAAATAGAATAGGTGCTTCACCGACAGACAGGTGGACTTAAAATATGTACAGAAATCCTTTTCAGTTTCGGTGTAGATCAAAGGAAAATATAGTTTTTACCATTACAAAGGAAATATTGGCTTTGAATTACTGTGACCTGAAGACACAGTTCAAACACAAAAAGATTACAAAAAAATAAAAAAGGATAGTGAATGAAAAAGAAAAAAAAACATTGGCTAAAACACTACATAGGCAGCCACAAATGTGCTCGCCAGTCTGTTTTGTTTCCAGGTTTGTACGGCTATCCTAGTATAAATGCTTATCATGAAGCAATGTACAGCCGACATATGAGATATCCACTACTTGCTTTGGGTGCAACCGCAGTACAACTCTAAATGGAGGTTGAAGAGCCCCCCTTCATATAAATATTAGAAAAATATGTGACACATGCAGTACATTTACCCTCTATAGGGCCCATCACAGGTTTCCCGTTATCTCCATATGGAGTTACAGGGGAAGGAGGTGATGATGCTGGGTGATAACACTCCGTGACATAATAGGGATTACAAGTAATTTCCCCATGAAAGGGTAATAACACGTGGACCCGGAAATACCATTCCCAGCTCTGTACGCTTTCTTCCTTTTAGGGGACACTGTGCCCCCAAATCCCCATGGTGGGCTAAACGCGGCAGAGGGTGGCAGGATGGAAGGATTATTTCACCTTTAACTGGCGGTAGGTTCTCCTGCTCCTCCCATGCTGAAGGAAGGATGCAGACGGGCTGGGACCGGGCAAAGGAGCTGCCGGCAACCCCTACAGGGGTGCAGATGGTTCTGGGTCCAGTGATTGTCAGGGCTGGAGCTTGAGGACAGGATCATTCTGGGCCTGGAGACACCAGAAAACGTGTAGTTGCTCTGGGCGCCCACAGTTGGGCCCAAAATGATTTACAAGACCATAGGTTATCCATGTAGTTTAATTAAATTAACCTAGCTTAACAATTTGACAAAAAACATCATTTTACAGTATATATATATATATATATATATATATATATATATACACATACATTACAGGAACTTCGTTTTCTGTTTGCTTGCCGCAAAATAACGAACCGGACCCAGTCAGGTAAATTTGCTTGTTTTATTTGATTAATTGCATCACTCCATCCGCCATGACGCGTTTCGGGCCCTGAAGCCCTTGAACACCTATACATACATATACATATAAGAGCCAATCCGGTTTTGGGTGATAAATTTCCAATTTAACGGCAAAAAACAAGACGCGTTTCGACTTCCTCACGAAGTCTTGGTATTCAGTGTTATAGTGAATTGTCGTCACGGCGCAGCGTGCAAAAGCCAAACAGACTGTACGGATTACACTGTGATTAAAGTGAAAGCGTAAGTTTAACATGGATGAAAAATATACATAAATAAAACATTTCATTTGCCAATTTACTGCAGACTGTCTTAGTATGAATTATTTTTTATTATGGCTTTATAACCAACGGTTTCGGTGAAACTAAACATAGAATATTGAACAAGCATATCCTATATTGTCAAGTATTTACAATGCGATTTATTATATTATTAATTTGGGAGGTGCCTAATTCCGAAGGCAACTCCGTCCAATGTGACCCACATGGAGGCACACTCAAGGTTTCAATTTGAGGCCCACAATTTAAAAAAGCGTGATAGGTACAGCACCCAGTGTTACTAATTAGTGATAGAGAGAAGAGGAGGTAAGACCTAGAATTGTTTTCCGCACTAGGCGGTCGGCAAATACATATAGCAACTGAGAACCTACTTAGAAGAAACAGAATTGGAAATCTATGCTGATCTCACTATCTCAGTCCAAAGAAAGAGCCATCCTCTGCTGCCACAGGCTCAGATACAAGAGTTTCTGCTCACATCACAGGTCCTTTCATAATCAGAGGCGTACATGTCCCACAGGTTATACCAAACTTACACGCTAAGCCCTCGATAGACTCAATAAAGGATTCATCAATATAGATGACATTATTTCACATACTTCATGACAAACAGCTGAAAGTAGTCAGTGCCCTTGTGCACCAAATAAATAACATCACCAATACATGATGCCAACTTAGCAGGAATTATTGTTATTATAATTCAAATACAGATTTCAAGTAAAGTATAAAAATATTATATTTTTCTTCTGAAACATTAGCTTTCTATTCTCCTAAACATGCAGAGTTATAACCTAAAATACGAGCTTTTCATTTCGGCTAAACCACTGTATTTTCTTCATACACATCTTTCTGCTTTTTGAGACTACAAATGTTTTGCTCCCAAATGCCAGTGTTTGATTGTTGCTAAATAAACTTAAATATCTCCATAAAGCTTAGAATTATTGATAAGTAATTCTTTCTATCCCTAACTACCAGCTTTATTTTAAGGAACCACTTGAATTTGGTTCCCAAAGTCAAGATGTCATTTTCTGAAAGCACTTACCTTTATTGCACCATATGGACAAATACTGCCCCTAATGCTCTTGTTTCAGCATTATATGCTGGCATTACCCTCCATAAGCCTCTTTTCTGAAATACACACAAACTGAATCCTGATAAGTTGGCAAGTCACAGGGATAGGTGGCTCAGGGTGCTGGTAGCTCACTCTGCAATGGCTGCTCATAGACCATTGAAACTAAAAAGTGTTTCCTTCATTCTGAACAAACCGAAAACAAACCTCTTCAAAAAGGCTTCCACTTGAAATGTGGATTTCCACACGAGATTGTGATGTTGTTAGAAATGACTTCCTCGGTCCTGAAAGCATCTGATCTACTTAAGAACATGTCACCTTCTGTGTCATTACCACAATGAAATGGGTCCATGTTACAAGTTAGTACTATTGAAAACAAATAAATAAATAACCATTATGCCTGGGAAGGCCTCTTTTATACCAACAATGGCCACAAAGAACTGGGATGATACTGAGTGGAGGTTACAGTTATGTAAATGATAACCATCAACATGTCTGGGTGGCCACCTCAATCCAAGGATGCATCCAATATTCAAAGGATGCTCACAATATGGTGGAGTGGTGTGGCTCACTGGTTAGAGGCAGCAGACCCAGAAGCAGAGGACCGCCCGGGACCAGGGTTCAATTCCCGACGCGGCAGGGTTGTAAACCAGAGTCAGCGGACTCGATAATTCTCGCCTCGTGCCTACTCTAACCAGGGATCACACTCGGCAACTCTGGGCATTAGCTTGCCTCATCTCCACAACGGCCCCCCACAAACGCCGGGGATGCCTGGTTTCACCTTGGAGATACCCAGGAGGGAACATCTCACAGGGAAAGCCAGGATGGGTTCCCCAGCGGTCTATAGCGCCAGGACACCTCCGGGTAGCAGTGCGCTTTACAAGACACACACATTTCACATTTCATTTCATTTCACATGTCACAACCATAGTAATACCAAGGAGTTCCATAGCCATTCGTCTGACAATATCCTAAAATCACTATTATGGCAGGAGGGTTACAATGTACCAAGATTGTCACAATGCTCAGTAGGTGCAAACACAGTCAGCAATTGAACTCAGATTCCCATCTCCTCCTATCATTTGCTTAACCGTTTCATGGGTCAGCCAAAGAAAGAAAAAGTAGGTGTGGGTTTGGAGACTAGGTTTCCATCAAAGACCAGGAAAATAGATACACGGACACCTTGTCATTTCCCTGGACCCCCACTTAATTATTACTGGAACTTGGGGACCCCCACTGAATCTTTTATTGATTAATAAGTCATTACTGGAAGCCAGGGCCCCCAGCTTTAAGCATTTTCGATGATTTGAAATGCAAAGCACTAAATAATATAGAAACAAGCACAAATTGAAAAAAATACACAAATGAAATATTCACAAACAAATATATAAATAAAATAAATATTAATGGGAAGGTTGGAGCTTTTCTAAATTCAATTGAGGTCACTCATCAATCATCCATACTATATTCTGTTTGACGCACCTGCTCTCCTCCCAAAAATCAATTTGAAGATACTACCTTAATTTTTTGCCTCCAAATTCAAATTCCTTCACATTTACAGTTCGTTTTAAATGTTTCATTTTACATTTTGCTTTTCTGGTTATATTTATTTTATTAATCGGTTAATACTATCTAATATTCTGAGAAGTGGTCCCGGGACCATAGGTTAAGAACCACTGACTGCTAAACGACCTTATAGACATTTCAGTGGTCCGGCAGTACCCAGAGTAAGTGACAGGTACACCTCAGTGACAACAGTAAAGTCAAGACCGGCTGGTGGCCCGTTGCCATTTTGCATGAAGTTAAAATAAAGCGCGCACATCCCGTGCAGAGAGCCCTGTGTGCTTCTGGAAGCCTTCCTCCCAGAGATATGTCAGTCGTAAGCCCTTCACAGGAACACAACCGTGCTCTGAATTCTGCCTTGGAAAGAAAGTGTAACAACCCTAAGTGGAAAGTGTGGGAGGGGTGATAACGGGAGCGCGCTGCTCCGGGTCTAAAACACCCCCACCCCGTCTTTTGTCGACTCCCTCCCTCCCTCCTCCTGATAAAGTCCTCGCGAGCATCCCAGGGCCAGCAGCTCGGAGCGCCTTTCATTTGCCCACGCACTTCCGCCTTATCGGTTATTTTTAGCGAGGACATTTTACACGCAGAGTCTTACAATAGGGCACTCTGACAAGTCTAGACCGATAAAAAAAATAAACACAACATACACAAAGAACAAGTATTGATTGTCAAACCATTATAGCTCTAAACACAGAGGGCGAAATATCACTAAGATGTCAGCACATAAAGAGGCTCGTTCTGTAAGACAGTCATTGCATTTTGTGAGAGAACTGATTGATAAGAGGAATCCCAGAAAAGGGGTGTGATACAGAGAAGACTGGAAGAGTAAATGTAAATGTGTTTGTATTTATATAGCGCCTTCTACCCTGAGGTCTCGTAGCGCTGCATTCATACCGCTGTGGAACCCTTCCTGGCTTTCCTGTGAGATGTCCACTCCTGGGCATCCCGAAGGTGGAGGCCAGGCATCCAAGCGCTGCTGGGGCCGTTATAGAGATTAAGCAAGCTATTGCCCAGAGTCACAGAGTGGGACCCATGATTAGACTAGGCACCGAGGCAAGAATTATCAGGTCCGGGGAGATTGAGTCCAAAGCCGCTGAGGCGGGAATTGAACCCTGGTCCCGGGCCAGACCTCTGTATCAGAGTCTGCCGCTCTAACCATTGAGCCACGCTAGAGCAACAAGGGAGGGACTAGGGAGGGGTGGAAACTCTGAGGACCAACATCCAGTACACGTTACCATACAATAAAAAAAAAATCTGCTACAGATTCTATTATAATCACCCTGCATATTTTCAGTTTCCTTTTACAGGTCTAACTAAAAAATGTGTTCCTTCAGTCATACCTCAACTGAGGGTTTCTTGGTCATTGGGTCAATTGTCTGTTTGTTATGAAAAGTACTGAAAGATATCCTGAAACAGGAGCGAGCGGTATGGGCCGAGCCAGGCTCGGGGCTAGGTGATGAGCCAGGACTTCAATTTCTTGGGGAATTCTAAGACTAAGGAGGAGGCTCTGAAGTGCAGGTTGTTCCAACCTGTAGGATTGAGGTAGATAAAGGCTCAACTGCTGGATCTGGTTCTGCGTATCTGGGTGGCGTGTGTGTGCGAGTAGGAGTCCGGATGGGTAGAGTTGTCTGGAAGGTTTGTGTGCTGTTGTTGAGGTATGTGGGGCCAATGTTTTGCAAGACTTAGTATGTGTCCATGAGGAGTTTAAAGAGTGCTTGCTCGGGGTTTGGGATCCAGTGGAGATCTTTGAGGTGTAGGGTGATGTGAGTGTGGCATAGGAGGTGGAGTGTGATCCTGGCAGCTGAGTTTTGTATAGTCTAGAAACTTCTGGTCAGTTCACAGTTGATTGCAGCATAACATGCAATGTCATAGTCCAGCTTACTGGGGATGAGGGATGGGTGATGGTTCTGCAAGTGTTGGTGGGTAGCCATTCGATGATCTTCTTGAGCATCTTGAGTTTGTGGAAGCAGAAGGCAGGGACAGCATTCACTTGGCTGGTCATGGTGGATTGGGTGTCGATAACTATTCCAAGGCTCTTTGCGTGGGATGTCGGGAGGGGAGTGAGTTTGAGTTTGGCAGGCTACCAGGTGGAGTCCCAGAATGAGGTGCCTTTGCCAATGATTACTACTGCCATTTAGTTTGTGTTGAGCTTGAGGCCATTCGTTGTCAGCCATCTAGTGCATTTGGTCATGCAGGCAGAGAAATTTGTCCTGGTGTTTGGCGTCTTGTCAAAGACAGAGATTATGAGTTGGGCATCAACAGTGTAGGATATGATGTTGATTCCGTGGGCGTGAATGATGCAGGTGGGTGGGGTTAAGTTGACATAGAACAGAGTGACACTGAGTGAGAATCCTTGTGGAACTTTACAGATGAGGTTTG
Organism: Lissotriton vulgaris; assembly: GCF_964263255.1. Taxonomy (NCBI): domain Eukaryota; kingdom Metazoa; phylum Chordata; class Amphibia; order Caudata; family Salamandridae; genus Lissotriton; species Lissotriton vulgaris. Next base: position 258,764,590 of record NC_141695.1, read on the forward strand.
TGGTATCTCCTGCATGTAGTCCTATGAGTGGAACCACCTGCAGAATAATGGAATTAAGAAAATTCATTAAAGTGTTCTAAATCCGTTATGTGTGTGTCATCTGGAGTCAGTTGCTGGGAACTGGTGTTCAATGAGATGTACTTATAGTAAACCTTTATGCTATCCAACTGCATGTGAAGAGCATTACTTTTAAACATTACACTGGAAAAGCTGAATGGTGGTACACCTCAACATGGAGTAAGAAGAGTAAGAAGATTAATGTCAGAGATGGCGCTACAATGACTAATTAAGCAGACTTGAGGTGAGAAGGAGGAGTTTGGTGTGAACTTACAAGCACCTATCGCGGTGTGCTTCTGGTCTAAAAAGGATCGGTAGAGGTTGCTTGGAGCATGAGAAGGCTGTTGAAAGGAAGCTGTGTTGACAGGTTGTCTGATATTTTGAAGACATCATTTGAGACCTGTGGGAGTTGGAGGCTGTGCTTGAGCGTGTGGAGCTTGACCATGGGTGCGATCCAGTGAACAAAGGGCGTGTCACAGTTAAGGAAGTTGATGAGTTGTGACGCGTCAAAGACAACGTGGGAGTACGCCCAATTGCCTGTGGATATTGACGTTCATAGGATGCCCAACAACCAAACCTGTGTGAGGAATAGATCAAGATTAACAATGAGACCTGCCACATGGCCGCAAGTGAAGAGGAAGTAATCCCAATTGCCTGCGGGAATTGACGTTCGTGAGATGCATGGCAGCCATATTATGTGAGGAAAAGATCAAGATTAACAACAAGACCTGCTTAACCTTCCGCATAGCCCCAAGTGTGGGGGAAAAGAGCCGACATAGCTGCGTGGCTGATGCCAAGTAAGAGTGGTGACTGGCACACTGCGGAAGGGGTGACTGACACACCATGAAACGAATGCCTGCTTGCCAGTGGGGAACAGCGATATCTGTTGGGATTCCGCAGTCTCAGGTACTTTACACAGTTACACTTGAGAATTCTGGTGATAGGCACACCTAAGCTTGTCACTGCGAAGAGCACATGAGAGCGGTGGTTGTTGGGATTCATTAGTCATAGGTATCTTTTTATAGCTTCCCTTCATTTATGAGTTCCGGTGGCAGGCACACCTAAGCTTGTCACTGCAAGGAGCACCATAGTTGTAACCTGGGCAATAATCGGTGACAAGCACACCTAGTTGGTCGCAGCAAGATAGCATATGAATCTAACTTGAGTAGTTTGTTGGGAGTCAGCAAGTAATACATTCTTGCAAGGGAGTATTGTTATACAATGGCAGTATGTAATGTGAAGTGTTACCAAGTAGGTATTTCACAAAGGCAATATTCGAAATAGAAAATATTCTGTGGCATTTGTTATTTACGGTGTTTCTATGCTGTGGGTGGAATAATACAGTAAACATGCAAAACGTAACGTCACCCCCAATTGTTTTTAAGCAACCCAGAAAAGCTATGCATACCATGGAGCAAATGGAAAAAAGTTGCTCCATTACTATGCAAGGGTGTGTGGGCCAACGTTAAGTGTAGAAAGGAGGCATGCTTTATTGATGAATTGTTTGGGGGTGAGTGTCAGGAGGTCATGGAGAATGTACCTGACCTGTGTGCAGTGCAACAGTAGAATTCGAATGAGCATGAGCCGTGTTTGTTGAGAGTGGACAGACGTTTTCCTCCCAGATTGAGCACGATTTTGGAAAGGTATTATTTTGGTAGGCGGAAACAAGGGAAGGATGAAACGGTGGATGAGTATATAACGTGTCTAAGGAAGGTGGCAGTTATGTGCAAGTTTGGTGTGATGCTAGAGGAAAGAATTTGTGAACAGTTTGTTTTAAGATGTGGAAGTGACAAGATCAGGGTGGAATTATGGTTGAAGAATAAGCCACTCTTGGAGAAAGTAATCATGGTGGCCAAGAGAGTGAAACATATGTTAAAGTGTGTTTCGGAGTTAAGTTCTAATAAAGAGAAAAGTGTGTCAAGTTCACAGAAGGTGGAAGAAGTAGTGTGTGAGGTCGAAAAGAGGGAAGTAATCGAGGAAAAAGAGAGATATGTATGTACAAAATGTATGGGGTACTGTTTCAGGTGTGGCAATAGTGGTCACAGAGTGAATGTGAGTTCTTGTCCAGCATTGGGTGTCTATTGCAATGGATGTGGGAACAAAAGGCACTTCCACAAGTGTTGTCATAACAGGAGCAGGAAGAATGTCAGAAAATATGTTAAGGAAGATTCACAGGAAATTTTGTTTCAAATAAACAAGTCACATGGAAAGGGCGAACATCCCAGTGTGAAATTGGTGATTGATGGGGTAGAGGTGGTGATGCGGTTTGACTTCTGTTCGATTTGACTTATTTCTAAACAATGCTATCCACAGAATTTTGAGGAGAGTTATTGTAGTATCTCTCTTTCAGTTAAAACCGCTGACCCATGTGTCTTGTTGCACGTTACTTTATTAATTAAATTCTCTTTACTCAAGAGCGCCGAGCCGGCGCTGTGGAGTGTATAGTCCCGCGCCTCGCATAGGGATGCGCGCGCATCACTCCAAAATGGCCGCCGCACGTCACGTCGCTACATGACGTGCAACGACTAGTAAGCACCACTACATATCTCCCCTTTTTCCCAAACATTGAATGAGTCACTTACAGTTCACTGTCCATTTCGTAATCTCGAAACCTGGAGGGTCTCACCACAGACCTTCCGCTCCTGGTCACCCTGGTCGAGTACGCCGGGGCACCTTGGCTCTGTATCTCGGTGCGTCTTCCCTCTCTCAGCGCAGCCGCGCCTTCGTCCGTACTCCTCCTTTGTATGTCCATACCAATTCCTTCGTCACCATTCGCCCTGCTCTCCTCCAGTAGTTCACCTCTAGCACTTCCGTCTTCTTGCTGCTCACCTGCGCATTGTCCCATCGCTACATTCGGGTCTTCCATGTCCTCCCATTCAGTTCCATTTTGCTCCCATTGCAAGATCTTGTTACACCTGGCCATGCGATCCTGGGACCACACGTTCCCATCACTCAGCAGGGCCGCTCGGTCGTACACTTCCTTAACTTGCATGGGCTTACTATATTTACTGTCTCCTTTCTTCTGTAGCGTTGCCAACTTTACTCTTACCCACTCGCCTTTTTCCAACTTTGTCCCCTTCACGTTCTTCCGTTTGTTGTAGTGGTTGGTATAGATGGACTGTGCCTTTTCCAGGTTGGCTCGTACCACCGCGGGAGACCATTCGCTGGTGATAACTTTCTCTTTCCAAATCCGGTTGTCGTGCGTGAAGGGTTCACGCCCTCTCAAGATCTGGAATGGGCTGTATCCAGTTCCAGTGGGAGTGATCCTGTAGGCCCATACCATGTTCCATATAGCTCTCTCCCAGTCCTTGTTGACAGAGATAGCAGCTTGTACGGCTCCCATCACAACCCTGTTAAATCGCTCCAAAAAGCCATTTGCGGCTGGGTGGTAGATCGCTGTGTGTTTGCTTGTGATGCCGTTCCTCTGCATAAATTTATTCCATCTCTCGGACGTGAATTGGGGGCCATTATCACTCAGGATGGACTTGGGGATGCCCTCTCTCACGAAAGTGTCCGACAAAAATTTCAGGATGTTTTCCGTGTCCATGGTCTTATCTACCTTTACCTCCGGCCATTTGGAGTATCGATCTATGAGGACACATACATACTTCTGGGTGCCCTGGTCATCGAGGATTGGTCCTAAAATGTCTATTGACAGTTCTTCCCACGGGTTCTGCAGGGGGGTCGAACTTTCCTAATGCAGGACGCAAAGGTTTGAGCGTCTTGTCGGCTCCTTGGCACTGTGGACAATCTCTGACGTGCCTCTCCGCCCTTATGTCCATGCCTGGCCACCAATAGTTTTGTTTGGTCCTTAACTTCAATTTTCCTATGCCTAGGTGGCCCTCGTGTAGCATGTCCAGTAACTTGGTGACAATGTTTCTTGGGGGGATCACTTTGTCTCCTCTGTATGTGAATACTCCCTTGTCTCCTACCGACAATTCTTCCCTTACTTCATAGAATGGCTTGATATTTTCACTCACATGTCTTTTGTCTGGCCAGCCCTTGACAATGTGCATCTTCACTTCCTTCATGATGCTGCTGTCCTCGTATGCCTCTGTCCACTCCTGGTAACTGATGACTTTCTCTTGGTCCTCCACGAGAGCCACCAATTCCCCTTTGCCCGTTGGGTCTTCCTCTCCTGGCTCCATGGCTGCTGCTCTGCTCAGGTAATCCGCTACTCAGTTCCGATTTCCTGGAATGTACTCTACATCATACCTGAACTCTAGTAGCTTTAGAGTCATTTTGGATATTCTGGGAGTGGCGTTGGCATGTCCACTAGATGTTAGCACCTTCACCAAGGGCTTGTGATCTGCCTTTAGCAGAAATCGGGTTCCCCATAGGAATTGCCGGAATCTCGTCATGGCCCACACCACAGCCAGCATCTTCTTTTCAATTACGCTGTATTTTCTTTCGGTATCGGTCAATGCTCGGGATGCAAAACTGATCGTCTCCATCTTTCCTTGTCCGCGATCTTGCATGAGCACTGCACCCAGCCCCTTGTCGCTGGCATCGGTTGTGAGCACCGTAGTGCCCTGTGGGTCATACCCATTGAGCGGCACTGCTCCTGTGACATCCTTCTTGATTGTTTCGAACTCGCTTTGTGCCTCTGGTGTCCATTGGAAACTGGTGCTCTCCCTGGTCAGAATCCTCATATGGTGTGTCTTTGAAGCAAAGTGTACCACAAATTTGCTGTAGTGCTCCGCCATACCCAAAAATGATCTGACCTCCTCCTTGTTGGTGGGGGGAGGAGCTTCAGCGATTGCTTTTACGTTTTCTGCCTTTGGTGTGATGCCTTGCACCCCTATTTCATGGCCCAGGTAGGTCACCGACTCCAGGCCCAATCGGCATTTTGTCCATTCTGCGGTGAGGCCTTTGACTTCCAAGGTTTCCAGCACCTTTCCAAGCTTCTGATCATGGTCAATCTTGTCATACCCCATTACTAGTATGTCGTCCTGAAAATATTGGACGCCTGTCATGTTCCTAAACAGCTGGTGCATTAGTTTCTGGAACACTGCGGCTGCCGAGGCCAGTCCAAACGGCATGCGGCAGAACTGATAGCATCCAAATGGGGTGATGAATGACGTGAGTTTTCTGCTGTCCGGGTGCAATACTACTTGGTGGTAGGCAGAGGTCAAGTCAATGGTGGAGTACCATTTGACTCCCTTGGTTTCGTCAATCCTTGGGAGGGGGAATTTCTCCACAACGATGTTCTTATTTAGTTCTCTCAGGTCCACACAGAGCCTGACCTTCCCACTGGGCTTCATGACGACCACCAATAGCGCGAGCCACTCTGTACTGGTGATGGGTTCAATTATCCCTTTCCTCTCCAAGTCTTGAAGTTCTGTTTGAACTGCCTCTCTCACCGCTATGGGCACATTTCTTACTTTGTGGGAGATAGGAATGGCGTCCTCCTTGAGTACAATCTTGTGTAGGAATCTCTCCAGTTTCCCCACTGTACCTCCAAACACCTTTGGGTAGTCTTCTTTCCATTTGGACAAGTTGGGCCACACTTCCGGTTCCGTGAGCAGGATCTGTTCCTTATCTCCTGGGTCCAATTTGATTCCCAGGTCGACCTGGTCCAGCCAACCCAAGACGGACAGGCCTCTCTCTGAGATGTACAGCTTACAGAATGCTGATCGGCCTCTGAATTCGAACTTCAAGCGTCGGAATCCCACCATTGGAATGCGGTCGCCGTTATATGTGACTGGTCGGATGTCCAGTTTTTCTAACTCCGGGCCTAACTTTGGTCTGAATGTTTCGTCCCACACCGCTCTTTGGACTATTGTGTAGGGGGAGCCTGTATCCGCCACTACGCTGATGGTTATTCCGCCAATTGTCATTTCTAGTACGGGTTTAGTTGTCCTTTTTCCATCCACGCATAGTTCCTGGTCATATATGCACAAGACGGTGACTACTTCTTCTTCTTCAATGGTTCCTTCCTGGTCTTCCTCGCCTTGGTCGATGTATTTCACCACGCTTTTGGATGCTTTCTTCCGGCACACTTTCTCGTAGTGGCCGATGATGCCGCAGTGCAAACACTTGGCCCGGAACGCGGGACATCTCCTGTCTTGTGCCTCGTGGGACCAGCTTCCGCACCTGTAGCACGTTTTCTTGTTGTCGTCGCCTGCTCGTTTCCCTTGCGGTCCAGTGTTGCCCTGCCATTTGTTGGGTCCCTTTGGTGTGGGGCCCTTATACTTCTGGTCTCTGCGATGTTCCTCCTCATAAACCCTGTTTACCATGGTACTGGGTGCCGTGTCTTTCTTGGTCGCGTCGGCGCATCTCCGTGCGAGTTCTGCCCTTTTGACAATGACCATTACATCTTTAAGTGTGGTGTCTCCACTTGCCCACAGCTTGTCCTGAACGTTCGTGCTGGAGGTGTGCATGACTATCTGGTCTTTGATACAATCCTCCTCCCAAGTTCCATACCTGCACGTGGCCGCCAGCTTCTTCAAGTCTGCTACGTATTCCTCAATCGATTCTCCAGCCCGTTGTTTCCTCTGCTGGAAGTTGGATCTGTCGACTGACACACATACCGTGGGTCGGTAGTGTTCGTTCAGGTCATCGATGGCGTGGGCATATAAGTCATCGTCCGTGCTTCCTCTCTGTTTGGGCACCAGGCTTTTGTAGATTCTGAGTCTTTCTGGCCCCAGATTGAGTAGGAGTATACGTTTTTTTCTTCTGGGGTTAAAGGTTTCTTCATTCTCGTCCTCCAGGACCCCTATGAAGTTGTCTATATATTCTCTCCAGTCTTCCCACTTCATTAGTGGTTCTCCTGGTTTCGGTAGGAACTGGACTGGCGCAATTGCGTACCCTGCTGGTGTGCTCATCCTCTCTTCCTTGACTGTGGGTGCCTTGTCCCCTTTGCTGGTGGGGCTACCTGGGGTGCTGTCCGTTTCTTCTTTGCTGGGTTGTACCTGGGGATTCTCGGTGTCAGCCCCCTCCCCCTCCTTTGCGGTGGCCAGCTCGGTTCCTCGCGTGTATACGGGTGGTTTGGATTTGGCGCGCTTGTCCTGGCTGCTCTGGGGTCTCTGTGCCACCTTACTTGCCGCCTTCCCTGTATGTGGGCCGTTATGGGCTCTGCCACGCTCTTCAGGTTTACAATACCTTGTATGGTGCTATGGTCCTGTTCTGTCCAGTTCGTGCTGCTCAGGGTCACCTGGCCGTGCAGGGCCGACCACCAACTGGGTCTGGGTCGGCTGGAGCTCTGCTACCTCACACAGAGTGCCCTCGTGGTGGGTCCGTTTTATTTCCGTTATTTTTTCGTTTAGGAAGCTTCCTGGTCACCTCCCGACCTCGTCGCCACTGTAGTATCTCTCTTTCAATTAAAACCGCTGACCCATGTGTCTTGTTGCACATTACTTTATTAATTAAATTCCCTTTACTGAAGAGCGCCGAGCCGGCGCTGTGGAGTGTATCGTCCCGCGCCTCGCATAGGGATTCGCGCGCATCACTCCAAAATGGCAGCCACACGTCATGTCGCTACGTGACGTGCAACAACTAGTAAGCGCCACTACAGTTATAAATTAAACTCAACGGTTGTGAATCCAGGAGGGTATGGTGGGCAGCCAATCAAAATACTGGGTTACTTTGAAGGATTTTTGGAGTAGTAGGAGGGTTTGTGTTAAGCAGGTTTACGTGTCCAACAAAGGGGATAATTTGTTGAGTTTGCCACATCAAAGGCTGTGTGTGGTGGTGCTGTATCCCAAAGCTGAGCCACAAGTTCAGGTGCAAGAGATAAAGAGGAGGGATAGGGGGTTTGTTGCTAAGCTTTCAGAGGTGTTTAAGGAATCCCTGGGGTGCCTGAAGAATCACAAACATTGTATCAAGTTGAAAGATGGAATGATTTCTGTTACTGCAAGGGTCAGAAAAATTCCGTTGGCATTGCAAGATCAGGTTACTTACTGAAGAACTTAGGAGAGTGGAGGGACCTGTGTAATACCGGGGTAGAGGCAATGGCCAAGGAAGGGCAATGGGAACATCAAGTTATGTGTGGACTCTCAACCGAGCTGTGGTGGTGGACAAATTCCCTCTTCTTAACATCGAGGAGATAATTCTGATGTTGGGGGACCCACATTGGATTTACCATCGGCCTTCCAACAGGTGGTATTGGATGGTGGGTCACAGGACCTGTCGGCTTTCATACCACCCATTGGTGCTTTTAAATCCAGGAGAAGGCCGTTTAGCCTCCTATCATCGGCCTCAGTCTTTAACGAATAATGTGTACGGCTTTAAAGCATTTGGTTGGGGTGACGTGATACCAGGAGGATGTTTTAGTTTTTTGAAGCACTATGGAGGAACACAATACTTGTGTGTGTAAAGTTCTGCAGAGGTTGAAGGAGGTAGGTCTTACCCTCAAAGAAGAAAATGTCAGTCTGGCATGGGTGAGGTGAGTTAAATAGGACATCTGATCATGGAAGGAGGTGTGAAGCCAACATCAAGATATGAATGACACTATTGATAATTTGGAAATGCCATAGTCCAGAGAGGAGTTAAGTTAATTTTTTGGGATGGTAGAATATTATGGGAGGTGATGGAGCAAGGTTTGCACACGTAAAGCAACTTGCTTGTATTCAGTCCTCTCGAAAACAATATTAATGTACTAACATGTTTCGTCATATTAATATTAATATTGCATTACACGACATTTCTAATATCTAGGGGAAGCTAGACAATGTGCTTGTACTATCTATAATCCGCTTGCATGAAAATGGCTACTGTTACGCGGGATTTTCTACTGCGCATGCGTCTGTCACACTCACGTGACATGACGTATTACTTCGCTTGGTGGGAAACTTTTGCTTCTGCGCACTAGAACTAAGATGGCTGTTCTGTGTCCTAACGTGCAAGAAGCTTGCATCGCTGCTTTTGCGAAGCTTTAATGCAATAGTTAAAGTAAAATAATGGGAATAGAATAGAGATAAGTGATATACAGTGCATTCATTTATTCTGTGTCTCTGGAACTTTTTCTCTTCTTTTTTTGCATGCATCGCATTTGGGCCTGAAATGTACTTCTGAACTATCTTTGGAGGCACTGCGCCTGCGCAAAGAAACTCAAGCTACTGAAGTCATGGCATTGAACCGATGCCAGCATCAGGCATGAACTGTGAAAAAATATGGGAACATAACTTCCTCACCCTGCCAGAGGAAGCTAAATTGTATAATTTGTTAAAACATTGTATGTTATTGATACATTAACTGCCGGGTGGAATAAAAGTACATGGGAAGATAAAGTTATGGGAGAAAATGTAATTTAAATACCGAATGACAGTTACCTCATATTAATATGGTGTGATGACCTCTCCTTGTCTTTTGACCGATACATTTGTGGGATTCACACATTTGCAACATTGGAGGGTGGTACACTGACCTGGAAAATAGTATAACTAGGGTAGGCTTAGTTAGTCAGATTGTCCGACTTGTCCGAATAGCTGACCTGTCACTGACCCGACGCACTCAATAGGTGATCGAGAGCAGAGGTGCTGGCGGAGCACTCTGTCAGAAGATTCGATAACCCAATCGGGGTTCTGGAGAGGAGTTCGATAACCCAATCAGGGTTAGACTGTTAGCTGCAGAGAGGGTTTACAACTCTGGCATTCTGAACTTTAACTGTGGTGCCGATCTTAGCCTGTGGTGGTCCAGTCCTGATCCAATTTGGTCCGTAACCTGTCCTGATTCTGGTCTGCACCTGTTTTTTCACACTGACACCTGCACTTTGGGATTCTTATCCTTCATCCCAGCCCGTGGCCAGGGTTGGTCCTCACACCCTTCTAGGTAACTATAAAGTGTGGGTTTATCATTGTACTGTTTTCCCTTTCCGACCCACCCTGTGTTTAATGCTTAACAGTATTTCTTTACAAATTATTGCACATTTAGTTTCTCATTATTTTAATAGAGTAAGAAATGATTTGATTTAATTATGGTATCAACCATTTAAGAATTTTACTTAGATAAAAGAACTTAAACTTTTCTGAGTTTGTGGTTATTTGTGAAACAGTAATGTTATTCTACTACCTATTTTCTTGCCAACTCCCTTGATCCTCTAGAACTTTAAGTATCGGTGACTTGGATTGGTAAGTTAAATGGTATAGGTCCCGAATGGTTAAATTAAAATTGATTGAGTGTAGGTTTACCTGTTCAATGTGTATATAGTTTTATGGGCCCAGGTGAGTATACAGAGCAGGTGAGCCTGCGCTCTATCAGAGGTACCTAAAGGATTCAGCAGGAAAAGCAGTGAATCTGCGAGGTCTATTAAAGAAAGGCAAGGATTATGTGTGTAGTGATCTATGTGTGGTGAAATTCAGAGTGATTAAACAGGATTTGAAAGAGACACTGTTTGCAGGTGTTTATTCCAGGTGAAGAAACCCACATCCTTACTGATGCCAGTTTCGAGGGATTCGGAGCGGTGTTGACCCAAAGGAGCAAAGGTCAGGAAAAACTGATAGCATGTGCCTCCAAAATGTTGAGTGATATCGAGAGAAACTATTTTTTCATTGAAAGATAAACACTGACAATTTGTTGGGCCCTTAGGAAATTTAAGAATTTAATTTGGGGGGCAAGGTTTGAGGTTTTATCGGATAATAAGCCATTGTGGAGGTGTTCAAGAAAAAGGGGTCAGTTTTCATTTCGGCAAGGATCTGGGGTGTAATATCTGCTTGGTATACAAAACGTAAGTACAGACCGCCTCTCAAGATTGGTGAGTGAGAAACAAACTGGTGATAGACTTAAGGAGGTCGGGGATATGAAAGAAGAGGTGTATGAGAACATAGAAGATTTGGGTGAAATTACTTTTGGAGCAGTAACTGAAGAAGAGTGGAAGTGTGAATTACAAAATTATGAGAATTTAAAGGAAGCGATTAGTGCCCTAAATCATGGAAGGTTCAGAAATCACCACCTTAAAAAAACTAAACCTTTCATTCCAGCTGATGACTTTAAAATTCCTTGTCCTATCCAGAATTGACTATGGCAACGCCACCCATGCTGGCACCCCTAAAGTCCACCTTGCTCCAATAAAATCTGTTCTCAACCTGGCGGCTAGGCTTGTCTCTGACTGTAAGTGATTTGATCACATCTCTCCTGTCCTCAAAAACCTCAATTGACTCCCAATAGAAGGCAGATCCACCTACAAGATTGCTTGTATCACTCACAAAGCCCTTCACCAAAACACCCCCTCTTACCTCTCTGACAAATTACAAAAAGCAGGGTGTTCCAGGTCTTTATGGAGCACTACCGCCCTTGTCTTAATCCCTACTCGACTCAAATGTAAAAAGACTCAATCTCGTGCATTCTCAGGTAATGCCCCTATGTTTTGGAACTATCTCCCCAAAGATCTTCGCTGCAACCCCTCCTACCCTCTCTTAAAAAAAAGCCTCAAGGCGTTTCTTCTGAACAAATATTGGGGTACTTACGTCATTTAATTCACTCTGTTATATGCTCTCTCCCTCTCTCTCTTCCCTTCTCTCTCTAACTTTCTCAACCGTCCTCTTTTCTGATATTGACCCCTCAGTTACTTTTTCCTACTTCTCTTGTTCGATTGAAATTCCTTATCCTATGTGAGTAAATCTGCACTATGTTAATTTTGGTTTTGGTTTTGATGTGTTAACCAACCTTGTAAAGCGCTCTGATACTCTTGGGCCCAGTAGCGCTATATAAAACCTTTTAAATAAATAAAATAAAATAAAAATTACAGAGAGGAATAAGATTGATTCCACCTTCACAGTGAAAGGGTCAAACTAATAAGCCGAAAACAACAAGAGAGGGAGGGAAAAAATATTCAGGAGCACTCTCAGTCCCCGAAGGTAACTCTAATCTTAACAGCAGAAGAGAGTACCTTTTATTTATATGATAAAGGTAGAGCACAACAGGAGAAACCAACTAGCTTCTTAATAAAGCCCTCACTCAATAGATTGTTCAGCGAAGTCAGCTTCCTAGTGGACTTCGCTGAACAATCTATTCAGCCTTAATGTCCCACACTTTGTTTTTAACTATGTCTGATTGGCTTCTAATAAAATGTATTCTTTGACACAATCGTGACATTTTTAACACTCACTTTTCACTATTCACTAAACACGAACTACCAGCTCCGTAGTAATTCTGGGGTTGAAGCACACCAGGGTGGCACTCAGCCTCCCCTGGTGGGGCCCGTTGGTGAAGCATGTCACCAACCAGGTTGGTGAGTGAGAGCTTTATTAAGAACTATGGGCCAGATGTAGGTAAATTAGATTTACCGATTTTTAATTACCGAATTTTACCGATTCGGTAATTAAAAATCGGTAAATCTAAAGGGTGGATATGTAGGTATTTCCAGATGTGGAAATACCGAATCTGTAACAATCGGTATTTACCGATTCTGTAAATACAGAATCGGTATTTCCCATTGATTCCTATGGGCTTTGAAGCCCATAGGAATCATTGGGAAATACTGATTCTGTATTTACCGAATCTGTAAATACCGAATTTTGCAAGGGTGCAGGGGGTGTTACTTTGACACCCTCTGGCACCCCACAAATAAGCATGTGCGCCATGTGGCACACAGCCATGCCCTAAGGGCATGTCTGTCTGTCACATGGCTAGGTGTGCATGCACACATGTGCATGCACGCCTGAAATCGGTATTTTACCACACAATAGGATTGTGTGGTAAAATACCGATTTTGTAGGGCCTTTGGGACTCAGAAGAGTCCCACCTACATCTGAGATTTACCGAATCGGTAGAAATACCGATTCGGTATTTTACAGAATCAGTAAATTTACCGATTCTGTAAAATTGTGCCCCTACATGTCAATTCTTGAATACCGGTCGGTAACGGCCGAAAATACAGATTTTCGGCCATTACCGACCGACCTACATCTGGCCCCTAGTTGGTTTCTCCTGTTGTGCTCTAGCTTTATCATATAAATGAAAGGCACACTCTTCTGTTGTTTTGATTAAGTCAAACTAATAAAACAGGCTCATGCAGGCCATCGGGGGATAGTAAAGACAAAAGTAAGTTTGAAAGCTAATTTTTGGTGGTCTGGAATGGATTTGGAGATTGAGTGAGCAGTAAGGGACTATGTAGAATGCTCTTGTAGTGAAAGCGTTGAAAACACATCAGGGTCCGATGGTTTACAGGGATTTACCAAGTAAATTGTGTGTCTTGTGTCTTGTAAAGCGCACTGCTACCCGCACCGCAGGCCTCGTGGCGCTATCGACCGCTGGGGAACCCGTCCTGGCTTTCCCTGTGAGATAGTCCCTCCTGGGAGTCTCCAAGGTGAAACCAGGCATCCCCGGCGTTTGTGAGGGGCCGTTGTGGAGATGAGGCAAGCTAATGCCCAGAGTTGCCGAGTGTGATCTCTGGTTGGAGTAGGCACCGATGCGAGAATTATCGAGTCCGCTGATCCTGGTCCAAGACCCTGCCGCGTCGGGAATCGAACCCTGGTCCCGGGCCTTTCTCTGCTCTCGGGTCTGCCGCCTCTAACCAGTGAGCCACACCACTCCACAATGAGAGGTGTCCGTTGACATTGTGGGCACATTGCAATGTGGGCTAACCACTCCCTATCTAATTGGGATGTTGGTCCTCTACTCAAGGTGGGTAGAAGTAATTAATGTCAGGGATATTTCGTAAGTTGGCATCAGTAGGTTCACGGACGGGATGTTCAGAAAAGATAGTTTTCCAAAGAGCATCTTGTCTGACTATGGTCCTCAATTTTGTTCTAATGAATTAGAAAATGATCTAAAGACATGTTGCATAGAACATAAGAAATGCACCATTTTTCACCCGGAAACAAATTGTGCCATTGAGAGGTTTAACACATTCATTAAGGAGAGTATTCAGTTGGCCCGTGGTAACTGTCTGGACTGGAAACATAAGTTACAGGAGAAAATACCCGCTTATTGCCCGCCTCCACACTTGACCACTGGAAAATCTCCATTTGAACTCTTTAAAGGGAGAGCACCCAACAAAATGTCCGTAACATTGAAGTCAAAGTTGGGGATGTGGTGAAAATTAAAGCATCTGTAGGTTGTGCAGCAGGGTCCAAGTTCATAATGGCACAACATGTTATTAAGCTATTTCATAATGCAGTAAGAACCGCTGACAGAAGGATCTGGAACAAGAACATGGTTGTTCTGATTGAAAGAGAGATGAGAGAAGAGGTGAATATGGGTGATGAAAAGTGTGATGGTGATGGAAATTCAAGTGGTTTGAGGAAATGTGACAAAGGAGAGAAGGTGACTTCCGTATTGGAAGCAAGATCTTGGGGTGATCGGAATGGTAATAAGAGTAAGTTACTAGAGAAGAGTGCCACAAGGTTATCTTAAAGATTTTGTCACAGCATAGAGTTTATGGTGGGTGGAATGTGGAACCTTACCAACACTACAGAATAGTCTGGTGTTAGTAATGGGTTAGTAGTCATGTAAAGAATAAGGACGGGAGATATGTGGTGTCTTCTGCATGTAGTTCTATGAATAGAACAACATGCAGAGTAAATGAATTAGGAATGTTCATTTAAGTACTCTAAATCAGTTATGTGTGTGTCATCCAGAGTCAGATGCTGGGCACTGGTGATAGATGACAAACACATAACTGATTTAGAAAACTTAAATGAACATTCCTAATTCCTTCACTGCATGTGGCTCTACTCCTAGAAACACATGCAGGAGACACCACACATCTCCCTTAAACATTAAAAAGTAGACAGTGTCTGAAGTGAAGGGAGCCAGACTGACCAACTGGGTGTGGCCAGTCAGGAAGGAGCAAATCCAGTTAAGTGTGGGACCTTGGATACTGGCTTGGTGCAGTCTTTGGATAAGGATGGGTTGGGAGATGGTGTCAAAGGCTGAGTAAATATCCAGTAGGATGAGGGCTGTGGTGTCACCTCTGTCCATGAATATCTGGATATTGTCCATAGCGGTGATGAGTTTGATTGGGTCTTGATCAGCAGAGGTGTCAAGAGGTGGTTGTCAGTGAGGTGGATGTTATGTTATGTTATGTTAAGTCTGCTTGTATAGCGCATGGCTAACCCAGCAATGGGGCGTCCCAGCGCTGCGGACATACCTAAGAGCAGTGCAACACAGCAGAGAAGGTGAAGTTAGATGGAAGAGAACAGCCAAGTTTTAATCTGTTTACGGAACAGCAGGTGGTTAGAAGTGGCCCGAGCCCCAAGAGGGATCGAATTCCACAGCTCCGGCGCCAAATGCCTAAAAGAGCGACCACCAGCTCGGCACCTTCGGATCTTAGTCGTGCGTGCCGGTGACAGGTCGGCTGAACGAAGGGCACGCGAGGAGACATAGAAGGAACAGAGTCCCTGCAAAGTTTGAGGGGCGGTATTATACAAAATTTTATGAATTAGACATAGACTTTTGAACTGGATACGTTGTTTAACCGGTAGCCAGTGTAACCGATGGAGAATAGGGGAGGTGTGGCATTTTTTTGGCAGTGCAAATAAAATGCGAGCTGCGGCATTCTGGGCTCTCTGTAGTCTGTTTATCACCGTCAAGTTAGAACCTAGCATCAGGACATTGCAGTAGTCTAGATGGGATAAGACTAAGGCCTGAATTATAGTCTGGCGGATGCAAGGCTCAAAGAATCCGAGGATAGGTTTAAGAGAGCGCAGGCGACCATAGCAGGTGCCTGCCACTCTCTTGGCATGAATTTCCATGGAGAGTGAGTTGTCCAACATCACACCCAGGTTTTTGACAACCTCTTTGGGGGCAGGAGAGGGTCCGAGAGTGGGAGGCCACCAATGTGCATCCCATTTCTGGGTGTCCCTACCTACAAGGAGTATCTCCGTCTTAGAAGAGTTTAGCTGGAGATAGTTCTGTGACAGCCAATTCGATATAGCCAGGATATCTTCCTGGAACTTAATTTGGTCAGCCCCTCTGTTCTTAGAAAAGGAGAAAATGAGTTGTGTATCGTCCGCGTATGATATTAATTTGATGTTGCGGTCCCTGGCCAACATGGCCAGGGGGCGGACGTACACATTGAACAATGTGGGGCTGAGCGCAGAGCCCTGCGGGACTCCACAGTCCAGGGGGTGTATGCTGGATGAGTACGGCGGGGCGTGCACTTGGAAGGAGCAGTCAGATAAAAACGACGCGAACCATTCCAAGGCTCTCTCCCTGACTCCGATATCCCACAGTCTCGCAAGCAGGATCCTGTGGGAGACCGTGTCAAAGGCCGCGCTCAAGTCCAGAAGAACCAGGGCAGATGTCTCACCCTGGTCCAGCCCCTCCCTCAGATGTTCCGTAACGGCTAGCAAAGCAGATTCCGTGCTATGTTTAGCACGGAAGCCGTTCTGAGATTCGTCCAATATTCCATTCGACTCCAAATAGGTAGTCAGAATGGAATTTACATGGGCCTCCATCACCTTGGTAAGATAGGGGAGCAGGGAGATGGGTCTAAAGCTGTCTGATATGGTGGGGTCTAGTGATGGCTTTTTTAAAAGGGGGACAACTTTAGCATGTTTCCAGGATGAGGGAATGGTAGCCGACTGAAGTGAGTTGTTAATTAACATCCGCCCTTCCCGCAAGATGGAGTTCTGGAATAATCTGAATAATTCTGGCTTAACAGGATCTTCCGGGGAACCTGATTTAACTCTTTTAATCAAAGAGTCCATCTCAGTTTGCTCAATAGGTGGTAAATATTGTAGTGAAAATGGCAAGTCGATGGACCCCATAGGGTTGGAATTAGCAATGGGTCCATCTGAGGTTAGAGAGTTATAAATCCCTTTGACTTTGTCTACAAAGAAACAGGCCAGCTCTTCACATTGGACATCGGACACAATTAAATTACCTGGGCCTTCCGGTATCTTGGTCAGATCCTTTACTAAGGTAAAAATGGTTTTGGAGCGATTGGTACTGGAGTTGATCAGATCTGTGTAGTATTTGGCTTTTGATAGTTTTATAAGTTTATGGTAGGCTTTAGTAGCTACTCTAAAGTTTATTTTAGCCAGATGGCCATACGATCTCCTCCAGAGGCGTTCCAGCTGCTTACATTGTTTTTTCTGTATTGTAAGGGCCTCAGAGTACCACGGATGAGTTTGGCCCCGCTTGGGCCTAGAGCATTTCATAGGAATGAAATGGTCGAGTGATTCTTTTATCCACTCCCTATAGGCTGTATCGGCCTCGTCCAGGTTGCTCGGCCAAGTGGGGCAGGAGGAATGGAGTCTAGCTTCGAACGCTACATTGTCAAGCTTGTTCCAGGGGCGCCTCCGCAAGGAAGGTGGTGGCTTTTCCCTGCATCTAGCTGGAAACTGGATAGAAGTAAAAACCGGAAAGTGATCTGTCCAGCTAAGAGGACCGGGAATGGAGACAGAGGCTTCCTGGATATTCGTAAACACCGGATCTAATAAATGGCCTGCCTGATGCGAAGGCCCTTCAACCAACTGGTTAAGCTGGCAGGCTTCCATATCACCCAGAAACTTCAGTATGGTGGGTGAGTCCCGACATTCAAGATGGAGGTTGAGGTCCCCCAGTACACTGAAATTAGCTGGCTGTAAGGCCAGGGCAGTGATAGTTGCCACCAGCGATTCTTGAAAGGCACTGGCTAAGCCGGGGGGGGCGATAAATCAGGAGCCCCGTAAGGGTGAAAGTGTCAGAAACCCGTGCCTTAAATACCGCGCTTTCGCAGTTTGTTATAGTTGTGGGGTTGAGGGTACAGGAGTAAATATCTTTAAATATCACTGCTATACCACCACCTCTACCTTTTGGTCTATTCTGGAGACATATGAGGTAACCCGGGTGGAAGCGCCAAGGTGGAAATGGCCATGGTGTCATCGGTTAACCATGTTTCCGTCAAGAATAGGAGGTCAGGGGAGTGGTCTACGAGGAACTCATGGATGTCCTCATGGTGTTTCACTAATGACCCACAATTGAGACTCACTAAGCTTAACTTTGTAGGGGACTTAGCTGCTAAGGTTGCTGACGCTAATAGTTGGCTAGTCTCTGAGGCCTTGAAGCCACACTGGTCACATTGAGCGCAGAGAGAGCCAGGGGACCACAAATGAGGTGTACATCCTGCCTGTCTTCCGATAGTGATCAGCTCCTCCCGGGCGTAGGGGGCCATGAGCTAGCCAGACGGCCAGGGGTCAGGGCAACTGGCGACGGACTAGCGCGGACGGGCGCAGACGGGCTCGCCTTTGGCGAGCCTTCGGCGACCCGCCGGCTGCCCGCCGCGCGCGTCCGCTGCGCGTGTGCTCGAGATGCAGCCTAAATAGGCACCGGTCCCGCCTATGGCGGAAGAATGACGCCCTTGGGGGCCGGTCTCGAGGTCAGGAACGCACTCCACTCAAGCGGCACAAGCCGTGGTGGAACGAGGCGATGACCAGATGGAGGACGAGTAGACTTTGTACAGAGGTAAGCGAGTATAAGCAAACTCGATAACGTGGTTTTAAAATGCAGTGCACAATAACATGAACGTGATGATAAAAACAAAGACAAACGCTGCTGCGGCGCCTCGTGTCTCAGGCGCGTCCGCTGCGCGTGTGCTCGAGATGCAACCTAAATAGGCACCGGTCCCGCCTATGGCGGAAGAATGACGCCCTTGGGGGCCGGTCTCGAGGTCAGGAACGCCCTCCACTCAAGCGGCACAAGCCGTGGTGGAACGAGGCGATGACCAGATGGAGGACGAGTAGACTTTGTACAAAGGTAAGCGAGTATAAGCAAACTCGATAACGTGGTTTTAAAATGCAGTGCACAATAACATGAACGTGATGATAAAAACAAAGACAAACGCTGCTGCGGCGCCTCGTGTCTCAGGCGCGTCCGCTGCGCGTGTGCTCGAGATGCAGCCTAAATAGGCACCGGTCCCGCCTATGGCGGAAGGATGGCTAATTGTTTATCATCTTTTCCATGACTTTTGCCAGGTAGGGTAGCAGAGAGATAGGCCAGTAGTTGACTGGTGTCTCTGGGTCTGCTGCAGCTTTGTTGAGTGGGGGGGGGGTTTCTGTAACATGTTTCCAGGCATACAGGTATGTGGTTGTGATGATAGAGTTTTTAAGGATCAGAGTAAGGGCATTGTGGATGGGGTCCACTCGTTTGATGGAGATGAGCTGAGATGAGGGCAGGGGTCCAAGTGTGTACTTGAGTGTACGGGCTGCATGGTTACAGTTGTTTCTTGAGTGGTGTTAGTGGGCCAGGTAGTAAATGTTGTCCTATGGGTGTTTGTAGAGATAGGCAGGAGTACTGCAAGGGTTGAAGGGTATAGTTGGGGCTGGAGGTTTTCGTAGATGCTGGTGATCTTGTTATGATGAAGAATAGGGACAGTTGTGTGCAGACGTCCTGGAAAGAGTTTACACTGGTGGAGCTTGCTGCTGTAGAGGTGAAGTATTTTACCTTGTTGTGTGATAGGCAAAGATTTCCTCGGCTCTCGCCTGGGAGGATGGTAGACAAGGGAGAAGAGTTTGCCTTACAGCTAGGGCGGTCAACCTCGAATCTGGGGAACCGGGTTTGAGTCTCGGCAATGCCGCTGAACATCCTGTGATTCTATGCAAATCACTTAAACTCCCCGTCCCTAACAAAAATTAATGTGTCTTCATGTAACGCAACTGGTGCTATGTAAAGCGCTCTGATACCCAATACCTCCGGGTCAAGTTTGTGATATATAAAACTCAGTAAAAAGATTTAAAGAAAGGTTGCCTCTTAAGGTGTAGTTGGGGCGAGGCGAAGAGAAGTTTGAAGGTCAAGCGTTCCATGTTGCTGATAGATCTCTCAGAAGCGGTGAAGCGCTGGCTGGGTGCAAAGGTTCTGAGAGGGGATTATGCTGATGGAGCTTGCTGCTGGAGAGGTGAAGTCTTTCACTGTGGCAAAGATGTCCATGCACTGTTGGTGATGCTTTCAATGTGGTCGGTAGGCATTAAACGTTTTGCGGGTCTGATGGATCGGTGTCAGTCAGAAAGAGCAGGTCTGGTGCGTTTGTATAGCAGATACACAATTTCAGTGGTGTAAAAGGCAAAGATTTCCTTGGCGCTGGTCTGGGAGGATGGTAGACAAGGTTGCAGCTTGAGGTGTAGGTGGCGGTGATGAGGAGTTTGAAGCTCAAGCGCTGCATATTGCTGATGCTGCGTTCCAAATTTGGGGATCATTGGATGGTATCTTTGTAGAGGATACAGATTCTATCTCTGTGCTAATGTGTCCTGTCTTGCAGTCTTGTGTAGGGGGCACAAGGAAATGGGTTTGTTGAAGACAGGGGCCAACAAAGGAATGGTGTCGGTCAGGAAGAGCAGGTCCGGTGAGTGGTCGCATAGCAGATACTAAATTTCAGCAGTAGAATGAAAGGCAAAGATGTCCTTGGCGCCTTTGGTGCTGATTTCTATGAGGTCTGTAAAGATGGAGCGTTAGGTGGCTCTGATTTGCTGATGGTATAGTCTGTGTCATGAACTCTGGAGAGTTACTAGGAGTCTTTGTTCTGTGGAAGTACTATGAATACACCGAGGCTTGCACAAACTCTCTCAAAAGGCACCCCTGACCTACACGAATTTCAATGTTGATCACATATCCCTGAGAAATCGGATAAGAAAGATAAAAAGTAACTAGTGCAAGGTTTTCTTCACATCAAGCAGATTTTTGTAAGTACAACTACTGTATTCTGGTCTGTAAAAGAAAATGTGTGTGATTACCAAAGGAATAAATCATAACTCATCATGGTAAACCCTCACAAATGCTAAATTAACTTGATCTCAATCCCCTGGTATCTATGGCACAGAACAGGCAGGCTTAATGTAGGGCAATTTGTAAGGTATTTATGCAGTAACAAAACAGTTATAAAGCAAATATGCAAAAAGAATAAAAATTCCAAACCAAATGAGAAAAATAGAATAAAAACTAATACACCTAATAACCTCCAAAGGACAAAAAATGCAATATGCAGAACAGGAGATACAAATTTAAGTTTTAAGTAAACATAGCACAGAGAAGACCAAAGTGGCAATGATAGTCCCTTGTCGTGGTAGAGCCGAATGAATACACTAACAAGGTTCATCATGGTCAAAGGTTTGACCTTCTGACTTAGTCGTATCAAAGGAGTACACTTCTAAAGCCTATCAGGAAAAGTTCTCTTGTAGCTGGTTGTATCATGAACAGAAGGTCAGCCTTATGACTCCTGGAGTCAGATGAGACAGTAGATCAACAAGAATTGTCCTAGCATCCTGTTCTCTCCCCTTTCAATTGTGCCACAAGAGCTATGTGTAAACATAGCAGACCTGTCAAGCAGAATATGACATTGAGGTGTCAAAAATGATGCTCACAGCCCCACCCTGCACATTCTGTGCAGTTCCAAAGAGTTATCTCTGACCATTCAGGTCAGCCTAATGTTTGCTCCTGGGAAGCCTTTCATACTTTGTTCACACATATTCAAGGCTAATTACTGTCTGGGAGCTGGCAGAGGTGTATGTTAATGAGGCTTCTGACAGTTAAATAAATGTTAGCTTTCTAAAAGTAACCTTACCTTAATATTTATAAAAAAAATCTGATTTCACTATTGAATTGAATTTTTAAGAACTATATAATAGTTTCTAACTTTCCCGAGATACTGTATTAATGGTTACATCTGTACATCTGTACTCTGGTTTTCTATCTAGAACTGCTACTCCTACAGCAAGGCGATAATCAATGTATGGATTTATTACATTTAAATTCCTACAAGTCCTACTTTTAAATACCATGCATTCCACCTTCTTCTCTACCAGGCCTATCATGGGGTGGTTTATTAATATTTAAAAGAAAGGTTTTTACATGTCAAAAAAGATTTATTGTGAAGGACCGGAGTGCATGTTGTGCACAGATACAGGCAGGCTACTGTGGTAGGCCTTAAGCCATGTTTACAGTGACACTATTGTAAATGGCACAATAGGTGCTGTAGCCCACTAGGGAAATTTAAATTCCAGGCCCCTTTGTAAATTTTCTATCTTATACTAGGGATTTGTAGACAAGATAAATATACTAATTAGGAGTATGCCAATTTGACCATATTTAAAAGGGGAGCAGAGTCATACTTTGTACTAATTAGCGATTGTAAAGGGTACAGAGTTCTAACACCAGCAAAACTAGAATGTTGAGTAAAACACAAGGAATCCAAGTGACCATGCAGGAAAAGAGGATTTCCTACAGTTATTAAACAATAATGCCTACTAAAATCAATGTCTAACCAAATATTCATGGGGGTCTCTTTCAAGGTTTCAAGGTAAAAAGAGTACCTCATCTGTTCGATTATTTATGAAACTTGTAATTGCATCTATCACATGGGATAGAGGTCAGAAGCATCACTTATTGTGTATGGATTATAATTGCAGTAGTATTGTGTTTTTGTCAGTGATTTTCTCAGTTTTTTGTTAAAGCTGAGTTTGGTTGAAGCTAACAATAAATTCCTATTAACCTTTGTTTTTAATTCATTGAAAATATAAAAGATCCAACTGATACATATGCTGTGGAATTCCATCACTAATGAAGTATTTGGAAAGAAATAGGCTTATTGCATGAAGATGAATACATATACTTTTAAGTAGGTTATCCTATAACACCAACTATCTAATTCTTACCTAAGGTCCATAAGGATATTGAGAATCCACCTGTCATCCCATAGTTAGTTCCATAGGTGCACGGTTGGAAAATACTTCCAGATTCATCGATATATTATTGTTTCCCTATGTTTTAACAATACCTTTGTATTTGGGTCTTTACAGATTTTTTAAACAAAAGTCATGTTATTCATTGCTAGACTCATAATTTGATGGCAACCATAGATGTGGTGTCCCTCTACACATCCAGAGAACATACACAAAGTATGTGAATATTACTTAAGGGTCAAAATCAATTAGATTAATGGAACAATCAAAATGCCACTAGAAATGCCATAATTCTGCTGGAAACATAACATATTCTTATTTGATGGAACTATTATCTGAAGATCCAAGACGCAGCCAGGGCACATCAATGGCTATGATGTCTGCAACCAAATGATGGGTTGTCAGAAGCTGAAACAGTGTGGACAGAACAGAACCTGGAGTTGTTAGAACAGAAAAAACTCTGGGTGTGTTATAACAATTATCCCTTTATAATTTGGGAAGGAAGTAGGAAGGAATTTGAGCCTTTTATTAATTCACTGAATTATAACGTTTTAATATTAAAATTTACATATGAAATTTGTCCATATAAGGTTATCTTTTTAGGTTGAGCTATTAAATCCCGCAGCGATTAATAGCTCGAACCTATAGCAGGGGAACAAACTCTCTTGAACAAGCGGATTTCTCCAAATGCATGTTGTCTATTGAAGCGTGAAGCTTCGCCAGGCATGAGCTTGGCCTCACTCACACCCCATATGCTCCCCCGCTCCCCCACCTGACTTGAAAGGAAGCCTTGCACACCAACATTTGTCTCTCACACCACCAGACATCAAGGGCTGCTGCTCCCCCGCCCAACCACACCCCGCCACCACTTCCTCTCTAGAGTAAGATAGAAATAACTACTGGCTCCGTCAATATCGTGTGAGCTGGCTGTTACTTCTTTGTGATTACAAATAAATACATTTCTTCTGTGTTATCTCTCTCCTTTGAGCCCTCTGCATGTGCTGGCACCCCTGCTGTGTATTTTCTACCCCTCTACATTTCTGTCAAATGTCTTTTCTTGCTGCGTCCTTCTATTTCTTTCTTCCACCCTTGGTTTTCCTTCCTCCACGCTAATGAATTTTCTCTCCAATCCAGCGGCCTCCTTCGAACCCGACACTCTTATTTTGCGTCTGTTTAAAATATTTCAATCAACTATTTATATGGCTTGCGGGCAGCATGTTTCACAGATCTTTTACCACTCAGGCGGGCAGCCTGTTTCACAGATCTCTTTACCACTCACGCCGCTACAAAATAAATGCCGTGTGTGCCTGTCCTTAGTTTATTTGAATAAATACAGCACAGCGCACTGTCATTTGACATATTTCCATTCCACAAAGAGGCTCTTATGTATGTAGTACGCAAACATTTAGGGGCTTGATCAACCAAATGGCGTTATGTATGGTCCTGCAGGGTCCTTAATTGAAACCGGTGTATGACAGTACGCACATGGGCAAATTTGCATTACACGTGGAATTTAGCATGAACCAAAAAGAAAGTACACAAAGCATCCGAGCCTCGGCTGTGGAAATATAAATACCTCTAAGTTGGGACATTTTTATTTTTCACGCAGTTAAATTGCAAAACCCTTTCTTTTGCTCACCTCACTCCTCCTCACCCCAACCCCCCAAAAAATACACCCCCCAACCTTCACTTGCAATCTACATGCTGTAAACACCTCTTCAGGCGCTTCCACACACCTACATACAAATCATACTGTAACAGCTCTTTAAGCAGAATAGTACCGCTACGGTAACACCAGGCAGGCACAGCACAAATCGGAAGTAAACTTAAATTATTGTCATTTGCTAATCACACACAACCAGCCAAAGTTTCCCATATCTCTCTACCACTCACTCAGCTACAAAATATATGCTGCACAAGGTGTAACTAGGTGTGAGCGCAAAATCCGTTCCGCTCGCGGATTTCGCGGATTTTCGGTAAATCCGCAATCCACGAACTCCCACGAATTTACCGAAAATCCGCGAATCCGCGAGCGGCGGATTCGGGGGGCAAAAGTTCAAGCCTTCAAGCTTGAAGTTGTAACTATTTTAGGATTGCGCCGGCAAGCTGCCAGCGCCATCCTAAAATAGTTACTAAGTTAGCTTCAACAGGAAGCACTAATAGATCAAATAAAGCATCCTAAAACTATTTTAGGATGGCGCTGGCAGCTTGCCGGCGCCATCCTAAAATAGTTACAGGATTATAGGTTGACAGTGACAGTTCACCCCATTGTTTTCAATGACGTCGTCGAGGCTGGGCAGGTGTGCCTTTTTCCCAAATCTACAGTCGAAAATCAGCTGTGATGCTGGATAGAGGCCTTTGCATCCTTGACTTCCACCATTTACCCACTATGATGGACAGCTCACTCAAGGGACCCCTGCGCCCTTCGGGGCGATTGCATAGTAACACACACATGGTCGCTGGAACTAGTTGAAGCTCAAATTCAGTGATTCATTCATCAGCCCAAAAACAATTGTGAGCGTCGTCGAGGCCGCACAGAAGACCCCCCCATTAAGGAAATCTGCGAATCCGCAAATTCGCAAATTCACGGATTGTAGATCCGCGAAATCCGCCCATGCCTAGGCGTAACTTTAAAAAAAAAAAAAGCCTCAATTTCAAATGGGGAGGTACAGGACAATTCAATTGTTAGACTATCCTTTCAGCTAACGCTGCAGCGCCGGTTTGCTTCATGCCATCTCTTTACTAATCATGCCAATATTTACAATACTTGTAACGTCTGCGGATTCTCTCCCCTTAACACCATGGTCACCTTTATCTGCCCCCTTCTTTCACATACATGTCTCCACACCCTTCCCCAAGTTAGCTCCGGCCCTATGCTCACCTCTGCCTCTCCTGTCTCCCACCACCCCGTAAAAACTCATATCATTGTGTTTCTCAGTGTACTACTCAAAGCTGTAGCGAATCCCTTTACACACAGCCATAAGGAAGGCCCCTGTAGGGGGCTTAATTTAAGTCGGTGTCCAGTTACTTCCAGTTCAAAAGTGCCAACTAAATAAAAATAAATATTAAATGTTAGGTACGATTACCTTTCGCTCTATCAGAAATGTTTAATTCACCCTCTTTATAACACTGCACGGCCTGTTCGTAACCTTATTTCATCACAACTTATCTTTAGTTTAAAAACAAGCATTTGCAATGCAATAGGTCTCGCATTTGAAAAAGTTTGAGCTTTTGGCATTGTAAATGACAATGCATTTTATTTATGCATTTGAAAACCTTCAAGCTGTGCGTAAACAAGCACTTTGAGCTTATAGTCTATGCTTAAGAGAAGCAAGGCTGGCAGTCTCTTTTACTGCCAGCCTTGCTTCTCGTAAGCAAGGACTATACGTTCAAAGTGCGTGTTATGCACTGATTGCAGGTTTTAAAAATACATGAAACAACATACCTGCAAATAGCGTGCCCTATGGCGAATTCCTAAGAGCCAGATGGAACTGCTCCAAAGGAAGAGACTTTGAATATCAAGCCTTGGAGTAGTTTGAGGGATTTAAGCAAAGATGATATCCAATAGTTGTTTTAACTGATGCATTAAGGAAAGCAAAACGAAGAAAAAAGATGTATCTTATAAAAATGGAGTTGGTATAAGATATATATTGGAATATAATATTTCCCAGTATGAGAAGAAAACATGAATAAGAGTTAATTGGTGGATTTTAAAACAGATGAATATATTAAAAGAGTTTTGCCAGAACAACTACAAATGATGTACAGAAAAGTTACCTATTTAGGAGATTAATTGACACAAAGTTCAAGTTAAATATCAAATTGAATATGCACAATTGGCTGAATGGGTTTGAGAAATGCTCTAAATGTAAGCCATGTGAATATGGTTACAACAAACTATTTTATGAACTCTACAATGGACAAAAAAGAAAATGTTTAAAACGTACCACATGCAAGACTGCACATGTAGTGTATACATTAGAATGCAGATGTGGCAAAAGAAATATGTTGGAAGTACAGTCAACAAGTTAAGATTAAGAATTCTAGAATCTCTGCGTGCGCTACACTGTGGGAAAACATATTTGGGATGCCCATAATGGGACTCAAATATTATGGCATCCAACACGTTTCCAAGAAGACAAGAGGAGGACATTTAAAACTACTGTTGAGGAGAGCTGAATGAAAGTTAATCATATTGATGAGCACTGAGATCCTAAGAGGAATAAATGTAGATGCAGAGCTGCATATACACCCATGAGACATTTTATCAAATAAGCCGCCCAAGTATTTCAAAATTAGCACTATTAATTTGCAATATATTGATGTTTTGTACTGTCTTAACCGCCTATACATTTTGCATGGGTACTTCTTCTTGACTCTCAGATTCTATTTAAACATGAGCATGAGCACCGTATTTGAAGCACTTTAAGGAAAGGACTAATCGATGCGTGCAATAGTGAAGCACCTTAAATATATACTTTAATATTCTGTACAAAAGTTACCTAGATAGGGTATTTTGTACCATGGGTACATGGAGTTAGTGCAATTGTGAGTAATACACACACGCATTTTAAGTTAACCAATCTTTGGGGTCTCATGTTTACATGATAGAAGCATATACATTTTTAACAAAGCTTACAAAAATGTTAAAAGATCAAAAGCTTGAACTTTATATGGGTAATTTACCTTCATTTGTAATTTCTGTTTAAACATGAGCACTTTATATAAAGTATTTTAAAGCAGTGATCTAATGATGTGTACAATAGTGATGCATTTTCTAAGTAATAATTCAATTTGTACAATAGCAGCTTAGATAGGGAACTTTGGAACCATGGTCACACAAAGTTAGTGCAGTAGTGAAATATGCACAAGCACTATACATTAAGCAACAGAAAGTTATTGCTTACAACATGAACTTGTGGTGAAATTGTGCAATGATTGGTGTCTCGTTTTTACACTAAAGAAAGCATATGCACTTTACAAAGTTAAAGAAAATTCAAAACATCTTACTTGATTGAAACAACTGAGTTTGTTCAAGAGTTCCCTTACATGAATACTCTTGCATTAAAATAACAAACCTTTTGCAATATGAAACTTTGACTGTTGGTATTTTACCCTGTGACCTGATCCACAAATGACCACAATTTGTTGGATTAGGAGACTATTAACTTTCTGTTTGCCTTGCTTTGAAATATTATCCATTTGATCTTTATTTTTTGCCTTTGTGGACAGTTGATTCCTTTTCATGAATGAAGAGTTGATTAATATATTGAGAATAAAATAATAGTGAGTTGCAATCAACTTCAAAATGGCCGGAGCAAATGGAAATTGAAAGTACGTTTTGTGCGGTCTAGTGTTGAAATCATCTTAGTTTGGTGGGTGATGACTGTCACTTTAAGAGGACACTCTGAAAATCTGGACTCTATGGTCATGCCAAAGGCTGTTGCCGAAACGTGTCAGCCATACCTTGCACATTGGAGAAAGGTGTTTTTCCCATTCATTTTTCTAGAAGAAAATTGAAGTTTTCTGGGACTACCTCTGGAAGGCCATGGAATGGTGCGGCATCGGGAAAGGATTCATAAGGGCAATTCAGGCCGTATACAAAGAGCCCTCGGCTAGAGTAAAAATCAATAAAGGATTCACAAGCACACAGCTGATCAAGCAGGGAACCAGGCACGGATGTCCTTCCTCACCTTTGCTGTTCGCCCTGTATCTGGACCCACTGCTTCATAGGCTGGAATTTAACATTAATATCCCCCAGTTAGTATGCATGGCATAGAGTACAAAGCATTTGCTTATGCGGATGATGTGGCCATTATCACCCCAGCCCCAAGTAATGCCATCGAGGAAATCGAATTGGAGGCAACGACTTTTGGGGCAATCTCAGGATACGCGATAAACAAAGGGAAAACACAAATAGTTAAAAATAATTTTACAGTGTACGAGGAAGAAAGGGTGGTTCCAGAAGCAGTATACATCAGACCTGAACAGCCTAGTAGAGATAAATATGGAGCCATTAATAACCAAAGTCAAAAGGTTTCTTGAAAGGATACACAACTTGCATCTAACTCTTGTGGGGGGGCATTAATGTCATCAAAATGCTTATATTGCTGAAGTTTTTGTATATATTTAGAGCGATCCCACTGTTTTTTAAGCAGGCCTGGTTCAACAAATTAGAACATTTACTGAACAGATTCATCTGGGCACAAGGGAAAACAAGGAGGGCGTATCTCTACACCACCTTATCAAGAGAAAGAGCCAGCTGGGGGGCTCCTTATTTTAGGCTATATTATTGGGGGGCGGCGCTGCAATATTTTCAGGGGTTAATAGGGGGTGGAAGAGATGGGAATGTGCAACTCGGGAATAGGCCTACTTGTAAAAATGTATATATCACATTGTTGGGCAGAGATGCAGATAACTGTTTTTTAAACACTATTGACTTTAGCTATTATAAACACACTAAGTTTAATACTTTACAAGCTGCGTACAAGATCTGGTTGGATTTCTCCAAAAAAGTTGGGCTAGGCAGATACAATAGATACACCCGCATGACAACAAATGTCTCTCTACCCGAGGAAATATTTAGAGACCCAGTTATGCTAGACTGGAAGAACAGCTGCATACAGAAAGTAGGTGACCTACGGGGCCCGGGGGTTATGCTCTAGTTTCAGGAGTTACAGTCTAAGTTTGATATAAACAGGAGTGTTTTTTAAGTATTTACAGGTGAGAAGTTTCTTTGCTAGTAAACCGGGGGCCGTTAGGATTTGGCCATAATTGAATATTAGACAGCATAGAGAGTAGAGGGAATTGCTCAATTAGACAACTATATGCAGAATTGAATGTAGTTAAAACAGATGACAGGGACAAATATGCCGCTAATTGGGTAGAGAAATTAGGCTCTACTCAGGAGGGATTCCAGGATTCCTTGGATATGGGACGTACTAAACTTTGCTCCACCACCCTACAGGCACAACATTATAAAACTATGTACTCCCTGTACTATACCCCAGCCAGAATAGCACAGTGGGGGGGGGGGGGGGCGGCACGACAGGGATAACCTGTCCACGATGTGACTCAACGGATGCAGATATTATTCACATCTTTGCTACGTGCCCACAATTATACACTCTTCTCAGGGCAATTGAGAAATTTATGGACACATCGCTGGGGGTGAAGACTATCCTGTCACCTGAATGAATAATTCTTGGGGTGACGGAAGAAACAGAAGGTCGGGCTACAGAGTTCCTTTTTATTGCCGCAGCAGTGTATTGCATATGTATAGCAAAGGCATGGCTAGAAACCCCCCCCCCAACTTTTCAAACTTGGATTGACAGTTTGCTTGCTATATACAATCTGGAGAAAATGATTTATGCCAGGAAAGGACGCAGGAATAGAACACTGGGGAGTAAAATCTGGAGTCCCATCGCACAGTGGAAAAGGGGGATGTCTAGCACGCCTGGATAAGATAATAAGTAAGGACGTACGGTATAACTAAAACATGAAGGTGTTTTCTTTTTCTTTACATATAATTCATTTTTTTCCCCTTTTACCTAATTTCTAGGGAATTATCGCTAGTAGAATTATTAAGAAATTGGATTTGGATTGTATTATGCTTGGAAAATGTGCTTTGAAATACAGTGTGCTGTAACACTTGGTATAAAAATTATATACACAAACTTTAAAAATAACATTAAAAAAAAGAACATTGAAGATATACCACAAACGCTGCTGAGCGGAATTCCACCAAATTTTGCAGAAGGCTAGATCTTGGTTAGAAAGTATGCTTTTGCTTTTTGTGATTTAGTGTAAATCCGTTCAGTAGTTTTAAAGAAATTAAGGGAAGAAAATTGCATATTTCATGGGGATCCTCATACTCCAACTTGCATTGTGATTGGCCAACTGCAACCTGAAGGAAAAGTTGTGGATGCCATGTTAGTACTTGGGGACTCGGCCCCCAATTCTAAAAACTAAAATAAGGCAACATACAAGGGAGCAGAGTAGGAGGCACCCTAACCCTCTGGACCTTGAGCGGGAAGGGGTCCCTTTTGGGACCCCCCCCCCCCTAACTCGGGGCAGGTCAAAATTTTAGTTTTGGACTTCCGTGGATGTGCTGATGCACCATGATGCCCATTGCGACACCTCTGGGGCTTAAAGTGGATCCAGAGTGAATATCCAGGAATGTCGCTCTGGGTGTTGCTGTGGATCTGCAGATTCATAGAGCCTCCAAAAATATAAAAAAAGTTGGTTGTATGCCTGCTGGGGGGTTTGGGTGCAGACCCTATGCACAATCCCATACAGCATACAACCAAAGGCCAAGAGTTGCTGGGGTTTGGGTACCCAACCACACCTGTGCACAGCAATGAACATTTTACTTTACAGTGAAAAAATAATATAGAAATTCACTGAAAAAAAACAAAGGTTAAAGGGACGTTATATTTAGATGAAAATGTCAGTTAAAACAAACCAAGAAAACCACAGAAATTCACCAGTTATAGTTATCCCAAGTAACTATAACTTATGCCCTTAAGTAACTATAACCCCCGCCCTCACATTTTATTTAATCTGCAAGTAAAATTCTCCCTCCCCTTTCGTAATGGAAGGATAAGAACTGTCTGGCCATTGAAGCTCAGACAAGTTTCACACTGCATCTTAGAATAAGCCTTGACTAATCGAGTCATCTATCCTCAGAGAGTCAAGTCCCAACAGTAAATAGTTGGCCATCCGGCTGGAACGTAAAAGTACCGTGAACCAGCAACACCGATGGCAAATTACACTAATACAATGATCAGTTAAAATCCAGTGCTGAAATGTAACTATCTTTCAACCCTGCAAGGGTCTTATGCCTTGACGTTAAGGAATAACAAGTTTTCTGTTGGTATTTCTGGATTAAGGGGAGTAAAATTGAAAGTGGGGTGGGTCAAAAAGTGTTGATAACTTTGATGCCCTATCACAGATCTGCACAAAATTTGGCTGACACGTTTAGCTTAATCTTCATATATTGAGTTTTATGCAAATCCCTCTAGGATGGGTATAGTTAAATGTGAGGGGTTTAAAAGTGTTAAAATTTATAATAAATTTGCTGCTGCTTAATGAATCAGTATGATGTTTGACAAGTTGTTAGCAAGTTAAGGCTTGTCCAGGGATCGCATATTTAAACAAGATCTGAAAAGGAGTAGCAAGGGCAAAGCAGCCATTTGCAGCAGGGGTTTGTGATGACATTTTCGAATTGACTCAGCCATGTCGTAATGCCCGAAAACTTGACAGGTGTGCTCTGAGATGTGGAGGACAGTTCAACATTTCTAAAGCTGTTTAGGTCGTACTTCAGCCAGAACAGGCTCTCCGCTTGAAAATTTGCATTATTACAGCATTATCGCAATGTTCTTTATTTGAGGAAACACCAATCAATTAATTGTGCTTTTCCCTGTATTGGTTCACATTAAGGACTTCTCCTGATCCACACAGTGAGCTGTCCGTATGCCCCTGCAACTTTCATTAAAATAGAACTTGTATCTCCAAAGGAGTGTTTCTCCTTTCTGGATGCCCTGAAGAAGCCCGCCACGGGTGAAACGTGTTGGCTGTATTTGCTTTTCGCCTAAATATTTGAAATAAAGTATCAGAAATTCAAAGACCTCCTATCGTTCAAAGTGTTTGTGTTTGGCATTTGTGATGTGTATACTTTGTTTGCTTGTTAATGTTGCCTCTTAGAGCTTTCTGTTGGATGCTTAATATATGTGATTTATTGGTGGCAAACCATACTCTGGGGCCGGCAATTGTAAACTAGTTTTGGTGTCCTTTTGAAGACTTAAGACTACACGAGACTGTGCTATAGTATGTTCCCCTGGCCATCATTGTTTGTTTGATTTCTATTTGATAACTTATGTGGCAAATGCACTAATTCCATATTTATTTAGTAAATATTGTACCACATAATAGCCTAAATGTCTTGACCATCACCACTGCCCATTGTTCTATTAATAATTTCTTCAAAATATGTAAATAAAGGCTAAACATTCTAACTGCAATTAGAGCTCATTGTTATTTGCACTTTGATCAAAACAGCATTTTCATGCTAAAAAAATACACTTCTAATACAAAAAGTTCATAACAGGTACCATTTATAATACAGCTTTTATTACTATCTTGGGGTTCAGATGACATTTGCAAACTACTCAACATTCGTCCTTATGCTTAATGATGCCACCAGAACCTTTTCCTTTGGGGTGGCTGATAGGACCTTGCAAGAGTTTCACATCCTATAAGAAGAAGGAAGTTCACCCAGCGGCTCATGGCGTCCCTGACTGCTAGGAAGTTAGATGTAATTAGAGATTAGGTTACAACATGTTAAAGGATTTCAAGTCCCAGTTCATCCTCTTTAAGCATTGCTCAATATTTATAACATAATATTGTCTTCCACTCAGAGACAGCAGTCAAGTAATGTCCCAAAGATCTAGACGGCTTAGAGAGGATGAGTGGTCTAACGGCCAGAGCTGCTAACGATGAAAGAGGGGAACCTGGTTCAAGTTCTGGCATCTGTTCAACATCCTGTGATTCTGGGCAAATCACCTAATGTCCCTCTGCTTAAAAAAATGTAAAAACATGTGTAATTTAATATGGCGCTCATATAAAGTGTGCTGGTGCCTTTGGGTCTAGTTAGAGCTACATAAAAACTGCAAAAATAACTGCAAAAACCCACTTCTTGCTAGCAGCTTCACCCTGGCTGTTTTCTCTCGCTGGCAAGAGACATGTATCCAATTCCAGGGCTTTAGCTCTGGTAGTCAAATATGTCCCTTTTACAAAATGCCAGTGCCTACTGATTTTTTTTTTAATATAGCGTGAACTCGACCCGAAGATATCAGAGCGCTTTACATGAGCACCAGTTTCGTTACAGATGGAGATTAAGTGATTTTCCCAGAATCACAGGATGTTGAGCATCCCTGCAGAGACTCGAACCTGGTTCCCCAGCTTCGAGGTCAACCGCTCTAGCCGTTAGGCTACATCCTCTCCCCAGGACTCTCTGATAACTGCAGTGTTTGAACTATTCACCAAACCCCTAATATTAACCCTCCCAGGCCACCGTATTGCACAGATGGGAGTCTTTACATCTCAAACCTCCATTTTCCTATAGTCTCTGCAGTACCCTAAAATATGTCCTTTTTGGCTCAGATTAAGGTTTGATTAAACCAAGGGTCCTTCTAAACTAATAATCTAGTGCTAACGAGGGTAAGGTTTGTGGTACCCTGGAGACGCCAGGCAGTGCCCTTGACCCTTTTGCCCTGGCAGTATTTATGCAGTGTATACTACTGGGGGGGGGTGTGGGGGGGCGGAGCAGCTGGGCTCAGAAGTGAGGGTTGCTGTCATCCATGTACCTTTAGAAGCGTGTTCAGTGACTATCTGCTGGCAGGGACACCTGTTGTGCTTTATTGGAAATGAATGTAATATTCCAAATCATCTCTGATCTTGAACAGGAGGCACAGATGAGTTGAGAGAGGATGGTGAATATCTCCCATACACAGGCCATACGGATTACAATCGCCTTTTCTGCGAAGTGTGTGTAATATGAAAAATGGGTGAGCCCACGCCAGTTCCGGATTACCAAAAAGGCAAAGTAGACACCGCCCTATGGATCCCACGCCTATTAGGGGCCCGTGACAATGGATCGAAATACAACGTAAAGTACATAAACCAGTGACATCAGATTCACATAACAGTTTGTCTCTTAAAAGCTCCTCTTCTGGCAGCTGGCAGTTTGTAAAAAAATCCAGAGAATTGGGTATTAGGAGAAAATTTTCTGGTGAAGGGGTTAATCCAGCACCGGCCCACAGAATTGTCAATGAGAGCCCACCCCTATGTCTGCCCTCCCATACACAAGGATTCTCACTCTGCTAACCCTCTGTGTGTTGGTAGAGTGGGGCCATCTCTGTGATTCATCCTCAGAGTAAGACAAGCCTGCTCTAGGAACTCACTGAGGAGGAAAAGCCTTCACTAAAGCAACAAGTCAGATATTTAGATATAATGATGAAGCCAGTGCTTGAAACGGAAAAATAGAAGTGCAGGTACTCTATATACTTCAATGAAAAGTATTATGTCACTTTTGAGAAGTGCAGGTACTTTCCTTCTCAAAACAAAAAAGTGCTGGTACTCAGTACCGGACCATTTAAAGCACTCTATGAAGCAGAACTCATTGTGAGGGGCCTGACCTCTGACCTGGAGCCCACTCAAGTTTCCAGCTCCACTCCATCAGCACAGACCTGCGTGGACCATGTAATGACGCTTCCAGAATCGAGAACAGAGTGCTTGCAAGACTAGGATTGACTTGACACTCTGCTGCCACTGGCCCTCCTGCACAGGACCCCCCCCCCCACTCTTGCTCAGGAGTCCATGGGCTAAGAAGCCCTCTCTACCCCTCACTGAGGCTGAGCATCAACCAGCAGAGTATGTGAGCCGAGTGGTGGCTGCGCTCTCAGCACACTCCCCCATCCTGTGGTTGCATTTGTGTTTTTTCACCTCTGGGGCCTCTCCAACAGGGACACAGTGTCCTCCAGCCTCCATCCAGATGTGCATTGCGCACAAGTCCAGCACCATCTTTAGCGCCTGAAAGAAGAGTGGGTAAGGTACATTCGAGGTCTACCAATTCTGCGTAGTGGTGCAGACATGCAGCACGTCTTTGACTTATCATCCTGAATCAGAGCTTTAAGAAGGCCCTACAGGGACTACTTTACATCTGCACGTCTTTTAGGACCAGGTGCATCAAAGGGGTTTGCCCACTCTGTGTCTATGGGAAAATGTGTTCATGCATATGGCCCTTGGGCTCCGGCTTTATGCGGTCCAGTGAC
Source organism: Lissotriton vulgaris (assembly GCF_964263255.1). NCBI lineage: Eukaryota > Metazoa > Chordata > Amphibia > Caudata > Salamandridae > Lissotriton > Lissotriton vulgaris. The sequence continues at coordinate 258,800,015 of NC_141695.1, forward strand.
GCAACGTAAAATGATGCGGTCCCTGCAGAATACACTGAGGGGCACCCGAGACCCACATACCTCACAGACATTCACAGACCATAGGTTGAACAGTACCTCCACTTCAGGGGTTTGCCTTAGGCTGCTGATTATGTCATGCCTCGATACAGACTCCCTCTTACAAGGCCTGTGTGATGCGTCCCAATGGTGATTGTAATTTGTGAACCGTTTCTGCCCTCTCATGGACATATAAGGTACTGACAACTAAAAGCCTCAACTTTTCTTGCCTTCCCTTGTTAAGTACACAAGCTCGCTGTGCCAGCAAGCACTCGGGTGCCGCCCGATATGAAATGAAATCGTGGCTAATCTCTCCAGGAAGCTCTATCTTTATCAAGGAAGTCGTTAAATGGCTTGGCGGAGTCAGAGAATGTTGTGGTGCTAATCAGATTTTCGGAAATGTGTGATTAAAGCTATTCAAAAACTATTCAACTGTGCGTGCAAGCCTTGGTGAGCGCGCTTGTCTTATTTACACTATAGCATGAATCTGTGCTAGTGGGCATGGCTCTAGACGTTATATGTGGGGATAATAGGGATCGGGTGCACCCGTCTCCCTAGTATTAAGTGTTGGCCCTACGAAATAACGATGAGGCGTGAGTGGGCCTCATATCAATAAAACCTTTCACTTTAAGCACGTGTTATAAGGTGCTTTTTTACCCTCTCTGACATAGCACATCTTCCACTTCATCTAGCACATGTAGCACCAGCGTTACTGTAAGGTGTTCTTACCACTCGATTGCACAGATGCTGGCCAACTCTCCCTATACAGCTCTCTTCTGCTGCTGCTGCCTAGGGCCACGACCAAAAACAGGCCATGTGACAGGCAACGAAAGCCTCAGCCGTAAAAAGCCAAACAAAAACTGTTCGTCTGTGACTGAGAAAGATTTCTAGAGAAAGCACGTGCGCATCAAATACGAACCTCAAGTTTCTCCTGACGGGGCGTAACACAGACCCCCGCATCCCCGCGGTGCGGGGGCCGCAAGCTCCAGGGGGCCCCCTCAGCACATTACTCTGGCTGCAGAGCTCCTGATTTAGCCCGGAGGGGGCCCCTCCAAGTGCCTTGCAGTGAGGCCTCCTCGAGTTTCGTTACGCAGAATCTCCTCACCCACGTGTACCAGAGCTTTAATCACCCCTGTCTTACTGGGGAAAATTGTAATCAACAAAAGACACCATGAGTATCAAAATAGGTTAACACCTTCCTTGCTGGGCACATTCCCACGCTGTGCTGGGGGGAGGGGAGGCACGCACAGCACTCAGCTCATGCAGCACAGTGCTCATGACGAGCTGAGCTCGTCATGACCACACCCGTTCCTTTAGAACGCTCGCACAGCATTGGAATTTGCCCAGCGTGGGAGCGTTCTAACGGTCATGACGAGCTCAGCTCGTCATGAACACACGAGAACCATGGCTCATGACGAGCTGAGCTCGTAATGAGCATCGAAGGAGTTAAGGGGGTTCAAGGGGATATATATTTATGGAATTTTAAGACCTAGTTGTAAAATCAGTCCAACTGCGATGAAGCAGAAGTTGGATACCGCCAGCAGGTTGTCGCAGTTAAGGGTTTTGCCTTCAGACTTAGGACCCGGTTTATATTTTCTGCTGGCCCAGTGGACATTTCTAGCATTGGCAGGAACCGCAATCAAGCTGGTTCCTTGCGATGCATTGTAAGTCTGATGGATGGCTCTGTCAATGAGACGCGACCGCATGGCAAACTTACAACGTTTTTGTTATATCTTCAAAGAAGGATTTTTTTTTTTTTTTAAATGGCCCCTCGGCCATGTGAGTCTCCTCCCATTTCGAGGGGGGCATTGAGTACTTTTCAATGCTCCTTAACATCAGGTTTTTCCTGGCGGTGAAAATCAACTGCATGTCCGCCCATCTAAATTAACTTCTGCTTTTATGTCCTTGAAGCAGGAAAAAAGGAGGCCAACCATTTGACTCGTGGAGAGCTGTCCCAATCCCAAGGTGCCAGCAGGATTCTAAGATCGGTTAGCCCTTGAGGCCTTGAGGCCTTGTGTAAGTCTTCTTCTAGCAGGAACTATGAATTAGAAGCCAGGATTCTTCTTCAGGCAGAGCCTTCTTCATATGGCGTCTTCCCAGATCCAGAAATGTTCTGAGGAGGCGGTGAAAAGGAGATGACAGATTTATCCTAAGAACTAGTCACCGTTAGAAGGGATTTTGCTGCCTAATCCTAACAATTTTCTTGCAGTCTCCCACCTCCTTTTCCAGCACTTATTTTTTGCTTGTATTGTAATTTTTCCCAAGAGCCCCTGATGAGTGGAGAAGTGTGGCTCACTGGTTAGGTGGAGAAGTGTGGCTCACTGGTTAGAGCAGGCAGACCCTGAAGCAGAGGTCAGACCCGGGACCAGGGTTCAATTCCCGACGCGGCAGGGTGTTGAGCTCAAATGTCCACGGACTTGATAATTCTCGCTTCGGTGCCTGACCTAATCATGGGTTCACACTCTGCAACTCTGGGCATTAAGCTTGCTTAATCTCCACAACGGCCCCCCGCGGCGGGATGCCTGGCTTTCACCTTGGGGATGCCCGTTAGGGGCTATCTCACAGGGAAAAGCCAGGACGGGTTCCCAAGGCAAGCGCCGAGATGCCTCCGGGTAGTCGAGCGCTATATAAGAACATACAAAAAAAAAAAAAAAAAAATTTAAGACAGTGTGACTCAGTTGCCACCAGGCAGACTTGTCTTCCACTTCTTAGCCACTCTTCCACCTGGCAGGGTCAACACTGGTTTTCCAGAATAATCCCACTTTGGCATCTACAAGTCAAAATAGGTAAAACTGAAGCTAAAATTGTTCTGCCAGCTGTTCCTGTCCATGACAACCCAGCTAATCCCTACTAAATGGTTAGGTGTGATGGGTGGCAAAACCGGTTTTAAGCCAATCCTGGCTAAGGCAGCCTAAAGTAAATTTTTACAAAGTTGCGTTTCTGCTTATGGTATAAAAAAATCGGAGGTCACCCTTAAGTCAGATTTAAGGAACTATGCAGGGAATAACTTTGAAGCATTTTTATAAGTCTTATTCTAAGCCAAGATGGAAAATAAAGATTTTAATCTCACCTGGGCCGATTAGGTAAAGGTTAGGCAAGGTCTACAAAGTGAAATAAGTTTGGGATTTTATTTCAATATAGGGGCACATTAACTTCAATATGTAGTGTGCCCTATTTTTATGTATTCAAACCCTGCCCTGTGGCCTTACAAGTAAATTATAGAGGTGACTTATGAATATATGTAAAACGGATTTTACTACACGGAAAAGGCATTTTCCCCAGCCATGTGTCAGTGAAATACATGTTTACTGCAACCTAGCCACAGTACAGTGCTCTGCTGTGACAGGCAGAAATATATTGTTGCCATATATGTGGATGGTGTAAATACTCACTGCAGCCCAAATATTTCTTTAACGCCTTAGCTGCGGTGGCTATTCCGCCGCAGCGCTAGGGGGGCACTCGCGGCGCTCCCGTACTCGTGACGGAACCGCTCCATCACGAGCCTCGGGTGGGCTGTGCTTGTGACAGAGCGGTTCCGTCATGGCCCCGCCCGCTTAATAGAATGCGCCGCGCAGGCGCGAAATCAGCGCCACGCATGCGCGGTGAGCGGGCCGTGATGGAACCGCTCGGTCACTAGCACAGCCCACCGAAGCTCATGATGGAGCGGTTCTGACACGAGCACGGAACGGGTTAAACCTTCCGTGTCTTCAGTGCACTTAGAGCACCATTCACAAGGGACAATTATGGAAGCTATGTAGGCCAAATAGGGAGTTCCAAAGTGCAGCATATTATTTAGAGGGGAAGGACTGGCCTTTAAAACTGTTTAGCAGCGTCAAAGTGCTAAACAGAGTCCAACAGCCAGCACAAATAGGGTCCAGAAAAAAGCAAAAAAACTGGTGATCATGCAGCAAAAGGCAAATCTGCAGCAGCTTTTATTTTCATTCATCTTTAATAAAGCCTATACAGGTGCCCCTTTTTGGTTTGAATAGCACTTTGCCTTTTCAACTTACTAAGGCATCAACACAACACACATTTCCTAAGGTCATACTATAGCTGTCAGAAATGGGATTATCACTGTTCGGGTGGTTGACTACACAGCTCAAGGAGTCAGAGTGACTACTCAAAGTCACTAAATTAACCTGAGCTCAACTCCCAGGTAGCCATTGCACAGAGCAGACATGCTTTCCTATGGGCAATGTGTAAAGCATTTAGGCAGTACCAAAGCAGTAAAAAAGTTAAAATGGAAAACAATAAAAACTCCAAACCAAACTAGAAAAACAGTAAAATGTAATATATAAAATGACGTCTATATAAAAAAATACAATAAGGGAAACTGGAGACATACGTTTTAAGTAGAAATAGAAAAAAACCCACAAAATGCCAATGAAAGTCATCGGTGATGGTAGGACAGGACCTGTGCACAATTTGGGGTTAAATGCAATGGAGTGCAGGTGGGCTACTCTAGCCAGGTTCATTGTGGTCCCAGATTTTCATGTTTTCAAAACAGATTTTACTGAGTTTCAGAAAAGAATGTTGGCTGCAGAGGCCACAATGTACATACAGGATATTTAAATGTATACATCGAAAGAAGAAGAAAAGAACAATATATGAGAATAATGGTGAATATCACCCACCACACCCAGGACCCTAAATCATCAGACATGACACATTACTTTGAAAACATTAGGTTGGCATAGTAGTCACCCCCCACAACACCATACCTTCAAATTACATCTTTGAGGAAAAATGTAAATTGATACTTGTATAGCGCACTACTCACCCGTAAGGGTCTCAAGGCGCTTGTATGAATACCGCTGTGGAACCCATCCGGGCTTTCCCTGTGAGGCGTCCACTCCTGGGCACCCCCAAGGAGGAGGCCAGGCATCCTTAGCGTTGTGGGGGCCGTTGTGGAGATTAAGCAAGCTATTGCCCAGAGTTGCAGAGTGGGACTCCATGATTGGAATAGGCACCGAGGCGAGAATTATCAGGTCCGTGAAATTCTGAGCCCAAGACCCACCGAGGTGGGGAATTGAACCCTGGTCCCGGGCTAGACCTCTGCATCAGGGTCTGCCGCTCTAATCATTGAGCCACAAGGAGAGCGTCAGCAGAACGTATCAAGGCCAGGAAGATACCCCTATTATCAGCCCACCTCTTCCAGATTTTACGGTGCTTTTGGGGACAACCCCTTGCCTGGGCTGAGATCACCACACTCTGTGGTGCACCCAGGGCCTCAGTCCACTAATCATCATCAAGTGTGTCAAGATTGGCCTCCTAAGGTACTCGGAGTACAGGTGATGTAGTCGAACTGTTCGTGAGTAAGGACTGAAAGATTTTCACTATTTTGTGATCTCCAAGATCCCTTATGAGGAGCTTACTCTCCAATGGACTAAACTGCGCTAGAGCCAAAAGGCACCTGATATATGAAGTGAGGGAAGGAAGGCGGAGCTGCAGGTAGCGATAAAACTGACTGCAGTGTAAATGATATTCGGACTGCATATCCTGAAACAACTTAATCACTATACCACACATCACATCCCCAAGAGGGAGATACTGATATTGTCCCCAAGTTGAGCAACCCGCCTGAAGCACAGCACTGCGCCATAACGACGTCTTTAACACTGAAATTGTTCATCAAGTCCCAACCCACCACATGAGTACACATTGAAAGCCCCACAATAACCCAGAAGAGGCCCTTAGAAACTCATAGGGTGTAAGGTACAGCCTAACAGCAGGGTCCAGACCAGGTCCAGTTGCCACTGGTCACCTGGGCAGCTGCAGGAAATGCCTCTTTAACTTGTTGTATTGCAGTAGCTTGAAGAGGAGATTAGCCTTAGGACACTTAGAGACCAATTATTTTTCTTGGGTAGAGGAGGGAGCAGGCCCAGTCCTTCAAAGCACACCCTCAGGCCGCAACCCAATTTGAAATATCCTCTTTTTTCAAATCTGCTCCTAGATCATTCTGTTATTTGTAAAGCACGCTGCTGCCTTGTGGCCAGGTCTGTCCCAGAAAAATTCAGTAAACAAATGAAGGAATAAAGAAATATCATTAGAGCTTATCCATTGAAATGCAGGTGTCCCACAAACACATGAAACAGGCAGAGCACTGGGTGATATAGTGGAAACACCATTGATACACAGATCAAGCACAGTGGGAAGATTGTATCAGTGCAGAAACTGCAAATGTTCACAAAAGATTAAAGCAGTTGAAGAGTTTCCCCTACCAGCGAGAGGTTCAGTGCAGGAAGCAGAAGTGTAAATAAGTCTCACATGAGCTGTAAATATAGGTCATACAAAAGAGTTATCACATCACCAACAGTGTGCACTTCCCTTACTGTTCAGGTCTTTCAGGAGAAGTGCAACCTTCACACACTCACAGGAAACACACACGTAGAACGAAGCATGGGCAGTGACAGAGAAAACCTCTTTCCCCCACAGACCAGGCATAGCACAGATAGTAGCAGGACAGGCGTCCCAAAAGCACAGAAGGTGCAGAGCATAGCCACGAGCATCGTAGGTTATACAAACAAGGCCCGCTCCACTGCCAGCCAAAGGAACATAAAGATACACCTGGTACCAGGATTGGACTGGCCTTTAGGGCAATCAAGCACTGCTCGCAGGGCTGGTCTGAAAGATCAGTGTGCGGGCTGTTTTATTTACTGTTTTTGGGCTTGTTATATGGACTGCAGAGCCAGTCTTTACTGTTAATTGCCCTACAGTCTTTACGGTTTATTGCCCTGATAATAAAAACAAACATTGCCTGCAGCAAGCTCAAATCCATGCAGAGTTTCATATCTTGTATACCTCTTATAAAGAGTGTTTATGCAAGTTCAAAACTTCCTCGATTTGCAAACATGGGACACTTATCTATCCAATTTGATAATGGAGGTCACTTTTATTTTGGTGCACAGGCCAAATTTCTTTCCCAGTCCAACTCTGCTTGGTACCTCAGAAAAGAAGGCAAGAGAACTGAAATGCTTCCCTTACTGGCTCCTTGTGCTATCAGTCCTCATCTAAATCCAACTAAAATAAACAGGAGGTTACATCTTGTATACCTCTGGTCACTAGTCCCTCGGAAACAATTCAGGAAGCGTGAAGACCCTCCTTGTGAAAAAGCATGGCTGTTCTTAAAAAGTACAAAACAAGGACAGCGCACAAAAGTATGTGAATTGGATATTCACCTACCTCTGAAAACAGATAAATAGCAGGCTTTTGGATGTGGAAATGTCACCAATAACTGTGACATTTCACAAAATCTCTCTGGACCAGTCAGGCCAAAAATGATGCGTGACATGCAGGCACTTAACCACAGGAGCCTTCTCTACTCCGCTTCCCTCCCCTGACAACCCCCCCATTGTCACGCTTGACCCCATACCTTGCCCCAAGTACCCCCCAAGAAGTGGCGTAACACAAAATGATGGTGCTCCCTTGAAAATGTGATGCCCCCCCCCATCGTCTCCCATATCACACAGATATTCATTGGTCTTTGGCTCAATGGGGTCCCCATGAAGGGTTGGGCCCCCCTATGCAGCAAGCGGCCTGCTCGTGAAAGCAGAGTCACTCCCCGAGAGTTTACCCATTTCTTAGTCCATGCCATTGCACGGATTCTGCAAGGCATGCAATGACCTGGCTTTGGGAGGTGAGGGGGCCCCCTCCAAAACAAGGAACCCTCGGTCCCGCTGCAATACGGGGTCTGCGGGCCTCCGTTATGCCCCGCCCCCTCATGTTTCCTCCTACATGTGTTCAAGGATCTGTTGCTTTATATCTTGCTATAGAAACGTCTATAAATACATGTTTTTGGAATTCTGGAGATACGTTTAAATATGATATTTATCCAACAGGATTTATTTATTACTTTTCTTCATAATGCATTTATTGTCACTCCACATCCATCAATTTTGAGATTTGTTTCCTTTCGAGCTCTCTTAGTTCTAGTAGGGATAGACGCTTTGGTAGATGCATTGTATTGTAGTGTATGTCCTGCCTTGTGCGCTCTGTCCTTTCATTGTCTCTCCTGATATGTAGTCTTGTGCTGCCAAGCGTCTCTGTCCCACTGTGCAGTTTACTTAGGAATTTGAAGAATGTTTTCCTTTTTTCCTTAGAACTGCAAGGCAGTCTGGAGTGGGGCATTCACAGCATGGCAGCTCGAAAATAATACTTTTCCACTTGGATTTGATGCCTACAAAGCCCTTGGCACCTGCCACTGGTTTTATTACTTTCGTGAAGTTTATTTCCGGCAATAAGGCCCTGGTGGACAATGCTTCAGTGTACTTACCACATACCTTGAGGTAGTGGTCGAAGTGGGGGAAAAACAGTAGGGGAACTGTGGGCGGAGAACCAGAGGGCGGGAATGACTAGAGATTTGAGTAAGTGGGCAGAGTCAGAGGTGTGGCCAGAAAGAGCAAAACATCCCAATTTTTTTTAATTTGGCTGGCATTTCACGGACCAGTTACAGCTTATTACATTGTTCAATTCAACCAATGGAGAGTGAGAGTGTGAGTGAGAGTGAGAGTGAGAGTGTGAGTGGGTCTCATGAACCTCCCTGCTTCTTGAATTGCAGCTGTTCATAAATGGGTCGTACTTGTTCCAATGTGTGTTTGTATGGCATCCTGGAAAATCCCAGGTTTGCGTGTTCTGTCTTCCTCACCAGTGAGTCAGTGAGAGTGAGTGTCTGGTGCCTGTTTAGAGAAAGTGCGATGGCTGTGCTGGCTTTGTTGAAGATGTGGTGTGGGCATGGGTCTGACGGAGAACCGAAGTTGATGGTGTTGTCGTCGTTGATGTTGGTGCAGGAGAGCAGGCAGTTAGTGCGGATAGTGTTCGTGGGGGCCGAGGTCTCAGTGGTTGTCGGGGCAGTCGTGGCGTTAAATCAGTTGTGGATGTCTGCGATCTTGCGGTGGAAGAAGGTGGCCAGCGAGTCGCACAGGTCTTGCAAGGGTGGGACGTCGTTGGTGTTGGAGCTGGGGTTGGAGAGTTCCTTCATGATGTTGAAGGGCTCTTTGCTGTTGTGTGCGTTGTTGTCTAGGCGGTCTTTGAAGGAGACCCTTTTGGTGGAACTGATGAGGTGATGGTGTCTGCGGGTGGCGATCTTGTGGGCTGCGTGGCTGTCCGGTGTTCAGCCATATCTTCTCCAGCTTTCAGCAGGATGCTTGGAGGCCCGGAGGTCTTCAGAGAACCAGCTGGCTCTCTTGTTGGTGTTACTGTTGGAGGGTTTCTTGATCTGGGCGAGGGTATTGGCGCAGTCGTTGATCCACTGTCTGAGGTGTCCACTGTTGGGTGCAGTGGTGCGTGGTGGGTTTCATGAAGGTGAAGTGGATGCAGCGATTGTCGGTCCAGTGGAGTTCGATGGTGTGGTTGAAGGAGACGTGGGGGCTTGCGGAGAAGATGGGGGCAAGCGTCTGAACTGTGGAGTGGGTGGGTTTTGTGACAAGTTGTCTGAGTCCGAGGTTGGCTAGGTAGTCGATCAGGGTGGTGGAGTTGGTGTCGTTGTTGTTCTCGAGGTGGAAGTTCAGGTCCCCGAGAAGGATGTAATCCATGGAGGCGAGGGCGTTTGTGCTAACGAAGTCGGCGATGGAGTCACTGAAATGTGGTCGGGGACCGGGGGGTCTGTAGATGAGGGTTCCTCTGAGGGTGGTGTTGGGGTCGGTGTGGATCTGGAAGTGCAGGTGTTCTGCGGTGCTGAGGGTGTCATCGGTGTTGGTCGAGACTCTGACAGGGTTCCTGTGGACGATGGCGATTCCTCCTCCTGCTCCGTTGGTGCGGTCCCTTCGAGTGATCTTGTAGCCTTCCGGGACGGCTATGGCTATATCGGGTCCTGAGGCGGGGTTCAGTCAGGTCTCCGTTAGGAAGGCGACATCTGGGGAAGTTGAGTAGAGTAGGTCCCAGAGTTCAACGGCGTGTTTGCGATCGGAGCAGGAGTTGAGAAGGACGCATCTTAGGTGGTTGGGTTCTTTCCTGGTCGGCAGCATGGTGGGGCGGATGCTCGTGAAGCTGCAGTTCTGGCAGGTTTAAGCTTCGTGGGTGCGCTTCAGGGCTGCCAGGAAGCAGGTGTGCGATCGTCTGGTGTTGAGTGCGTGGAGGGTTCTGGCAACGTAGCGGTGCCGAGCGTCGTGGCGTTCGTGGGGTCCAGGTGTTCTGGCGCTGGGCGCAGTCCAGACGCAGATGGCCTTGCCTTCGGCACACCAGCGGCGCGCCCGCTGAGCGGCCTCCATATGAAGGGATGTGGGAGGGAGGAGGAACCGGGAGGCAGGGTGGTGAATGGGATTGCAGGGGGGGTGCAGGGACGCAGCGGCAGGAACAATGGGTGGGGCCGCGGAGAACTGGGCACAGGAAGGAAAAACAAGTTTAGGTAAGAAAACAAGTACAGGCACAGAGGAATAAAAACAAGTCTGGGCAAGAAAGCAAGTTAGGCACAGGGGAAAAATACAAGATTAGGCAAAAACAATGCAGGCCGAGCCATGCAGCAGCGTGGGGTGCGACCTGCCTCCAAGCAGGGTCAGCGGTCGCTCCACATATCCATACAAGCACTCCCACATCCACTTACTCACCCATACAGCCATTCACACAGCTTCACTTATACATACATGCAGCCACTCACAAACCCATACAGCTACTTAGAAACTCACTCACACACAGTAACACAGTCACACAGCCACTGACAATATATTTTTGAAGTAGTATTAAACGTTAATAGTAAAGCTAGTATACTCATTTAACTTTTTGTAGCAGCTTCGTATATATGTTTAATACTCAAACTCTTAGAAAAAACTAATACTCACTGGCTGATATCATCAGTGATGTCTTTTGAGATGTTCTCAGTGATATCACGGACCATGTCATGAGTGATGTAATATGCGAGGTCATAAGCAACGCATTGCATGCAAGGACATAAGTTATAGTTAGTGCAGGTAACTATAATTGCTGAATTTCTATAGTTTTGTATGAGTTAAAATATGAGCCTAACTATTATGTACTTGTAACCTTTGTTTTTTTCAGAGAATACACATATATAAAGAGAGAGACAAATATGTACTGCTCTGTACGATGCTTCATAACATCTTGATCCTAGGGTAAGCGTACTCTAATGGGTTTAATTAATACAAACTTGTAAACTACAAACCTAGAAATTGTGGTAAGCCTACATAAAAATACCAAGCGTGGGCAAGATTTCATTGTCGCTCTTCTCTTTCCTACTATTTTACGCTTTCCCTTTCTCCTGTAGCGTCATTTCTTAAACACACAAATTCCATATATTTCTAGTGTCCATTCCCTAACCCAATAAATTATTTACTAGCCGCACCTCCATCATTTGGCACTTCCATGGGGCGTTTTCGTGCCCCTAGGTGAAGGTGATCTATGCCCGATTTGTTTAGCCGGAAAAACAATTAACTTCATCCGGTTGATTCCTTATCTATTAATCCATCAACAATTTGCCCTTTGCTCTCCTGCAAGAACGTTCCCCTCAATTATGTTTGGTTTCCACGGCGGAGCTGCTAGTAGTACTTTGTTTTCAATTCAGCAGCTGCTGTTCGGCAGCGCAATCAATGAAGTTTTTTTGTAAATGGACTAAATATTTTCTGAAATATAATAAAATGAAATCAAAGGTTTCCACTCTTCTGAATCAATAGGACCGTCACAGATTTGAATAGGTAAAAGGTGAACATACATAGATCCCCCCAATCGACCCCCAGTGCATCGCTGCACAAGCACTGAACACTAGAGCCTCTGCACAAAATGGAGGCCAGAACCCAAGCTGGGAGGTCTGTATGGCATCAATATAAAAGTCTTAATAATTTTTGTGAAGGGAAAATATTGTCCATGGAGTTCACCATTCACAGAATAGTGAACATTCAGAGCGAGTGACTGGAGGTGATCAATAAAACTTGTAATCAATGTTTACTGGAAGCTTGTTGTATAATTGTAATAAAAAATATAAAAAAACAAGATAATAAATACACTCCTGGACTCAAACACTTCAAATATGAAAAAACGAGTTATCCGTGGACTGATGTCTAAATATTTAAATAAAAATTTAGCACGACCCTCAACCAGGCCAGGACTATTTCCAATCGCCAGGCAAAGAGCACATTATCACGTGCCGAGGCAGCTCAAGGTAAAATAACAGCACTGTACATCTCTATACAAAATAAAAGAGCTTTTCACATTTCTTCCAACTAAAAATCAAATGGGTAGATTTAGTACAAATATTGCCTCTTGCTTCGGAATGTAAATGACTTCTAATTCAGCTAAATAAAACAACTTAAATGTGCTATGAAGATATCGGGTTATACCAAGATTATAGCATTTTGTGATGTATAAGCATTTTGCTATTTGAAAACCAAAATCAATTGGCAAACAAAATCGTATTATTGATGTGCAGCAAAATTGAACAAGGACTGGCAAAGCGAATATGTCTGGCCTATGTGAGATTTATTGGCTTTGTTAATGTTTTTAGCTATGCTGCTAATGGCTGAAAGTAATGTAAGAAATCTGTATGACACAGCCAGAGTTGTCTGCATTTTAGCAATTTTTAAGGTCTCGCAACCTATCAATGCGCGCAAGCGCATTGAGCGGAGCGAGAATTCAAGTGCTCGAAATCCTCGTCAAACCAAGGGCTTCTTGCGCTGCGGTTTTCATTAAGTTCACGTGAATCACGTGACCAAACAAGCACGCGCATTCACGGACGCACAGCACATCAAAGGGCTTCGCCCAGCGTGCTCTCTGCGGCTTCTCCTCCCCTAATTTAATCATGGCTGGTCGGCAGTACTTTCAGTTTCCCGGCCGGCCACTCTTAACGCTTGTTTACTTTTTGTTGTTGTTGTCAACTTGGTTTCCTTTTGTTAAGTTTATTTTTTTTTCTTTTATGTCGTCTTTTTTTTTTACAGCTGATCCTAAACCGGTTTTATGTGCTACGTGCAATTATGCATTGATCGTTTTCTTGTTCTTGAAGCAACCACGTCTTTCGTTACTTCTGCACTGAGCAGCACTCCTGTATGCGCTATGCTACTTCAGTGCGGGCCGTCATTTAATCACTAGATTTAAGCCACTGCGCTCCCGAAATGGACGATGCGCTTTCTCTTTCAAATATGCTCCCTCCCCCCCTTCGCAGCTGGCCGCAGCACTTAATTGCAGTGGATCTGATCCACAATAGCCAAATGCGTGTGTGGTGCCAGAGGTGGCTCTCCCGTGGCCTGAGAAGGGCATGTCACAGCTGCGTCAAACAAACCCATTTGTCTTCGTACGGTGGACGTTATGGTGCTGGTTGCTAGGCTTCCGCTCCGGAATCTTTTGTCCCAGGCAATTTTCCCCATAATACTCAACTGTGATCTTACAGTGTGTAAAACAGGACTCTTCTAAGCTTGTTTGTAGGAGCCGACATTACTGATGTTTTCCTCTGCTGTTTGCTTTTTATGCTGGTGCCTTTTTAAGCTCGTTCTTGAAAACAAACCTTTATAACTGGCGCCACCCAGGACGGAAAAAATCCATGGTGATTTGGTTTGAGGCGTGTAATGCATGAACCTCCTAGAAATGTAAACTACAAGAGACAATGCGCTTTGTTTGAGATTCCACACAGTCTATTCCAGATCTCCCATTGTACAATACACATGTTGACCGAGTTCCTGTCTTTGTCAGGGTAACACTTGTTCATGGGCTTGTTATATAAAAGAGAGAGGACTCCACGCAGCTTCCATTTTAAGCATACAATTCTAAGCATTCCAAGTGAAACGCATACATCTGTCAATAGCTGGTAGATACATTTCTTTTATTTATAAAAAGGAAACTACCCAAAGTTGCTCTTTAAGTTTTACATAGTTTATGCGCCTCTCTAAACTTGCCGTTTGCTTTCAAGTGTGTTTGCTGTTGTCAGAAGTTTGCGAGCATTTTTTGTTACCTCGAATAGTACATATTTCTCTTATTAGTGTTATCTGAACTTCATTGGGCCTCTCAATCTCTAAATGAACAGGAGCACAATATTCCTTATTTTTGAGAGCCGATCTAATTTCTCCTCCACAAAAATTTGCATTTGCGGATAAAATGAGTGCTACTCAAAATGTACTGAATTTGTGCCCCAGCGACCCTGTCTGTTTATAGTTTTTGGGGGGGATTTTCTGATGGACTTCTCCAGGTGTGTCTGCTTTTGAAAAACCTCCATTAAAAGATTGTCTGCTTGTTTGACACTTTTATCTCCATGGAAACTTAGAGCATCCACTGAAGTTACAGATTTACCATCGACTATGCCAGCCGGAGCAATCTTGCTTGTGGGAGTCTGTGCTAATTGGAGAATATGCTGCAACCAGTTTCGTGGAATAGGACAGTATTTCTAGCCTCTTGCTAGGGCAATGGTACAGGTTTTGTGCCCTCAGGACTCTGCCTCCGATGCGTGAAGACAGCACTGGATATCGGCACCCACGGCTACCCTTATGTGTGTGTAGGCCATTTGCTGTGGTGAAGACCCAGTTGTCAAACTGATCCGGATTTTGGGCTCATTTGGGAACTGGTTAGGGAGGCAAGGAAGGCACACATCTGATGGTTTAATGTCAGCACAAAAGGGCAGAGTGTTGGGTCTAGAGAGAAAGAAAAAGACTTGCTTCCCTGCCTGCTCTCCAGTGTCAGATAAAAACAAGCACTGGCGTTGCCAATAGGTATCACAGTAGGAAAGTTGGAGCTATTGGTTTTGTAAATGACAAAGCCCTTTATGTTTTTAAAATGAAAACAAAAATAAAAGGCATTGTTATTTGCAATTGTAATAGCTCCAACTTTCCTACTGCGAGACCTATTGGCAACGCCAGTGCTTGTTTTAGTTTTCATTATGCATCGCTGAAGAAGCACCGCTGTATAATATGGATAAAAAAAACATTGACAAAGCTAATAGATCTTGCATAGGCGAGTCCTATTGGCTTTACCAATGCTTGATTTGGAATGCTTTATGGTAAGCTGTTTACAATGGCTGAAGTACTAATGTTATAGAATGGAGAATGGCCTTGCCAAGGTGTTCGTGTGTCCAGATTCAGCAACTTTTTAGGACCATACAAAAACGTTGACAATGTTCCATTTAAAGGCACTGAATGTAATAGAAGTTGTAGGTAGACAGAAAAATCCAATAGGTTACAGCTTTTATTTCAGAGATGCTTTAGGCTGTGTGTTAATTTGGGCGCAATGGTTACAAAAGAATCAGAAAAGCACTCTTGACTGCTTGTTTGGAAGTAAAATATAGCAATAATCAGCATTCAGTAGGTTTCCTAGAACTTTTAGCCCCTACACCACTGCACCTGCTGCACCATTCAAATCATGACCCTAGTGCCCTCAAGGTAATTGAACTTGGGACTGCTTGTTTAGTTTTAAAATATAGCAATACTCAGCAGTGTTCAGTCGGTTTCTTTGAGTTTTTCGGCCCCTGTGCCACTGCACCTGCTGCACCATTCAAATCATGCCCCTAGTGCCTGCAAGATAACTGCATTTGTGACTTCTTGTTTAGTCGTAAAATACAGCAATAATTGGTGTTCATTGGCTTTCCTAGACCTTTTGGGCCACTGGACCTCCTGCACCATTCAAATCATGACTCTAGTACCTGCAAGGCACTAGTGTCATGAAGCACTTGTGACTGCTTGTTTAGTAGTAAAATACAGCAATAATCAGTGTTCAGAGCGTTTCCTAGAACTTTTGGCCACTCTGCCACCACACCTGCTGAACCTTTCAAATCATGACCCTACTGCCTGCAAGGTAATTGGAATTGTGGCTTCTTGTTTAGTAGTAAAATGCAGCAATAAATCAGTGTTAAGTGGGTTTCCTAAACCCTTTGGCCCCTGTACCTGTTGCACTATTGAAATAATTATTGTAGTGCTTGCACGGACACGTATGGAAATTGTTTATATTCAGTTATATATGTGTTCTGAAAAAGGCACAGTTGCAGGATGAATACATCATTATTGTGTAGCTAAACACAAACATAAAAGCTTTTACAAAAAGTGTCTTTAAACGTATCCAACTCTCAAAAACAAGTTTCCACAGATGTCAAACAAAGCATAGGCTTTACACATCAAAGTGAAAACCAAGCATTGTTAAATTGTGTTACAATGTGGCTGGCTGTTTCCTGTGAAAATACATTAACCTGTGCTTAAAAATGAATGGACCGTAAACTGTGTAAATTGCCCAAGGTCACCATATAATTTCATTTGATTTCATTTGTGAAACTGCCGTTTTAGAAACAAAGTGCAAAACCGCAATTCAGTCTCAGGTCAGCCTAACATATTTAGTTTAATTGAATTGAATATGTTAGGCTGACCTCAGACTGAAATGCAATTTTGTACTTTGTTTCTAAAAAGGCAGTTTCACAAATGAAATGGACTCACCATAGAAGAGGAATTTTGCAAATAAAGTGCAAATGTTTTGTGCTGCTGAAGAACGAGATACCTTTTGAGATAGCTATGTCTAAAATAAAAATAAACGAAAAGAGGACACAAGCAGGCTCCATGGAGAAAGCACTCTAAATTCCTCTTTGCAGTGTGGGATTGACAAAGTTGTCTCTTACCTGGGTGCAGAGCTGCCTTTTTTCTCGCGAATGCTTAGCCACTTCCGCAGTAAGGTGCGACGCCGGCGGGGTGAGGCGCTAGGCGTGGAGCAGTTGGACCAGGGAGCGTCTTCATCGCTGGATGGTGTGATCTCGATGGATGGGGGCTTCAGGTACCTGTGAGGGGAAGCTGTGTGGCCACTGGACTCAGTCTCTGGCTCTGATCTCTGGTCTCTTGGACCTCGGCGTAGCTTGAAGCGTTTTCTTCTTAGAGTCGGGGTGGAAGCACAGGACCAACTGGTTGACGTTTCGTCAGCATTGGGGAACTGTAGAGAGGGCGGCTGCAATGTCCCAGCCATGGTAACTTGGGAGTATTCTGTAGTTCACAGAGCTGTTTGACAGTGAACTATCCAGGTACACTCAAAGTGTATGCATCAGTGGGTTGGCACTCTTTGTTGATCTACTCATAGTCCAGAAAATCTAAGGCTTTACAGGAAAGTACTAAACAAGAGAAATACAATTTCATTGGCAGCAGTAGTGTCTGAAACCTCTAGGTTATGTATCCTGAAAAGTCAGTTTTAGTTAAATGAGGCCCATCCTAATTTTGTCTGTTGCGTTCCATGAAGACACTTTTAATGTGACACTTTGTGTTATGAGCAGGTTCAGCATTAAGCAAACATGTCTCCTTCTCGATGGTCAGATCTTCCTTGTCAACCCAGGTGTTATTTAGATTTCAGCATTTTCCTTAGTGCGGATGCCTTTGGAACACTAATATTAACAAATCCAAAGTAGACCATCAAGCGCAGTGTCGTAGCCTATTCCTGAAAGGCACGGCTGAGCTGCTCATAGCTCTTGCCGGGTCATGGCGTCTCTTCTCGCCATCTTTTATAGGGCATACATTTTCCAATTAGAATTGTATTTTCTTGCAAGTGGGTCCCTTTGTTGAAATCTCAAGTAAGCTGTGACCCGGGCAGAGCTCACTGAAGGAATCTAAAGTCAGGTGTAGTTTCAGGGTGCCAGCATTTATCAAAATATCCCAACAGGTCTCCTAGTCTTAAAAACAGCTACTTTTTGGGCACTTAGGAAATCCTGGATTAATATCCAAGCGTAATATCTTGCTTTCCTGGTCAGTTGGCAGAATGGCACTTGCTATTTCTTGCTTCTACATCTTCTGTTACACCATTCCTCTTTCTGAGGTAGTGCAGGCCAAGGAAATTACAGAAGATTTGTGCTTAGGCCATGCCGCAGGGAGGAAAATGTTGCAGCCTAAAGCCCCCCATGGCAAGAAGGATCCTTGGTCTTTGAAATGTCTATACCCATAAGGATAAGGCACTTGGAAATTCTCACACTGATATCACAATGCCGTGGAAGCCCAGGCAGACAAAGGCGGCTCGGGTTACAAATGGGAGCTGGTCAGTGGTGTCCCGTTGTCCCCTGAAGAACTAGAAGGACTGCTGTAAAGCAAGTTCAACTACATCAAGTTGGCACATCAAGGGTGGTGCAGACTTGCAGGGTTACTTATTCCTCATTTTGCTGATATTCTGCCCTTTGAAAATGTATTCCCTGAGAGTCTGCCAAAAAAAGAAAAAACATAGATTTTAGGCAGTAGAACGGCATGTAGGACATTTGTTTTTCATTTCACTATTTATTATTGCTTCTCTAATCATACACAATATTCACATAATGTTTCAGGTTAAATCTGTTGGTGCAACGGAGCTGCATCTGATGGCTGACAAATAATACACCCCATTTTTCCCCTCTCAAGTACAACAAGGCGAGGGCATAGATTCCAACCAATCCAGGTCTCTAAAAACTTCACCTGTGGAAGGCCAATTTGAGGTCTTGGCATGGATGTGCCCACATAATGATTTACGGCCAAGCTCTCAATGAATAGCGCAGCTAGAATGCAGTTAATGAACAGTTAGAAATTGCAATATTTCCTTAGAACTTTTGTATGTGCACTTTTCACAAATAAAAAACTACTACGACTATTGGGTCAGTTATCCTTAAGTGCTCAACAACTGAGACAGTGAGACATTTTTTCTGGAAGACAGTATTGTGATACATTAAAACTTAACATGGAGTACAGCATATAACCTATGTTGTCCTGATGAAGGCATGGTGAGATTTCTGCACAAGAGCTGAAACAGCACATCCCTGCAAAGCAGATGAAATCTTGTTCAAGAGATTTCATTTTTTTTATTCCCAACCAAATTCTTTTTTTCTTTCCTTAACTTTCATTCTTTGTCTTAATTCACACTTTTACTTTAATGTGTGTTTCTCTCTTTCCCCGCACAATCTAGTACTACTGTATCACGTGTTATGAATATTTGTAATCGAGAAATACCAATTAGAGTCATGTGCCCTAAATAATTTTCTCTAATTAGGCGCAGCACATGATGGAACCAGTCATTTTGCTTTGTTCGCTGCTCTGTGTCTTATAATCAGAGATAGCACAAGACAGAACGCGAATCATGTTTCAGGCCCACTGTATGGTGCAAGAGACAGGGAGGACAGGTCAGTGAGGCCTTCTCACATGTCGTAATGGGTGCCTGCCATCATTCCAGCCCATAATTGGCTTCACCATTACATTTGAATAATTCTACTGTAATAATATTCATAGTTTGGAACCTTTTTAAGAAACAATTATCAGGTAAGTGCATCCTTCTTCCACTCCCCAACTAACTGTAGACGGTCAAGGTGGTTTGATACTCACCCTCACACAGCCAGAGATGTCCTCCTTTTTACAGGTGTCATTCTCTATATCCCTAATAGGCATACTAATGGGGCATTAGGAATCATCTCTGATAACATTATTGTGAGTACCCCAGTAATATCTTCCCAATATGCATGGAGTTGCGGGCACGGCCACGCTATATGTAAGAAGTCTGCATGTTCAACCTCGCTTCCATAACACTTGCCAAGGCTCGTTGAGGTTCCCTTTCTAGCTCTGCTCTGCCCTAGGGTTGAAAATGTTGCACTGCTGGGAAGTGCAGGCATGATAGAACCTATCAAGGCTTAAAAAAAACTAGGACTAATGCCACCTGCCTCACCTATTTTCACAGCAAGACATGTAAAATGTTCACGAAAACCATCAAAATCTGATATTTTCCTTGAGATGTAAAAACGCAACGCAACTAATGCAGGAAGAAAATTAATATTATTTTCTATCTGAAATATTCTTTATTAATGTGTGAAATAAACAGAGACTGAATTACCATATTAAAAAAGAATACAGATTATTTTTCACAAACTTATTTAAGTTTCATCTCTTTTCCTTTCTGCATCCTCAACGAAAAGCCAATACTTGTTTCTGAGGAAGGAGGCAGCCATTCCCTTCGCCATTGCAGTGTAAGATGGGCCTGCGCTACAACAAGGAGATAGGGATGGCCTCGATGGCGCTAGATTAAAAAGAAAGGCCCTCAATATCGCTAAAACGCATAATTTAATTTTCAGATCCCTAGGCAAAATTACATGTTGCTTGGGACGCCGAAATTTCTTTCACTGGAGCAGCCAGCAGGCCTGCCAACTTTAGCACAACTAACTCCATGTGAGTCTAAGGGGAATGAGGGTACTGTGCCTTCGAGTGGGCGTAGAGGCATAAAGAGGGGGCAGAGTTTTTTTATGCCCAGACTGCTAAAGCTGCATTAGCCCAGGGGCGGCCTTAGGCATGTGCAAGCTGTGCATCTGCACAGGGCCGCCAAACCCCAGGGGCCGCCATGCCAATATATATCGTTAATATAATAATCCTCTGAGGATGGATACATATTGCGTGGCGCCCCCTGGCAGGGATTTGATGGACTCCGGCTCTGTTCCACTTCCAAACACCCTGACCCCACCCCCCCCTTCACTGGCCTCCGCGCCTGCGTTCCTCCGGCGGCCCCCACCTACGCTCCCTGCCCAGGGCCGCTGTGAGCCTAGAGCCGCCCCCGATTAGCCCTTCAACCCCAACCTTCCACCTCCCCCTACAAAACACCCGTCCTTTGGAGCTGCTTCCTTTTGTCCTGGACGGTTTTAACCCTTTCCTTGCTGCCGTCAGCCAGCCGCCGGCCAATGGCCGACGCGGCCCCGCCCGCGCACGAAAACGGCCGCACCGCGGCGGAATTACCGCCGTGGTTAACGGGTTAAATGCCTCAAAGAATTACTAGATTGAGAAGCCAGCAGGGGCTGGAGACCTAGACAGGCAATTGTTCCCATGCCACCATACGGTTCACCTTGTGATCATGCCTTCACTGAGGGTGCCCGTGTAATGAGTGGCAGAATGGCGTGCCACACGGCGGCACCTGGCGTGTTGGCCACGCGAGCCACTCCTTGACATTTATATCTGACACAAGAAATCGATCTGACTGCAACCCCTTATTTGTTTTGTGTGATGGGCGGAGGTGCCTGGCTGCTATTGAAGCCTGCAGTGTGTGAGACAAGCACGACTGGAGGTAAAAGCAGAATTGTTTGCACTGCGATCAAATAAAGGAGAGGACAAACAGAGGAAGAGATAAGAGCGTGTTGGGCTTATCAGAGACCGCCTGCCACGAGCATGGCAGATTTCCAGAACCCAGCACAGGTGGGCAAGATTGCAGAGATGTAAACACCAGATTTAGTTTAAATAATGTTAAGTGAGACGACAACCTCAGACAGTGGCGTTAAATGATGCCCTGCACGCGCTCGGCGAAAACATAGCTTCAGCGCCAGTATATATACTCATGCCCCCGTATCACATATTTAAACTGTCTCAACCAGGTCCCGTTTTGCTCGCCTCTCCCCACGCACGCTGTAAATATTGTACCATAGGTTCCCAGTAGTAACTGGGCCTGGATGATCGCGGCAGTTCCTCCTCATAAACTTCCAAGGTATCTCTACAGTATGACATGTCCTTCAGCCAGTCCTGAAATCTGGGGGGGCATCTACTACCCCATCTCATAGCAACACAGCGCTTAGCCAGTAAAAGCGCAACAGCCAGAGATGTCCTCCTTTTTACAGGTGTCATTCTCTATATCCCTAATAGGCATACTAATGGGGCATTAGGAATCATCTCTGATAACATTATTGTGAGTACCCCAGTAATATCTTCCCAATATGCATGGAGTTGCGGGCACGGCCACGCTATATGTAAGAAGTCTGCATGTTCAACCTCGCTTCCATAACACTTGTCATCTTTACGTAACCCATATCTGTGTAACTGAGTCGGTGTGCAGTAAAATTATTGCAAGAAGTTGAAGTGTATTATACGCAGGCTACAATTTAGCGCCATCAATTGTAATTGTGTACAACTATACTCCCAGTCCTGCACACTCACAGTGTCCCCCAGTAGTTTCTCCCATTTATTAAGCGATCTATTCTCAGTACCACTGTGCTTCGCTTGTGCCGCAGTG
Organism: Lissotriton vulgaris; assembly: GCF_964263255.1. Taxonomy (NCBI): domain Eukaryota; kingdom Metazoa; phylum Chordata; class Amphibia; order Caudata; family Salamandridae; genus Lissotriton; species Lissotriton vulgaris. The sequence continues at coordinate 258,821,921 of NC_141695.1, forward strand.
TATAGGCGTGTAACCAGTTTACGGCGACTGGGTGCAGCTAACATTGTCTGTAGTGTTTGTAAGTGAGACGGTTCCTCCGGATACGAGTCATATAGTTCCTTTATCGCCGTCTCCAACCGCATATGAGCAAACACCTTCATGGGGGTGTTATGTATACTTAGTGAAGGGTCATCTCTCCCAATAAATCTCCCATGCGGGAATACATCGCCCATGGTGGTCAATTGCATTTCGCCAAGCAGTCGTATCATACCTTTTTCTTGCGTAACTGACATTCTCGGGTGGTGTGCGATAGGTAGTGCTGGCGCATAAATGGGAAGCTTGTTCACACGCTGAGCCAGCTTGTACCAAGTTCTAGAGGTGCAGTGTACTGTCTGAATCCTGTCATGATGGGTAAAGGATCTCAGGTCTGCCACATATGTCGTCAGCGGGGTCGGGTCCACACTGTCTCTTTCCACGCCACATGGGAAATGAACGAGTGTGGTTGTAGCCAGTAATGAGCATATTGTGCTTGTGAGCAATAGTAATATAGTTGAAGGTCCGGTGCACCGAAAACTCCCTCGTGATATGGTTCCGTCAGTGTTTCCCACCGCACCCTGGCCTGTTTCCCCACCCATGTCAACTTCTGCATTGCAGTATGTAGGGTTGAGAACATTGCCTGTGTCAGTCAGATAGGAATATTACTAAATAAATATAAAAATTTAAGTAGTACAATCATCTTTTGCAGAGCTATCCGATCTGCCAATAAAAGGGGCATCTTTATCCATCTATCTATTTGCTCATTCAGCTTAGTTATGGCCCTGCCGTAGTTGTCCCTTACTACCTGTTCTGGATCCCTACGAATCCAAATGCCCAAGTATTTTACCGGGTCTGTTTGCCATTTTAGGGGGTACTCCAAACTTGGTTGTGTTGTGACCAGTGTCAGCGGTATGATCACCGACTTGTCCCAGTTGATACGCAGTCCTGAATACTGTTCGAATCGTACATAATTCCTGATAAGTGTGTTTAAATGCGTATTAGGGTTTCGAGTGAAAAGCACCATATCGTCAGCATAGAGAGAAATTCTGAGAGGGCGGAGTTTGAACCGTCAGAGCCATCTCTCGGTGCCGTTGTCTGATCATGCAAGTCAAGGGTTCTATGACCAGTGTAAACAGGATAGGAGAGAGCGGGCAACCCTGTCTTGCGTTTCTTTGTATGTCTATGGGAGCCGACGTGTGCCCATTTATTCAAACTCTAGTCGTGGGACCATTATATAATAATTCTATCCATCTTAGGAACGGCTCTGGAATGCCCATTCTACGTAGCACTGTAAACATGTACCCCCACTCAATTGAATCGAAGGCTTTCGCCGCATCTAACAATGCATCCGCTGCTGGTATTTTTGGGTCTAAGTGATGACATAATGCAAACATCGTATGGAGATTATGTGATGTGGATCTGTTTGGTACAAAACCTGCCTGGTCAGGCAGCACCAGTTTTTCCTGTAGGAGCTGTATCCTGGTTGCAATGATTTTTGCTAAGATCTTAACATCGATATGGATTAAGGATAGTGGCCGATAGGAGTCACATTTTGTAAGATCTTTATCTGGTTTAGGAAGGGCCACCAAAAGGGCTTTCCTTAATGAAGCAGGTAGTTTACCTTCCTCATACACTTCCTCGAACATCTCATCTAAGTATGGTATTAGTAAATCCTGGTATACTTTATAAAATTCACCGGGAATTCCATCTAGGCCAGGTCATTTGTTGTTTGGGAGGGAGTTTATGACATCTATAATTGCATAGTAATATGATGACTCAGGAATTTCCTATGTGTTTCCGACAACCAGACTATACTGATATCCTGCAGATACTGATTTATTTCTAATGGGGTAACCGCCGTGTTTGTGTCATAGAGATGGCAGAAATAGCGTTTAAAGCAGTCCAAAATAGATGAAGTGTCATAAGTCACAGTTGTTTTCGTCCACTATGTGTGTAATGAACGCCGTTTTTGGCGCCGGTTTTATTTTGCTTGATAAAGCCCGTCCAGGTCTACCACCATCGCCGTAGGCGCACGCTGTGAATCTGCGTGATTTGTATTTTACTTCTGCGGCTCGTGATTGATAATCATCCATTTTCCCCCGTATTTGTGCTAGTAATGCAGGGTCATGCGTCCGTGTCTGTTCTTCCTCAAGTCGCGCTATGTCCCTTTCTATCAAATTCAGTTGCTGCTGAGTGTCCTTCAGTATGCCAGCGTGCTTATTAATACAGTGTCCCCTTATCGTGACCTTAAACGCTTCCCACAGTACTCTTGCAATATCCACTGTTCCCGAATTAAATTCAAAATAGTCTGTTATGGCTTGATGTAGTTCACTGTTAAATACAGGATCTAATAGAGCGTCCCCTGTAGCCTCCAAGTAAACGGTCTAGGCACGTTGGTAGGGATTTCAAATTGGAGATTAACTGGTGAATGGTCAGATAACGGTTTAGGTAGGTGTTCAATTTTCTTCGTCCATGTGCACGCATCTAGGGTAAGCAGCCAGTAGTCTATTCTAAACCTTGTATTGTGTGTCGTTGATGTGCAGGTTCCCTCTCTGCGTCTGCCATGTCTTAGCCTCCAAATATCCGTCATTTCCCATGCGTCCTTGCCCTCCCATTAGCAGCGTGTTTTCCATAACGTTCATTACCTGTCGACCTGTCCACCGCTGGTTCCAGGCATTTGTTGAAGTCACCTCCCCATATAACTGCTGCCCCGGGATGTCACCAAGTTTGGACCATATTGCTTCATAGAAAGTGGGGTCATCTGTATTCGGACCAAAGGACGTTATTACGGTCAATAACGTTCTCCCAAAGTTCCCATGTACCATTACATATCTACCCATATAATCTTTAACAATAGCTATAGGTTGAAAGGGAGTGCTGCGTCTAACCAATAACCTGACATCCCTAACATACGTTGTGAATGAGGACACTATTCGATATGTCGCCTACCGCATGCCCACTCTAGCCTCAGTGGAAGATGCAAGATGTGTTTCCTGTAAACAGGCCACATCTATGCCATGCCTATCCGAGTATGCCAACACTCTGCGTATCTTCTGGGGATTTTGAAGTCCTCGAACATTTCATGACAGAAACGCCAATTTTCAGGTATTCAGGTTTGTGTCAGTCTTTGCTATGCCTGCCCCTACCTCTAACCTCTCTCACTGTGATGTCCATGTGTTGGTAAGAAAGAAAAAACCCATATGCATCTCTGCTCAACGTCAACCAGAATTTTCCATACATTCCCGATCCCCACCCACCACCCAATCCGCCCCTTCGCATGCAGTGGAGACATTCCCAAAAAAACATTGTACATCCCTTTCCTCAAGCACTCCCCCCGCCCCCTCAAAAATCTAAGAAGACAAAAAAAGGGAAAAAACAATGAAGAACAGTTGTGGTTCACACTGAAGGGTAAGAGCTGCCAACCCTTTTCCTGTGGGAAAACAACATGGGTAAACGCCTCATCAGCTAGAATATTAGAAATTCGACATTTATAATACTTCCGAATCTATCAAGCAATGAGATAGAGAACAAAATCAAACATCAATACCTTAATCCGGAGTCCCCCCGAGAACAACAAAAATGTACATAAGCATTTGAGTCAGTTTTAAAGCTTTGTCAAATTGTTCGAGTTATCTGGTCATTCATGTCTCCTGGTCCCAGCCGTCAAGTTCACACCAGCATACAGCATTCCCAGCCCCGCAACTCGTTGGGCAGTCTTTAAGACCCGGCGTCGGTCAGCCCGCAAGCCTGGAGAATCGGTGTAAAGGCATTATACAATGCTGCCTGGACAGTTCTACAGCATTTAACCCCTGTGCGTCCATGTCAGCAGGCCCGCATTGGCGAAGACGTCCTGGACCTCTCATTCCACGTCCGATGTGGTAAATTGGTCTTCCGGGTCTCCTCGTTCCGATTTCCTCCTCGCGGTCCTTTGACTTTTCTGTTGAAGAAACTTTAACACATCCTGAGGGTCACTGTAGATCCTAGACTTCCCTTCATCCATGACCCCAAGTCTGGCTGGGTACAGCATATCTTATGGTATGTTCAAGTCTCTTTTCCTCGCCTCTTTTACCGAGGCTGTGAAATCTGGACAGAGGGAAATACCCATGCCTTCGTGGTTCAGTTTGCCCATTTCCCTTGCCTTGCTGAGCGCCGCATCCCTGTCCCTATAATTCAAAATCCGCTCAATAATCGGTCTTGATCTCGATCCAGCTGGTAGTTTCAGCGAAACCGATCTGTGTGCTCTCTCCACAATGAAAATATCAGAGATTGTTTTGTGGCCTAGTAAGGACATGAGCAATTGTTCAACACATTTTTTCCATGGGACCTGTATTCGTCATCTCCGACACACCAGTGAGGCGAATGTTGTTTCTTCGGGACGGCGCTTCTAAATCTTCCGCCTTCGCAGCCATGGCCGCTACCTGCTTGTCCATCTTGACCTGTTTTGTGTCCATCCGTGCTTGATTGTCTTCAGCCTCAGAAATTCTGTCCTCCACCATATCTATCCTTTCCGTGTGCTTGGCTATGCGCTCCGACATCCTGTCGACTCTATATATCAGTGAATCTATCTTTCCGTCAATATTGGACAGCGAAGTCTGAATTGTGGCAAACATGGCTGGGAAATCATCGTTCGTTACACCACCAGCTGCTTCCGTCGTAGATTGCGCCGACGGTTGGCTCTCCAAACCCAGGTCAGACTGCTTCTTACTTTGGTCAAAAGTTAGTTTGGGCTGCGTGCGGTCAGTTTTTCCCATGGTGCCAGCGCCTTCGGGTCAACTCTATGATGGATTAAACCTTAGTGGTATATAGCTTGCGAGTAGGTGGTGACCTCTGTATTTTATTTCCCTACTGTTTTATGTTTTGCAGTAACCTGTTTGCAGTGCAGACTCCAGATGTGACTCAACTATTTTCCAGATTAGGACTGTCCAGTGGGTCACTCTATTCCCTGCACCTTATTTGTGCGCACTTTCCCCAGAAGAACCAGGTCACGTACCAAGGATCAGGCTGTCTGTGTCCCTCTGTACGCTTGTCTTCGCACTTTCTGCCCGCATTCTCAATAATCGGGGCTCCCCTGTGCACACGCAGTCTGCAATTCTGAGAGAGCCCCTATAACTCTCCTACGGGCACCACCTTCTACACAGCAGGAGTGGCAGTGCAGAAACGAAGACCAGGTCCCAAAATAGCACAGTATGGGCCCTAGCATGCCACTCCTTCAGGCCATCAGTAGTCTCCACAGCCAGCTAGGTCAGGCAGTTCTGTGTGTCCAGGCACCTTTTTCCCACGTGCCTCGCCGCAAGTTCGGTCTGTGCATGGGGGGGTGCGGGTTGCAGTTATGCAGCACCAGTGTGAGACGCAGGTAAATCATCCCTGCACCCTCTTCACGATTCCACCAGCCTCGCCTCCACTCCCCTCGCGCTGCAGTATCTTCAGCCGCACGGCCCACCGCCACCAAGGGAGACCGCCTCCCCAGCCAGATGAGTGACTTCATTTACTTAAATGAGGGCCAGCGTCTCTGCGTGCTGTGTCCTGTCCACGCGCCTCAGTCCTATTCTGTGTCCGCTGCCCTCCTCGGGACCACACACCACCCCCGGTGTCACGATACCCAGAGGGGCCCTCTTGCGCAGGTCACCATTCCCGCCACTAACCATTTATTCATTCAGGGCCATGCATATCGCCTGTGGCGGTCCGAGCACTGCCCCAATGCCGCGAGGCATGCCGTACGTCTTGGACTGCTTGCCACTGCAGGATTTCTCTCTTCTAGAAATTTAGTTCCGCAGGGCAGTATTCTTTCTTCCGCTGTCGAGAGTCATTACTTGAAGGATATTATCGGCTTCTGGAGAGAAGGTCTCCTAGAACGCAGCCATCGCTCGCCGTGGCTAGCTCTGCCCCCGAGAACGTCAAGTCAAGTCAAGTCATAAAATTTGTATAGCGCACTACATACCCAGAGGGTTTCAAGGCGCTTAGGAAGGGGAGGAGGATTATTTGTCAAATATCCACGTTTTGAGCTGCTTTCTGAATGCTAGGTGATTCTGGGTGAGGCGAAGGTGGGCGGGGAGTGAGTTCCATGTTTTGGCAGCCAAGTATGAAAAGGATCTGCCTCCCATGGTGGTCTTGTTGATGCGAGGTACAGTGGCGAAGGCTTGGCTGGAAGAGCGAAGTTGGCGGGAGGGGGTGTAGAAGGACATTCGAGAGTTGAGGCAATCTGGTCCGATGTCGTAGAGTGATTTGTGTGCGTGGGTAAGCAGTCGGAAAGTGATCCTCTTATTGACGGGTAGCCAGTGGAGGTCTTTGAGGTGACCAGAGATGTGTTCGTTTCGTGGGATGTCTAATATGAGCCTGGCTGAGGCGTTTTGGATTCGTTGTAGTTTCTTCTGGAGTTTAGCGGTGGTACCTGCGTAGAGGGTGTTTCCGTAGTCCAGTCGGCTCGTGACTAGAGCGTGGGTGACTGTTTTCCTTGTTTCGGAGGGGATCCAGCAAAATGTTTTCCTGAGCATGCGAAGAATGTTAAAGCAGGAAGAGGATACGGCGCTGACTTGTCTGTTCATTGAGAGTGAAGAATCCAGGATGACGCCAAGGTTCCGTGCGTGGTCTGTCGGGATGGGTGCTTTTCCGAGGGCTTCTGGCCACCAGGAGTCGTCCCATGCAGAGGGGGATGAACCTAAGATGAGCACTTCTGTTTTGTCTGAGTTCAGTTTCAGACGGCTTTGTTTCATCCATTCGGCGACTTCTTTCATTCCTTCGTGTAAGTTAGTTTTGGCGGTGCTGGGGTCCTTGGTGAGAGAAAGGATTAGTTGAGTGTCATCCGCGTAAGAGATGATGTTGAGGTTGTGTTGGCGGGCGATGGTCGCGAGGGGGCTCATGTATACGTTGAAGAGGGTGGGACTGAGTGAGGATCCTTGAGGTACGCCGCAGATGATTTCAGAGGCTTCGGACTTGAATGGTGGGAGGCGGACTCTCTGGGTTCTTCCTGTGAGGAACGAGGTGATCCATTCCAGTGCTTTTCCTTGGATTCCGATGTTTCTGAGGCGCTGTAGAAGGGTGCTGTGGCAGACTGTGTCGAAGGCTGCAGAGAGGTCGAGGAGGATGAGGGCGACTGTGTCTCCATTGTCCAGTAGAGTTCAAATGTCGTCTGTTGCTGCGATGAGGGCGGTCTCAGTGCTGTGTTTGGCTCGGAAGCCAGATTGTGAGGGGTCGAGTGATTTGTTGGCTTCGAGGAAGGTGGCGAGCTGGTTGTTGACGGCTTTTTCGATGACTTTGGCCGGGAATGGAAGAAGCGAGATGGGGCGGTAGTTTTTGAGTTCGGTGGGGTCTGCTGTTGGTTTTTTCAGAAGGGCGGTGAGTTCAGCGTGTTTCCAGTCTTCCGGGAAGGTGGCGGAGTTGAGGGAGCAGTTGATGACGTCTCGGAGGTGCGGAGCTATGACAGAGTCTGCTTTGTTGAAGATGTGGTGAGGGCATGGGTCTGTGGGGGATCCAGAGTGGATGGAATTCATCAGGCGGATGGTGTCCTCCGTGGAGATTGGGTTCCAGGCGTTAAGGGTGTTTACGGGGGGAAGATGGTCAGCAGATGGTAGGGTGGGTTGGCTTCCGGGTTGGTTGTCGAAGCTGTTGTGGATGTCAGCAATCTTGTTGTGGAAAAAAGAGGCTAGGGAGTCGCAGAGGGTTTGAGAGGGGGTGATGTCGTTGGAGTTGGCCGAAGGGTTGGAAAATTCCTTGACGATGTTGAAAAGTTCCTTGCTGTTGTGGGCGTTGTTGTCAAGTCGATCCTTGAATGCTGTTTTCTTGGCTTTTCGGATCAGTTGGTGGTATGTACGGGTGGCGCTTTTGAAGGCGTCCTTGTTGCTGGTGGATGGGTCTTTTTTCCAGGCCTTTTCAAGGGAGCGGCACAGTTTCTTGGACTTCTTGAGATCATCGTTGAACCATGAGGCCTTCTTGTTGCCAAGTTTGTGTTGACGTTTTTTCAGTGGTGCTAAGGTGTCGGCGGTGTTGGATAGCCAAAGGGTGAGGTTGGAGGCGGCTTCGTTGGCGTTAGAAGAGAGGGCTGGGGAGGTTCGAAGGAGCGATGTGGAGATCTGATCCGTGGTGATTTTGTTCCAGTTTCTTTGTAGAGTTGGTTGGAGGTGGATGATGGGTTTCGGCTTGTTGTAGGTGAAGTGAACGCAGCTGTGGTCAGTCCAGATGAGATCCGTAGTGTGGCTGAAGGAGACATGGTTGCTGGAGGTGAAAATGGGGTCGAGTGTGTGACCTGCGATGTGGGTGGGGGAAGTGACCAGTTGTTTAAGTCCGAGGTTGGCGAGGTTGTCTAAGAGGGTGGCGGTGTTGCGGTCGTTGATCTTTTCGAGGTGGAAGTTGAGGTCTCCCAGAAGGATGTAGTCTTTGGAGGGGAGCGCGTGAGGGGTGATGAAGTCCGTGATGTCTTCACTGAATTTTGCGCGGGGTCCTGGTGGTCTGTAGAGGAGGGTGCCTCTAAGAGTTGTCTTGGGGTCGATGTGGATCTGGAAGTGGAGGTGTTCGGAGTTAGCGAGGTTGGCGTCGGAGCTGGTAGAGATGCGGATGGATTTCTTATGGACGATAGCGATTCCTCCTCCTGTATGGTCGGTGCGGTCCTTGCGTGTGATCTTATAGTCATCAGGGATAGCGATGGCGATGTCAGGGGCGGAGGAGGCGTTCATCCATGTTTCCGTTAGGAAGGCGATGTCTGGAGAGATGGTGTCTAGTAGGTTCCATAGGTCGATGGCGTGTCTGTGGACCGAGCGGGTGTTGAGCAGGATGCATTGTAGGTGGTTGGGGTCGGGAATCTGTGGTGTGGTCGTAGCGGAGATGTTGTTGGTGCCGCTAAATTTGCAGGAGAAGCAGGAGAACGGTCCATGGGTGCGTCCAGGAGCGGCTTGGACGCAGGTGGGGGCGCGACCGGGGTTAAGGGCTAGGAGGGTGGCGGCATCGTAGGGAATGCGGGGGGGCTGGGCAGCGCGAGGGGCAGGGGGTCTGGCGCTGGGCGCGGTCCAGGCGCGGACGGGCGTAGACAGGCTTACCTTTGGCGCACCTTCGGCGTGTACGTAGCGCGTGGACGCTGCGCGTGGGTACATCAGACATAAATGGAGAGTGGAGGGGGGCGGAGGAAGGGAGGAGCAGCTGGGGAGGCGGGTGCGGGGCGGAGAGGAGGGGCTTGCTCCGAGTCACAAACAAACAAAATGGCAGGGGCAGACAATACGATTTGGGCGAGCTTGGGGCCACAAAAGTATGAAATAAAGGGGAGAAGGCACAGATAAATCAGCAGCAGTCAAAACGGCACAAGTTCAGCAAAGCGAGCGCAGTGCGAGCAGAGATATGCAAATAATGCTGCTTCTATGCGGGCGGATACACGGAGCAAAAGCGCTGCGTTGCAGGTAATGAATCAATTGCAGTGCTGTGAGTGCTCAAAGCGCTACGATACCAGCCAGCAGGATTTCGTCAGGATGGCGCTGAGGGAACTCGGCAGAGCGCGAGTGAGCGGCCGCCTCTTACAGTGTAAGGGAGGTCACAGCGCTTGATATAGTTACCTTGGGGCACGAGTTTAAGTTACTTGAAATAAATAGAACTATAACTGCTGAATTTGTGTAGTTTTGTGTGTAAAATCTGAACCCAACTATAATGTCCCTGTAATCTACGTTTTTTTCAGTGAATTTGTAAAGTTTTTTTAATTTTATTTCCTAACTGTAATGTCCCTCTAAACTTTGTTTTTTTAGTGACTTTCTAGTTTTTCTAATGCTATTTCCTAACTATGCAAAAAGAACAATTGATGGATAGAATGCAGAATAATGTCATGCATTCACCTCAGTACAGAGATCTGGGCCTAAATCCATTGTTTATTTGCTCACCATGCCATTCCAGTTTGGACCCAGCCATGTGCAAATCAGTCATGACCCTGCCCCCAATGGGAACAGTCTAGCTCGAACTGCGAGGCCAGGTCCTCCCTGGACTGTAAACAAGCATCCTAGGACCAGTTTCAGACTTTCAGCCCTCATCAGCCAGGATAGCTTGACTCCAGTGGCATGGAGAGCACAGGACTCACATTTGAGCATACCCGTCCCACTCGTCATGACAAATGCGAAAAGAACAATTGATGGACAGAATGCAGAACAATGTCATACATTCACCCCAGTATAGAGATCTGGGACTAAAACCATCGTTTTTTTGCTCACCATGCCATTCCAGTTTGACCCAGCCATGTGCAAATCAGTCTTGAGCCTGCGCCCAATGGGAACAGTCCAGCCCAAACTGCCATGCCAGGTCCTGGGGTGAGTGTTTGCAATGTTCAACACTCCACACATCATCACCTTTGGTTTTGCTCTGTTCGCCCTAAGTTGGCAGGGTATGCCCAGACGTGGGTCCCTTAGCAACACTGTCTTATATAGAGTCCTCAAAAAAACACCAGTACGTTAATATGTTAAATGATGGCCAGTCCTGACCTTCATCTGGAGTTTATTCAGTATGCACAGCATAATACGACGTATAGTCCATTTACAAAATGAACATTTACTAGCCATTTTGAATTGACAGCTAACAATGCTAGATCATAAAGATTTAAAACATGCTTACAAATAACATATCCGTTAGACAATAAACACGGGCGAATCAAAGTTATCTCCATTAGCTGATTCCCCGACACTCTCCAAACCCTTTTTGTAGAGTTTGGTCTATTAACTAGATACAAAATTGTGGTGCAGCCCTACACATCTTTCATGCAAAAGACTTTTAACAGTTTTTTCCTAAAGAAAGTGAGATCTGAGAGAGACAGCTAAAATACCATTGATCATTACACACAGGCCACTTTGCAGTGCATTTGAGTGACTTAAAAACATATCTCTCTGGGTTAACTTCTAAGTATATTCGGCCTTGGATATGTATCTAGTGGTTTTATAAAAATGAGTAGTCCTTCCACTTTTTAATTGAACAGCGGATTTCTTGTTATGCGTGATGATAATGTGTGTAAAAGTAGAGGGTAATTTATTGGACAAAATGGTTAACTCTGCTTATAACTCAACTTTGTACAATAATTACCAAATAAAAAAAAGAAAATCCCAGAATGCAGTCTTATGTGATACCTATAACCCAAGCTGTAGTCCTAGTGGCATGGATTCATCTGTCCAAAAGTCTACAATGGCAAAGTATTTCTTTTTCATTGTATGAGATCAAGAGTCTGTATACTTTATGTGAATCTGAGAATAGTGGTAGAGCATAAATTGTTACCATACAAATGTTATGTATATATATATATCATATATATAAATAAATAAATAAATAAAACATCCATATATATGGATTGTGTGATTTTATGTCAAAATGTAAGATGACATGTTTATTAGTGTTTCCTATATGAGATGCGTTAATAAAAATGCTGTGAGCTTATGAATAGATAGAGAATATAGTGAATTGTGACAGACATCAGTTAGTAGACTTTATTTCGGTCAAATGACCATAAAAATACAGCATGCACATAAAATATATGAAAAAAGTATAATATATTAAAATACATTATAAAATTACACATATTACAAAACACAAAAGCAATTGTCATAAATTAAAATAACAATAAGTGACAGCTCATATTCTCATACCATCTTCCCAATTATTCGGATAGACCCATTAGCAGCAAAATATCCCAAAAGGACCTTAATATGGGCCGAAATGGCATATATATGGATTGTGTGATTTTATGTCCAAATGTAAGATGACACGTTTATTAGTGTTTCCTATATGAGATGCGTTAATAAAAATGATGTGAGCTTATGAATAGATAGAGAATGTAGTGAATTGTGACAGACATCAGTTAGTATACTTTATTTCGGTCAAATGACCATAAAAATACAGCATGCACATAAAATATATGATAAAAGTATAATATTTTAAAATACATGATAACATTACACATATTAAAAAACAAAGAAGCAATTGTCACAAATTAAAATAACAATAAGTGACAGCTCACATTATCATACCATCTTCCCCATTATTCGGTTAGAACCATTAACAGCAAAATACCCCAAAAGGACCTAAATATGGGAAAAAAATGTCCATTATGTTGTCTAGGTAGTCCAAACCAGCAGAAAATTGAGGGAGCCCTGATGTCTTATGTGTGTCATTATGAGCCCCATATCTTAAGATGTTTGCTTCTCAAACAAGCCCATAAAACGTGCAAAAAAACCAATCACGTTTACTATAAAACATATACTGTAGGAATTCATAATTAAAGTACAAAAAATAAGCAGGACAGCAATAATAAAAAGATCCATGGGGAGTGCAAACCAATGCAAGAGGACAGATTATGTTATTCAGTCCATACGCTCGGGGAGTCACGCTTCACACTGTGTTCAATCAAAACAACAGCAATGTACAGTAATTACATTAAATAAATCATTAAAACTATAATTAGCACTACTGCAATAGTTGTTTTTTTTTTTTTAAACGGGTATTAAAATATTCATTTCAACATTACAACTTCAAGACCATTTTGCCTCGTGCAAATTCTACTGCCAATACATATTTACACAGGCTAAAAGTCATATATTGCGTTCTATCATTTTTAATTATTCTTAAGGTTTCTCGATACCTCCTAAACCCCAACCTTTTACTTAATGGGCGAATTCATTTTTCTACAACTTATCATATGCTGTGCAAATAACAAAATATGTACAAATTGCATCATCTTGAGATTTTGTAGTGTAGTCCTAGGCGTATGGAGTTTCATACCGGAATTTCAGGTACAGAATTCTAACCAAATGAGGTTGGATGCAATCAAGAAACTCTTGAAAGCGTGGTATCGATTTGACAATGAGTAACTGTGTTGTCAGCCTACCTAAGCTAGAATTACTATAGAGAGCATTCAAGACATACTCCCAGTGTGTTAGTTTCAAGTTCTTCTTTGAATTTGCACCAATGTTTTTGTCTCTGTTCTGTAGATAGAAAGGCCAAGTGCGTTGAGCAATTTGTGGACATGCCAGAGCCAAAGAAATGTTAAGCATTTCCTTGATGCTCTGTCTTTAGTCTATCAGCTTCAGGGTCGTCCATAATCTAATCCAATAAAGAATTGGATGCAATATTGCAAAGTGTCTATCCGTTTAATGTTTAAATCATGAAACATGGGAGCATTGCCACTGGTGAACTTAATATCCTTCTCATGAATTTATTCTCACCAGATGCAAGTAGTTTGACATTACCGTTGCACCACAACTCAGACCCATAAAAGCAGTCGCTTGCACTTTGTGCTTATACATTTCTAAGGCTTGTGTAATCATTTTAGTCAAGGACGCATTATATTTACTTAAATCACCCGTTGACCCTTGGGTGAGGACCAGTCTGGAGTGACTTTTTTGCTGGGTCCTTGACAATCTTAAATCAAGCTCAAATAGACACAATTTGATACTTTCTCTAGATTTTGTACGCCCACCTTGATATTTCTCCTAAGGTCCTTGAGTATGTATTAAAATCATCCAGTAAGGTTTGAGGACCTTTCAGCATCTGTGACATCTGCGACTAATAATGCAGGAACAGAAATTCCACAGAGTTTGGTTGAGTCAAGCTTGGATTTGCTAAGATGATCAACTGTGAACAGGGTGGGTGCAAGCACCTATTCCTGCCTTACTCCTCTATTAATGGGGTACAGCTCAGTAAGTTGGTCATTCATACTACCAAACTCTTACATAACTGCCTTTATGTAACCATACTAGCTGGTTCAGAATCTCTTCAGGTACACCTTGGTTCTTTCGCAAGGCTCACAAGGGTCCTCCGGGTATGAAATAAAATGCTGATATAAATGTGGCCTCCCTTTATTTTAATATACTTCTGCAAGATACACGAAAGTCTAATGATTTGATCAACTGCGCTTGTAAGCACCCTAAACCCTGCTTGGTAAGATGTTAAGATATTGTTGCCATCTATCCATTCATGTATTTCTGCAATATATCTATTAAACTAATGGGACTATAATTTCCTGGTTCTTGCTTCCTACATTTTTTATGAATAGGGACTTTTTCGGGCCCCTTCCATGTAATTTATCTGAGCAGTGATCTTTCCCCGGTGTGATGGTGTCAATCGCCTCTGTTGTTTCTTCCAGGCTAATGTAGGTTCTGTATCCAACAACATTCTCAGGGAATTGGGGTTTACAAATAAACAAGTTAGGGCTCCTTTAAAGACTGGTGGTCCATGGACTGCCAGATTCATGGGGGCGCGGTGGTTGAGGGTTTCCAACCGCTCTATTGAAATTATGGTGGTCTGACCGCAATTGCCTTGCTGCAGCCACCAGGGAACCTCTGTTCCCTGGCGATGGTGCAGTAGTCAGAAGACCGCAATATGCGGCAGTCCCGCCAAGCATAGTACGAGTTTCCTCTCTGCCCCGGTTTTCATGGCGGTTCCTCCTGCATGAAAACCGTGGCGGAGAGGAAACAAAGGGTGCATGTTGGACTGGGCCCTTTTTGCAGGGTCATACCAGAACTTTTTGCCTTCCTCCTGTATTTTTTCTGACCTCTGGTTGGTGGCTTTATGACTCTGGGCACTTTAACACTGCTGATCAGTGCTAAAGGGCATGTGCTCTCTCCAGTAAACTTGGTAAGATTAGTCTACACCTGTTAGGCATAATTAATTTACCTGTAAGTCCCTTGTACTGTGGTATCCCATATGCCCAGGGCCTGTAAATAAAATGCTACTAGTGGGCTTGCAGCGCTGCTTGTGCCACCCACCGAAGTAGCCTTTCAAACCTGTCTCAGTCCTCTGCCATTTCAGGGCGTGCACGCACAGTTTACTACACAGTGACAGATATTACATATAAGTCACCGCTAAGGTAGGCCCTAGCTTGCCCTAAGGGCAGGGGGCAGTGGGTGTAGGTAAAACATAGGACATGTGCCTTAACTGAATGTCATGTCCTGGTAGTGAAAAATAGCCTATTTGGTTTATCACTGCTGTGAGGCTACCCTCTCATAGGGTTGGATTGGGGATTCACCTGATATGTGCTTCAGTGGTAATTTCTGGTATGAGAGGGTAGATTGAACATGTTTGGTATGTTTGGAATAGTAGTGATATATCCTGCTTATTAGTGAAAGCAGATTTATTATTACTGTTTTAGAAATGCCACTTTTAGAAGTGGGCATTTCTGTTTGCTTATGTGTCTTTGTGCCCTGCCTGGATGTGTATTGACCGTCTGGTTCTGACTGACAGGAGAGAGGGGATGCGCATTCACGCCTGGATCCGACACAGCGGTTCGGTGTGGCGGCGGTAACGCGAGGAGAAAAGCGCTCAGCGTTGTTAAAAACGGAACGGGGACTCCACTCTTACGCCCGGAGGATCCCAAGCCTACTCCGTGTGATGCCCGGCCGACACGCAAGTGTCCGGGGACGTCCTGTTTGAATTGTGTCTGCATTATCATCTTTGGAATATCTAACACAGACGCCGCCCCACCCTTGTTGGGTGGTCCACCACGGTCATCCATATTATACGTCCATCCCGGAACAGGAGGACGGAGGCCACCCATTAGTAATTTGTGGGTTACACTTTGAGAATTCTACGGTAAAAAAGCGGTTGCTACATCTGTCCTGAGGAAGACCCGCAGGTCGAGGTTCCCACTTGCCCTTGCACCAAAAGACGGGTCAAAACGTCGACGCACCCTTTGTCATGTGCAAATAGGACCACTCTTCAGCAAAAACATTATACATGTCATCTATGACTGTATAAATGAAAAACAGTAGTAATCAACTGTGGCCTTTTGCAAAACAAGCTGAATCTTTTAATACAGCTGCAATATATCGGAATTGTTTAAATTTCTCCCACTTGTCACAATTTTTCTTTTGAGGCTTACACCCTTCCTTCACAATCACTATCTTTCTTTCTTCTTGCACTCCTTTAGAAGCCAGTTGCTCTTCTTTTTACCGTTAGTAAAAAATGTATATAATTGTATAAATGTATATAAAAGCATCAAGTCTAAATGGAGTAATTTATTAAACTCCATACGTTTTTCAAATAATCTTTGGCTTGTGTCAGGTACTTTATAATTTATATTTTCTGTTTGTTGCTGGAAGAAGCATCTTTGATTGATTCAACGGAGCAGTTCAATCCAAGAAGCTCACTAAAATAATCAACTATGTGTACACTTTGTTTGTTGATAAAGAATTAATTTGGTTAGGACCACTGTTTCTTTATAACTTTTAGAAGTGGGCATTTCTGTGTGCTTATGTGTCTTTGTGCCCTGCCTGGATGTGTATTGACCGTCTGGTTCTGACTGACAGGAGAGAGGGGATGCGCATTCACGCCAGCCAGTTACAAAGGGGGGTTGAGGTGTGTCCTACCTTTCCTGGGTGACTCAGTGCTAGGCTGAATTTAGAGTAGCGGTAGGAGCTTCCCTCCCACCTGAATAGGGCTGGCCCTGCTTTCTACAATGCGGTTTCCGAACCTGGTGATGTGTCTTGGGCCAGGGCTTACAATATGAATATGAGTGTTGTGCACTTCTTAAAGTGTTTTGAAGTGCCCCAGAACAAAGACTTTTGTACCATAAATACAGGGGCTGTGACCCCATGAAAAAAAGGAATTCCTTGCATGGGACTTGTAAGCAGATGCTGCTGGCTCTGGACCGGCAGGGGGACCGTCTTTGGACTGAACTCCTCTGGAGTGCCCACCTCCTCCCTGCTGGGCTAAAAGAATGACTGTATCTCTGCCACGAGTTCCCACGTGCTGGCCTGTCAAACGTTCACCTTGCTGGTGTGCCCCTTGTCTCAGTCAAATATAGTGCATGGTAAGTGCGTTTGTGGCTGGCAGAATGCGCTTGTGGGGCACTCCCTTTTCTTTCTTGGTGCTTGAGGAAAGCACATGAAGAGCACCTGTGTGTGCCGGCAGCGTGTTAGTTCTGTGGGGTATCCTGCCTCAAGTGCTGACCAGGTGGGAAGAACTGCCTGTTGGGTGTGCCGCCCCCACTCGCCACCTGTTGTCCAAGTCCGGGGCTGAAATCATTGTTCCCACCTTCCGTGCCGTAGGGTACTAAGCATTGCCTAGCAACCACAAGAAGCCAGGGAGAGAGAGAGATGCGGCCCGCCTTAGCCCCGCCCAGCAGGATGCTGCATAGAACCTCGAAGCAGAAAGGATATGCTCTAGGCAGCAGGGGCGGCTCTAGGCTCATGGCGGCCCTGGGCAGGGAGCGTAGGTAGGGTGCCCCGGAAGAGGGGGTCCAGACGGGGCAGAGCGCAGAGGCCAGTGAAGAGGGGGCGGGGGGATCAGGGTGTTTGGAAGTGGAACAGAGCCAGAGGCTTCCAAATCCCTGCCAGGGGCCGCCACGCAATATGTATCCATTCTCAGAGGATTATTATGTTAAGGATATATATTGGCGTGGTGGCCCCTGGGGTTTGGTGGCCCTGTGCAGGTGCACAGCTTGCACATGCCTAAGGCCGCCCCTTTAGGCAGGATGAAGCTGGACCGCTTCCTTCTTAGTGCCGCAACGGCAATCATTTGACAGAAGTTCACTATTCCTGGCCCCGGAACCAAGGTGAGCCTGCCCACGAGCGCAGTGGTTGCTGCCGTCCACGTGCCCCGGAGGGCTCCAAACAGGCTTCTGCGCCGTAGGGCTAGTGAAGGAGCAGAGACTGAGTGTGGGTAATGACCTGTCCCCATATTTGGTGTACTGGGAACCGGGAAATTCTTTGTCGTCAGGAACAAGATGAAACTTTGACGGAGGCCAGAGTCGCAAATTTGAAAGAATATCCGCAAAAGTTTTGCATTTCCAGTAATAGAGGCAAAGATGCTTTTGTGCTCCACGCTGTGGATGAGGCTACCATACAAGATATAATAGGAGTGCAGAGAAGCTGCACCCTATGCCTTTTTGTGATGTTTTTTAACTCCTGGCTGCATTTCATGCCCTAATGTATTTCAGGTGCCCTTTTTCGGATAATTCACAGTGATGGTGGATGTATAAGGTGTGCAGCCGTCAAGTAGTTAAGTAGTAGTCAAGTAGTTACTATTGTGCACTGCTGATGATGTTATGAAAATGGCTCGATTGGCCAAGTGATTTATGTGATTCTGTGTGAAGTCATATCAAGTGACTAGTGGCACAATGATTAATGTGATTATTGTTTAAAATGTTTCAAGCTTAATACAAAGGATCTGTTTTATATAGCCTTGTGTGGAGTCTCCTTTTTCTAGGTGTGCTTAGTGTGTCACTGGTGTGTGTTGAGCAAACGCTTTACGCACTGCTTCTGGGGTAAGCCTATCTGCCAAGCTACCAACGGGGTGAGCAAGGGTTATCTTCAGTGTGTAACACCCTTGCCCTGACTAGAGTGGTGGGTTCTGCCAGGCTTAAGTGCATGCCTCTAGCAAACCAGAAACCCCTTTTCTAACAGGGCCCTACTGGGCCCCCTTGTGCCTCTGGACCCTGGTGTACATGTAGGGGGGCACAACTGTGTGCATGCACACAGTTCCTGCACGGCATGGACATACTGCGCAGGAACAGTTTTGGCATTCCATTTCGGTAATCCATTTTCATGACATCGTCACAGGAACGTAAACTAAAAATCCAGCCAGACACCAGAAATGCTTGTAATCCGACGGGCGGCCCAACCATGGGTTTGGAGGAGCGGCAGCAGGGGGGGACCTGGCACTGCCCCACCAAACTCGTAATCAGGCCCTTAGTATCCGAGTAAAGCTTGGCAAAATATTCAGTCCAGGTTGCAGGGTCCAAATAATGCACTGTGGAAGCAACTCTGTTCTTACTTCCATTACCCACTATTCTCCAAAATGTAATTGTATCTTTGTACTTTGCTTCCTCAAAAAGGTTGCTCCAATTCATTTCCTTTCAACTCCTTTTGGCACTACCTAATGTATTTTTATAGCTATCCCTAGCTTCTCTTACTAACTGTGGGGCCGATTAGGATGTCGGTTGAAAAGGTTCCGAAGAGGATTCGGATTCTCAGAATCCGATTCAGAACCTATATTTCTGAATCAGATACATTTGCAACTGACCAATTAAAATGCAAGGAAACCGTTCGGACAGCCCGAGTCCTTTGGAGCCAAATCGTACAGCTCTATGGACACGGTTTCCGACCGAGCGATTATGATGTCCGATTCTGACAACCGCTCCGAATCGGTCTACCTGACACCAAACAGCTGTTAGAATCCGACTTAGGGGCCAGTAGCAGGCCCCCTTCGCCTGTAGGCCCCGAGTTGGGACCCATGGGGGTACCCGAGGGACCCCTCTTTCCAAACATGTACAGTGTTTCAGGGACCATGAGGTGCCCGCCACAGGGTGCAAAGTTTTCCCCACCCACCCCTTTTTTTCAATGGGAGCCTGTGTTCTCATTTGGAACACAGGCTCCAATTGAAGTCAATGCGAGTCCGACTGAACGATGTTCAGAAGCATCGTTATCGGTCGGTTGGACTCGCAGAACCCGATTTGGTCAGAAATGATTCTGAAACCGATTCGGTCGGAAGAGTTCCGACCGACATCGTAATCGCCCCACCATGTGTTCCCATACTTTACATTATGTATTAGTATTTTCTTTGCCTGCTTACAATCCAAATTATACCAAGGGTTACTTTTGGATTAGCTTTTTACCTGGCATGTTATAATCTCATTGGTGGCTTAGGTGGTCAACTGACCGCCTCTGACTGACACTGACTGACACTGACTATCGACTCTGGAAATATCGTGATACAAAACTACTGTGACATAAATATCGATGTCACAAATATCGTCATCCTATACTTATAATAGTAAGTACAGAAATATATTTTTTTAAATATCATTGTTACTAATATCACTGTATACAATATTGTTACTAATATCACTGTATAAAATATTTTTAAATATATTCAAATAGTTAATATTAAATATCTTGAATACTAACAATAATATAATCAACATAAAATGTATTTAATATTTATTTAAACAAATGAAAAATTGAACTGATTTAAAAAAAAGTTAAAGACACATACATTAATTTATGTATATAAATATATTTACATAGATCTAGTTATACAATTATTATTAATAATTTTAACTTACCCAATACCATACTTTAAAAAAACCAATCCATTTAAAATGCAAATCAAAAAAGCAAACAGCATAAAAAATTCCAATTTACTAAAAATATTTTACACATTAAAAATATTATTAAAAACATTATAAATTTTATATAAACAAAAACATAATAATATAAATTGTAACAATATAAAAATAAACTAACATTTTCCATTTACTACCTATACTATTCCCACTACAATTTATAAAAAGTATTCAAACTATTCGACTAAGGAGGAATAATATTTACAAATACCACTTCACGCAATGAAAATGTACTAGTCCCATTCCAGTCAGTGCGACAGTGGGGAAAGTGTTGGATTGTCAGTGCAACATTTGAAACAAACTAATTCACTTCAACATAATAAAATAATGTCAGCACAATAATAAACATTTAAAAATATAAATGTGTAAAAAAAGAAATACAATTATAATTTTAATATAAATGAAATACAATAAATATGTATTACAATGTTAATTAACTTAATCAAAAAAAAGTACCTATTTTTTAATTGGGTATTATTGCATTATCTGTCTACCCTACACTTCCCCTAAGTGCACAACACATATTTCAAAATCTAGCTTAAAATAATATTATTTACGCCAGTTATATAACGTAAATAGGTGTTAAAATATTCATAATACAAATTAATTCCTAAAATAGTTAATTACCACCCACTACGTACCCATAATAATAAAACAAACACTGATTAAATAAATTAAAAAATATTTTTTCAATCATTTTCATAATTAAATCTCAAGTAAACAATTCTTGTTATTAATTAATTAATAATTATTGATATTTAAATAACTTGCCACCATCTACTCCTACATATTGAACAACTCACAACTAATATATAATTTAAATATTTTATTTACATATTTAACTTAATTATTTATACATTCTATAAATATTACAAATTAACTATATTTAAGAAATAGTATAATAAATTTCCTACACACCCTTTACACATACAAAAACAACAACGGACGCTAAAATGATAAATAAAATATATATTTCACAATTTACAATTAATTATCAGTCGGTTTGCGGTCCGTCCGCACGATTACGATATCGGCGGTCGGAATGTAAATTGCCCTTGTCATTCAGACTTGGTTCTGGTCAGCTCTCGGAGTCTTCCAGCTGGTCGGAACCGCACCGTAATCCCCTATGGATGGCTTTTCCGCTGCCAGGATTACAATGTCGATTTCCCACAGTCTGTCTCTGCCGGCCTGTTAGAAACTAAAAGGCAGTCGGAAAGTGACTTTGGGGGCCCTTAGCAGGGCCCCCTTGCCTCTGCAGCCCACGGTTGGTGTTCGAGGGGGTACATAGGTTACCCCCTATACCGTGTGGCAGGCACCATGGGGTGCTTGCCACAGGGTGCAGAGTTTTACACTCCGAACACCCATTTCTCTATAAGAGTCTGTATTATAGCCGGTTTACGGCTGTAACACTATCTCCCATGGAGAATAGTGAGCATGCGTCTGAACAGTGTTTGGTCGCATAGTAATCAGGTGGTCAGATCCACCAACAAGAGGTTGGTTGGTCCTGAGACCGAGATGGTGTAGGTCATAGGGAACTTCAACCGACATTGTAATAAGCCCCTAACTTTGTCATTTTTGTTTTTGCTTGGTACTACTGGGCACACACTTTTATTGGAAATGCCTGCTACTTGTGCTATAGATACAAGAGGTTGAGCAGAAATTCTCTCAGCACTGTTTTTTAACCAAACTCTCCCAAATTAATAACCCCATTTCTGACAGGGAAGACCATGAATGTAGTATTTATTGCTTTGAGTGTGTGTGTGTTTTTTTAAATGTAATTTTCCTTTTAAGTGTTGTTATTTAATGGTATAATACTGGATTGCATTAAGTGTGCAAGTTATGGTTTGCAGGTCTGTCATGTGAGTTATTTACCCGTTTCGTGCTCCCGTCGGCCATTGGCCGACGGTAGCACTACCTCCCAAGTGCTGCCGTCAGCCAATGGCCAACGGAGCCCCTCCCACCTAATGGAACGCCCGCACTGCGCCGAAATAACGGCCACAGTTAAGGCATTAACCCCTGCGCTGCGGCGGGAATTCCGCCGCAGCGCTAAGGGGGTGGGGCGGCCGAGCAGCACTCGCATGCTCGTGACGGAGCTGCTCCGTCACGAGCCGTGGTTGAGCTGTGCTGCCCGCTCAATGGAACGCTCAGCGCAGGCGCGAAATTCGCGCCGCGCAGGCGCGCCGGGCGGGCCATGACGGAACCGCTCCGTCATGAGCACAGCTCAACCGAGGCTCATGACGGAGCGGCTCCGTCATGAGCATAGAACGGGTTAATTGTGGTTCCAGCTTTCGAATCACAATGGTTTGTTGGCTTTATTTCCTCAAGGAAAGTAGCTTTCAGCTTTCAAGATTCATCATAAAATGTGCAAATGTTTATAATGTTTGTTAAAAGTTGGCAAGCTTATTTGAAAAATCTTTCATGTATTAACAACTATGGTGTCTTGTCTGACATCTGCATGAAATTTGGCAGGCTATCTGCATGGCATTTGGCATACCCTCACCATGTTCAGCTTACACTTAGTATACTAGGTTTTATGCAAATCCATTAAAGATGGGGAGAGGTAAAAGCGACGGTTATAAAATGTACAGTTTTGTCATCAATGATGTAATTGCAGATGTTGCTGGGATGCTATTAATGAAAGAACATGTTATGAGTGATGTAATATGTGAGGTAATTAGTAATGCATAACGAGGGCACACATACTTATTTTAGGGCACAAGATAAAGTTACTTAAGATAACTATAAATGGTGAATTTCTTGTTGTTTTAGTTAACTTCAAATGGTAGGTTTTAACTGACATTTTCACCTAACTTTAACCTTTATGGCCCCATTGGGATGGCGGGCGGACTTCAGTCCACCCGCCACCCCAGCGGTGTAGGGACTGGCCGCCAGGGGTGCGGCGGTCCCGCGCCCCCAATTAGGATGCAACCGCCACCCTTGCGGTCGCATCCCGTGCTGTCAACATTGCGGCGGAGCTGCTGTGAGCAGCACCCGCCACAATGCCAGAAATACAGTTTGTGCATTGCCATGGACAAAGTGGCAGGCTTCGTGGGGTGCCTGCCATGTTGTGCATGGCATTGAGAGGGGTACCATAGGTACCCCCAAGTGCAGCCACCCACCCCTCCAAACCCCCGGGGCCGGCAAGGGGCCTCCATAGCAATTTCTGCATGCCTTTCCATGGCGGCATCACCACCATGGAAAGGCATTCACCGCCAGGCATCTTAATATAGATGGCGGTGTCTTCCAGACACTGCCACCATATAATGCCCGAGTTCGACCCAGCCGGTAATCATGACGATTACTGACCGGCGAAAATGCGGTGGATGGACGGACTTTCGACCTGTTGCGGTACTCGCACGCCATCATAATTACCCCCTTAGTATTTTCAGTGAATTCTACTTTTTTTTAAATGTAAAGTTACATATTATTACAATGCTAACTATCATGTCACTTTAACCTTTGTATTTTAGTGATTATCTATGTTTTTTTTAAATGTAAATGATGCTGTCCATTGTTATGCACAGCTTGGAGTTACATGCTGGGTCTGGCCAGGCCCTGTACCCACCCCTGCACGGATACCCAGTCCTGTGCTGTGCATGACCGTCCCCCATGAGTGGCTGTAGGGTTGGAAGTGCATGACTGACTATGTGATGTACCGATATAAAAGTGTAATTTCTAAAGTATTACATGCATAGGGAATGCCAATTGGCCTAGCTTTAAAAGAAAACTGTATGGTAATAGGAAGCATTACCTGAAGCATGGTAATTGATATGTATTTGAGTGGAAGCAAAGAACTACAGAATAATAAAGGTGTAGGTTAAACGATAGGTGACTGTTGCACTGTCAAGCCAATTCTAAAAATCCATGTAGATTCTTAACTGCCCACCTCCTACCTGTGCTGCTACCAGAGAAAAACACCATCAATTATCCAACTATCTTAGACACCTTACCAGCTTCACAATGTCATGTGTGTGCTTCTGAAATTTCAAGCTAAGGAAGATAACAAGCATTTGCAATGCAATAGGTCTCGCATTAGGAAAGCGCGAGCTATTAGTTTTATAAAATGACACTTTTTTTTAATATGTGTTGGCTTTGAAAATATATAAATTAATAGCATTGTTATTCACAAAGCCAATAGCTTACACTTTCCTAATGCAAGTCCTATTGGCTATGGCAATGCTTGTTGGTAGCAAGCAAGGACAGTGCTGTTGTGGAGTTGATTGATGTGGTGGTGTTCCCGAGTGATGTGGTGGTGTTCCCGAGTGCTGTGGTGGTGTCCCGAGTGATGTGGGGGTGTCCCCGAGTGATGTGGGGGTGTCCCCGAGTGATGTGGGGGTGTCCCCGAGTGATGTGGGGGTGTCCTCGAGTGATGTGGTGGTGTCCCCCGAGTGATGTGGTGGTTCCCCAGAGTGGTGCCCCTGAGTGATGTGGTGGTGTTACTGAGTGATGTGGTGGTGTTCCTGAGTGATGTTATGGTGTTCCTGAGTGATGCGGTGATGTCCCTGAGTGGTGCCCCTGAGTGATGTGGTGGTGCCCCTGAGTGATATGGTGGTGCCCCTGAGTGATATGGTGGTGCCCCTGAGTGATGTGGTGGTGTCCCCGAGTGATGTGGTGGTGTCCCCGAGTGATGTGGTGGTGTCCCCGAGTGATGTGGTGGTGTCCCCGAGTGATGTGGTGGTGTCCCCGAGTGATGAGGTGGTGCCCCCGAGTGATGAGGTGGTGCCCCCGAGTGATGTGGTGGTGCCCCCGAGTGATGTGGTGGTGCCCCCGAGTGGTGACCCAGAGTGATGTGGTGGTTTCCAGACTGATGTGGTGGTGTCCCCGAGTGATGTGGTGGTGCCCCCGAGTGATGTGGTGGTGCCCCCGAGTGGTGCCCCTGAGTGATGTGGTGTTGCCCTTGAGTGATGTGGTGGTGTTCCCGAGTGATGTGGTGGTGTTCCCGAGTGATGTGGTGGTGTTCCCGAGTGATGTGGTGGTGTTCCCGAGTGATGTGGTGGTGGTCCCGAGTGATGTGGTGGTGGTCCCGAGTGATGTGGTGGTGGTCCCGAGTGATGTGGTGGTGTTCCCGAGTGATGTGGTGGTGTTCCCGAGTGATGTGGTGGTGTTCCCGAGTGATGTGGTGGTGTTCCCGAGTGATGTGGTGGTGTTCCCGAGTGATGTGGTGGTGTTCCCGAGTGATGTGGTGGTGTCCCCGAGTGATGTGGTGGTGTCCCCGAGTGATGTGGTGGTGTCCCCGAGTGATGTGGTGGTGTCCCCGAGTGATGTGGCGGTGTCCCTGAGTGATGTGGCGGTGTCCCCGATTGATGTGGTGGGGTCCCCGAGTGATGTGGTGGTGCCCCCGATTGATGTGGTGGTGCCCCCGATTGATGTGGTGGTGTCCCCGAGTGCTGTGGTGGTGTCCCCGAGTGATATGGTGGTGTCCCCGAGTGATGTGGTGGTGCCCCTGAGTTATGTCATGGTGTTCTTGAGTGATGCCCCTGAGTGATGTGGTGGTGTTCCTGAGTTATGTGGTGGTGTTCCTGAGTGATGTGGTGGTGCCTCTGAGTGGTGCCCCTGGGTGATGTGATGGTGTCCCCGAGTGATGTGATGGTGTCCCCGAGTGATGTGGAGGTGTTCCCCGAGTGATGTGGCGGTGTCCCCGAGTGAAGTGGCGGTGTCCCCGAGTGAAGTGGCGGTGTCCCCGAGTGATGTGGCGGTGTCCCCGAGTGATGTGGCGGTGTCCCCGAGTGATGTGGTGGTGTCCCCGAGTGATGCCCCTGAGTGATGTGGTGGTGTTCCTGAGTGATGTGGTGGTGTTCCTGAGTGATGTGGTGGTGCCTCTGAGTGGTGCCCCTGGGTGATGGGGTGGTGTCCCCGAGTGATGTGGTGGTGTCCCCGAGTGATGTGGTGGTGTCCCCGAGTGCTGTGGTGGTGTCCCCGAGTGATATGGTGGTGTCCCCGAGTGATATGGTGGTGTCCCCGAGTGATGTCATGGTGTTCCTGAGTGATGTGGTGGTGTTCCTGGGCGATGTGGTGGTGTCCCTGAGTGGTGCCCCTGAGTGGTGCCCCCGAGTGATGTGGTGGTGCCCCCATAGTGATGGGTGGTGGTGTCCCGAGTGATGAGTGGTGGTGTCCCCGAGTGATGAGTGGTGGTGTCCCCGAGTGATGATTGGTGGTGTCCCCGAGTGATGAGTGGTGGTGTCCCCGAGTGATGAGTGGTGGTGTCCCCGAGTGATGAGTGGTGGTGTCCCCGTACATGTATGTAGTGTTGAATTATGTAGGTTGGGTTGGAATTGTTAGTTGTGGAATTGTGTGATGAGTAAATGTGTGGTGTGGAGTGGATGTGTGTAATGGAATTATGTGACAGTGTGCAGTGGCATTATATGGATACTAATTATGTGATTTTGAGTGTATTGGTATTATGTGTAGGTGGATTGTGAGTTAGAGAGTCTGGAAGGGCTGGGGCAGTATTAGCGGAATAGCAAAGCCTGCTTGACGTGCAACTCACTGCCACTGTAAAAGGTGAAAACTGTGGTGCCCTCAAGTAAAAGTAAAAAATTCCATGTTGCCATTTCAGATACACTGTAAGGGCTGGGGACAGTGTCAGTGGCATGGGAAGCTCCTGCTTAAAGAGCAGCTCACTGCCAGTGTAAAATACGAAAAATATGGTGGCTTTCAAAACTAGATATGCTATAAATGTGTGTCTGCACACAGACCAGACACATGAAGGGCTGCATATTCTGTAATCAGTAGTTGCACACAATATATCTCCTAATGCAAACAATATATCTCCTAATGCAAACAATATATCTCAACACAGCTGTTCGTTGCCATTCATGTCACAATGTGAAGTGACATTGAAAATGTGCTGGTTGATGGAAAAGATTTGACTTCAATATACAAACACTTTGAAATAGCATTTGCCCTGACTAGATTTGTACGTGTTTTATTTCCAAGCCACAAAACACGATGAGCTTAAGCACTCATAAAAAAAGACATTCATATCATGAGCAAGTCGTGTTTCGGATCAAGTTTCTGAAAGCCCAGTTATTTGTCCTCAAGGCCTCCCTGGTTGACACAGGCACTCTGTCAAATTAATTTGCAAATATGCTTTTATCCTTAATGAACGATTCAAATGTGCATTTATTTCATGTATGTATGCCCTGCTTTTTAGGAACACATCTTTTTCGTTTGTGTGCACAAATACAATATAATTGTATGCAAGCAGAAATTCACATTCAGGATTAAAGTGAACAGAACAGCATCGGGCAAATCAGTTTGAAAGGAAAGCGTTTCTCTTCTGGGCAGAGTTGTGAGAATTCAAAGTTGAAAACATCTATTAGAGTGTCAGCATCACTTCAACATATGGACACTTTGTGCGATCGACAGTGTTTGGGGCCCATTTGTGGTAGAGACGGTTATAGAGCCGATAAGATCTCTGCAGACTCCAGAGCAGCCAGCCACTTTGTTTCTGCATTGTCACTTTCATGTGCACAACACGTGCTGTAGGCTTTCAACCTATGTGTCACTTCCTTTTACAACCAGGGGCACGTGAAAGGAATGTGTCTTTCCGTTCTTATCTATGTTTTTATTTTAATTTGCAAGCCTTACACTTAAATTAAGGGGACAACTTGAAGAAAACAAGTCTGACTATGCTGTTGGACATCTCTGCCTACTATATTATAATGTATATTATTTGTACGAAAGGCTGTGTGACCACTGGCTGTAATGGGAAGCAGAGTAAACAAAACATGAACATTAATTAACACGGCACCCAACGTAAACAAAACAAGCCCTGCCGTTGCCAATAGGTCTCGCAGTAGGAAAGTTGGAGCTATTGGTTTTGTAAATGACAAAGCCCTTTATGTTTTTAAAATGAAAACAAAAATAAAAGGCATTGTTATTTGCAATTGTAACAGCTCAAACTCTCGTGAATGCGAGACCTGTTGCATTGCAAATGCTTGTTTTAATCCCAATCCCGTTTTATGCAATTTCCTGGGCTTTATTGTTGGGACAAAGCTGGAATTTTTGG
Organism: Lissotriton vulgaris; assembly: GCF_964263255.1. Classification (NCBI taxonomy): domain Eukaryota; kingdom Metazoa; phylum Chordata; class Amphibia; order Caudata; family Salamandridae; genus Lissotriton; species Lissotriton vulgaris. The sequence continues at coordinate 258,850,012 of NC_141695.1, forward strand.
TTTTGTCAACAAAACACTATTTCTGGTTTTGAAACCTGACAATCCTTCAGGAAATTGTGGATATATTCAAGAAAGAGGTTTTGGAAAAGATTAGACAGCCACCTATCTCCGAAGAGCTGCACACAGCCACCTATCTCCGAAGAGCTGCACTTGACCTTTAAAGTAAGAAACGTCACCATAAAGCTGCCTAACTTCACTACGTGATCATTTGCATGCATGCCTGTGTCTCTGCCTCTAATAGGGTTCTATGCTTTCACTATATAATCACTGTACAGTGTAGGGAGCCTCCCTGCCTCTTAACTGAGACCTTTTGATTTTAATAAAAGTATATGTTTAACATACTCAGTTATTGAGGCGGCGAACCCCCAAAAGGTTCACTGGATGTTGTGTATGCCTGATCCTCGTTTGGCTAATCATGGGCTGGGCAGCCAGCTGAGGTCAAATGTTTACTGCCTGCCATTGGATCGCCTGTTACTGTACCAAATGAACTTGCAACATAAACTGGTCAGTGCTCTGTGAACCCTATTCTACTAACAGTAGTTATTAGCAGATATTCGTGTGTTAGTAGCACGTCCCAGCGCCGCCATTGTAACCAGATACAGAGTCAGCATGAACTGCATGCTACAAAGGGGTGCAGTAGTAACATAAAACTGTTAGGACTACAGAACCGGGCATGCTGGGGGCTGACCTGCCTTACGACCCGGAAGTTGTTTTACATTTGCGCGTGGACTGGAGGTTCTTACAGAAGTGTGCATAGTTACTTGCACACTTAGTTCCTGGTGTTTCTGTTTTCCACGTTTTGTTTGAGGGTAGGTTGAACATACGGGAGCGAACCTTCAACTTTGGTAAGACCAACAGATTTACTTTTGGGGCGTAGAGAAGCGTCCCACGTCCCACGTCCCACGCAGGCCCGGACTGGCCGTTGCGGGCACCGGGCAATCCCCCGGTGGGCCGCATGGTTGGGGGCCGGTTTTGGGGCCCTGGGGCCGTTTTTGTTACAGGGCCGTTATGCTGCAAAACGGCCCTGTAACAAAAACGGCCGAAAACCGGCTCTGTCACAGAGCGCGGTCGCACCTCTCCCCCCTCCCCTCTCCTCCCGGAGGGGGGAGGGGGGCCGGCCGTGCACTTTGCCAGGGCCGGTTCTGGTTTCCAGTCCGGCCCTGGTCCCACGGAGGAGAAATTAAAAGTTACGCGGAAGTGTGACTCGGAGGCGCAGAGGCACCTTGAGAGCAGGTATTTCCGGAGGCGGTAAACAGCACGTGTAAGTAACAGGTCACTGTTGACTTCATGGCATCCACTTTTTTGCTCGTTAAGCCATTCTGCCTCCTGGGAAGTGAAGCTCATGAATATTGAACAGCAGCTCTGATTCAGTTTAAATCCGGCATTTGTGAGAGAGCGGACTGTGTTTCGTATTGCGGACGTGGCAGCGCTCAGAGGCACTTGTGTTCAGGGAGCTGCGCTGTAATCTGAGACTTGCAAATCTGTTGAAAGCGCGAGTCACTTATGTGACACACTCCCCCCATTATACGTGGTTAGGAAAACAAGTACGGGAAATGCAAGCAGCAGGGGGGCGGTTGGGTTCACAAGGGAGAGAGAGCAACATGAGTGGTGGGGGAAAAGCACGAGGGAGACAGCAACACAGGGAGTGGGCAAAATTCAGACATGGCAGAGAAGATGAGCAGCAGAAAAAAAGATACATGTGAGGAGTGATGAGGGAAAGTCGGGTAAAAAGGTAAATGCGTGACAATAGCGAAGACGTGAAATGAGAGAAAACGGGTGTGTGAACAGGAAGAGCGGCCGGGAAACTGAAAGTACGGCCGGCCGGCCATGATTAATTAGGGGAGGAGAAGCCGCAGAGCGCACGCTGGGCGCAGCCCTTTGATGTGCTGTGCGGCCGTTAAAAAATGCAATTAGGAGGGAGGGAGGCTGATGCGCGTGCTTGTTTGGTCACGTGATTCACGTGAACTTAAAGAAAACCGCACCAAGAAGCTCTTGGTTTGACGAGGATTTTGAGCACTTGAATTCTCGCTCCGCTCAATACGCTTGCACGCATTGATAGGTCACGAGACCTAAAAAAAAAGGGGAGAGAGTGAGACGAAAACTGAGGAAGAGTGGAGAGGCAGGAGAGAGAGGCGGAAACTGACGAAGAGTGGAGAGGCCAAGACAGTGAAGGGGCAGGAGAGAGTGAGACAGAAATAGAGGAAGAGTGGAGAGGCCAAGACAGTGAAAGGGCAGGAGAGAGTGACACGGAAACAGAGGAAGAGTGGAGAGGCCAAGACAGTTAAGGGGCAGGAGAGAGTGAGACAGAAATAGAGGAAGAGTGGAGAGGCCAAGAAAGTGAAGGGGCAGGAGAGTGTGAGACGGAAACTGAGGAAGAGTGGAGAGGCCAAGACAGTGAAGGTGCAGGAGAGAGCGAGACAAAAATAGAGGTAGAGTGGAGAGGCCAAGACAGTGAAGGGGCAGGAGAGAGTGAGACGGAAACTGAGGAAGAGTGGAGAGGCCAAGACAGTGAAGGGGAAGGAGAGAGTGAGACAAAAATAGAGGAAGAGTGGAGAGGCCAAGACAGTGAAGGGGCAGGAGAGAGTGAGACAGAAATAGAGAAAGAGTGGAGAGGCCAAGACAGACAATTTAGGGAGGCTTTGAAAAAAAAGTCAGGAAAGGGAAAATCAGAATTCTTTAGGAAATATAAACATAGCCTAAACATTCTAATTCCAATTCATGCCCATTTTTAGGTCTCGTCCTATTCCATTCACAAGGAATGAATAGGACAAGACTATTGGGGCTAGACTAAGAGCTAAACTAAGCTCTGAAAAATGTGGATTTCCAGAAGTGCATGTGGTCTCGTGAACGCGTTTCTATCCGCCTCCCTCGCATCACCACATGAAAGCCATTTGTTGCTTGTTTAGGTCTCGTTCAAACTTCTTTCACGGTCGCGAGGCCGTGCGTGCTTCAAAGGGATCCGCTCACTTTTCCTCCCCCCTCGCCGAGAGCTTCACATTTCAAAGAGCTCTCCCCCGCCTCCTCTCCCCCGCCCCACTCTGACTTCACATTCTTTCTTCTGCCCGGCGCCAATGCTTGTTTTTTGGTGCTTTACGCCCAAGACTTTCTTGTTTTTCACGTTAGTCTCCATCCGATTAGCTTCCCGCCTACCCCTCCTTCCTTCTCCGTTGCTTTTCCCGTTAGTCTCCATCCTATTAGCTTCCCCCCTTCTCGCCTCCCCCTCCTTCCTTCTCCGTTGCTTTTCATGTTAGTCTCCATCCAATTAGCTCACCCCCTTCATCATTGCAGCTATGCTTGGATGAGAGCCTACGTCCCATTGTCACTGGCTTTGTTACTTAAATCTGTGGAGATTGAGTGCTATCGGGACACACCTCCAGATCTATTTACAGACTGCAATATTTGTATTGGCATTTGGGGGGGTGAAAGGTGCTTTATAGAAAAACAGTAACAGACTAATTTCGCCCCAAAGTTTTACCTGGTTATGCAGTGAACATTACTGAATGCAACGAGGCTCGAGTGCAACCAATCGTGGTCAAGTCAGGCCACAGTCACGCCTTCACTATGACTCACTAACTCACCAGTACTCTCTACCGCCTCACTGCAACGCCCTACCACTCCACCACTCACTAACTCCTTAACTGCAGCACACTCCCACTCAAGTCCTCACCACAGCCCTCACTGCAACATCCTCCCACTCCACTTTCTTGTTTTTCACGTTAGTCTCCATCCGATTAGCTTCCCGTCTCCCCCTCCTTTCTACTTCGTTGCTTTTCCCGTTAGTCTCCATCCAATTAGCTTCCCCCCTTCCGCCTCCCCTCCTTCCTTATCTGTTACTTTGTCAGGTTAGTCTCCATCCGATTAGCTTTCCTCCCTTCTCGCCTCCCCTCCTTCCTTCTCCGTTGCTTTTTATGGTAGTCTCCATCCGATTAGCTCCCCCCCTTTATCATTGCAGCTGTGCTTGGATGAGAGCCTACGTCCCATTGTCACTGGCTTTGTTACTTAAATCTGTGGAGATTGAGTGCTATCGGGACACGCCTCCAGATCTACTTACAGACTGCAATATTTGTATTGGCATTTTGGGGGGTGAAAGGTGCTTTATAGAAAACCAGCAACAAACCAATTTCGCACCAAAGTTTTACCTGGTTATGCAGTGAACATTATTGAATGCAACAAGGCTCGAGTGCAAACGATCGTGGTCAAGTCAGGCCACAGTCACGCCCTCACTATGACTCACTAACTCGCCAGTACTCTCTACCGCCTCACTGCAACGCCCTACCACTCCACCACTCACTAACTCCCTCACTGCAGCACACTCCCACTCAAGTCCTCACCACAGCCCTCACTGCAACATCCTCTCACTCCAGCATTCACTAGAAGCCTCACTGCAACGCCCTACCACTCCACCACTCACTAACTCCCTCACTGCAGCACACTCCCACTCAAGTCCTCACTACAACCCTCACTGCTGCGTCCTCCCACTCCAGCATTCACTAGAAGCCTCACTGCAACGCCCTACCACTCCACCACTCACTAACTCCCTCACTGCAGCACACTCCCATTCAAGTCCTCACTACAACCCTCACTGCAACATCCTCCCACTCCAGCATACACTAGAACCCGGCATACACTAGAACCCTCACTAAAACACAATTTCACTCATTACAACCCTCACTGCACCAGACTCTCACGCCAGTGCTCACTAAAACCATCATGCAACACCCTGTCGCTCCAGCACTCTCTAACCCCTCGCTGTAACACTCTCAGCCTCCTGCACTCACTAAACCACTCACTGCATGACACTCCCACTCCGCAACTCACTACAACCCTTCCTGCAACACGCTCCCACTCCACCACTCATAAAACCCTCACTGTGACACCCACCACTACCAGCTGTCACTACAGTGCTCACTGCAACAACGCTCACTCTCCAGCACTCAGCAAGCCTCTCGCTGTAACACACTCACCTCCAGAACTCACTGAATCCTTCACTGCGATCTCTATACAGATCTCTGCACTGGCACGCCCCAGCTCTAACTGCACCCACTTTAGTCCTTTCTGTCCCTGTTCAACCCTCATTTCACCCTCCTAGCCCTCGCTCTGCCTGCTTCGATCGCCATACTCAAGCTCACTGCATACCCCTTCCTTCTTAAGCACCACCACAGCACCACTCAGCACCACCACATTATCACCCAGCACTACCACATTATCACTCAGCACCACCACAGCACCACTCAGCGCCACCCCAGCACCACTCAGCTCCACCCCAGCACCACTCAGCACCACCACAGCATCACTCAGCACCACCACAGCACCACTCAGCACCACCACAGCACCACTCAGCACCACCACAGCACCACTCAGCACCACCACAGCACCACCACATTATCACTCAGCACCACCACATTATCACTCAGCACCACCACAGCACCACTCAGCACCACCACAGCACCACTCAGCACCACCACAGCACCACTCAGCACCACCACAACACCACTCAGCAGCACCACCATAACACCACTCAGCACCACCACCATAACACCACTCAGCACCACCACCACAACACCACTCAGCACCACCACCACAACACCACTCAGCACCACCACCACAACACCACTCAGCACCACCACCACAACACCACTCAGCACCAACACCACAGCACCACTCAGGAACACCACAGCACCACTCTAGAACACCACAGCACCACTCTAGAACACCACAGCACCACTCTAGAACACCACAGCACCACTCTGGAACACCACAGCACCACTCGGGAACACCACAGCACCACTCGGGAACACCACAGCACCACTCGGGAACACCACAGCACCACTCGGGAACACCACAGCACCACTCGGGAACACCACAGCACCACTCGGGAACACCACAACATCATTCTGCACCTCCACAGCATCACTCAGGGCCTCCACAGCATCACTCAGGGCCTCCACGGCATCACTCAGGGCATCCACAGCATCACTCAGGGCCTCCACAGCATCACTCAGGGCCTCCACAGCATCACTCAGGGCCTCCACAGCAGCACTCAGGGCCTCCACAGCAGCACTCAGGGCCTCCACAGCAGCACTCAGGGCCTCCACAGCAGCACTCAGGGCCTCCACAGCATCACTCAGGGCCTCCACAGCATCACTCAGGGCCTCCACAGCCTCACTCAGGGCCTCCACAGCCTCACTCAGGGCCTCCACAGCATCACTCAGGGCCTCCACAGCATCACTCAGGACCTCCACAGCATCACTCAGGACCTCCACAGCATCACTCAGGACCTCCACAGCATCACTCAGGACCTCCACAGCATCACTCAGGGCCTCCACAGCATCACTCAGGGGCACCACGACATCACTATGGGCTACCACAACATCACTCGTCACCACCACAACATCACTCGTCACCACCACAACATCACTTCGCGCCATCACAGCATCAATCTGTGCAACCATTCAACAACAACTGGTTCAAATATGTTCTCTCAATGTTTCAAGCTGTATTACAAAGGTCACAAAAAGATGTTAATATTTCACTTCTGTTCTTGGATTTTCGTCACAATAAAATACACTGAACATAATCTTCACAAAAGTTATTTACAAAAGTTTAAGCTATTGCCTTTATAAATTACAATCACTTTTATTTAAGTATTAATTATTTAAAAAATGAAAAGCCATTGTTATTTGTAATATCAGTACATCTAAGTCACGTAAATACAAAATATGTTGCATTACAAATGCTATAGGTGTCACATTTGCAAAAGTTATAACTATTGGCATTGTAAATGACAAAGCTATTAATTTAGATATTTTCAAAACCAACACATAAATAAAAAATGTCATTTACAAGACCAATAGCTCAAACTTTCCTAATGCGAGACCTAGTGCATTGCAAATGCTTGTTAGCTTTACTTTGGAGAAAACAGGTTTTTCAAGCGAATTATCCCAAAATAACCATGTCATAAAAAAGATACATTAGCGGTACCATGTGTTGTATTGTACTATATTTCCTTCACAGGGTTCTTGTCACATTTATAAACCACTCATGCGTCTGCCTTATGGTTTAAGAGGTCACCTATAACCCTGGATGGCAATATTGGACCATATAGCAAAGTTACTGATATGAATCCGATAGAAAGCCTGAGATAGATAGATAGATAGATAGATAGATAGATAGATAGATAGATAGATAGATAGATAGATATATATAGGATAGTAAGACATAGATAGATAGATAGATAGATAAATTGATAGATAGATAGATAGATAGATAGATAGATAGATAGATAGATAGATAGATAGATAGATAGATAGATAGATAGATAGATAGATAGATAGATAGATAGATAGATAGATAGATAGATAGATAGATAGATAGATAGATAAGACAGACAGACAGACAGACAGACTTAACACTGCTATTTATTTATGTTTCAATATAAGAAATTGCTCCAAGGTATGCACAGGTGTTAGCACTTAGCTTGACGCTCTACTATGTACACATACAACCACTTGTGAATCAAGAAAAATCTTGATGAAATGATGCTCAACTTATCATCACACTGGATAGGTCAGGTGCTAAACCTTTTGAACCCTTCCATTGGTGGATGGCATCGGTCTCAGCTTGGTTGCAACAAAATTCTCAAAAGTTTAATTCAGAGAAAATGGAGGTACGTTGGATGAAACACTAGCATCCTTCACCCTCGGCCTCTGGACTTCTGCCCTCATTCTTGGTCTATACGGTCTGCCTGCTAAGATGGATAAAAATCTTGGGTTATTTCTGGAGCCTGAACTTTCCCTACCTGATCAGGTTAAGCATGACACCACAGCATGGTGTTTTTCTTCTGGAAATTCAAGAAAATTCTGGTTTTCCTACCTAGGAATATCCATTGAGTGGTTGCTGATTCAGGCTACTGTACTAAGGGGCTGATTACCCCCATCGTTGCGGGAATGGTACCGACTGACAGGTAGTCGTGGTCTCACCCATCAAATTAGGATCGGACTGCTCTGGAGGCCGTTAAAAACATCCCTGTTTGTATTGAGGCTTGTGCTGGCTCCCGCAAAAGGGCCGCAGCACAAGCCACAATGCAAAGAGGCATGTTTTCAAACATCCCTGCACCCCGTGACAGACAAGCACTGCTAGGAAGAACCAACGTGAACAGTCTGGCAGAAAGGTGGATCATAATCCCCACGGAGGTGCCTGAGAAGGCACCGCCTCCATTGTGGGGAATCGATCGGACGGGTTCCTTGATCCTGTCGGAAGCTATTGAACGGTTCCTGGGCCAATGTGGTCAGCCCGACCACATCCTAATGTGGCGGTCTGACTGCGGTTAGAGATGTCGGTGTGTCAGTATCATCAACATCATAATCAGTCCCTTAGTTACCTGGATAACTGCAACTCTCTTTTTGGGGGATGGATAAGGAAGGGTCTTATGAGGAAGTTCAGAGGGTAATGAATACTGCTGCTAGATAAGCAATAGGACTTCTATGTTAATCGTCTGATTCTGAGGCTTTAAAATCCTTGCAGTGGCTTCCGATTGAAATAGGGGTCTGTAGTTGGCAAAGGTAGGTACCTTTGTCCAAATAGGGACCCTTGCTTCTAGTCAGGATAAGGGGCACACACTTCTAAAATGACCCCTGCTCACCCGGTTGGTAGCTTGGCACGAGCAGACAGGCTTATCTCAGAGGCAGTGTGTAATGCATTTATGAACAAAGACAGTAATACTGTGAAAACACTACAAATGGACACCACACCAGTTTAGAAAAATAAGTAAATCTTTATGTGAACCAACAAGACCAAATACGATAAACATCCAACATGCAATACTCTTGAAGAATAGTACTTGTGCACAATAACCTTTAAATTGCAAGAAATCAATAAAATACAGTTCTTCGACTCAGTAGCTCCTCCTGGGGGGGCTACCGCAATATAGAAGAAGACAAAGTCTATCATTTCCATCCACCGTCATTGATAAGGGCCAGCTGTAGCACCGACAGACTCCGACACAGTACCTTTCTTATGGCGACCAACATGTCGGTGTGAGTCGGTCCGGGCAAATGTCGTGGTTGCGTTGTGAAGCAGCAGGCAGTGTCCTCACGATGCAGCTTTGTTGATGGAGTTGGTGAGACCAGGGCTTGCGTTGAAGGGGTGATATGGTGCTTGCTGCGGTGCTTGCAGTTCACGTGCGGCAATGGAGACGGTCAATGTTCGGGTCTGGCAACGACAGAGTCGGTGACGTTCTTGCAGCGTGTAGCGAAGCGTTGCGGTGCCCTCAGGACGCGTTGCAAGCAGCGGCTCGTTGACGGAGTTGGTGAGACCAGGGTTGTGTTGCAGAGCGAGGATTTGCTCTCGGCGGTGCTTTAAGGACACCTTATCCTGCAACGGACTCTATGACCGAGTCGGTGACCCTTTTCTTCTCTGGTGACGATCAGAGACAGTGCCCACAGACACAATGAGGTCTTTGCTGCTCCTGAGACCTCTAGAACAAGGGGCAAGCTCAGTTCAAGCCCTTGGAGTCTTTTTTTCAAGCAGGGGGACAAAGCAAGCAGCAAAGTCCTTTTCTCCTTTTCTTCGCAGCAATAAGCCACTGCAGGCCAACCCCAGACAGAAAATAGCACAGGGGCAGTATTCCTCCTCAGCTTCTCCGGCTCTTCTCCTTGGCACAGGTTCCTCTTGATTTTCCAGAAGTGATCTAAAAGTCTGTGATCTGGGCCCCTCTTTTTATACACACAAACCCTTTGTTCTCTGAAGGCAGAGAGTGTCTGTACCCAGCCAAAACCAGTTCTCTCCTCACTTGTGCGGTTTTCTGGCAGGAGGTGGAGACAACATTGTTGAAGGCAGACAAGGCCCATTCAGGTGAAAGGAAATCTCCTCCCCTACTCTAAATGCAGCCCAGGTCTATTCAGCCCAGCCCTGACTCATCAGACTTCTGGAGCTGCTGCCCCTCTCTATCCCCTGTCATCCATAAGCCAGACATGCAATACACATATCTAGCAGAGGCAATTTTGATGGGTAGGCAATAAAATACCTACTTTCTAAAAGTGGTATTTTCAAACAGAGAATGTAAAAATCACCCTCACTAAAAGATGCAGTTTAACATTCTGAGTTCAGGCATACTGAACTTAATTTTCCTACCTTGTTTCCAGTGCCAGTAATGTTTTAAAGATGTTATAAATAAGCTCCCCATTCTGTCCTATAGGAACAGGTAGCCTTGCAATAGCGCAAAACAAAATTGGCAGTATTTCACTATCGGGACATGCCACACACATCAGAGAATGTCCTACCTTTCACATACTATGCACCTTGCCCACATGGGTACCTTGGGTCTACCTTAGGGGTGACTAATATGTAGAAAAGGGAAGGTTTAAGGATGGGCAAGTGTGTGCATTTGCCAAGTCGACATGGCAGTCCCAGATTGCACACAGGCTCTGCAATGGCAGGCCAGAGTTACATTTTACCAGCTGCTTCTGTGGGTGGAACAAGGAGTGCTGCAGCCCACTAGCAGCATTTGATATACAGGCCCTGGGCATATACAGTACACTGTACTAGGGTCTGACAAGTAGATCAAATATGCCAATCATGGAAACACTAATCCATAACAGTAATTTACAAAGGGAGCACTTGCACAATGGCACTGAACAGCAGTGGCAAAGTGCAAAAAGCATCTAGACCAGCAAAACGTAGTCCAACATACAGCAAAAACACAGGAAGGAAAGAAACAATGCAGGGGAAACCCACACCAATGGTGTCAGGTCTAACATCGATGTACAAAGGCACCCCTTTCAAGTCCCTTTGCCATGTTTGTAGAGCAGTCCATCATATTAGTCCAGACCACTGATCTCAAAAAATGATTTACTATATCCCTCCACGCTGCCTACGATCTTCTGAGGGTCAACTGTTGGTTCTGCCCACGAGTCATTTGCATTGATTCAGGTAGAAAAGCTTTTTCAGTCAGAGCTATAAAGCTGTGGAGTGAGCTCCCTTGTACTTTGTGGCAGATTCCCTTCATGTTAAACTGTTGGAAGGCCTGAAAGACTTTGCTTTTAAAGAACTAGGACTCAACATCGGTTTGGCATTTCGGGAAGTGGGACTCCGGCATTGGTATGCTGCTACTCCAGTTTTTGCAGAAGGTTTGGAGTTCCACTGTGCCTCCTAACTCATCTAGTTTGTCTGATCATGATCCAAAAACACTTCCTATGCAGTACTGATCAGTGGTTTGTGTATGAAATGAAACAATTTTGCAACATCATTTGCGGGTTGAAAGGAAGGTTGTATGAGGAACTTTCAAATTTCTCTAGGAGTAAGAGATGGAAGGACAATGAAACAATATTTAAGATATGTCAGTACAAATGTTGGAAAACACATTACTCTTAGAGTTATTGTAGTGTTTGAATGACAAAAAAAAATTAGAATAATAAGAGCGGATGAACACATTATACGCTGAATAGCAAATCTTAAAGAAATATTGGTTTCTTGTTAATTTGGAGAGATGAGTGATTCCTTCATAACACACCAGAAGATGCACAAACAATAAAGGTTACAAACAACCTTAGGATCAACCTAAAGGGTTTGAGCACACAATGGTGTGGTCCACGGAGATAGACTTGACAAAAACAACTGAGGTTGTGTTAGGCTCTGATCTAGTATACAAAAACTACTAGATCCAATCAGGCTATTGGCTTATTTATTGGGGAAAACAGTTTTCAGGCCATACGTTTGACAGACAAACTTGGTTCTCAATGACTATTTGTCATTCCACTTGTATTTCTTTGTTATTGCCTTTAGTTGGTCTTTCAACTCATCCTTCCATCTGGGTTTATTGCCATTTGCCAGACTTTCTGTGCTACCACCAGGTAACAAAAGCCATGGTTCAAGTTTATTCCTTAAGTTCTTACAGCTATGTTGTTTTCTTTCTCTGCCTTTCTCAACCTATGTCCCAGTTTTTTGGCCACCTGTGTTCTCATGCACCTAGGTCTTTAGATCTAGAAATCTGCTTAGTACGTCACACAGTAGTGTTTTTCCACTTTTCTCTTTTTCTTGCTTCTTCACCCTTCGAGCTCATTAACCATTTGCACACGTTAGCTCTCTGTACTTACCTTGAAAGTGAATCCTCTTTCAGTTGGTATTTTGTTTTCTGGGCTTAGTGGCCTTGGAGTCACTCATTTCCTCCTCGTTTCCTCTCATGGCCCACCTGCCCTTTTCCTAGTTATCTGGTAGCCCCAAGCCTGCACATGCTCACCCACCAGTTTGAGCCACTTGCAAACCTCACCCACCAGTGTGAGCCACCTGCACACGCTCACCCACCTGTGTGAGCCACCTGCACACACTCACACACCTGTGTGAGCCACCTGCACACGCTCACTCACCTGTATGGAGCCACCTGCACACGCTCACCCACCAGTGTGAGCCGCCTGCAAACCTCACCCACCTGTGTGAGCCGCCTGCACACGCTCACCCACCTGTGTGAGCCGCCTGCACACGCTCACTCACCTGTGTGAGCCGCCTGCACGCGCTCACACACCTCTGTGAGCCACCTGCACACGGTCACCCATCTGTATGAGCCGCCTGCACACGGTCACCCATCTGTGTGAGCCGCCTGCACACGCTCACCCATCTGTGTGAGCCTCCTGCACACGCTCACCTACCTGTGTGAGCCGCCTGCATACGCACACCCACCTGGGTGAGCCGCCTGCACACGCTCACCCACCTGTGTGAGCCACCTGCACACGCTCAGCCACCTGCACATGCTCACCCACCTGTGTGAGCCACCTGCACACGCTCACCCACCTGTGTGAGCCACCTGCACACGCTCACCCACCTGTGTGAGCCACCTGCACACGCTCACCTATCTGTGTGAGCCGCCTGCACACGCTCACCTTCCTGTGGAGCCACCTGCACACGCTCACCCACCTGTGGAGCCACCTGCACATGCTCACCCACCTGTGGAGCCACCTGCACACGCTCACCCACCTGCACACGCTCACCCACCTGTCTGAGCCGCCTGCACACGCTCACCCACCTGCACACGCTCACCCACCTGTGTGAGCCGCCTGCACACGCTCACCCACCTGTGTGAGCCACCTGCACACGCTCACCCACCTGTGTGAGCCACCTGCACACGCTCACCCACCTGTGTGAGCCACCCGCACACGCTCACCCACCTGTGTGAGCCACCTGCACACGCTCACCCACCTGTGGAGCCGCCTGCACACGCTCACCCACCTGTGTGAGCCGCCTGCACACGCTCACCCACCTGTGTGAGCCACCTGCACACGCTCACCCACCTGTGTGAGCCACCTGCACACGCTCACCCACCTGTGTGAGCCACCCGCACACGCTCTCCCACCTGTGTGAGCCACCTGCACACGCTCACCCACCTGTGGAGCCACCTGCACACGCTCACCCACCTGTGGAGCCGCCTGCACACGCTCACCCACCTGTGTGAGCCGCCTGCACACGCTCACCCACCTGTGTGAGCGGCTTGCACACGCTCACCCACCTGTGTGAGCCGCCTGCACACGCTCACCCACCTGTGTGAGCCATGCTCCCCTACGAGCGCGGCGGAAGCCCAATACTGGTCCCATCAGAACTGTGAGGAGCTCAGCTTCAGGGGCCACGCCTCCCTGTAGTCACTACAATAGGAACCCGTTCCAGCTCTCCTGCGACTTCAGCCATCAACTTCGGTTCGAGCTTGGAATGCCCTACAACCTCGGGCCCCAGTCCAGAGGTAGCAACATCTCGTCTTTCTCCCGTTCTCATTCTTACTTCTCGGGATCTTCGCACCTCTTGTGGTCTGTGGTGTCCTCGGAGAGCATGGAGGGAAGTCTGCCCTCTCTTTTAATTGTCCTCCTCGTTCTTCTTCTTCGTCTTTCCTCTCTTTCCTTTGACTTACTCTTTTACTTTTGTTCTTTCTTTTCCCAGGCCATGCGCCGTCCCGGGTTCATTGCTGCACGAAGACAACATCAGGTGAGTCCATCTCCTTCTTTCCCTCACAGGCGGTGAAAGACAAAAGCATAATAAAAGAAATAAAATACACAAAACAAGAGCAATTTGGCAGGAGGAAGGGAATGAGCAGAGGCTAATAAAGCACGACAGACTTGGCTCTCCGGGACATATAGGGTTCAGTACGATGAGCAGATCCAGAAATGTGATTGCCAGATACGGTGAGAAAAGAATAGAGTCCATTGCTAAAGTTCCAGACCAAAAGGAAGTATGCAAGGAGTTAAAGAAATGCACGACACTTGTGAGAATATCCAAGTGATAGTGCTTTCTGCAAATGCATTAGAAGATCAGATGAGGAAATGTGAAATAGCAGAAATGAAGAGTGAAATCTGTGACACGCTAAAAGGACCACACTGCAGTATGGAATTGGGAGATGCAATGCACAGAATGCTGGCTGCTTCAGGGAGCTTGTTCAAATGGTTGTCAAGAAATACAAGCTAAGAAGGAAAAGGACTGAGTTGAGTCATCTGACATAATAGCTGTTATGTATGGAGGAAAAAGAATAGAGTTTGTATGAACGAAGTTGCTAAAGATAATGTATACGAACTTATCTTAAGAACTTGAAGAAGACAGAGAAAATGACCCATCTTTTCACTATAATCCATGCAGGCACCATTGCTAGTCCCTAAAGGCCATGGTAGAAAGGGCAGCAGCCACTGAGGTGCACTTGGGTGGCCACCTCTGAGCCAGGCTCTGGTAGTCTTAGTCCAAATAAAAGGTAGCCTTCTTAGTGAGTGGCTGACTGTCGTGCTCACAGTGGGAAAGGGATACATTTTCATCGACTGTGCAAGGTGACCAACAGAGGGGACGGGGTGCAGGTTCTCAGGGCATTTGCAAGCATTCACTTTGTGGTGTATGAAAAACTGCTAGAGAAGGCAGCTTGATAAAGTGACAGATTAATGACAATTACATAGTGCTGGTAAGGAGCCAAGCGACCTGGCCCCTCTTCATTCCATGAAGACACTAATTCATCACCCCAACTACACACCACAGGGCGAGGCCAGACTTCAACCCAACGGATCCCACCCGCAGGAACCCCCAAGACCAACAGACTCCATACCAGGAGTCAGCGACTGAGAAAACAACGAAGACGACGACCAGGGTAATCTCATCGAGTGACCAGAGTATTCACACCAGGTGACCAGAGTAATCCCACTAAGTGAACAGGGTAAACACACTGGGTCACCAGAGTCATCACACCGGGTGACAAGGGTAATCGTGCTTTTCTCTACATGATCTCCGTGACTGCTGCGTTTCTGCCTTGTGTTTCTGAGTTTTTCAGGCCTCTTTGCTAAAGCGCCGGGACACCCCTTGGGGTAGCCGTGCGCTCTAAAAGTACGGCTATAACATAACATAACATAATCATACAAAGTAATCATAGAATTTACATCAGGTGACCTGGGTATTCACACCGAAAGACCAGTGTAATAACACCGGGTGACTAGAGTAACCGCACTGGGTGACTACAGTAACTACACTGGGTGACCAGATTAACCACATTGATTGACTAGAGTAACCACAGTGGGTGACTAGAGTAATCCCACCAGGTGACCAGAGTATTCCCACCAGGTGACCAGGGTAATCACACTGGGTCACCAGAGGTGTCACGCCGGGTGACCAGGGTAGTCACACCAAGAGGCCAGGGTAATCAAACAAAGTAATCATAGAATTCACATCACGTGACCAGGGTAATCACACTGGGTCACCAGGGTAATCACACCAGGTGATAAGGGAAATACCTTCCGGTGGTCACGGATAGATTTAACCAGCCTCTTATTCCTCGGCCTCGCTACACATTGCATTTGCTGCGTGAGGTCTTGTCCCCGTTTTTGAGCCTACGAAGTCAGCCTGCCAACTCTGTATAAACACATAACATTCTGCTCCAAAGAGGATGCAGTTATGAAACGTATAATTAACAAGAACGCAAGGAAAACAAGCCTGCGGGTGTGTCCGTGCGCCTGACAAAAGTAAACAAACTCCTCCCGATCTCTTCGGCTAGAAATGTACCCGCTTCACTGTCATCTCTACTGTAAGGCAGAACTGAAGTGGTAACTTTATTGTGTTCAGTCCCAGATACACTGCACCTTTTTCCAGAACAAATCCTAGATCTGAGTAGGAAAGTAGGATCTGCTGTTATGGTTACTTCCACTTTTTGTTTGATGCTATGCGGTTTCTTACGAGTCTGACGGGATCCTGCTAATCTGGATCCCAGTCTCTTTGCTTTCTCCTCTAGATTGATTATAGAAAGTAGTTAGGTACATCCCAGATTGGGGGTACCCAGAGTATAGGTACACCGGGGGTCCCCCCCAGGGGCTGAAGCATGTATTATGCCACCCATGGGAGATCACTCAAATTGTAACCAAAGGCTGGCCATTGCAGCCGGTGTAAGCTGGTGCTAGCACCACTTATGACAGATATAGGTTTCCCTATATCTAAGGTTACTGCACTTAAAACCTATGTCACCCCTAAAGCAGCCCTTTCAATCCTGAAGGCAGGTGTTCGGTTTTAAGTATTCGGGTACCCCTGTATGAGCAGGACACCCCTAGACCCTTTAGAGTCCATTTTCCTGGGTTGTAAGAGCATTAGTCATTATGATGCATAGGGACAACTGTACAAGCAAGCGGTGGAGTGAGGCGTTAACCGTCATGGCTTAACATCTCACTCTCTACTTCAGAAACGCAAGGCTGCACCATCTTTACAAGGATATGGTGCAGCCATGTGTTTCCCCCTGCGCTGGCGCTACACTTACCAGTGTAGCACCAATGCAGGAACCCTTGCACCATTTTGCAAGAGTGTCTGCGTGCAGGGGAGTATATGTTATGTGTAGGAAGGTGTGGCTTCCTGCACATAAACAATCCTGAAATTTGTATTGTATTTGTATTTGGTGGATTTGTAAAGCGCGAATTGTTGCCCATGGGCGTCCAAGCGCTAAGGAACCGGCTGGGGGGAACCTGGGAGGAGGTCTGGTCCGCATAGGAGTTACAGGGGGGAGTGGAATAGGAATGTTTTTAGCTGCTTGCGGAAGGATGAAAGGTTGGGTTCAGCTCTGAGATAGAGGGGGAGGGTATTCCAAGTCCTTGCGGCATTATAGGCGAACGTCCTTCCGCCAGACCTAGCTTTTTTTATTCTGGGGGTCGAGGCCATAAAGGTCTGGATAGAACGGAGGTTCCTACGGGGCTGATAATGGATGATTAGGTCGCGGGTGATCATGGGACCAGAGTCCCAGAATGCCTGATACACATCGCCTTAAAAAGAATTCGCTGACGTACTGGCAGCCAGTGCAGGCTGATCAGTCCAGATTTTACTGATTGCCTGCGGGGAAGCTGGAGCAGAGTGCGAGCCGCACAATTCTGTAATGTCTGCAGTCTGCGTAGGGTATACTCAGGAGCTCTGAGATAAAGAACGTTATTAAAATCCAGGCGTGACTGTATGAGGGCCTGAACGACCACTTGCTTGGCCTCGAAAGGAAGAACTGGCAAGATGTTTTTTAGCATTCTGAGGAGACCAAAGCAGGTGGCCGAGAGTTTTGTGGCCTGGGTGTTGAAAGAGAGAGAGCTGTCTAACAACACCACAAGGCTTTTGATGTTATCCTTAGGTGCTGGAGGGGTGCCTAGACATGGGGGCCATAATGATTTAAAGAGGCTGGGATCGGAGGGTCCCAAGAGCATCAGCTCCGTTTTGTCTCCGTTTAGTTTTAGAGAGGATGAGGACATCCAACTCTTGACCTCTATCAGGCATACCCTGAGTCCGCCTGATGTTGGCGTGCTGGCTTCCCGCGCCAATGAGACCACCAGCTGAGCATCGTCGGCGTAAGAGATTATTTTAACCCCAAAAGGACAGACAACCTCAGCTAATGGCCTCATATAGACGTTGAAAAGTGCCGGGCTTAACGAGGACCCCTGTGGGACCCCGCACCTTAGTGGTCTATTAGAGGATACTGACTCCCCATCAAAGACTTGAAAGGAGCGGTCCGTCAGAAAGGACTTAAGCCAGAGCCAGGCCTTGTCTTTGATTCCAACATTAGACAAACGGTTCAGCAAGATGTTGTGGCTGACCGTATCAAATGCCGCACTGAGATCAAGGAGGATCACTGCTACTGATCCTCCTTGATCCAGGATTTTTCTAGATTCCTCTGTGACCATAAGTAGGGCGTATTCGGTTCCATGTTTAGGTCGGAAACCTGTCTGGGTGGGGTCTAGTAGTTGGTTACTTTCTAGGAAATTTATCAGATGGAAGTTGATAAATCTCTCCAAGATTTTACTCGCCCAGGGGAGTAGGGAGATGGGCCGATAGTTGCCAAAGTCCAAAGGATCCAAATTGGGCTTTTTTAGCAACGCTCGGACCATGGCCCGTTTCCAACCCGGGGGGACCGTGCCAGAGGTAATGGATGCATTGAGGACATCCATAATGGTTGGAAGAATGATCTGAGAAGCTGACATTAGAACCTCTGGCGGGGCTGGGTCTTCCGGAGACCCAGATTTCACTTTCCAAGCTGTGGTTTCTATAGATACTGAATCAAAAAGGGGAAAGTGGGCCAGGGTGGGAGATGATTGAGAGGTGGAATTTGTTAAGGTTGTATTGATATTGTTGAGGGAAGCAGTGGTAGAGGAGGGGAAAGATGAATACATTTTGTTTACTTTTTGATGAAAGAACTCTGCTACATCATTGCAATGATCTATAGATTTGGTTTCGTGCAGGCTGGTTGGGGGTTTGGAAGTTTTTTATGATCTGAAAGATTTCCTTGGATTTTGATTTGGCCAGAGTGATTCTGTTTGGGCGGCTTTGATCTTCGCTTTGTAATCGTTGATTGAGTTACGATAGAGAGTTTTGCTTTCAGGGGAGTAGTCTAGGCGCCAACGTCTTTCTGTTCTTCTACATTGGCGTTTCTTTTCCCTGAGAACCGCTGAGTACCAAGGGGCAGATTTTTTAGGCCGTTTGAGCGTAATTTTGCTTTTAGGGAGGGTAGCATCTAAAGTTTGGGTGATCCAAGTTTCATAGGCCTGATTGGCTAAACAGGGGTCCTCAATCTGGGGAGGCTGGTTGTTAGCAAGTTTAAGTGTCCAGTCATCAATTGGAAGGTGGGACCAGGCTCTAGCGAATCTTGTTGTAAGGCCAATTGAAGGGGGCTTAGGAACGGTCCAGGTGAAAGGCACCAGAAAATGGTACGTCCAAGGGAGGGGGATTGGAGGTCCAGTAACCAAGTTTGCACAGTTGCTGAAGATCGGGTCCAGCAAATGGCCTTTGACGTGAGTCGGCGATTTGACGTGTTGAATGAGTTGCAGGGCGGCTAGGTCATCTAAAAGATTGGAGACAGTATGGTCTAATGCAGCCTCAAAATTAAAGTTAAAATCCCCTAACAAAGTGAAGTTAGCACAAGTGCTAACACGGTCGGCCATAATAGGAGGGAGCTGATTATGGAACTGTTTAGGCTGACCAGGGGGGAGATAAATTAGCGTTCCCGAGAAGCAGAGATTGGGGGAAAGTTCAATACTGAAGGCTATGCTTTCACAGTCAGGGATGGTTTCTGTGATAATTCGGCAGTGGAATTGGTCGCTGTGTATAATTGCGACGCCTCCTCCTATCCCCACAGGACGGTCCTGTTGAATGATTTGAAAACCTGGGGGGAGGGCGGAGGCTAGAGCAGGGTCCGAATCAGAAGCAAGCCACGTTTCGGTCAGAAACACTATGTCCGGCTTGCGTTCATCAAGAAGCAGAGCAAGTTCCGTTCTATGTTTAGGCAGGGATCTGCAATTTAGCAGAAACATAGAATACTTGTGATTTGGAGCTGGGGACGGTTTTGGTTTAAGGGACGAGTTACATTTTGGACAAGTTTGTGGCATGTCTTCCGCATATAGGGATGCGCCGAGCAGTCTCTAGTAGGGGGTCTGAGACTGTGTAGAGTTTCAGCATTATAGTACCTGGGTTCCAGCGGCTGGCGGGTAGGGGGTATGGCCTTTGGCCCGATCTCAGCACGGACGAGCGCAGACGAGCTTGCCTTAAGCACGCCTTCGGCGCGCAAACGTCGCGCCCGCTGCGCTCCTCCGCTGCGCTTCCGGTAAATGCACATGTTTATAGGTGGTGACGGGTACGGGGGCGTGGCCTCGCAAGTGGGCGTGTCCCGTGGCTTGGCGAGGGGAATGGCGGCAGAAGTTGGCAGAAAGTCTCCCGTTTGCAGCGCTAATTCCGCTGTGTGTGGAGTGCCTGCACCAAGAAAATCGGGTTTCAGTGCAATTTTAAAAGTTACGTGCTGCGAACGATTTCACTACTCCCAGCTGAGCCATTCTGTCACTTCTATGCTGTTTAATGCAGCACACACGGAAGTGACAAAATGCAATTTTTAAAAGTATTGTTTATGTGCAGGAACGGACACCTTCCTACACATAAACAATCCAAGGTGTTTTGCTTTTACCATGTGTGCTGCACAAGGCAGCACACAAGGAAAAAGCAAAAGTGAGGAGAAATAAAGCATTTCTCCTCGTTTCACCAACTTAAGACCAGGGTTTTCCAGGTCTTAATTTTGGCGTGGTCTTCTATTTATGCTGCCCTTGTAAATAGGGGGCAGCCTAAAAAACAATGGGTGTTGCGATGGAACACCTACCGCAACACCCACTGCTCACCCCTTACATGCTAAGAATAGCGTGAAAGGGGGCCTTATTTACTAGGCAGCGTTAAGTCACATATAGTGGCTTAATGCTGCCTTGTAAGTAAGGTGAGGCCACTATCGCCACCACAGCGTCACTGAATGTGATGTTGAGGCGGGGATAGGGGCTTGTACATATGCCCCATAGAGTGGCTATGCGTATTACTGGATGACCATCTCTAAACTGGCTGTAAGAATCCTGTCATGTTTGGTATCAAACATGTTGGAATCATACCCCCCACACCGTTAACAATGCGGGAGGCACTGTAAAGTTCCTCTGGGAGGCCCTCAGTGCTTCTGGTACCAGTCTTCTACACCCGGACAGCCCAATATGGCTCCTGCCGACCAGAGACAATTCTGCCCTCCTGCTGCAGTGCCAAACTGAAGCAGGGGGAGGCAGAACAATAGGTACCCTGTCACAGGGAGATGTGACCACCTCTCAGACAGGGTTTAGTGTCCTTGTGGCAAATGGTGTCTGTCTACCCAGTGGGAGCGCTTGCCAGGGCCACTCAGTCTGCTTGAGTGGCACATGCGATGACCTCCTTGCATTGTCCTGTTTAAACCAGCTCAGGGAGCCGTTGGCACCCGCTCTGGCACAAAACTGGACAAAAGACATAGGAGTATCCTACCCACTGTCTGACCCCTCCCCTAGGAGGGAACTCTGAATCTTCCCAACCCTTACGGGCTTACCTGTAGGTGGGTCCCTAGATTCATCGTGGGACAAGATTAATTTCAAGACACCACTTCTTCGACCGTCTGGGCACTTTGGACTTCACTGGACTTTGTTCTAAGCTCTGAGACTGCAACTGGGAAGACTCCTGATGCTCCTGGTCTCTTTATCCTGCCAGTCTATTGCAACATCCATTCCTGTGCTCCATACAGGAACTTGCCGAGGCCTGTGAACATCCAAGATAGCTGAAGGAATCTCCCTTAAAGTGAAGGAGTCACTTCCTTGCATCTACAGGCACCGCAACAAAGCTGACCTGTCCGCTGATCCCGAGCTCCCACTGACTCCGAAAGGCTGAGCAACACAGGTCATAGTTCTTCACATCCCTCAAGGCCTGCCCTGTCCTCTCACCAAGTTTGAGGCCAGTATCCCTTGTCGGAGCCACAGGAACCAAACCCCTGTGTCCTGCATTGACTTGCCATTGCAAAGGGTTGTTGGGTTCCTTCCTCCAAGATCTTCAGGCTCCAACCTCAAGCATCTCCTGTGTCCTCACTGCATCACATGCAACGTGGGCCTACATCTTTGTTGAGCTGCTCAAGGTCCTATTGTGACGACAATGCCTCTGGCCTGTGGATCCTCTTGAGGTTCTTCTTTAATTTCTGTGGCTTCACTGATTTCTCGTGGCTTGCCCTGACTCCCCTGCTTGTAGTGAGTCAGCTGGACTGTGCTGGTCCTCACACTGCACCTTCTTCACTTTCTACGTTGTTTGTAGTTGTCAAGGCTTGTTGGTGCTCCAGATGGACACCGCCCCCTCAACTCTTGACATCCGATGTGGAACAATTTGTGAATGGCTCCTGGTCTTCCACAGTGTCGCCTGGTCCTCACAGCTGCAGCTCCAAGTTCAACGTCATCTCTCCTGCAACATAATATATCAGTGGGCATTCATTTTCTGTGCCTTCTGGTCACTCCTGAGTGGCATAGACTTTGTTCCCTCTACTTGCAGGCACTTCTCATCTTGAATCCACCTTTGGGTTCCACCACACACACTCTCCTTCTCCAGCAGAGGCATCTTCATGAAGTCCTCCGTTGAGTTCGATGGCAGTTTTCAAGGCCACTGCACATCCATACACCCGGCTTCCCTGGTGTCCTAGTTCCTACGGTATCCACGTGTGGGGTGGATCTCCAATCTTCTTCAGGGTCTACTGGGAAGGGTCTGTTTTATTTAAAATTGCAACAGCGACTTACCCATTCACTTGTATTGAGCCAGCTGTTGTGGTCCCACTCTGCACACGGCCTCCGTGGAGTTCCTGATTACTTACCTTTGGTGGTTCCTTGGGACGCCAGCACTTCTAAGTCTCCTGGGTATAGTCTTGACTTGAGTCGTGGTTTACATATCACTATTTTAGTATAGGGTTTGGTCTCCCCCCTGGTGACTACTGTGTATTTGTGCTACTTACCTGTTTTTATTACAAAGTATTGTATGCATTGTGTATATCTTCAGGCAGGAGATATCTGTATGTGTTAGTGAGTGTCTTATCATAAATAAGAATTTTTTTAATACACTCTGGGGTTCTTTTTCACCTAATCTATACCAATAGGATTATGTTCTGGTAAAACAAGCTGCTTTACACTCCTTCTGAACAAAGCCTGAAGGGTGTTCTCCACAGCTACCGCTTAGAGAGCTTTCTAAGGTGGTCTAAGACCACTAAAAACTTATAGTGTATAGCCACTATGAGAAAGGACTAAGGGTCTCATTTATTAGTTTTGGCCATAGGGCAGCAACGCAGGCCTTCCTGCCGTGCTACCCTACGTCAAAAGAGAATGGCAGAAATGTGCCTTATCTATCGGATTTGGTGCATTGCTGTCCTTTTCCCCAGCACTGTCGCACAATGGGCTGCAATGCGCCAATGCAGGCACCTTTGCAGCATGATGCAATGGTGCCTGCGTTCAGGGGATGTTTTTGTGCAGGGAAACCTTCCTGCACAAAAACAATCACAAGAGGCTTTTTTCCTCTTTCTATGTGTGCTGTGGAATGCAGCACCCATAGACAAGCATTTGCAATGCAATAGGTCTCGCATTTGCGAAGTTTTAAGCTACTGGCATTGTAAATGACAATGCCTTTTATTTATCGGAAAGAAGATGGAGTGGTGCACTACCAAAATGTTCAAGGATTAATAATGAAGCCCGATCAGTTTCTTCGTAGAAAAAGTCTTTTATTCATATAAATCCAAATGCATGAATACTAAACAGCCAACGCGTTTCGTTCTTGAAAGAACTTTGTCAAGGCTGGAAAAATAAACAAAAATAACATACATGAGTGCCCAGAACAGTGCAATCAGAAAGAACCACATTTCATCATTCACAATTGTGACATTTGTAGACATACAGCAAGGGTTTGTGAAATCTATATAAAAAAAGATAGCTATATAAAAGTGACGCTAAATAACAAACAAGAAACATATATATATTAAAAACAGTATATAACAGAGATCCCAGGGAGAGTAAGGACCCCGGGTGTCGATGCTAATATACAAAAGATAAAACACAATCATAGCGGTTGGTGAGGAATACTCTGATGTGTAGAGGCCATGAGTGTATGTGTAATGAGGGAGAGGTCGCCATTGGTATATGATTAGATCAAGCCTTGATTCAAAATAAAATAATGATATGATAATATTGATGGGATTACAGGAGCTACCTTCAATTCCTACAAGTCATCTTGGTGTATAATATGGCAAGACTCATTCATGCCTAGATAATATTCAGAAAGCGTATTATTAACATTTTTGATTCAAAAAATTGCTTTCGCTTATAAGGAGTCATCTTGTTTTTAAGTGGTATGTTTTGACCCCCCGACTTAAGGATTGAATAAGGGCCGACTCAGATAACAACGAAGGTTCCTACTCTGATACTAGGAACTAGGAAAACTTGGTGCGAGAAAAATACCACCTAGAGTGGCCGATTCTGTTTAGGTGGGGAACATGACGCCTCTGTATTGCTAAGTACGTTCGGGCTAGTTGGTCCCAGACGATTAATTAAAAATGAACCACAACAAACAGTACATACCGTTTGTTGAGTCAAATAAGAATATCACTGGAAAATAAGTTCCAAGTGTTCTGGGACGCGTTGCTCAGTAGCATTATCAAGGTGAAAAACGGGCCGCCATGATAAGGGCCAGAATCGAGACACTGAAAGTTAAATGGCCCACACTCCATCCCTCCCACGGCCCACACTCCATCCCTCGCCCACACTCCATCCCTCGCCCACACTCCATCCCTCGCCCACACTCCATCCCTCGCCCTCTTGCCCTGCCTCTATCTCTCACCCTGCCTCTATCTCTCGCCCTCCTTATAACTATCTTTCGCCCTCCCTCTATCTATCTATCGCCCTCACTATCCATCGCATCACCACAGCATCACTCAGGGGCACCACAACATCACTATGCGCTACCAGAGCATCACTGAACGCCACAGCATCACTCGTCGCCGCCACATCATTCAGAGCCACCACAGCATCAATCTGTGCAACCATTCAACAACAACTGATTCAAATATGTTCTCTCAATGTTTCAAACTTTATTACAAATGTCACAAAAAAATGTTAATATTTCACTTATGTTCTTGTATTTTCATCACAATAAAATACACTAAACATAATCTTCCAAAAAGTTATTTGGAAAAGTTTAAGCTATTGCCATTATAAATTACAATAACTTTTATTTAAGTATTAAATATTGAAAAAATACAACCCATTGTTATTTTTAATATTAATACATCTAAGTCATGTAAATATAACACATATTGCATTACAAATGCTATAGGTGTCACGTTTGCAAAAGTTAACACTATTGGCATTGTAAATGACAAAGTTATTAATTTCGCTATTTTCAAAACAAAAACATAAATAAAAAATGTGTCATTTACAATACTAATACCTCTCACTTTACTAATGCGAGCCCTATTGCAATTCAAATGCTTGTTTACTTTTACTTGCTATTGAATGATAGTGTGTTACAGTGAAACTTCAGGAACTCTGTCAAGTTCAAAGTAAGTTTGTGTGGCTTTTAGAGTTTAGATGGTTGCTTTTTACATTTACTAATCATTGCACTTCATGTAATGAGGTGTGTGTTGTGCCCTGCTCATGTAACTCCACTAGATCTGAAATGCTGGAAATAGACAACATGTTACCTGAAAATCTTTAGAGCCCTTTAAATCGAAACAAAGTAGCGCTCAACGTGAAGATACATATAGCTTTCTACAGAAAACGTGCTATATTTCATAGCTCGCATTTTTCACAATAGACTTTGTGGAAGTAAACCTACACTATTTCGGCAAGCTATTTATATACTTTTAGATGTTTGGTGTGGGGACCGTGCTTCCATAAACAAATTAAGGGTCAGAAAAATGCAATTTCTGTGCTGGAGGGGGACACAGAAGGCAGCATGTTTCTCTGGAGCACTGGCTATCCTTCCAGATGTCACACCTAAAACTTTACATCGTCTGTGAAATTACACTTACTGTTGCAATAATCATTAGATGCTATGAAATAAAAAAAAAAAATCTTCTCCTTTCTTGCAAGCTTCCTTACTAATGTTTTCCTGGATAGTTTTACGGTCACACCCCATCCTTTCAGGATTAACTAGGTGTGAATATTTGACAACTCATGTTATGTAATCTTCTTTAGGAAACCTGCTGCTAAACATTATTAAGCCCTGAAAATTTCAGGCTGAAATGAAATAAACAGAATTGCTACCAAAAAACACTGATTTCTCACCAACTAGCATTTGTTGATAGGCAACACAGGTCAGGACTTTGTCACTTGACTACAGTCGTGACATTGCTTGGAGGTGGAGCGATGCACTTGTAGGGCAGATTTGTGGCAGCTTGTGTTCTCACAATCTTCTACGCAAAGAAGTGGTAGGGCCCCCCCCCCCCCCCCCCCACCCTGCATTAGGGCGAGGGAGCGTCACCCCACTGCTTTTCCACAGTGCGAGAAGCAGAAACGTTAAATGGTACTTTATGTACCATTTTATGTTTCTGCTTCTTGCACTGCGAGAAAGCCGATGGATATGCCTGGTTGGGGGCGGGTGGGTGGACGGGTCGGGGAGGAGTGAGCAGAAGGGTGTATGTGGTTTGGGGTATCAGGAAAGAGTGGTTTGCCCAATGGTGTGGTCCCTGACTATTTGGTTGGCCCTCAGTCATGCGCACTCTGCCTTTTCCCTATATAGGCTGCAAGCAGCCCACATTCAGAAAATGTCCTCCCCATAAGCGCCCAGCTGGGCGACGTCCACAACAATCACAATGCTGCCATTGCAGCGTTGGGATTGGTTTAGGGGAGGGAGGCTGCCTGTGGCTGCTTCCTGTTGGGAAAATGCCGGACCCGGCCAGGAGATGAGGCGGCGCAGGACCCAGTGAGGTATTTTTTCAAATGTTTTATTTAAACCCTCTCTGACCCCCCTGCAAACCCACGTGACCCCCATATGACCCCCCCCCCCCCAACACACCACCTGCGAGTCATGCCGGCTGCGACTGAGCAGGGGCGTAGCTTGGGGGTGGGGGGGTGTTTGAGGTGTTACACACACCGTAATAAATGTATTTTCTGAAAATTAGCTGGGAACAGACGCTTTCAGTCGGGTACGGATTTCAGAAGGAATTCTTACATACACAGACAAAAAACACACACACTCTCTCTCTCTCTATTTTTAAAGCCTTCAAAAGTGGTAGTTGCCATGTTAGTATGCGACTCAGCTTTTTAAAATGTACTTTCCTCCCTTTCCTCTAGTTCATCAGTTGCTCCCCTGATGCCTCACTCCTTAGTGCTAAGTGCACCCTTTTCTCATCTTCTTACCCACCCTTTCTCTTCTCTCTCATTCCTTATTCCATGCTGGCAGCATTGTCAGCTTTACTAATACAGGTTGTTTCTGAAATGCAAACACAAGAAGATGATGGATGGAGTGCTGAGACTTTTCAGACACACACCCCCATTCACAGATCTGGGTTGAATCAATCATCGTTCTTTAGCTCACTTCACAACCACATTTCATATCCCCAGCCATATGCACCATCATTGAAAATAATAGTGGTGATTAGCAATTTGAAAAGTATAACAAAGATTGGGGCATATTTACTAGAAAATTATGCAGTACGGTGCTGCAAGCCATCTTGCTTTATCATAAAGTGGTTACTCCCAAGACCATTTCTCTGTTAGTATTCAGCTAGAAAAACCAGTAGCTTATTTCTCCAAACGTCAATGACTTGACTTGTAGTAATTTAGAAAATACTTCAATGGTGTACACAGCAAAATTTTGATCACACTAATATAATTTATCATAACATTGATCTTGGAATCAGTAAATAACTGGAAATATACAAGGTGTCATCTTTCAGATTCCATTCATTATTTTGTTGTTTTTTGTGATAAACAAGAGAAACATTGTACAAGTACTTTTTTTAGACACATGGATTTGAAACAAAAAACATATACAAACCAAAAGGACGGCCACCACTGGGTCGGCAGTGGCGGGCCGTCCACCATTTTCCACCATCACCAAGCTCATTACCGACTGCCAAATTAGGATGGCGGTGGGTATCACAGCGGATGTAAAGTCCGACAGCCGCTTTTCGAAATGGTGGCGGTACCCAACAGGCACCATCCACCAGATCTGGATGTGGGCTTAGGAAGGCCTTTCCATGGCGGTGATGCTGCCATGGTAAGGCTGTTGGGGATTGGGTTTGGGGGCCTGTTGCGGGCCCCCTTTTGTGGGGAGGGGTGTGTTGCTGCACTGGGGGATACCTGCGTGGTGCCTGCCATGTAGTGCAGGGAAATGCTGTACACGCACTTTTCACATTGTGTGCGGTGCTGCAGCCAGCAGCACCGCCCAGAATGTGAAAAGCCCAGGATGCACCCGCCAGTATGGCAGGCGCATCCTAATTGCAGTGGTGGG
This sequence comes from Lissotriton vulgaris, assembly GCF_964263255.1. Classification (NCBI taxonomy): domain Eukaryota; kingdom Metazoa; phylum Chordata; class Amphibia; order Caudata; family Salamandridae; genus Lissotriton; species Lissotriton vulgaris. The sequence goes on from NC_141695.1 coordinate 258,878,260, forward strand.
ACCGCTGCATGTCTGGTGGGCGGTCCCAAACACCTCTACGAAGGTATGCCATCATAATCTGAAGTCTGAGATAATACTGACGGGCACTATATTAAAAGGTAGTCAGAGCTTACTATGCACATGGAATCATGGATCACTCTCCTTAATGATACGCAAACCATCTTGCTGCACCGAGCTGCATCATTTGGAAAGTGCATGGATGCATCGTATTTACAGCATTACAATACATCCCTGTGCTTTCCTCTGAGCTGGTGCACTATTGGCTGCCTAGCGCCAATGCAGGCACCCTTGCACCGATGTGCAAAGGTGTCTCAAGTTCAGGGATGATTGTTATTGTGCAGGAAGGGGCACCTTCCTGCACAAAAACAATAATTGATGGCATTTTCTCATTCTATGTGTCCTGCAGAATAGACCAGAATTTTTTTATTATTTGACACCAAAATGGTAAAAATCCAATCAGTAGAGCCAGAGATAAGCAATTTTAAAATTGAAGAAAAAACAGTGCCTAAAAGCACGAAAAGCCGACTGTGGTTATCTGGGAGCACAGGCCTGGCAAAAGACACAAGTTCAGGGACACCACGCTGGCGTATGGGCCAAATACGGAGACCAGCTTAGGCTTACTGAAAAAGGTACCTTTAGTCCTGGATACTGGGCTTTGTGCCCCCCAGTAGCGGTTCTGTGGAGCAATGAGGGGTCCTGCGTTGTTTCATTGCACTGCTTTCGTTAAAATGAGGAGCGCGTGGGCTGGAAGATGAGGTGCATGTCTGCTTAGTTAAAATGAGGAGGCGCGTGGGCTGGAAGATGAGGTGCACGTCAAGTTACATCATGCTGAGTTGGTTCGGATGGGGAGCTGCGGGGACAGGGATGTCAGATCTTGCCTTGAGTTGCATTGCACTGAATTAGTTCCACTGAGGAGCTGCGACGACTGCGTCGGGTTGCGTTGTGCTCTTTCGGCTCTGATGGAACAACAGCTGGGCTCGCATTGCACCTTTAGTCCCACTTTCAAGGGTCCAGGACTGCGGAGGCACCATTTGTGGGTCAGGATAACAGCAGGCAGAGTCCAGATGAAGGGTTGAGCTGGTTGTGTTCTTGTAGTCATTCAGGTGGTCCTGGGTTTGAGGTGCTAGTCCAGTCCTTCTTCCTCAGGCAGCAGGGTAGCAGACAAACCCTACTTGTAGCAGAGCAGTGGGCAGTCCTTCTTGCAGCAGAATAGCAGGGAATCAGATCAGTCATTCTGATTCTTCAACAGGCCTAAAAGTTATATGAAGAAGGGGGTCTGAGTGTCCAGTATTTATACATGGTGCCCACTTTGAAGTAGGAGACGTTTCTGGAGTTTTCCCTACAAAGGTGTCTGGAATGTCCTGACCCTCTGCCCTGGTCCCAGTCTGTCTGAGGGCACAATAGGCTAGTGTGAAGTCCTTCGTGTGTGAGCTGAGCAAGAGCCTTTGAAGTGCAAGTGTGGTAGGTGACAGCTCCCCCCCTCTATCAAGTCAAAGACGGCCCATTCTGCCAACACACAGAACCTCTACTGTGATGCTGAAGGAATTCACAAAGGACAACTGGCAACTACTCCTAGTCATGTGACCTAGGAACAGGCCGCAGGCACCACATGGTAAGGACAAGAAAATGCCAACTTCCTAAAAGTGGCACTTTCAGAACTATGATTTAAAATCCGCCTATAGCATTAAAGAGCATTTTAAATTACAATTCCTCAGACACTAAAGTTGGCCTTCCTACCTGTTCCCATTAATTATAATAAGGTAACTCAATGTTATCCTATGAGAGATGTAGGAATCACAGTTGAGAAAAACGAATGTGTGAATGTTTCACTACCAGGTCATGTTTAACTGAAAAGTACATGTCCAACATTTTAATTACCATACACCCTGCCCTAAGGGCGGTATGAGGCCCAGTTGACGGGTAACTTACATGTATTTAAAAGTGAGTTTTACGCTTGGGAAAGGAGTTATTTTGCCATGTCAAATTTTCAGTTTAATACTGTTGGCAGGTTACAAGGGCAGTCCTGAGATATGTTTTAACAGGCAATTTAATTGGGTGACACGATACGGGATGTAGGCCCACAAATAGTATTTAATTTACAAGCCCCGAGTACATGATACGCCATTTTACCAGGGACTTCTAATTAAATTAAATATGGCATCAGGAGTAAGCCAATTTTACCATGTTTTAGGAAGTGAGCACAAGCACTTTAGCACTGGTTAGCAGTAGCAAAGTGCAGAGAGTGCTAGAGCCAAGAAAAATGAATTCAGCAAAATGGGAGGAGAGAAGGAAAACAGTTTGGGGGTGACCTACAGAGACGGCCAGGTCCAACAGCGACTAACACAACACAAATATACTGGGAAGCAGTAGTGTATTGTATAACGATGGAGGGACCCTGCAGAATGTGAACAAGGGACCCTAAGTCTCCACCATCTTTCAAACATTCATTGGCCTTGGGCAGAATGGGGCCCTTCTGAGGGATTTGTTGGGCCCTAAAGGGTTGGGGAGCACAAACATAAAACACAACACAAAAATACAAACTACGAATGGAAAATAAAGACTAAGGAACATCTCAATAAGCGAATTAATTGACTACATACATCATTCAATCATTCAGAAAGTGAAAGAAAGTAGATTAGATCATATTTGACTTTTCTATATGGGGCAAATGAGACGTACACGTTTTTGAATGGACAATGATGATATGTGACTTACTTCATAAGGTATTTCTGTATCAAGGGGAATTTTAGATCTCTTTTGAAAGTCTCGACATGGGGTTAATGTAAATCTCGGGGGAGGGGCGGCGGAGTCCAATATTTTGAGTGCGCTTCCAAAGAAGCAAAGGGCGATTGCTGTCTCCTGTACCTTGGGTGGTTCCAGAATGAGGGTGCTCGCACATAGTGTGGAGTTGCATCCTGCAGAGAAGCCAGGTTTTCCAGTGTGCCCTTCTGCAGGAATTTGTACATATATTAGTAATTTTGAAGACGTTGCTGGCTTCAATAAGGAGCCAGTTAAAGGTGATGAGCAATGGACAAATGTGATCGAAGAGGTTTTCTCCTGAGATTGGTCTTGCGTCAGAGCTCAGGGCTGCCTTCATTGGGACCAGGTGCATCCTGAGAATTCTCATAAGGAGCGCTCTCAAGCTGCCCACAGTGATTAGTTTGTTAGAAGATGCAATAACATTCTTTCAAACCATACAGAGAACATTCGTGTCCTGTAGTGTCCCTGCCCTGTGGAGGCCTGTAAAGTTATCTCTGATAGCTGTGTCTGCTCTGAAAAGACAGGCCATGTTTTTTTCATCCAGTGGCGTAGCTAGACTTACCACCGTGTAATTTGGCTCATCAGGTTGGCGGGCAGTGAGGGTCCGCCTGCACTGGGATCGCCCCTAAGATAACCCACCATGTTGGCATATTTGTTATGCAAATAAACCTGCAGCAATTTTCTCCACTAAGAATGTGGCTGGTCTGATTGTTCCTCCATATTATTGCTGTGGGAGTGTTGCCGATATTGGCACTATGCAGGGCGGCCCCGGGTCTACGAAGGGGGACCTCCTAAGAGGGCAGCCCCGCTTAGAGACACAGGATGGCACACAAATCAGTCTCCCAGTGTTGGGGACCCTCGAGGGTCCCCCATGTCCGCGTCACTTCCGAGCAGGAGGGGGCAGGGGAGAGGTACTTATACCTCTCCCGCCCACTGGTCGCCCTATTTTCCATGCTGCCTTGACGCCAACCCCCCGCCCGACGATCTGCAGCCGCGGCAATGGCCGTGCGCTGGATGCAATGCCTATTTAATACAGTGGGGGGGCAGAGTTTACCGACTCACCGCAATGAAGTACAGCTCCAGGGAGACCCATCTAAATGGCGTCATGGCAGCAAAACAAGAGGGCAAAAAGTAGGTGGGAGAGGTATATGTACCTCTCCCACCGCCACCTCCTGCCCGGAAGTGATGCGGGCATAGGGGACACTCGAGGGTCCCAAACACTGGGAGGCTGACTTATGTGCCACTAAGGGGGGGAGCCTCCCTTTTAGGAGGGCCCCCATCATGGGCCCGGGGCAGCCCTGAATTGGGACCAGGTGCATACTGAGAATTCCTATAAGGAGCTTTCTCAAGCTGCCCATAGTGATTATTTTGTTAGATGACGCAATAATATCCTTTCAAACCATACAGAGAGCATGCGTGTCCTGTAGTGCCCCTGCCCTGTGGTGGCCTGTAAAGCCATCTCTGATATCTGTGTCTACTCTGAAAAGACAGACCATATCTTTGTTCATCCAGTCGCGTAGCTAGACTTACTGCCACCCTAGGCGGCCACTAAGTTTGCCGCCCAGGTGCAGGTAAGAGCAGGGGTGTTGGTCTCAGCCGATGGATGACTTGTTCCAGGTTTGGGGGGAGGTTAGTTGAGGCCGAAGGATGAAACTTGTTCTGGCGGGGAGAGTGACAGCCAACGGATAACTTGTTCTTGGGGCTGGGGTGATGGTGGCAGTCGACAGATACGACTCCTGCCACCCCCCCATGCAATATTCTTCCTTGTGTTTATAGTCAAGTATTTATTTTTGTAACTTTATACATGACTGAGATGCCCTTATATACTTTCATTTGTGCCTTAAATGATGTAACTTTGGCTTTACTGTCATAACCGATCCATGTTCACAGGCGCGCTTCATAATCTTCACCTTTTTGATGCTGAATGATCAGCACATCTCCTCTCAGGTTGTCTGTCTTCTAATTAATACGGGTGACAACACAAATTGACCAAATCCTTCCAATACCACACATGTTCAGACCACAAACCTCAAGGAATTTTTGTAGCGCTCATATAAGATTACAGTTTGCTCTTCTGCCTCATTTCTCACACTCTAATACCTCCCGGTACAGCTACTGTACACTAACAGCGCCTTGAGACCCTCCCGGGTGAGTAGTTGTGCTTTATAAGATTTTGATCAATTCATTGATTGATTTAACAATGCACAGAGGGATAGTTCTTTGCAGACACTAGGGCTGAATTTAGAGTGTGGTAGACATGTCACTCCACTAAGATGTCACATATACTTATAATACAGTGGACGGGACATCCACCATGTTTTATAAGTTTGTGGGAAACTATTGTGTCCACCAAACTCTATTGAAGGGCCTTTCAGTCTGGGAGTCTGTTCAAACCACTCACTGACTCGACTTTTTGTGAACCCAGGAAACACCTCAAGACCTGGCTTTTCGAGCAGAAGCAGCAACAACCCCCACACCCCCTCCCCCACCTCCTTCAGCGCCTTGAGACCCTAGCGGGTGAGTAGCGCGCTCTATAAATGTTCTGATTGATTGATTGAGATACAGAAACATATTAAAGGTCTTGGGAATCGGAGGTGGGTGTGCACACCTTTGCATTCTTTCTTTTGTATAATCTCTTGATAGCTACAATCAAACAACATAATATAAAATGGACAGAATAAACATGCTATCTCCCCACAGGAGGTTCACATATTGCATGTGTAAAAGGTTTTCTACAATGACTTTCGAGACCAATTAAATAAATCAATTTAGTAAAGACCACAAATTATTTGTTTGCAGGGAAAACGGGTACTGATGCATCATAATGTCTGTACTGTGCATGGGTAGGTGTTATTATGACAGTGATACTTCAATGAGGGGAGCAGGTACATCTGTACTCGTGTACCTGGGGGTATTGCTGTGATTGTATGAATGCGAAGCTGCCGGTTGGTACGCCTAAACTCATACACACGTTTGAGAGTCCACATTGATGTAGTAGGTACGCCTAAACTCATACACACGTTTGAGAGTCCACATTGATGTAGTATTGTACTGTTAATGTGTGTGTACTGGTGTAGGCATTGATGTACATATCTGCTGTGCTGTGTCTGCAGATGCACTTATGTCATTTGATGTGTCTGTACTAGCAGACTGATGTACTCTTGTTAGTTGTTTTCCCGGCACTGGTACATGCTAAGAAGGTATTTGTCCTTGGTGTCTCTCCGTGTGCACGGTGCATTTGTATGCCCGCACTGATATATGATGATGTGGGACTGGTGAGTTGATTTGTCTGTTCTAGTGCACTGATATACGTTTGCCTCAACTTCTACTCTGATGCATGTGTTTTGTGGCTAAGTTGAGACATTCTCTCGGAAATCATGCATGTCAATATTCCTATACAAGGGTATGATAGCATATTTATAAAGGTCAACTGATATGTGTGTGTGCCTGCACAGGTGTATTTGTTTTATGTACTGATGTGCATTGGCATGCTGCTGTCAGTTCTTACACCATGATGCTTCTGAAAACTCAATTACCTCTTCATCCATTCCTCGCACCATTCCTCACTAATTGAAGTTGTGGTGAAGAAATTTCATGAAGGTCACTCCTACCAAGCACACCCTAAAACAAAACATAAGTCCCTCCCTGTTAACTATTAAATGGGGACGGACTTTTTTTGTACTCCTTCGGAGGAATGTGCGATGGCCTGTGTGAAGCATATTGGGACAGTCGATGCTCAGGTGCGCTGTGTAGTTTTCTTCATAAAATTTGTATTTTGGGGGACACGTTTGACCGGTTTCATAACTTTTAATTTATTGGGAATTAATCTATCTTTACACCTTCCCTTCACTCTTTGGCATCTCTCTCCGTAACTTGCCTGCAGTGATTATGGCCAACGTTTTTAGGTCTCGCCTGCAGGCAGCACGCATGCGCTGTCGCTTGGCAATCATCTATAAGTTGTAAAAAAACAAACCTCCCTCTAAAAAAGGAGTTTTTAGCCCACCCATTACTTACCACTTGCTGGCATCATTATCACTCGTCAGCTTTCAAGACAGTATCCAAAGGTACAAAAAAAAGAATGCAAAGCTGTGTACACCACACCCCCAATTATCAGGACTATCCTATTACAAGTGCACGTGACATTTCAGCGGGTTGTCCCATCCACCAAACTGTAGATGAGGCCCTATGTCTGTGAAGAACTATGCCTCTATGCATTGTTAATGCACAGTAGCTAAACAGGGAGGTATTAGAGTGTGAGAAACAAGCAGAAAACCAAAATGTCATCTTTCAAGGTCGCTATTATTCAGTAGCGTTTGCCAGGCATCACTTCCTCTGCCACTTCCTTTTCTTTTCTGTGGAGCATGGATCAAGCACAGATTGATTCATTAGTATCTGTCCACTGATCGTGCTGTGATTCAGGTACTATTTCTTTCACTTCAGCCACCTGGCTCCATCTCCTTTTTTCCCAACAGTACAATATATGTTGTGTCTAATCTGTTATAGTGCTTTGGTAATGTGTCAATGCCTTTACAAATATGCCAGATGCAGGGACATATTTTAAACGAGATGATGTTGTTCTGTCCAATCTTATTCGAGACTTCACTTTCATATGAACCCTTCATGCTCAGAGCTGCCTTTTGCAAAGGGGCCACAATTAAATTAGCAAATGAATGGGGCTTTTGCGGTTTTGTTTCCTCCGATTTGTGAGCGAGTTTGGACTAGACACGGAGTGATTCTTTTGTAGTGGGCAGTCATGGCGTGCTTACAATATGTACTTCTGGTCTCTGGTTTAATTATCAGTACACACAAGGGATCCTCAATATGACTTTGCAATGGGCTTCTAATCTACACGCTCCATACATACTATATTGGAATTTAATGTATAAAGCACAAGACTAGAAAGTAATATAGAGCAATTCAGGGGCAACTCAAGCAATTTTCCATACCACAGAATTCCACCCCACACAATGTCACTCTTCGCCATGTCACACAATTCCACTTCATGCCACACTATTCCACTTCACGCCACACAATACCACATGGTTCTACTCCACTCTAGGCCACACATACCAAATCCACTCCATGCCTCCATTCCATTTCACACAATTCCACAAAAACAACACACAGTTCCTCTCCACTCCATGCCACACAATTACACTCCATGCCACAAAATTCCATTCCATGCCACACAATGACACTCCATGCCACACAATTCCACTCCACCCAATTCCACAGCACTGCATGCCATAAAATTCCACTCCACACCAGACAATTCCACTACACTCCATATCACTCCACTCCAACAATTCCACTACATGCCACTCCACAACATGACACAAAATGCCACTCCACATTATTCAACACCATACAATGGCACTCTACTCCATGCCACACAATTCCATTTTACTCCACTCCACACAATTCCACTTTATGCCACACAATTCCACACCACTCCATACCACACAATTCCCCCACTCCACACCATTCTGCTCCTCTCCACAAAATTCCACTCCACCCCACCCAATTTCATTTCATGGCACGGAATTACTTTCCATTCCATGCCACACAGTTCCACATTACACAATTCTATGCCATTCCACACCACAAAATGGCATTCCACTCCAATCCACACAGTTCCACTCCACACAATTCCACTCCATGCCAAGCAACACAATACCACTCCACTTCATGTCAAACAATTTCATTACATGCCACATAATTCCATACTATGCCACTCCACACAAATTCACTCTACTCCATACCACATAATTCTACTCCATGCAACTCCACTCCATGTCACACAGTTCCATCCTACACATTTCCACACCACACAAATCCATTTCGCTCCAAACAATTCCTCTTCATGCCACCCAATACATATCCATGCTACACAATTCAATTCAAAAGACCTTTATTCGAATTTCATAAAATCCATAAAAGTACAACAATAAAAACAAACAGTACAATTTCATAAATAAATCAATTACAGTGATAATAAAAAAAAGAAATTTGTTACAGCTCTCATAGGTCCGATTTTTAGGGATTTTCCATCATTTTGCGTACGCGAGATATCAGTCTCAAAAAAGTGCTTGTGCGAAAAGTTAGTTCATCTGTATCCAGTGAAAGCAACGTTAAATAAGACTCCCCTAAAGAGAGAGGTCTTCTTTTTCTAAAATATTGGGTTAAAAAACAGTTGATATACTTTAAATAAAATTTGCAGAAAAATAGGAAGTGCAAATCATTCTGTGTACTTGTACCGTCGCACGGACATGGGTTATAGTGTGCTGTATGATAATAACCCAAAGGGAAACCTAATAAAAATTTCACAGAGCCCGCCCTAAGGCGGAATAACAATGATCTTTCCCCGTTGGTCATGGGGAGAGTGAGGTAGGGTGGAAGTGGTTGTCTACACAATTCATTCCCCATGTATGTCGCAACGGTGGATTTGAGTGTTTCCCTTCCCATTCTTTTTGAGTTATAAAATGCATATAGAGCTTGTTTGACCTCGTTCTTATCTTTAGGCTCGATCCTAAGTGGATCGGAGAAAAGATCTTCCCTACCCACGGCATGCAATGTCTTTGAAACTCCCGCGAGCCAGGGGATAGCTAAGCCCTGTTCACATTTAAGACTGTCTTTTATAATATCCTGTGTTAGGGCAGCTGAATTATTCCTCCAGATCCTAATCCAGAATAGAGCTGGTCTAGTTCTGATAAAATCACATGTATAAGGGAGGTTTAATTCCTTATGACAAATGAACTCAGAGGATGAGATTGGGGCGCCCAGCATTCTTCTACAGAACCGGTTTTCCTCTGGTTGAATGCTGGGACTTGTCCCTAGACCCCAAACCTCTGCCCCATATGTTGCTACAGGTACACACTGTAGCCTAAACATTTTTTAAATAGCTCTAGTGGCGCCTATTTTCTTTGGGCGTGACAAGCTCAACATAGAATTGGTGGCTTTTGAGAACTTGCCCGTGGCGTGGGCCAAATGCCCATTCCATGAGCTGTTCAAAGCGAAAACCAACCCTAAGTATGGAAATGTGTTCACAGATTCTAATTTATCTGTCCCTACATGTATAGTGTCGAGCTTCCGCTTCCCAGGCCCACATGCTATAATAAAAGATTTTTTTAAATTCACACGCAGATCTAAGCCCTCCATATATTGAACTAAAGTTTTGATAAGTGAGCGCAGGGCATTAGGTGTGCGGCTCATAAGAACCGCATCGTCTGCGTATAATAAAACTGCTAATGGTTGTCCCTGGATAATTGGCACATCTGTAGTCACTTGTTTTAGGGATTTAGCTAGGCCATTGATATAAATGATAAAAAGCAGGGGTGCTAAAACGCAACCCTGTCTTACCCCCCTACCTATTTTAATAGGTCCTGATACTTCCCGCCTGTCCAGATCCTGACCTGTGCCTTGAGGTCAGTATGGAGATAGGCCAAGAAATTAACAAGAGCTTCATCCAGTCCGTAGTCCAAAAGGATGGACCATAGTTGGGATCTATTGACTAGATCGAAGGCGGACGAAAGATCCATAAATGCAAGGTAAATAGGGGACAATCGAGCGATGTTATACTTGTCGATTATTAACTTCAAATTCAAACATTGCTCCACCGTGCCCACCTTGCTCCTGAATCCCATCTGACAGGGGTCCAATAAGTCACTATCTTCTGTCCACTCCAAAATACTGTTATAAAGGACTCGCCCCAGGATTTTTAAAGTGTTGTCCAAAAGTGAGATAGGACGATAATTGACCGGATCTGATCTATCGTCCTTTTTAAAGATTGGAACTATGGTGCTCGTGGACCAAGTATCGGGCATGGGCACAGAGGACAGACCGTCCACCACAGGGGGACGGTCCTTCTCCTACCTCGCCACCAAGACATGGAACTCCCTCCTGACCCACCTCCGCCTGACCCAGGACCACCTCGCCTTCAGGAAGCAACTCAAGACCTAGCTGTTCGAGCAGTAGCGGACCCCCCTCCCCTAGCACCTTGAGACCCTCTGGGTGAGTAGTGCGCTATATAAATGCTTTTATTGATTGATTAAAAACAGTAAGAAGAATCGGTGCTCATAGATCCGGACTAAACTTAATAACATCTGTAGGGAGTCCATTCGGACCGGGAGCCTTGTTACCAAGGCTCTGACTGATGGCTACTTCTACCTCATGGAGACCAAACTGTAGGCAACACAGTTGACCAGGAACAAAGCTTGTTGTTGCCTCACTTGGTGAAGAGTATATTATGGAAAAATGGGCCTCCCAAACACTGCTGGTTATATTACAGCTAATTAGATGTAATTGTTTGCCCATGCTACACATCTCCACTCTACTATATACCATTCAATTCCACTCTACTCCACACATATTCAACTCCCCACATTTCCACTTCATGCCACTACATGCCACACAATGTCACTTCACAATGCACCATACATTACCATTCTGCTGCACACAATTCCACTTCATGCCACACAGTTCCACACAACACAATTCCACTCAGTGCCACACACTTCCATTCCACTTAACACAATTCCACTCTACACAATTCCACTACACTAAATTCCTGCCACACAATTCCAGGTCACACAATCCCACTCCCCTCCACACCACACAATTCCACTCCATGGCACACAATACCACCCCAGACCACACAATTCCACACCTCACAATTCCACTCCATGCCACACAATTCCATTCCATACAGTTCGACTCCATGTCACACAATGACATTCCACAACACTCCACACAATGCCATGCCACATCACATAATTCCACCCATGCAATAAAATTCCACTCTGCCCAATTTCACACCACACAATTCCACACTATGCCACATATTTCCACCCCACGCCACGCCACACAACTCCAGTCCACACATCCACTGCACACAATGCTTTTCCATTCCACACCACACATTGGCACTCTACTCCACACAATGCCGCCCCACCTTACTCAGTGCCACTCTGCTGAATGCCACTCCATTCAATGCCGTACAGTGCCACTCCACTCCATGCCACACAGTGCAATTCCAATCCACTCAATTCCACTCCACACCACATAATTCCACTTCACGCCACCCAATTCCATTTCATGGCAGACAATTCCTCTCCATGCCACACAATTCCACACCACAAAATTCTATAGCACTCCATGCCACACAAGTCCATTCTACTCCAAGCCACACAGTTCTACTCCACACAGTTCCACTCCACTCCAAACCACACAATTTCACTCCATGCCACACAATTCCACTCCAAACAGTTCAACTCCATGGCACTCCACACAATTCCACTTCATGTCACGCAATGACATTCCTCTCCACTCCATGCAACACAGTTCCACTCCACACAATTTCCCTCCACACCACACAGTTCCACTTCATGCCACACAATTCCATTCCACAGCACACAGTTCAAATCCACTCCACACAATTCCATGACACACAATTCCACTCCACACCACACCAAAAAACTCCACTCCACACCACACAATTCATCTTCATGCCACACAATTCCACACCATACAGTTCCACTCCATGCCACACAATTCCATGCCACTCCATACCACACAATTCCACTCCACATAATTCCACTTCATGCCACTCCACTTCACACAATTCCATTCCATCCCACACAATGTCACACAATTCCACCCCATTCCACACAATTGCAGTCCACGCCACACAAGTCCAACCCACTCTATGCCACAATTCCAGGCTACACAATTCCACTCCATGCCAAAGAATTACACTCCACATCACACAATTCAATTACATGCTGCACAATTCATCTCCACACCGCATAATTCCACTCCACTTCAGACAATTCCAAGCCATACCAAACCCCACACTACACCACACCACACCACACAATTAACTACACTCCATGCCACACAATTCCACTCCAATCCACTCAACACAATTCCACTCCACTCCACACAGTTCCACTTCACTCCACACAGTTCCACTCCACTCCACACAGTTCCACTCCACTCCACACAGTTCCACTCCACTCCACACAGTTCCACTCCACTCCACACAGTTCCACTCCACTTCAGATGATTCCAAGCCATACCACACCCCACACTTCTACATCACACAAGTCCACTCCATTCCACAGCATGCCATTCCACACCACACAATTCCATACTCCGCACATTTCCACCCCATGCCACTCTATTCCACCCCACACAATGCCACTTCAATTCACACTGCATCTCCACAGCACACCTTGCCTCTCCACTTCACACAATCCCACTCCTCTCTACTTAGTGTCACTCCAATCAATGCCACACAATGCAACTCCACTCCAAGCACACAATGCAATTCCACTCCATGCCACACAATGCATTTCTACTCCACACCACACAATTCTACTCCACCTCATGCCACACAATTCCACTCCACTCCGTACAATTCCACTCCTTGCCACTCCACGCCACATAGCTCCACTCCATGCCACACAATGACATTTCACAACACTCCAAAAAATGCCATACCACACCACATAATTACACCCATGCAACAAAATTACACACCACACAATTCAACTCCAATCCACAACACATAATTCCAGACCACACAATTCCACACTACTCCACACATTTTGACACAACACACTTCAGTGGCACTCCACACAATGCCACACCACTCCATGCCATTCAGTTTAAGTCTACTCCACTTATTGCCAATCCGTCACACAATGTCAATCCACTCTACACAATTCTAATCCACTCAGTGCCACTCCACTCAACTGTAATTATATTTGTACAGCACTTACTACTCCTGATGAGATATGGAAGCACTTTGAGGCATGCTACTCCACTCCACTCAATGAAACTACACTACACTTAATGCCACTCCTCTCCACACCATACCACACAATGTAGTTCCACTCCACTCAATTCCATGCCACTCCACTCATTGCCAATACACTCCATGACAATCAATGCCACTTTACTCCATGCCACAAAATGCACCTCTATTTAATTCCACACAATGCCACTCCCCTCCACTCCAAGCCACACAATGCCACTACACACCTCACAGTGCCACCCCACGCCTCACAGTGCCACTCACATGACAATGTCACACCACACCTCACAAAGCCACTTCACTACATGTTAATCCACACAAAACAATGCCACTCCACTCCATGCCACGCCACTCCGCGTCACTCCAACAAAGCCAGTAGATCTCAAATAGGCGAGACCTATTGTCTTTGCCAAAGCTTGCTCCAGGAAGCAGGACAACAATAAGGTATTTAAGCTTTAGTGTATTCCTTTTAACTTTTGGCTGTCTTTTTATTCATGCTGAAATCGGGAACACTTTCTGTATGGATCAAATTCTTCTCTTTTCTTTCACGGTGCTCCTCTCAGCCCCTGTGTGTGCTCAGCTGGCAGAAGATAATCAAACCAGCAGAGAATAAGAGCATCTTCTCAGTTTGAGAGGCTGTCAGGAATGTGTGTTTTTATTTTCTTGGATTGCGTTGGAATGCAGTTTCTTTAGCCTTTAAATTGAGCTGTAATGGAATGAGGAATATGGAATCTGAGTAATGAAGATTACTGGTAAGTAATCAAGGCATTATAGCAATATCTAAGATTTACCTTTATGTTGCTTTGCTTCAGTGTCCACCCCTCTCTCTGGCTACTGAATTCAAAATGTCAATATAATATCTGTGCCTACTACAAGCTGTCTAAATAGTGGCGTATTCAATATTTTTTGTAAACTCTTACTGGCACATATAATATAGGATAGGAGCTTCATGCTTAAACTATGCTGACAAATTGATCCATCAACAAAACAACTCTATTTTTGTTTTACATTTGACAATTCAGAAGGCTGCAGAGAATCATCCCTCGTGGTCTCTCTCTCTCTCGCTCTCTCTCTCTCTCTATGGCACTTTTTCCTCTCCATTCTGTCATCCTTTCTTAGTCCTCCATTTTCTCTCAGCCCTTCATTTTCCCTCCACAGCATTCACCCTCTTGCTCTCTGCCCTCTATTATTTCCATCCACTCCATTCTTTCTTTCTGCCTGACTCCAAGATGGCATCGTTGTCAACCACAGCATGAAGATGATTACCCTGAAGGTCTCCTCTGCCACACTAACAGCATACAAGCAGACTCTGAGGGGATTGCGTGAGGCACGGCATCTACCCTCTACCACCAGTCTCCGAACTGGGGTCACTGTTTGCACAAGAATCACCGGCACCCAGCGGCTTGACTCTGACATGCCCTGTGGCAGACAATTGTGACTCTCATGGCGGCTGTCTGTGCCCGGGCGTGTCCAATGGTGTGGGGTGGATGCAGGAGGATACCTACTGGCCCAAAACTGTCTTGCTGAATCACTTAACTGTCTCAGGGGTGGTTGACTCATCCCCGGGACCTCTCGTGATCCTCCAAGCTCCCCCTCTCTGTCCACCCATAACACCCCTCACCCTGTCTGCTCCACCGCCGTTCTACTCAGACAGCAACTTTCACCCCAGACTCTTCTATAATGCAATAGGCCTTCCAAAACCCATAGCTCACCACCAATCCCAGACCTTAAACGTCCCCCCACAGACCATCTCCGCACCATTCCTCTTCAACCTCCTTCAAACCATTATCTCCCAAAACAGTTGCCGACACCCTCTTTTTATCTCCTCAGTTGGCCCCAATATCTCCCCCTTCCTCCATACCTGCCCACCCCGTGCACTAACATCTTCCAACACCAGGTCCCAATAACCAAGGCCTGCCCCTACCGCACCGCAACCCCTCAGAGTCCCTCCCTGAAAGACCACCCCAATCCTCCCACAATTGCTGAACATAACTGTCCTCTATTCAACAAGCTTCTACCCTCATTCTCACCTCTCTCTCAAAGATTGGACATCCTCACATCCGCTCTACTCAATCTAAAGGACTATCATCTAATAACAGCTACCATCATCACTTCCCCCCACATCCTTCCAGCGTACTAAGAGACAGCCACCTACCCAGTCCCAATCTGATTCAGTCAACCCTAGATAACTCAGACCGTTTCTGTCTCCCTAAGAGTTACGCAAGCTTCAAATTCTGCTACCCCCCTCCTCCTATCTTCTTGTAGGGGGCTGCCCGATTTCTGCCATCTTCTTTGATTGCACTCAAACTCACACACACCACCTCAGGGCATGCGCATCCTCTCTTAAGTTCACACAAATCCGAACTTCACTCCAACAGCCAAGTAAAAAAGACAGCAGCTTCTCCCTTAACTGAATGCTACATAATTATCGGTCTGCAGTCCAACATTGTCTAGAGATATCAGACTCAATTCAGTCTCATAATCCTAACATTATGATCCTCACAGACACCTAGCTCTCTCTCATCTAACAACACTCTAGACCTCCTTCTTCATCCCAACGACTCCTTTTTAGGTCGAAGGCCTAAAAGGCTGCCCTTGCGCAGTCTTAGGCCGGAGATTTAATGAGTCTTAGTAGCGCAGAAGGTCCCGCCTCCCTGTCCTGTCTCTCCACCATTGGCTGGCTTCCTAAATGGAGGCCAGCCATTGGAGGAGAGAGCCTCCCTCCAAAGAAGCCCCGTCTTTTTTGGATTTGGGGGCGTGATTTTTTGCATTCTTTAGCCCTGTGACGTCGTCCGTCACTCAGGACAGCAAACCACGCCCCCAATTCCGAAAAATTTCAAAAGCTTGTGGCCGCCATTTTAAGTCTCCTTAAGATGAGGTAGGCTGCTGTCCTCGTTTACCGCTGTCTTTTTCCCGCCCCCCCTCCCGCTGTCCGTCTCTGTTTCCGCCCTCCTCCCGCTGATTAGGTCGGCCCGTTCTATTCTTCCCCGCTGTGTCTTTTTCCCTCCACCCTCCCGCTGTCCGTGTTTGTTCCCGCCCTCCTCCCGCCGATTAGGTCGGCCCGTTCTATTCTTCCCTGCCGTGTCTTTTTCCCGCCCCCCCGCCCGCTGTCCGTCTCTGTTTCCGCCCTCCTCCCGCTGATTAGGTCGGACTGTTCTATTCTTCCCCGCCGTGTCTTTTTCCCGCC
Organism: Lissotriton vulgaris; assembly: GCF_964263255.1. Lineage (NCBI taxonomy): Eukaryota > Metazoa > Chordata > Amphibia > Caudata > Salamandridae > Lissotriton > Lissotriton vulgaris. The sequence continues at coordinate 258,895,023 of NC_141695.1, forward strand.
CCCCTCCCGCTGTCCGTGTTTGTTCCTGCCCTCCTCCCGCTGATTAGGTCGGCCGTTGTATTCTCAGAGGCTTGTAATCTAATCCGCTGTGAATATCTGCCCCCCCCCCATGGCTGACGCCCCCTTGCTTGCAATCCCGCGCCCCTTCTCTTGACCCCGCTCCCACCCCTACAGATCGGATCCATATGCCTGCCTTCAGCCCGCGTTCGGGAAGGATGGTGCTCGAGGAGCCCTAGACTCTTCCCTCACTCGAACACCAACAGCGTGCGGTGTGCCTTTACACCCCTGGGCAGCCACGCCACCCAACCCCCCCTCCCGGAGCCGGTGAAAGCATACCCGCACATCACACCGCGTGGGTGCGCTGTGAGTCTGCCACCGCACGAGCCCGGTCAAGGAGGACCCAGATGGCCTGGAGGGTAAAGCGAGGAGAAAATACCTCAGGGGCTGTGTGGTCCGGGTGTGTGGAGGCGTTGCAACCTAGTCTTGCTAACGGGGCCCTAGGGAAGCTAACTGCAATGCGCTACAAAGGCAGGTGACCCCCGCCCAATCCCCGTGAGGTTCACTATGTATCTCTGCCTTGGGGTGGCCTGCGTGAGGGTCAGATCAATGACGCACATCCCTCACCTGCGTTTGTGGGACGGGTGGCATTCCCCCAAAACATCCGCCACTCGCGTTCGGCGGCCCCTTCCAGAGCAAAATTACTGCAACCGGGCCAATGTACTCTTTAGACCGGTAGCGCTACCTGCTAGAGCCAGGGTGCCGAGAGTGAATTGCCAGCCATTGGCCTTGGCGTTTGGGCTAGGGTTCCGGCCAGCCCCCCCTATACCCGCCTGCCCCACGCTGCACCACGGCAGTAGTTCCCCCATGGTGGCCTCACCCCGCAGGGCTCTGGGCGTGCTGGCCAGCAACGGCACGGCTTGGAGCAAGGCGGCGGGGGTGGGGTGGGAAGGGTGGATCACAGCACTCACCTAGCAATCCCCACGCTTTCCCCACTACGATGGCCAACAAGACATAATAGGAACACACGCGGGAGCAGTTTCTGCCATTAATCACAGTTTATCGTTTCTGGGTTTTGATTTGGCTGGGGGTGCTGAAATAATCAGGAAAACGGGCTTGAGCCCAACATCTGCTGAAACTACCTACACACGCCTACCGACCTGCCTCTGTATCCAGCCAGCAACAGAGCACCGCCCACTCATCCTCAGAGGCGCCTCCAGCCACGAGGCGAACACTAGGACCCTGCCACGGAGCTCCTCCTGTCAGCTGGACACCCGCAGAGTGACAGGCAGACACCTCTCTGCCGCCGCCGCCGCCAGTCACTTACCTCTTCGGAGCCACCAACGCAGGCGACGTGGTACCTGCCCCTAGCAGGAACCCAGCGGGAGGGGGGGGGCACCTGTCACCGCGAAGGTAAGTTACTATCCAGCAACAGCATCAGAACACACTCCTTCCCACGTCCCACAAAGAACTACTTCTTAGTGCCACAGACAGCAGCTTCTACTCAATCTCGTTCTCCCTACATCTTGTCCACTAATCCCAAACCCTACTAGTTGTATGGCTTAAATGCTGGAGGGTAGCCGTTATATGGTGAATATTCCTGTGAAGAGAAGAATGTGCCAATTACATTCGTTTGGTGCTCTGTTGAGAGCTTGGTGCTGTCAGGATGTCTAAAATGTTATGTTGGGGTAGAGCAAAATGAGAATCTGAATACAATGGAATACATTTATTGGATGTTCTGTGACAGCAATCTGTGTGTCATGGTGTATTGGAACTGTGTCCGGTGTAAGAGAGAATGTTTAACCTATTTTGATGTTTGATTTGCCTCTGGGGCTAAATAGATGAAGAATGCAGACAATAAAGTCTATTTTCTGTAAATGTATATCACTGCAACTATTAGTTGTGTGTGTGTGGGTGGCTCTGTGTGTGTGCGGGTGGCTCTGTGTGTGTGCGGGTGGCTCTGTGTGTGTGCGGGTGGCTGTGTGTGTGTGTGGCTCTGTGTGTGTGTGGGTGGCTCTGTGAGGGTGGCTCTGTGTGGGTGGCTCTGTGGGTGGCTCTGAGGGTGGCTCTGTGTGTGTGGCTCTGTGTGTGGGTGCAAATGCAATAGATCTCGCATTTGCAAGAGATTAAGCTATTGGCATTGCAAATGACAATGCCATTTATTTATGTTTTAAAAACAAAAACAAAAATAATGTCATGAGCAATGCCAATAGCTCTAACTTTAACAATGCCGAGACCATTGCATTGTAAATGCTTGTTTGTATCACGACCCGGAGGATAGACAAGGTGGAGGTCTCACACTCATTCACCAAAACTCCCTGCGATGCTAAACCCTCCCAACGACTCACTTTCAGTCTTACTAATGCATTTCGGTGGAACTGTACACTTCCACTACCTTCAACCTCAGACTGAATGTGATTTACCACCAACCGGGTCTAATCAACACCTTCGTCAAGGAATGCATGGATTTCTTCACTTCGCAACTCATCAGCTCAGAGAACGATATCTTCCTTGGTGACTTCAACGTCCACTGGGGAGGGGTGAGCAACAACTATGTGGACACTTTTACCTCCTTTCTCATTGTCAGTGGGCTCCAACAACACTGTCATAAACCCACACACCTCAAAGGCGGCATTCTGGCTCTGCTAACATCCAACTCGCCCAACCTACACCTATGTCCCCATCCCAGTTGACTGGTCCCATCACACGCAGATTCCATTCTGTCTAACTGTGTTGTCCTCTTTCTAAACAGCAAAGCCATTCTCATTTCTCGGTACAACTGTGAAAATCCAAACCGCTGCTGCAACTTGTGTCCCATCTCGGTTATTGCACACATTTATAGTAAATAGGGCTGTACATGAGTTCCAAGCTGCTTCCAAGAAAGTGTATTCTTGCACAAGTTAAGACAAGCGCGTGAAACGGCTTCTTCGTACCCGCTGTGCCACCCTTCATTTACAAACCCTCACTGGCACTGTGGATCCTACAACCCTCCTGTGCGCAGCAGCAGCGGGTCTTCCTCTTTCCAAACACCAGTGCCATTTTTCTTTCTAAATAAATTGTGAAAATCAAAATTGCTGCAGCACCTCACGTTCCACCCCGGTTATTGCACTCATTTCATAATGGTAGGTAGGACAGTACATATTAATTATTCCAATTGCTGGTGTAATCCACTCCGTCAAAGCCTCCTGCCCTCAGGAGATCTATTGTGCTAATTAAGCTTCGGAAATGAGGTGCGCCGCAGCTGCTGTGGAAAAGTCGCTTGGTTTGCTTGGGCTTTACATTGTGTAGGATACACTTCTTTGGAAGCAGTGTTGAACTTATTTAAAATTGTAAATCGGAGAATTCTGACTCTTGATATGTTGAATTCAGTGCGGTGGTCTGTTTTATAAGTGAGGAGGGCACGATAAATGTTAATCCCTTTAGTCTGCATATACAGACAATTTAAAGAGACACAGATTGAGGTTATCTGTCGCACGTAAGATTTACGATAAATAGAATATATTGCAGGATGCACGTGTACCAATGTTAATAATACCGTGAATGAAGGCTGCATGGGCTTCTTTTAAAAATGAGCATAGGCTTGAATGAGAAATACCGCAGAATGGTGTCTGTGTCTTTAAAGCAGTATAAATAATGTGGCAAACTGGCAAATTTCAAATTAATGAAATCTGTGGATCAGCTGATACACGTCTCATCCTTGGGTCGAGCCTGGGCAGCGCATGCGCTGCTCTGCAAAGCATGCTGTTTTGAGGTATGGACTTGAAGCTCCGCCCATCTGTGGTGTTCGCTCTAGTCTATGAGCGTGTACGCGATGACGCGTCACGCCATAGACTGGAGCGGCAGGCGCGCGCATGCGCAGCAGGCACGCAACGAAAGGCGCGAACGGAGGTAACGGCAGTTGGCGACTGGAGCTTTAGCAGAATAGACGCTCGGCACCCTTAGCTCATGTTTACATTGAAAAGAAGCAATAAAGCAGTTCTTCACATATACAGGCCCCGTGCATTAACTGTGGGGGCAAGGAGGCAACGTTACATTGGCGACGAGGCTGGTACCACGAACACCATCGGGCACAGTGGACAGGAGCAAGCACCCTCAACAGCCCCACACCAGCCAGAAGGACAGAACAGCAACAAGGAAGAGCAAAGGGCGTGGCAGCAGCGGAATAGCACAAATATAAGCCAGCATACAAGATCAAGCATTCAGGTCAGTGCTGCCCAAGGGATAAGAGCCTACAGCCAGCACCCTGGCAACCAAAGGCACCCCCCCCAAGCCAGAGGAAGGGGCGCAGACTGATAACCCCACGCAGGCTACAAGGGACAACACCCCAGGCAGTCCTAGAGGTCAGGGTGACACGGCAGGGAGTGCAGGAGCATCCGGTGTGCCCGCCCAACACAGTGCCCAGGTGGTAGAACCCAGAGGCGAGGCCAAGATGGCGACTCAAGCCTCAGCCCTGATGGCCCCCGTCCCATTTCTGCCCAGACCGGGGGAACCACAGTTAAAATGGGAGGATTGGAAGGAGTACTTTCAAAATTACATTGAGGCACTCGAGGATGAAAATGATGGGGAATACACCCCGGCAAGAAAAAAGAGACTGTTACTCCACAATTTAGGCCCAGAAGGGGTGAGAGTGTTCAAAAACTTGGTGCCCAAGGAAAGGGACGCAACAGAGACGGATGTCTTCAAGAATGCGCTCGATGACTTGGACAGCCATTTCCGCCCAGCGGTTTGTGTCTCCATAGACCGTTATAATTTTCAACAGAGGAAACAAGAGGCTGGCGAATCCATAGACGACTACGTGGCTGCGATCCGACGCCTGGCCATCACGTGCCGGTATGGTGCTCTACAAGATGAGTACATCAAAGACCAGATCGTTATGCATACCACCAGTAGGGCCGTCCAAGACAAACTATGGGCGCAGAATGAAACATCACTCAAGGAAGTAGTGGCGATGGTCAAAAAGGCGGAAATGTCTAAACGCGGCGCAGATGCAGCCAAACTGGAAGGCGCATCGAGGCAGATGATTAACAAGCTTGACGAGGCGTCACAATCCAGCAAACCTAAGGGGACGTATGGAGACCAGAGGAAGGATACAAAATGGACTGGGAAACAGATGGTCCGCCCCAGCACAGACAGCAAGTTTGCGTGTTACAGATGTGGCAGCACGGCGCATTCGGCTCAGGATAAACGCTGTCCCGCGTTCCGCGCCAGATGCGCGTTTTGCGGACTGGTCGGCCATTTTGAAAAGGTGTGCCGAAAAAGGGGGAAGAAGTCCACGGTCAAGTGCGTTGAATCAGCTACAGCGGACATCAGCGAGGAAGACGACTTAGAAGATGGTGATTTGGTGCTGTGCATTGAGGACCAGGTGCTGGAGGTGACAGGGAAGCGAAGAGATAAGCCTCGCACGGATATGCTTATAGGAGGAGTGAAGGTTCACGTGGCCGTCGATTCAGGCTCTCCCTGGACCATCGTACAAAGATCCATATGGGAAGAAGACTTTGCACCAGTAGTAGGGCCAGACCTAATGCCGCCGGACATCAAACCCATCTCGTATACAGAGAACGCCATTCCCCTGGTGGGGTGTCGAGACTTCACATTCGAATTCAGGGGGAGATCGGCCACATGCACCCTGTACGTGGCGGAGAAGGGCCCATCGGTGCTGGGATGGAGAGACGCAGGGGATCTAGGTATCATACTCAACCCAGGCGGGAAAGAACAGATACTATTAACGGATGAATGGCCACTCACAAAAGAAGAAGACTGGAAATCTGCATACCCCAAAGTTTTTGAGGGTACAGTCGGTAAAATGGACAAATTCGTCCACAAAATAGTCCTCAAGGAGGGAGCAGTACCAGTAGTACACAAAGTCAGGAACATACCCATATCCACAAGCGGAGCGGTTCAACAGGAACTTCTGAGGTTGGAGGAGCAAGGCATCATAGAGCCGGTGGACAGTGCGGAGTGGCTATCCCCCTTGGTGGTGGTCAAGAAACCCAATGGGAAGGTTCGTCTCTGTGTGGACCTCAGAGAGCTCAACAAAAACCTCATTGTGGAGAGATTTCCTCTTCCCAGGATCGAGGAGATGCTGGCAAGAACAAAAGGGGTCACCCATTTCTCCACCATAGATCTCACGTCAGCGTACTACCAAATAGAGCTGCATCCCTTGAGTAGGAAGTACACCTCCTTCATTACACCCTTTGGGTGCTACCAGTTCCGGAGGATGCCCTTCGGTCTGGCATCCGCAGCGGCTGTATTTCAGAAGCTGATGCATCGGTTGTTCAAGGACATCTCGGGGGTGCAGTACTTCCAGGATGACATTCTGGTGATGGGCTCCACCAAGGGAGATCACGACAGGAAGATGCACAGAGTCCTAGGGGTGCTGCAAAGCAAAGGATTAACTGCAGAATGGAGCAAATGTAAAATCGGGACTCACTCAGTAACATACTTAGGTCATGAAATCGGCACACATGGTATCTCACCCAAAGAACAAAACGTGAAGGCCATCAGGAATGCCAAAGCTCCGAGCACTAAGGAGGAAGTGCGGTCATTCCTTGGAATGGCCGAGTATTATAGCAAGTTCGTGAGGCACTTTGCTACCAGAACATACAGAATGAGACAACTTATCAGAGACAAGGCAAAGTTCGAGTGGGACTCAGAAGCGCAAGCAGAATTTGACACAATAAAGGATTGCATCAGCCAAGCTGTCCCACTGCAAGGGTACGTCCCCGCAGGCAAGACCAGAGTAACAACGGATGCAAGTGACAAGGGCCTAGGGGCGGTCTTGGCACAGGAACGGGATGATGGATCCATTGAAACAATCAGCTTTGCTTCACGCGCACTGTCCCCGACGGAACAAAGGTACAGCGTCATTGAAAAAGAGATGCTGGCGGTCACTTGGGCCATGGGCAAGTTTCGGCAGTTCATTTGGGGCACAAGATTCAAGCTTCAAACCGATCACAAACCCCTGATCAAAGTCTTGACGTCCTCAGGCCATGATACAGCGACTCAGAGAATTGCGAAAATGACTCTAAAACTACTTGATTACACCTATGACGTGGAGTACCTACCGGGAACGCAAAACAGGGTTGCAGATTACCTCAGCCGGGCTGCGGCGATGGAAGATGCGCCGGAGGAAACCCCGGACAGAGAGGAGATGGTGGCCAGCATGGAGGACCATGAGACGACGATAAGCTGTCAGGAATGGGCGGCAGCTTACGAACAGGATGAGGAGAAGGTAGAGATAAAAAGACATCTTACGTCCGGCTGGCCAGACAAAAAGAAGCTCACTGAAGGAGTGCGGAGGTTCTACGAGATGAGAGAGGAACTGTCCCTAAGCGATTCGGGAATTTTCATTTACAGAGGAGAAAGGGTCGTGCCACCGGAAACACTGATACCCAAGTTGTTGAAACAACTGCACGAAGGACATCTGGGCATTGTAAAGACCAAAGCACGAGTCAAGCAAATGTATTGGTGGCCAGGCATGGATGTCCACATAGAAAGACAAGTGAGGGAGTGTGGGCAGTGCCAAGGAGCGGACAAAGTGCTACGACCACTCAGACCAGCCTTGGGAAAGTTTGACACCCCACAAGGCCCCTGGGAGAACGTGGCCATCGACATACTTGGGCCCGTCCTGGACAGCAGAGGTGTGAACAAATATTTATGTGTGGTGATAGATAAGTATTCCAAATGGCCTGAAGTGGACATACAAGAGTCCATGGATACGGACACGATACTGAAATTTCTGACGTCTGTGTTCTTAAGAGAAGGTATTCCCAAATGTATCCTCAGTGACAATGGACCGTAATTTGTCTCGGACAAGTGGGCTCGATTTATGAGGAGGAATGGGATTGAGTCAAAACACACGGCAGTCTATCACCCGGCATGCAAGGGCCAAGTGGAGCGGTTCAACCGCATGCTAATGGGCTCTATACAGGCAGCCATCACGCAAGGAAAGGACTGGGAGACCGAAGTGATGAGTATGCTGTGGGCCTACAGGATCACCCCCACGGTGGTGGGGTACAGTCCGTTCCAAGTGCTAAGAGGACGACATCCGTTCACCCGGGACAACGTAGTGTGGAGGGAGAAGACCATCACCAGCAAGTGGTCCCCTGCGGTGGTTCAGCACAACCTGGAAAAGGCCCAGAAGATTTATGCTGCACACTACGACAGGCGACGCAACACGAAGGGAACGGAGCTGGAAGAGGGAGAATGGGTCAGGATCAAACTCCCTACCATACAAAAGAAGGGTGAAAGCAAGTATAGCCAGCCCTTACAGGTCACAGAGGTGCGAGGCAGGGCGGCGCTCCTCAGCGACGGCAAGGTGTGGTCCCAAGACCGCATGGCCAGAGTCAACAAGATAGTAGTGTGGCCCAAGTCCGAGGAGGATGAGATACCGGTGGACTCCCAAGAAGCAAGACCTCCACTGGGGCATAACGCAGTAGACCTGTGGGATGGAGTAGGAGAGGACAGTGAAGCGGAAACTCCCAACACAGAGTCTACCGACAGAGACGGTACACCGGCCGGTGTAGTACAGAGAGGAGATCAGAGCGATGGTGAGAGATCACGAGGAGAGAGAGAGGTGGAAGAGAACATGCCGGTAAGACACACCCGCAGTGGCAGGGCAGTTACTATGCCCTCTCGTTATAGAGACTTTGAAATAAGTGGACACTAGTCATGTATGGTCACCTCCACGGTGCCCTCCAGGGACTTAGACTGTGGACTATGGACACTCAGTTTGATTTGAAGAAATGTTATCTTGTCAATGTAAAAGGGGGGAGATATGTGGTATTCGCTCTAGTCTATGAGCGTGTACGCGATGACGCGTCACGCCATAGACTGGAGCGGCAGGCGCGCGCATGCGCAGCAGGCACGCAACGAAAGGCGCGAACGGAGGTAACGGCAGTTGGCGACCGGAGCTTTAGCAGAATAGACGCTCGGCGCCCTTAGCTCATGTTTACATTGAAAAGAAGCAATAAAGCAGTTCTTCACATATACAGGCCCCGTTCATTAACTGTGGGGGCAAGGAGGCAACGTTACACCATCTTTTCCATTGGCTTGTGTCATTGTCCTTGGTGAATATTGGCTTCTAATTGATTGATAGGGTTGTTGGTCCTTTCTTACTCCGCCTCGTCTTCATTTGTAACCTCCCATGAAGACACTCCCTATTACATGTGCTGGTGCTCGGTAGACTTTAATAACAGAATCCAAACACTTTTTTGTTATACGCTATTCACCACACTCTCTCGTAAGGCTTTATTTTTTTTCTCATAGCAAGGCACGGCACCGTGGCAGCTGCGTGTTTGATTTATCTGCGGGCGCTTTGCGGCGAAAAATGCAGCCGCATGTTTTTTTTTCCTATTTTTTATTTAGCTTTTATATGTAAAAGCGCCCCATGCTGCTCTTTCATGTTAATGGTGGCCGCGCCTCTTTCTTTAGATGAGCCGCATCTAAGGAAAGGGGTGCGGTCGCCATTAAACTGAAAGCGCGGCATGTGACACTTTTGCTAACAACCATTTGCAATGCAACAGGTCTTGCATTTGAGAGTTTCATAAATGCAAGACTTATTACACTGCAATGCTTATTTGTTACTAGAGTAATCTGAGCAAACGTACTCCTGTTTTTGACTGCCAGTTCTCTCTTACTTTGGGATGTTTCCTGTGGCTTATTTATGGCGGTAGCTCCTTTCCGTGCACCACCAGCGTTCTGGAGCAGGATGGTAAAAAAGCCAACTTTTTGGCGGATATATATTTATATATACATCTATGTGTAAATATGTATATTTACCTACAATCATACAAAGACAGGTTTAACCATATTGACCAAATATATATATATATATATATATATATATGGATGTATGACGTTACAACACATGCTTTTACCACGCATGCCGTTACAATGCATTTTTTACAATGCATACCATTACAACGCATAGGGCTTTGGGGTGCTGGATAGTGAATAGTTTCATTTACTATTCCAACTCTAGTCCCCGTGGATAGTAGGGAAGGTGTTGGATAGTAAATTAAATCTATTCCCTATCCTAGAGCGCCCCCCAGCGCAATGCGTTGTAATGGTTTGCATTGCAATGGTACTCTTTTTGTAAAGGTTTCGTTGTAAAGGTTGTTTAATATATATATATATATATATGTGATTTTGTGTACATATTTTGGTGTAGGTGACCCCATTAGTTTGATTTGTGGACCATTGTGTGTCTCCCTCCTAAACTTAACCCTAGATCCACCACTGGATATACGTTCCCGGAGGCATGGTGCTGCTCTGAAGCAACAAGCCAGGAACGTGACAGAAAGCTACTGTCTGCTGTTTGAGGCAGTGGTGTAACACAAAATGGTGAGATCTCCCTACAGACTGTGATGAGGGGCCCTAAATCGTCCATATATAACAGATATACATTATTCCTAGACTGAATGGGGGTGTCATTAAGTGTTGGGGGTCTCTGGAAGGAGTAGGGGCCCCCACTGTGCTGCAGGGGCATGTATGTCCCTGGTTTGAAGCCTGACTCTCAATAAATGTGGATTATGAAAGACAGTTCTGCCAGGGGGGTAGCTTATGGGGAGGTGTTTGGGTGTGAAACATCCAAATATATGCATTCTTGGGATTTTGAATCTGGGGGGTTGCCGATTCTGTGAGATATGTGAATATGAAAGAGAGAGATAGAAAGAGAGAGAAAGAGAGAGAAAGAGAAAGAGAGAGGGAGAGAAAGAAAGAGAAAGAGAGAGGGAGAGAAAGAAAGAGAAAGAGAAAGAGAAAGAGAAAGAGAAAGAGAAAGAGAAAGAGAAAGAGAAAGAGAAAGAGAAAGAGAAAGAGAAAGAGAAAGAGAAAGAGAAAGAGAAGAGAAGAGAGAGAGAGAGAGAGAGAGAATAAGTATTGTAACTTGAGGCATTGTTCTGCTATGTCAGGAGAGCGCTTGCATAAGACATGGAATCTTGTGAGCATCTGTGCCTTTAGGCTGAGACTAAAAATTCGAGCAAAACCATGCACCCAGATCAGATCCTCCTGCAGTCCTGTACAGCATAACTACATTTTCCTTTTCGGAATAGAAGACTGAACTCCTAAAGGGTTCTATTGCTTTTTCCTTTTCCATAATGGACAATCTCGTCCTGCTGATGCTCTCATTTTCATCAGTGTTTGTCACCTACACCACCATATGGACACTGTCCAATCAGAAAGCTGCATTTCCATACAATTGCCAGCCTGCTGCTTTGGATATAAGATATAACCTGAGGACAGGAAGTGGTGCTCATGGTGCTTATTGATCTTAGAAGGATGAAAGGCTGAACGGACCCACCGGGATTCAAAACCTGTGACCATGAGGTCGAACACAGGCTCCCACAGTGGATGTATCACTCCACTTAGCCACCAGACCCAGCAGAGGTTTGGCTTTGCACAACATGTAACAATGAGAACCGCTAGCTCAGTTCTGTTTTGGGGTGCACCTGCGCTAAGTGAGTGGTGTAGAGACCTGAGAAGACAGAGCAGCATTTCCAGCACCACTAAAACAACTTGTTACTCTCCACTCACAAAGAACAACAATGGTGAAACACATGTCTAGAAATGCACAGCACTGTCTGCACCAACAATGGTGAAAACTAAATACTTTTACTGAAGTGTTACCATGCACTTCATTTACCATAAAGCATCCGAGCGAACTGAGTACTGGGGTATGGGGCAGTGTGCTCCCTTCCCCCTTTGATTATGTGACAGATATAGAATTGTTTCTGAATACACGTTTTCCTAATGATGGACTCAGAAAAATCAAAGAAAACAACTCAGCAAAAACATGTAAAATGTTCCTTCTATTTACATAGTTGGCAAGTGCCCCGCGTCATGTGCAATATCATTAGCCCGTGATGGATATTTAGCCAGCATAGGTTTGCATTCTGATACTTAAAGTCTTGCTTTCACAGTTTTCAACGGCCACTTTAGAGTTCCAGCATGACCTTTGCTCAAGAACACTGGAATAATCCGACTGAGTGGCTGTGCCGTTTTAGCATATTTGTGGATCTGCTGCATTTGCCACATAATCCATTACCTGAAATATAATCTGTAGATTTTAACCCAAAAAATGTATGATTATAGCTCAAACAGTTCAAACATTACTAAAAAACAGCACACATGTTGCTGCACAGAGGAAGGCCTTTCCAAAGGTTGGCTGGCCACCTCTCTGTTGCTTATTGCTAAATGTGAGTGTTAAATTGCTTCTAGTGAGGTGAACGCTATGCTCAGTGTACACAAGTGTAAAAAATGTCAAAATAATTAAGCAATACTATCACAAAATCTGCTGCATCTGCATAATTTGTATTTTCGTGCCGCATAATTTAGCTGTCCACTGCCGCATAATTCCAGTGGCCAGGATTATGTTTCTGGTCAAAAACCCAGGCGTGATAAGGGTGCATTGATGTATTTTCCATACAATACATAACTACATGCCACCAGCTACACCTTACTCTGTGCCCAAGGAATGTCCACATCCTTTGCCTCATCATCCCTTGCTCTCAGCGTTGTCCTGCTGCATATTGTCCAGTGGTCTCCTGATGCCCACGGGCCAATACTTCCATCCTGTGGCACATTTCCCAGAGTTCCTCTGAGGCACGCCACCACGTGTTCCTCCCGAGGCACAACACATATCAGCCAATATCCGTGAGGGGCATCAAAGAGTGCTTCCCTTGCGCACCTGGCTGTGTTCTCCCAGCTACGCATTGCCTTGTGCCATCTGCTGCACGTGACCCTCCTAAACAGGGTGTATGTATGCCTGCGGGCTTCTAGGCACTGATAGCTGAATGTTTCTTTGCCTTTGTGTATCGGTGCCTATTTGTCTGATCGGCTCTGTGTGGTGTAGTGTAGTTAGTCTGTGTGACTGAATGACAACATTGTGTGTAGCCAAACGTTGTGTGTCTCTCTTTGCGTGGGCTTTTCAGAGCCTTTCCCAGTGAATGCTCTTTTGTTTAGGACACTGATAAAGTGCAGACTAAGACACAAGGAACAACAGAGCGCTTCAAGGAGAGCATGACATGGCCGGCAGTAGGACCACATCAAACATGAGGTGATGGTCGCACAACGGTGTAGAGTACGTGCTCCAGTTTCAGGACGAGTACACAGAACCGGGTATGACGGGGTCACGAGGCATGGCATTTGTATAGTACACTACACGACACAGTTATATTTTATACATTTTCACAGCTCATATTTAAAGATTGATGCACAGTGAAACAATCATTTGCTCAAGATCACACAATGCTTTGGTGAAGTGAGAAACCGGAGTTCCAAAGTGTACAAAACTGCAGATTTCAAACTACCTTATGAAAACTCGAACCTATTCACATCGCTACAATTTGATGGGAGTGAACTTCGACTTTACAGTGAACGTGTTTTCACACACAGAAAACGAACCGATTCGAAAAACTGCCAAAATAGAAAATGCTGTGGGCGGGACAACCATAGCGACATGCCTGTCAATTCACCCTCACTTGCCAGGCGTCGTCCTCTTTTCAATGGCACTCACCCTCGTAAAATGCCCCTTTAGACTTCTATAGTAACTCTCTTTGCAAACCAGCACAACTCCCAAACATGTGCTTTTCCTGTTTACTTTATTGGGACCATCCTCTTAAAACCCTGGCCTCACTCTTCTTCCAAATGAAAGAACCATATCCTGACTACGAGTGAAGGTGACAAGTCTCGACCCACACCGATTAATCCCACTGCCGCACAAGTCTGAAGCAATATTCACCAGTCAGCTCTGGTGTAAAAAAAAAACCACACACACACCCGCCTGCGAGAGAGGACTCGATGTGCACAGCTGGTGGCAAGGAGCTGGTCGCACGTCTAGAAGTTAAGACTACAGATCTGTTCCAGCCACGACAGGACATAGTGCACAATTCAGTAAAACAAGCAAGCCACTACAGACTCGTGAAGGGCTCAAAAGCCAGCGTCTCGCGCCGTAAATGTGGCGCTCTGTCAGCATATGGCACATAAACAGCTTCCCGCGTGGCTTCACACACACACAACTCCCAGCTATGGCGCTGGGAGGGGCACGCCAGAAGGCGGATCGGCAGGCTCGGCGCTCGGTTACCTGCTCCCGCGGTGCCAGCGCTGGCGACGGGTCCACCACATAAGAGGCCGCCTCTCAAACACACTCCATTCCGTCGAGCCACGGCTGACTTTTGTTTTTAGGAAGTATTTCTTGCAGGCTGAGACAAGATCTCCCGAGTCCCGCCCACGCAGCGGGCCCTAGGGTGTTGTAACACGGAGCACGGGGTAGGGGGTAGGGGGGGAGTGGGGAGAGAGATGACCGGCATGGATGACTGCTGATAATCAGGGCGGGGCCACGGGAATTACGCGGCAGGTGAGGCCCAAATTACACAGCAGGGTTGAGTTAATTATGCGGCAAGAAAAGGCACATTATGGAATTTAATGCCCCACATTTTGTAATAGTATTACTTCATTATTTTGTCATTTTTAAGCTTCTTAACACTGTCTGGGCATTGATAGCATCTCATTAGTACTCTTTAAAGCAAGAGAAAGGTGACCAGTCAAGCTTTGCAAAGGGCCCTCTCCACTGCCTTGCGACAAGCATTGCTGCGTTTTTAGTAACTTTTGAACTGTTTGAGCTAGAGACACATTTTTTGAGTTTAAGTCTGCAGATTATGCAACAGATGATGGATTACGTAGCAAATGAGGCAAATCTATAATTATGCAAAAAATGCCGCAGCCGCACAATCACATAATTTCAGTGACCCTGTAATAATACCAGAAATAACAGTGTGTGCCATGCCATTCATATAGCATATGGACTCATCCTGCTGCACACCAGTGAATCTTTTGAATGGACACTGTTCAATGGTCTAAAACAGTGGTTCCCGAACTTTTAACTCCTGAGGACCCCCATTGAGTCACCACTGGAAGCCGGGGACCCCCAAGGAAATTGTTTGAGTTAAATTTCAAATATTAAAACAGTAATAAAAAAAATACACACGTGTGCACACAAAACAAATACTCAAAGTTCTAAGGATTTTGAGGCCAGATGTACGACCATTTCATTTAGCACCTCGCAATTGGCGACACATTGCGAGTGGCAAATTACGAGTCGCTAAATGAAATGTAACACAGTGTGTTTAACACTGTTTGGGATTCCCAATGGGGTCGCAAATTGCGAAGTTCATTAATATTAAGGAGCCTCTCGCAATTTGCGAGCCCATTGGGAATGCCAGCCCTCCCAGGTATGGTGACCTGCTGGGCTCTGCACGCCACCATGTCTGGGACTGCTTTTAAATAAAGCAGTTAAAAAAAAAATGCAGCCCGTTTATAATGCATTTTAAAAAAAGAAAATGAAACGTTTTCGTTTCATTTTCTAAGGGCAGGCAGAGGTCCCTGGGCCACTAAATAAACAAACAAGAGGTACCTGGTCAGATTGCTTATCTATGAGTTGTGTCGTGCCAAAGAGACCACTACACCAAATTGTCCTCCCAATGATAATACTGGGATTAGAAAAAGTCCCATCAGCCCACCCTTATTGGTGGAGTGTCGTCATGTGGGATATGGACCATGAACCAAGATTTTCTCCTGATGCACCTAGTAATGATGCAGAGATAGGTTCTGGAAGGTGATCTTCTTAACCACAGTATTACAGAGGTAGGACCAATGGAGTGCAGTGCTGGTGAAAACCAAAAATAAAGGTGATTTTAAAATTGGCTCCTGGGACAAAAAATATGTTTATTCAGTATTGTCCAGGGTCAAGAGTAAAAACAACGCCTATAGTCTTAAAAAATGGCTATGTCATGGCGTAGTGCATAGTGGTCGACATGTTTCAGCTCAGGGGACAACTAGTCCGAGCTTTCTTCAGGACCTTAAGATGTTATGCATCTGCACTATTAGAAACATGAAGTGTAGTTAACATTTTGGATCAATCCTACCGGATCTTTGAGCCCAAAGTATTCCCTGGTAGTCGTCCAATTGGTCTTGATTTTCCTAAATGGAAAAAAGGGGAATGTGAGAGGCAATTTGTGAAGCAGTGGCACTTAAAAAGACACAACACAACCAGGAATAAGCAGTGGCTGCAGAAAACTTTTCTCAGCCCTTCAGAAGTTGCATATGTCTTCTGATTTACAACTAAGTTAGTTACACAGTGTTCATTAATCTATGTTATACTCACCCAGCAATCTCTGGGAAAGCGCCTCACCTCACCCGGCACCCACTCGGGAAAGAAGGAGGCCCCGCTCTGTTAGAGATGGAAAAGTATAGTGACCTCTAATGAACAGATCTATTGAGGTACAGAGTGTGTATGCTCTACTTATACATATACATATTTAGACACTAACTAGAACTAGTGGATTAAAAAGAGACTCAACCCAGACAGAAATACATGGTTGCGACTAGGCTAGGGAAAAAAACTTGATGAAAAAGTTGGTTCTATAGGTGGGCTGTAGATGTAAGCTAGACCCACATGCAGAGATTTGAGTAGGAGAGACCAAAACAGGCTAAGTTGGTGCAAGTAGAACAGCCAAACTAAAATAAAGTAAACCACAGAGTTAAAAGTGGATTAAACAATGCTAAAGCTTAATCTTGCTAGTTCCAATATCTCAGGGTCAGCTTGGGCCATACCTGTCCGTCGGTACCCCACTGGCCAGCGTCCAAGTGGGAGTGGAGGTGATCAAAGCTATGTGAAATGGTGAGTTAAATACCCCCTCTAATTGGTTAATTATCGAAAACCGCGCGAAAAACGGTGTTTTTTAGTAAACACAGCCTGCCCATTGGTTTATGCTGACTGGCTAGTGTTACTGGTGGCAGCTAGTGTTAGAAGCGCGTGCGCTAAAAGGTAGCGCTGTCAAAACATGCTACTGAGCATGCGCGTATTATGTGTACAGATGAAGTCTGAACGCGCATGCGCCGTGCAAGGGCGCTCCGCGCATGTGCAGCGTAACGCCACCGCTCGCGTGTAGCAGTGGTAGCGGCAGTGTCAGAGGGATTCAGGCAAAGTGCGCGCATGCGTCATGCCAGCAGTGTAGTGCGCAGTTTTAGGAGGGAGCCACCTAAGCGTGTTAATGCTGTAGCTGTTATGTTGCGGTAATGTGTACGCTGAAGTAGGTGGAATGCTTATGGAGTTTATATGTACCACAGCTGAACAGGAGCTAACAGAGGATTTCTAAACATAGAACAACGTGATATGAATAGTGATCCGTGTTGCTCAGCACAAAATAGAATGTCAAGACAAGCTTGACAAGAGAAGGCAGGGATGCTGATCCTTATGAGGTGTATGCTCAGAAATCGGTCATACAGCTATAACTATCACAAGTGTCATTGGCACAACATGCTTAGTTGGTTGGACCAGTGGGCATCATGGAAATAAACAATTAGTATTGTTCAGACAGATAAAGGGGGATGTGTAGGGGCAATCCTATTTGGGGAAGGCAACAGTAAAGAAAAGTGGATGTGATCCTCACACACACTAGCTAGACAAGTGGACATATATCTTTGACTGTTATGTATGTTGTTAATATAGCCATGGTTGATCATAAAGATGACCATGGTATGTCATCGTTAAGCCCTTTGGAATCGCTTTGTAGCTGGAATACCCATTTCTGCTCTTTCTTGAACAGGAATTTAGAGACGTCATTTATATGAGTGGGGATATATGGATGTTCTAGAACCACCCATCTCATGTCTTCTGCTGTATGTTTGTTGGTAAGGAAGTGGTTGGTCAGTTTGGTTGCCTGCTTGTGTCACCTGATGGTGCTCTTGTGCTCACCAATTCTGATTTTAATTTTACGGGTTGTGTAGCCAATATATCTAAGAGAACAAGGGCAGGTGATCATATAGATCACGTTCTCTGTATTGCAATTAGTGTGTTTTTTAAGGACCCAAGTCCTCCCCGAACCCAGATCAATGGTGTTGGTTTTACTAGTCTGAGGGCACATTCCCGTACTTTAATACACGGCACCATCATGGCACAATACCTTAGGGGGAAGTGTGCACCCACAGGTTTGATTGTGACAAATGCACCTAGATTATTTTTGACCAACAAGGAATTTAAGCGTGACTGGTCCCTTATAGCATGGCGTTGCACGCGAGACTGGCTCATATTAATCATTAATACGGCGAAAAGGGTGGCAGAGGCCATCCTCATAGAGATCCAGACTCTGGAGGGACAGATCAAGGCCACTTGCACTACTTTGTTTAAAAAAAGTATGGATGAAACCAACAAAGCCAATAAAGAATATAAGGACAACATACTCACAAGCAAGATGGAAAAATTTAAAAAGGATCTTGAACGCTTTTCCCTAACTAAAGTCTACCCCTATACTAGCGATAATTATACAGCCCCCGGGTTTAACAACAGAGGCAAACGATACGGGTCAAACTACTCCACCTCTGGATCCGAGTCAAGTGATTCGGATACATCAAACCAAGCGAGTACATCTGCCGGCTTAGACGGGCAACAACAACGACCCTTCAGAAGAGGCGGTAGACAGAGAGGAGGGAATCATAACCAATACCCAGGCAATTATCAGCACTCTGGACCTTGGTGGCATCCAGGGCCTTGGGGTTTTCAACCCCCACCATTCCCGCAACAAATGAATCCATTTGGACAACCCCCACAGTTTTTTCCTAACCAGTCTTTTTTAGGACGTGGCCGAGGACAGAACCGGGGCAAAAGAAGAGGACAACAAACGGTTCAATGGGACCCCGACATCTCAGTTCCCAACACACGGAGCAGGAAGGCAGCTCAACAGAGCAGCAGTGCTGAGACGACAGGGATCTAATAGTGAACTTAAGCTCCCGTATTTTGACACCGGCTGAACAAACAGTCCTGGGAAAAGGCCTCGGCTTTGTCCCCACAAATAAAGGGGACCCTTTTTTGATGCGGACTGAACTAGAGAAATTCTTTCGCAAGGTGCGCCTACATTTCTTTTTTAAAGATAGAACTGAACCTTCTGACAGCAGCAGTGATGAACCCAGGAATACCGGGTTGCGACCAAAATCCACCTTCACCCCCCTGAGTCATCAAGTGCCATCGCTTGTAACTACATTCGAACAAGCAGTCAGACATGAGGTTGCATCAATACAAGACATGGAGTCCACAACCTTCAACAACTTTTCCAAAGTAGAAAGACAGGCCGTCACCAGTCTTACTAAAGATCCTACAATCATTATAAAACCGGCAGATAAAGGGGGCGCGACGGTAGTTCTAGACATGGTCCAATACCGACAAGAATGTCTTAGACAACTGGACAACCAGCAATTCTATCGCCGTCTGACTGAAGACCCCACTCCTCGCCTACTTTTAATGATCAAAAATCTGGTAGATGAAGGATTGAATGAAGGGTGGATCACATCGCAGGAGGCAAGATTCTTGGTAACAGAGAACCCGTTAACTCCTGGTTTCTACTGTTTACCCAAGATCCACAAGACCACCAGACCACCCCCGGGACGTCCCATCATTTCCGGGATTGGCTCCCTATTGGAGCCTTTGTCTACTTTTGTAGACGTCTTTCTTAGACCTCTTGTTAAGAAAATGCCCACGTATTTGGAAGACACTGCCGATGTACTACGCTTACTACCTGACATCGAGTTTAATGTAGAGACCGACATACTAGCCAGTTTTGATGTCGAGTCCCTCTACACCTGCATACCTCAACAGGACACTCTTGACACCATCAGACATCTTCTATCATTGGAAGAATTAGACAGCATCACCCCTGTGAATTTCATTCTTGCATGCGCAGAAATCGCCATGAAAGAAAATTTCTTTAAATTTGAGGACCAACTATTCCTCCAGGTCTCAGGGAAATCAATGGGGAGCGTTTTTGCCCCTAGCCTCGCCAACCTCTATGTCCATCAATTTGAGCAAGATCTTGTCCTCCACCATAGCAACCCCTTCTTCCACCAAGTGGTGCTATGGAGGAGATATATAGATGACATTTTGATGGTATGGCGAGGGACTGAGAACGAGATCGAGTCCTTTCACCAATGGCTGAATGAACGGAACCAGTTCCTAAAATTCACACTAGAACATAGCCGTGTCAGACTCGCATTCCTAGACCTGTCCATTTTTCCTGAGGCTGGTAGTCTACAAAGTGAATTATACACCAAACCAATGGCGAGAAACTCTCTGCTGCTCTTCAACAGCCACCAGCCACGCTCGTTGAAGGAAAACCTTCCCGTGGGACAGTTCCTCAGAGTGAGAAGGAATTGCTCATCCCTAGCACTATTCAACCAACATGCAAAGACCCTTTCAAAACAACTACAAGAACGAGAATACCCAGCACATCTGGTGAAAAGGGCATGGAAAAGGGCCTCTAACAACAACCGTGAGGCACTGTTGGATAGACGTCCTCCCAAACCACCTCTAGAGAGACTCACATTTGTAAGTACCTTCAACGCACAGTCCAACAGACTTCAGAAAGCAGTGCGTAAACACTGGGGGATTCTCAATACCACCAATGCCAACATCCCGTTACCGCTCTTTTCATTTAAAAGAGCACAAAGCTTACGTGACACGTTGGTCCATACAAGACCCAGGATACAAAATACCGTAGGACCAGCCACTCTGTGGGATCTCCCACCAGTCACGGGGCATCACCCATGTGGATCTTGTAGTGTCTGCCCTTAGACTAGTAAAACCAACACCATTGATCTGGGTTCGGGGAGGACTTGGGTCCTTAAAAAACACACTCATTGCAATACAGAGAACGTGATCTATATGATCACCTGCCCTTGTTCTCTTAGATATATTGGCTACACAACCCGTAAAATTAAAATCAGAATTGGCGAGCACAAGAGCACCATCAGGCGACACAAGCAGGCAACCAAACTGACCAACCACTTCCTTACCAACAAACATACAGCAGAAGACATGAGATGGGTGGTTCTAGAACATCCATATATCCCCACTCATATAAATGACGTCTCTAAATTCCTGTTCAAGAAAGAGCAGAAATGGGTATTCCAGCTACAAAGCGATTCCAAAGGGCTTAACGATGACATACCATGGTCATCTTTATGATCAACCATGGCTATATTAACAACATACATAACAGTCAAAGATATATGTCCACTTGTCTAGCTAGTGTGTGTGAGGATCACATCCGCTTTTCTTTACTGTTGCCTTCCCCAAATAGGATTGCCCCTACACATCCCCCTTTATCTGTCTGAACAATACTAATTGTTTATTTCCATGATGCCCACTGGTCCAACCAACTAACCATGTTGTGCCAATGACACTTGTGATAGTTATAGCTGTATGACCGATTTCTGAGCATACACCTCATAAGGATCAGCATCCCTGCCTTCTCTTGTCAAGCTTGTCTTGACATTCTATTTTGTGCTGAGCAACACGGATCACTATTCATATCACGTTGTTCTATGTTTAGAAATCCTCTGTTAGCTCCTGTTCAGCTGTGGTACATATAAACTCCATAAGCATTCCACCCACTTCAGCGTACACATTACCGCAACATAACAGCTACAGCATTAACACGCTTAGGTGGCTCCCTCCTAAAACTGCGCACTACACTGCTGGCATGACGCATGCGCGCACCTTGCCTGAATCCCTCTGACACTGCCGCTACCACTGCTACACGCGAGCGGTGGCGTTATGCTGCACATACGCGAAGCGCCCTTGCACGGCGCATGCGCGTTCAGACTTCATCTGTACACATAATACGCGCATGCTCAGTAGCATGTTTTGACAGCGCTACCTTTTAGCGCATGCGCTTCTAACACTAGCTGCCACCAGTAACACTAGCCAGTCAGCATAAACCAATGGGCAGGCTGTGTTTACTAAAAAACGCCGTTTTTCGCGCGGTTTTCGATAATTAACCAATTAGAGGGGGTATTTAACTCACCATTTCACATAGCTTTGATCACCTCCACTCCCACTTGGACGCTGGCCAGTGGGGTACCGACGGACAGGTATGGCCCAAGCTGACCCTGAGATATTGGAACTAGCAAGATTAAGCTTTAGCATTGTTTAATCCACTTTTAACTCTGTGGTTTACTTTAATTTAGTTTGGCTGTTCTACTTGCACCAACTTAGCCTGTTTTGGTCTCTCCTACTCAAATCTCTGCATGTGGGTCTAGCTTACATCTACAGCCCACCTATAGAACCAACTTTTTCATCAAGTTTTTTTTCCCTAGCCTAGTCACAACCATGTATTTCTGTCTGGGTTGAGTCTCTTTTAAAATCCACTAGTTCTAGTTAGTGTCTAAATATGTATATGGATAAGTAGAGCATACACACTCTGTACCTCAATAGATCTGTTCATTAGAGGTCACTATACTTTTCCATCTCTAACAGAGCGGGGCCTCCTTCTTTCCCGAGTGGGTGCCGGGTGAGGTGAGGCGCTTTCCCAGAGATTGCTGGGTGAGTATAACATAGATTAATGAACACTGTGTAACTAACTTAGTTGTAAATCAGAAGACATATGCAACTTCTGAAGGGCTGAGAAAAGTTTTCTGCAGCCACTGCTTATTCCTGGTTGTGTTGTGTCTTTTTAAGTGCCACTGCTTCACAAATTGCCTCTCACATTCCCCTTTTTTCCATTTAGGAAAATCAAGACCAATTGGACGACTACCAGGGAATACTTTGGGCTCAAAGATCCGGTAGGATTGATCCAAAATGTTAACTACACTTCATGTTTCTAATAGTGCAGATGCATAACATCTTAAGGTCCCGAAGAAAGCTCGGACTAGTTGTCCCCTGAGCTGAAACATGTCGACCACTATGCACTACGCCATGACATAGCCATTTTTTAAGACTATAGGCGTTGTTTTTACTCTTGACCCTGGACAATACTGAATAAACATATTTTTTGTCCCAGGAGCCAATTTTAAAATCACCTTTATTTTTGGTTTTCACCAGCACTGCACTCCATTGGTCCTACCTCTGTAATACTGTGGTTAAGAAGATCACCTTCCAGAACCTATCTCTGCATCATTACTAGGTGCATCAGGAGAAAATTTTGGTTCATGGTCCATATCCCACATGACGACACTCCACCAATAAGGGTGGGCTGATGGGACTTTTTCTAATCCCAGTATTATCATTGGGAGGACAATTTGGTGTAGTGGTCTCTTTGGCACGACACAACTCATAGATAAGCAATCTGACCAGGTACCTCTTGTTTGTTTATTTAGTGGATAAAAGGGGTTGGAGCTACCGTGGTCATTAAATCTTCCCCTGTTGACCCCCCCACCCTCTTTTTCTAGCGTCTAGTGCAACCTAGCTGTTGCGGGTCATATACTACATTTTTTGTTTTGCGCACAGGGCTCCTTTCCCTGTCATATGCGCAACTAGTTGATATATTGCATGAGACTCCCCTTTCTGAATCATGGCTGACTTTGCAGGGCTAGCATTCGATGACGAGATGCTACAGTCTGTCTTAGATGAGAACCCTTGTCTTCTCGATTCACTGCCCGAAACCACCAATGTAACCAAAGATGACTGGCCTACCCTTCTCAATCTTAAAAAGACACATTCCCGTACTTCAATACACGGCACCATCATGGCACAATACCTTAGGGGGAAGTATGCACCCACAGGTTTGATTGTGACAAATGCACCTAGATTATTTTTGACCGACAAGGAATTTAAGCGTGACTGGTCCCTTATAGCATGGCGTTGCACGCGAGACTGGCTCATATTAATCATTAATACGGCGAAAAGGGTGGCAGACGCCATCCTCATAGAGATCCAGACTCTGGAGGGACAGATCAAGGCCACTTGCACTACTTTGTTTAAAAAACGTATGGATGAAACCAACAAAGCCAATAAAGAATATAAGGACAACATACTCACAAGCAAGATGGAAAAATTTAAAAAGGATCTTGAACGCTTTTCCTTAACTAAAGTCTACCCCTATACTAGCGATAATAATACAGCCCCCGGGTTTAACAACAGAGGCAAACGATACGGGTCAAACTACTCCACCTCTGGATCCGAGTCAAGGGATTCGGATACATCAAACCAAGCGAGTACATCTGCCGGCTTAGACGGGCAACAACAACGACCCTTCAGAAGAGGCGGTAGACAGAGAGGAGGGAATCATAACCAATACCCAGGCAATTATCAGCACTCTGGACCTTGGTGGCATCCAGGGCCTTGGGGTTTTCAACCCCCACCATTCCCGCAACAAATGAATCCATTTGGACAACCCCCACAGTTTTTTCCTAACCAGTCTTTTTTAGGACGTGGCCGAGGACAGAACCGGGGCAAAAGAAGAGGACAACAAACGGTTCAATGGGACCTCGACATCTCAGTTCCCAACACACGGAGCAGGAAGGCAGCTCAACAGAGCAGCAGTGCAGAGACGACAGGGATCTAATAGTGAACTTAAGCTCCCGTATTTTGACACCGGCTGAACAAACAGTCCTGGGAAAAGGCCTCGGCTTTGTCCCCACAAATAAAGGGGACCCTTTTTTGATGCGGACTGAACTAGAGAAATTCTTTCGCAAGGTGCGCCTACATTTCTTTTTTAAAGATAGAACTGAACCTTCTGACAGCAGCAGTGATGAACCCAGGAATACCGGGTTGCGACCAAAATCCACCTTCACCCCCCTGAGTCATCAAGTGCCATCGCTTGTAACTACATTCGAACAAGCAGTCAGACATGAGGTTGCATCAATACAAGACATGGAGTCCACAACCTTCAACAACTTTTCCAAAGTAGAAAGACAGGCCGTCACCAGTCTTACTAAAGATCCTACAATCATTATAAAACCGGCAGATAAAGGGGGCGCGACGGTAGTTCTAGACATGGTCCAATACCGACAAGAATGTCTTAGACAACTGGACAACCAGCAATTCTATCGCCGTCTGACTGAAGACCCCACTCCTCGCCTACTTTTAATGATCAAAAATCTGGTAGATGAAGGATTGAATGAAGGGTGGATCACATCGCAGGAGGTAAGATTCTTGGTAACAGAGAACCCGGTAACTCCTGGTTTCTACTGTTTACCCAAGATCCACAAGACCACCAGACCACCCCCGGGACATCCCATCATTTCCGGGATTGGCTCCCTATTGGAGCCTTTGTCTACTTTTGTAGACGTCTTTCTAAGACCTCTTGTTAAGAAAATGCCCACGTATTTGGAAGACACTGCCGATGTACTACGCTTACTACCTGACATCGAGTTTAATGTAGAGACCGACATACTAGCCAGTTTTGATGTCGAGTCCCTCTACACCTGCATGCCTCAACAGGACACTCTTGACACCATCAGACATCTTCTGTCATTGGAAGAATTAGACAGCATCACCCCTGTGAATTTCATTCTTGCATGCGCAGAAATCGCCATGAAAGAAAATTTCTTTAAATTTGAGGACCAACTATTCCTCCAGGTCTCAGGGACATCAATGGGGAGCGTTTTTGCCCCTAGCCTCGCCAACCTCTATGTCCATCAATTTGAGCAAGATCTTGTCCTCCACCATAGCAACCCCTTCTTCCACCAAGTGGTGCTATGGAGGAGATATATAGATGACATTTTGATGGTATGGCGAGGGACTGAGAACGAGATCGAGTCCTTTCACCAATGGCTGAATGAACGGAACCAGTTCCTAAAATTCACACTAGAACATAGCCGTGTCAAACTCGCATTCCTAGACCTGTCCATTTTTCCTGAGGCTGGTAGTCTACAAAGTGAATTATACACCAAACCAATGGCGAGAAACTCTCTGCTGCTCTTCAACAGCCACCAGCCACGCTCGTTGAAGGAAAACCTTCCCGTGGGACAGTTCCTCAGAGTGAGAAGGAATTGCTCATCCCTAGCACTATTCAACCAACATGCAAAGACCCTTTCAAAACAACTACAAGAACGAGAATACCCAGCACATCTGGTGAAAAGGGCATGGAAAAGGGCCTCTAACAACAACCGTGAGGCACTGTTGGATAGACGTCCTCCCAAACCACCTCTAGAGAGACTCACATTTGTAAGTACCTTCAACGCACAGTCCAACAGACTTCAGAAAGCAGTGCGTAAACACTGGGGGATTCTCAATACCACCAATGCCAACATCCCGTTACCGCTCTTTTCATTTAAAAGAGCACAAAGCTTACGTGACACGTTGGTCCATACAAGACCCAGGATACAAAATACCGTAGGACCAGCCACTCTGTGGGATCTCCCACCAGTCACGGGGCATCACCCATGTGGATCTTGTAGTGTCTGCCCTCAGACTAGTAAAACCAACACCATTGATCTGGGTTCGGGGAGGACTTGGGTCCTTAAAAAACACACTAATTGCAATACAGAGAACGTGATCTATATGATCACCTGCCCTTGTTCTCTTAGATATATTGGCTACACAACCCGTAAAATTAAAATCAGAATTGGTGAGCACAAGAGCACCATCAGGCGACACAAGCAGGCAACCAAACTGACCAACCACTTCCTTACCAACAAACATACAGCAGAAGACATGAGATGGGTGGTTCTAGAACATCCATATATCCCCACTCATATAAATGACGTCTCTAAATTCCTGTTCAAGAAAGAGCAGAAATGGGTATTCCAGCTACAAAGCGATTCCAAAGGGCTTAACGATGACATACCATGGTCATCTTTATGATCAACCATGGCTATATTAACAACATACATAACAGTCAAAGATATATGTCCACTTGTCTAGCTAGTGTGTGTGAGGATCACATCCACTTTTCTTTACTGTTGCCTTCCCCAAATAGGATTGCCCCTACACATCCCCCTTTATCTGTCTGAACAATACTAATTGTTTATTTCCATGATGCCCACTGGTCCAACCAACTAACCATGTTGTGCCAATGACACTTGTGATAGTTATAGCTGTATGACCGATTTCTGAGCATACACCTCATAAGGATCAGCATCCCTGCCTTCTCTTGTCAAGCTTGTCTTGACATTCTATTTTGTGCTGAGCAACACGGATCACTATTCATATCACGTTGTTCTATGTTTAGAAATCCTCTGTTAGCTCCTGTTCAGCTGTGGTACATATAAACTCCATAAGCATTCCACCTACTTCAGCGTACACATTACCGCAACATAACAGCTACAGCATTAACACGCTTAGGTGGCTCCCTCCTAAAACTGCGCACTACACTGCTGGCATGACGCATGCGCGCACCTTGCCTGAATCCCTCTGACACTGCCGCTACCGCTGCTACACGCGAGCGGTGGCGTTACGCTGCACATGCGCGGAGCGCCCTTGCACGGCGCATGCGCGTTCAGACTTCATCTGTACACATAATACGCGCATGCTCAGTAGCATGTTTTGACAGCGCTACCTTTTAGCGCACGCGCTTCTAACACTAGCTGCCACCAGTAACACTAGCCAGTCAGCATAAACCAATAGTCAGGCTGTGTTTACTAAAAAACGCCGTTTTTCGCGCGGTTTTCGATAATTAACCAATTAGAGGGGGTATTTAACTCACCATTTCACATAGCTTTGATCACCTCCACTCCCACTTGGACGCTGGCCAGTGGGGTACCGACGGACAGGTATGGCCCAAGCTGACCCTGAGATATTGGAACTAGCAAGATTAAGCTTTAGCATTGTTTAATCCACTTTTAACTCTGTGGTTTACTTTATTTTAGTTTGGCTGTTCTACTTGCACCAACTTAGCCTGTTTTGGTCTCTCCTACTCAAATCTCTGCATGTGGGTCTAGCTTACATCTACAGCCCACCTATAGAACCAACTTTTTCATCAAGTTTTTTTTTCCCTAGCCTAGTCACGACCATGTATTTCTGTCTGGGTTGAGTCTCTTTTTAATCCACTAGTTCTAGTTAGTGTCTAAATATGTATATGGATAAGTAGAGCATACACACTCTGTACCTCAATAGATCTGTTCATTAGAGGTCACTATACTTTTCCATCTCTAACAGAGCGGGGCCTCCTTCTTTCCCGAGTGGGTGCCGGGTGAGGTGAGGCGCTTTCCCAGAGATTGCTGGGTGAGTATAACATAGATTAATGAACACTGTGTAACTAACTTAGTTGTAAATCAGAAGACATATGCAACTTCTGAAGGGCTGAGAAAAGTTTTCTGCAGCCACTGCTTATTCCTGGTTGTGTTGTGTCTTTTTAAGTGCCACTGCTTCACAAATTGCCTCTCACATTCCCCTTTTTTCCATTTAGGAAAATCAAGACCAATTGGACGACTACCAGGGAATACTTTGGGCTCAAAGATCCGGTAGGATTGATCCAAAATGTTAACTACACTTCATGTTTCTAATAGTGCAGATGCATAACATCTTAAGGTCCTGAAGAAAGCTCGGACTAGTTGTCCCCTGAGCTGAAACATGTCGACCACTATGCACTACGCCATGACATAGCCATTTTTTAAGACTATAGGCGTTGTTTTTACTCTTGACCCTGGACAATACTGAATAAACATATTTTTTGTCCCAGGAGCCAATTTTAAAATCACCTTTATTTTTGGTTTTCACCAGCACTGCACTCCATTGGTCCTACCTCTGTAATACTGTGGTTAAGAAGATCACCTTCCAGAACCTATCTCTGCATCATTACTAGGTGCATCAGGAGAAAATCTTGGTTCATGGTCCATATCCCACATGACGACACTCCACCAATAAGGGTGGGCTGATGGGACTTTTTCTAATCCCAGTATTATCATTGGGAGGACAATTTGGTGTAGTGGTCTCTTTGGCACGACACAACTCATAGATAAGCAATCTGACCAGGTAGCTCTTGTTTGTTTATTTAGTGGATAAAAGGGGTTGGAGCTACCGTGGTCATTAAATTTTCCCCTGTTGACCCCCCACCCTCTTTTTCTAGTCCCTGGGCCACTGCCTGCCCTTAAAAAATTATTTTGCATGCATTTACAAAGGGGAAGGGGTCCCATTTGCGAATGCATTACCATCTACTTGAAGTAGGTGGTAATTGCGAGTGTTTTGCGACCCCAAAACATTTGTACATGGTTTTGAGACTCGCTATTTGGAAGGGAATGCCCCTTCCAAATAGCAAGTTGCAAAACCTATTTAGCGAGTCGCAAACAAATTGCGACTCACAAAATAGGCAATGTACATGGCTCAATAGGTTTTTGCATGTGCAAACGGGTTCGCGCATATAAAAACGGATCGTACATCTGGCCCTTAGTATTTTATATTGAAGTAATAGCCCCTCTGTCACATGTATTTCATTTGTTTCATAGGATTTCTCATACCATTGTAGGATGTCAGAGCACTTTGCATCACACACATATAGAGACATTGAATCATACATGTAAATCAGTGTGTATATAAAATGTTTAAAGAGTGCTTGGTCTGGAAAAGCACAAACTCAGACCAAATACATATTTTTAGCAGCATCAGGATAATGATTAACTGGGAAAAAACATAAGTTACTAACTGGTACCATGCAGTTTGCAAGCAGCTCTTTGACAGTTTATAGGTCCCTGTGCTACATTACGATTGTCACTTATAAAGTGCACAGTAACGAAAGAATCTCTGACAAAAGCAGTAACCACGAACCTATGCACATAAAATACTGCTTTTTAAGATGCATGTTACACATTCTTTGCAGTAGGCACATTAACCCTCTGCGCTACTCTAGTTAAGTCAAAGCTGCCACTGAACAAAACTCTCCTCCCACTCCAGCAGGTACATTAATCACTGGCATTATCTTGACACTTTTATTGTTGCTGGAAAGCTGCTACTTATACAAGAAACTTTTCTGTGCTTTTAAGCTTTTAAAACTGTTGCCTACAGACCCCCTGGGAATGTGTCACGGACCCCTGGGGGTCCAGGACCCCAGTTTGGGAAACACTGGTCTAAAAGAAAAAAAACACAATGTTTTAAGGGTCTTCAAATGTGCAGATTTACCTTGCATGCTAAAACTTTAGAACAGGAAAGTAGAATATTTTGAAATATAAATCTGGTGGAGAGGGGCTATCTTTTCCCTATTGCTTTCTATTGAAGCAGAACCAATTTCAGGAAGAAGACAGCCCACATAAAGTTATTTTTGGTTTAAAAATCTGAAGTCTCCCATCCTTATTGGGTTTATTGTTATGTATGATTTAAAAAACTTTCAAGGTGAAGTGTGTGGTTACCTACCCCCACTTCATACCTCTGGCTGTAAAGAGATATTTTTCCCTCTGATGTTAATGTCAGGTGACCTGCCGAACCAAGAGAAGTTCTGTCTTTAAGAGAATTGTGTGGTCTCTTCTGTATTTTAAAAGCGCAGGCTGCCACAGTTGCTCGAAGTAGGGGTGTGCAGGGTGCTGCAGCAACCCCAAAATAGCCAAGCTGAAGTTGAGAAGTCGAATGACCAATAAAGATACCTTAAAATGTTGTTTTTATCTTGTCACATTTGGTGTGCTTTGAAGACAGAGATCAAATATCAGATTATGTTTTATGACAATTTGCTGCGTAATCTGTTAACATGGAGATTTGGTATTTACTTTTCTTTATCTGATTGCAAATTTAGAGGATTTTGTAAAGCAAACTATCTTTCAAAATTGCTGGGGTTCAGGGATCTGCAAAGGAAAGGTTGTATGAGGTCATGTTTTTCATGTTTTTCTAGTACACAACATTTAAATACCTGTAAATGAACTGCACAAATATTTTTAAAATAGACCAGCAGATAGCAAAGAACAAATTAAGTAGTGTTTTAGTAATTCTGTCATTGATGGCAGGGCCCCCACTCTGAAAATTGTTCCAGCGCCACTGCAGACTGTGTAACCCCTTCATTCAAGACCCGCTAGGAAGGCCATGCAGCCATTGCACTTGTAATGATGCACTCAATGCTCAATGTTCAAGTTACGTTGATTTCTGTTCAATAATATTCTGTACGTAGAAGAAGCAGAAGTTAATCCTAAAGCGGGAAGCTGAGGTAAGCCACTTGCTACACACAAACTGCCACATACCATACCAAAGTGCTTTTAGCTTGTTATCAATGAAACTTGTTTCAAGACTTCAGTCATGCACCAGGTTGAACTCAGTGCTTAATTCTGAAGAAAAAAAAGAGTGCAGGGCTCAATGCTTTTCACAGAAGCCTGCCCCCACTGCTGCTGGATGTTGGGTGTTGGACTTGGCCCTCTCTACAGGGTCACCATCAAACTTTTTGCCTTCGTCCCTCCTGCTTTCTGAACCCATTTATGTTGGCTTTTAAGACTCTGTGTGCTTGATTACTTCTAACCAGTGCTATAACGCTTGTGCTTCCTCCTTTACCCATGGTAAAATTGTCTTGAACCCAATTGGCACATTTAATTTACTTCTAAGTCCCTAGTAAAGTGGTAAATGCTAGTAGTGGGCCTGCAGCACTTAATGTGTCACTCAGTTAAGTAGCCTTTTAAAACATGTCTCAGCCTGGCATTAAAACCTTTGTACAGTTTTAAACAGTCAATTCGACCTGGCAAAATAAACTTTTTGTCAGGCCTAAAACTCACATTTTTAATACATATAAGTACCCCCTAAGGTAGGCCCTTGAGAGCCCATAGAGCATGGTGTAGGGCATTTTAATGTTGCACATGTACTTTTAAGTTTTACATGTCCTGTTTGAGAAAAACTCATAAATTCCTTTTTCACCGCTGTGAGGCCTACATCTCCTACAAAGTAGCATTTGGTTCACTTATCACATTGGCTATGTGCTAATGTTTGATTAGGAACAGATACAAATATCATATTTGGACTCAAATTATTTGTAATTTAAAATCGCCCTAATGGTAAAGTTGGATTTAAGATGACCATTTTCAAAATTACACTTTAGAAAGTCGGCATTTTCCAGCCCTAAACTTTTGGAAGCCTTCTTGGAGTTTCCAGCTGTTTGGGTCTGGGATGCATATTTGGCCTTGACAGTGATCAAGAGGGCCTGTGTGTAGCTGGGAGATGGTCATCATGCCAAAGTGGGAGGGGCGGTGCTGTTCCACGGCTCACTTGCATTTCACACAAGCTGCCTCCTCATACTCACAAATAATTTGGCACCAGACTTTTGTCATGCCGGACATCCTGATACCTCGGCAGGGAGGAAGGAAATTCCCAAATCATCTGTGGGGAGGAAAACTCGAAATCTTCTTCTACTTCAAAACTGACACCAGGTATAAATAGTTGGCCCTCTGACCAACTCTTCAGTACACTTCTGAACCTGCGGAAGAATACAGAAGGACTGCCTTGTACATGAGAGGACTGCCCTACTGCTCGAGGGCTGCTTTGTTTCTCAGGAGGCTGCCATGCTGCTTGAGGCCTGCCTAGATTCTCCGAGGACTACCCTGCTGCTACCAGAGGACTGCCCTGCTGCATGAGGCCTGCCTTGTTCTTCAGAAGACTGCCCTGCTGCTAGAGGCCTGCCTTGCTGCTTGAATGAGAGAGAGGGCCCTCCCCTTTAACTCAGGACAACTAAAGTGACCCCAAGGGTCAGCTAGCTGACCTGTTATGAGCTACAGGGACACAACAAGCTCCACAGGCCTCCCTGCAACTGCCCAGTTGACCTGCTGCAACTGGACCTTCCTGGACCTTCAACTAGACCTGCCTGAACCCTCAAATGAACCTGTCTGAGCCCTGCAGGCCTCTGCTGGAGTAAGTTCCTGATTCACAAGAGATGCATCTGCAGGTCCTGGACCATTGGCTGGCATCAGTGGAGTTCCTCCTTTGAAATCCTGAAGTTTTGAACGCTGCACACTGAACTTTGAGAAGGTAAGCTTTCCAGCACAACTAACCTCGCCCCTGTGTCCGGTCCATAATCCATCGAGACTTGGTCACAGCTTATCATGAACAGATACCCGCGCTTTTCGCTTTTTGAATCTAGTTTTAACTAAATCTTTACAATTGCATATCTCTTTATACTTTTGGTCTAATACTAATTATTAACTTTTTACGCTATTGTTCTAAATGGGTGTGGAATATCTCTTGTGCTGTGTTTACAATATATTAATTTTTGTGGGCTGCATAAATACTTAACACAGTGCCTCTAAGGCAAGCCTTACTGGTTTTGTGCAAAGCTACCGGAGAATTAAGCACAGGTCAATTTAGTGACTTTCGAGGTTTACTCTGACATAGATTGTGGATGTCGCTTGGGAAGGGTTTTCATACACTTCACTCAAAAACTCAATTTCTCATATTGGGGCTGCAAAGTAACAAGACTGCTTAGTGGATACCAACTCATGACTCTTTATCTCATTTTTGCAGGTTTTCTTTTCCATCAGTTTGTCAGAGTTGTCTCATCTTTCACTTCCTTCTTTCCCCTTTTCCTGCCTCGCTCTCTTTCTCCGGCTCAAAGTCCGGTGATGAAAAAATAGCCGAGATTCCCACCACCTGGAAACCACTGGCACAAATTAAGCACTGCTGAATCCCAACAATGCTGTCCATTTACCCCTCTACTGATTCCAGTAAAAAGCTGTATTCTTTATATGTAATTGGCAATCTCAAATCATGTTTCCAAACATTCCCTTTCTTTTGAAATCTGAAATACCAAACTAACTTAAAGATTAATGGCGGTAAAATATTATCATATATAAATGATCCATAAAGTCCAAAAATGAATATTCAGATTCCACCCTCACGCCCGTGAGCCTTGATTTACTGGACATTCTCTGTTACTCAGCGAACTTTACAGCATCTTCCTCTGTCTCCAGCAGGCCCTTGAGACTTGATGGGACACATGGGAACAGCGCTGGAGCGGGGATGTGCCAGCTCTGCGGCTGGAGGCTATATGGTTTCCTGAGATTTGCTAGCTGGCTGCATAGGATCTCCTTGCTGCATTTTCGACCTTGCAGCTTTAATTTCAGCCCTGGTGGCATGTAGCTCTGTAGCGGGTGCGGGGCTTCTAATGCAGCAAAGTGGTGCAATCTCGAAATACCAGTGCAATATCAGACTGAGGAGGGCAGGGATAGCCCTCAGGCAATGGCTCCCAACCCGGCTGTTTCACAGGTAATCAGGCGTGGTCGGTCCATTTGGGTGGAGGGGCCACGCCTCTCCAACTTTTGCCCTGTAGGAACAGTGTCTGTCAGGCTGAACAAAGGTCAGCCTGACAGACACTAGTCACTTTCAGTTCAAGCAGCCAGGATCAGGATCGGATTGGGATCACAATTTGGCCCGGGCACTGACGAAAAAAGTGGCCCAAATTCAATGAGCGTGGCCCACAATTAAGGGGCGTGGCCCACATTCAAGGGGCGTGCCCTTTCATGAAACACCATTTGGTTACTCTTTGAGGTCTAATTTGTAGAGAAATATTTAGTACATTAAGCCTTTTAAAGCGTACAGAGCAAGTAACATTGGTAAAGACTAGGAGCACTGCAGTTCTGAAAACTAAATACTACTTGCAGTCTTAACGCTCTGCACAATGTCGTTGGATACTCTTTCCCAACCAGCTATGTCCTAGACTCTAATCATCACATACATCAGAAATCTAGTATAAAGTCAAGGAGAAAGGGTAAGACTGGAATCTCTGGTAATAGAACATGTAATAACAAAAGTAAAAATCCACAAACGAGGAAAAGGCAGTCTGGGGTGTAAAGAATGCTGAGTAAGAACCTATCACAGAGATTTTGCAGAAAAACCTGTTTGTTTCATGCAACATCCATAAAAAGATGTCTTTGAGATCAAACAGGCCATCACATATGAGAAATGGGAGGATGTCACTGAGATTATTTTCAGTAATTTTAGTGAGCTACTACTGTGTTGTAATATTGAAAAACACGTCAATGTCCTTGAATATTAGATGAAAATAAATTAAGAATTGGGACAAGTATGGTAGTGCACCGTCCAGTGACCAGCTGAAAGAGGGCATCAAAGAGCAGAAATTGGATTATAAATTCAAATCTGTTCCGAACAGAGGCCCAAAAATATGTTTGGCCCAGGGCTCCCAAAATCCTTAAGATGTTTGGCACAGACAAGGAATGAAAGTGAGAGGATACTGTTCTTGCACAGGACACAGGGCCAAGGTGACAATGGCCTACATGCTGAACAACTAAAAAAACAGCAAGGCCCCTTTCTGTCACAAAATTATTGGAGCCCTAATAAGCAGCGAAGCCCCTGCTATTACTAATCTACTCAGCCCTTTCCAGACCTTCAGCTCAGGAGCACATGGATAGCAGTAAGGCCCCTGCAATCAGTAAATTAATCAGCCCTCCCAAGCCCTCCAGGCCTCCGGGCAATGTCCTGGCAGGGGAGCACAAAACAAAGCTGCTGGGTCATCCATGGTAGCCTGGGGGAGGCTGAGGTGAAGATGGTGCAAGTTGCAAAGATCACCTGGCCCCCACAGCGAGACTCTTACTTCCTCGCCCACTATGCCCTGAATGTGAAGGGCTGTGGGCGAGGTGTTAAAACTAACACAGGCCTGAGCAACACCTGGCCCCCAGGGAGGCCGAGTTTTGCAAACAATCACCCCCTCCCCAGCCACCCTCAGCGTGATTGCCTTGCAGGGCAGGGGGTGAAGTAGAGGCCACAGCAGATAATTGCATTAATTTCTCTGTCTCGGTCTCCGTGCTCTCTGTGGGCCGTTTTATTTTCTCCCCTTTCCTAGTCCACAGAGAGCACAAAGACAGAGACAGAGAAATGAATGCAGCTTCACTGTGCGGCTGTAAAAGGGGAGAAAAGAAACGGCCCACAGAGGGCACGGAGACACCGGCCCTTCGGCCAATGCCCGAATGCCCGCATTACCAATCCGCCCCTGGCCAGGAGCCAGACATGCACTTTTAACGCAGGCTCCTGGCTGCCTGCACTGAACTTTGCTGGGCTGAGAAAGTCACAGCTCCTGTGGAGGTGACATTCTTAGCTCAGCAAAGGTTGCTGAGGCCCTCCCCTCATTGACGAGTGGTAGCGTCTCTCATTGCCTTGCTCCAGGGCACTTCAGTTTTACGCCCTGAAGCGCCCAGGGTCAAATGTGTGAATCAGTGACACTTCATCACAGAGTGGGTCAGTAGTCTCACTGACTCCATCCCAATCGTGCATGAATGAATGTTTGGGAAAGAGTATTGTGAATGAATGGGTTTGTGTGTGTGTGTGCGCACATTTGTGAATGCATGGTTGTGAGTGATATGTTTATGTGTGCCTGTGTGTGTCCCGTCTGCCCCCTCCCTCCAAAACTTACTGCCCACCACTGCAGATCAACCATCCCATATTGAAGTTACTCAAATCCAGCAAGGTGAAGGACAATATCCAAACAGCTGCCAAAGAGCAATTAGCCTTTGGTGAAGAGATATCATTGGCAGAGGTCCTAATGGCAGCATCTACAACCGGAGAAAGTGCAGTGACAGCCCCTTGTTCTCCTGCTCTGCTCGCAGATGGTGGCAACTTTGTTATAGATCCCTTGCATTTACTCCTTATGCAACAAACTATCAACCCCTTGTCTCGGTGTCTCAGTGAGAAAATTACAAAAAACAATTTGATGGACAGAATGTAGATCAATGTCTTACATTCACCCCAGTACAAGGATCTGGGCCTAAATCCATCGTTTTTTGCACTCCACACCACCCTGGGTCAGATAATGGCTTTATGCAAATCAGCTCTGACCCTGTGCCCCATGGGAACAGTCCAGTCCGAACTACAACAGCCATATCTTTCCCAGACCGGAATCAAGCATCCGAGGACCGGACCGGTTTCAAGGTAACACCTCTCATCAGCCCGGCTAGCTTGACTCCAGTGGTGTGGAGGCTCTGGGACCCACGTCTGGGCTACCCCAGTACACTCAGGGAGAAAATTACAAAAAACAATTTGATGGACAGAATGTAGATCAATGTCTTACATTCACCCCAGTACAAGGATCTGGGCCTAAATCCATCGTTTTTTGCACTCCACACCACCCTGGGTCAGATAATGGCTTTATGCAAATCAGCTCTGACCCTGTGCCCCATGGGAACAGTCCAGTCCGAACTACAACAGCCATATCTTTCCCAGACCGGAATCAAGCATCCG
Source organism: Lissotriton vulgaris (assembly GCF_964263255.1). Taxonomy (NCBI): domain Eukaryota; kingdom Metazoa; phylum Chordata; class Amphibia; order Caudata; family Salamandridae; genus Lissotriton; species Lissotriton vulgaris. Next base: position 258,931,870 of record NC_141695.1, read on the forward strand.
AGGACCGGACCGGTTTCGAGGTAACACCTCTCATCAGCCCGGCTAGCTTGACTCCAGTGGTGTGGAGGCTCTGGGACCCACGTCTGGGCTACCCCAGTACACTCAGGGAGAAAATTACAAAAAACAATTTGATGGACAGAATGTAGATCAATGTCTTACATTCACCCCAGTACAAGGATCTGGGCCTAAATCCATCGTTTTTTGCACTCCACACCACCCTGGGTCAGATAATGGCTTTATGCAAATCAGCTCTGACCCTGTGCCCCATGGGAACAGTCCAGTCCGAACTACAACAGCCATATCTTTCCCAGACCGGAATCAAGCATCCGAGGACCGGACCGGTTTCGAGGTAACACCTCTCATCAGCCCGGCTAGCTTGACTCCAGTGGTGTGGAGGCTCTGGGACCCACGTCTGGGCTACCCCAGTACACTCAGGGAGAAAATTACAAAAAACAATTTGATGGACAGAATGTAGATCAATGTCTTACATTCACCCCAGTACAAGGATCTGGGCCTAAATCCATCGTTTTTTGCACTCCACACCACCCTGGGTCAGATAATGGCTTTATGCAAATCAGCTCTGACCCTGTGCCCCATGGGAACAGTCCAGTCCGAACTACAACAGCCATATCTTTCCCAGACCGGAATCAAGCATCCGAGGACCGGACCGGTTTCGAGGTAACACCTCTCATCAGCCCGGCTAGCTTGACTCCAGTGGTGTGGAGGCTCTGGGACCCACGTCTGGGCTACCCCAGTACACTCAGGGAGAAAATTACAAAAAACAATTTGATGGACAGAATGTAGATCAATGTCTTAAATTCACCCCAGTACAAGGATCTGGGCCTAAATCCATCGTTTTTTGCACTCCACACCACCCTGGGTCAGATAATGGCTTTATGCAAATCAGCTCTGACCCTGTGCCCCATGGGAACAATCCAGTCCGAACTACAACAGCCATATCTTTCCCAGACCGGAATCAAGCATCCGAGGACCGGACCGGTTTCGAGGTAACACCTCTCATCAGCCCGGCTAGCTTGACTCCAGTGGTGTGGAGGCTCTGGGACCCACGTCTGGGCTACCCCAGTACACTCAGGGAGAAAATTACAAAAAACAATTTGATGGACAGAATGTAGATCAATGTCTTACATTCACCCCAGTACAAGGATCTGGGCCTAAATCCATCGTTTTTTGCACTCCACACCACCCTGGGTCAGATAATGGCTTTATGCAAATCAGCTCTGACCCTGTGCCCCATGGGAACAGTCCAGTCCGAACTACAACAGCCATATCTTTCCCAGACCAGAATCAAGCATCCGAGGACCGGACCGGTTTCGAGGTAACACCTCTCATCAGCCCGGCTAGCTTGACTCCAGTGGTGTGGAGGCTCTGGGACCCACGTCTGGGCTACCCCAGTACACTCAGGGAGAAAATTACAAAAAACAATTTGATGGACAGAATGTAGATCAATGTCTTACATTCACCCCAGTACAAGGATCTGGGCCTAAATCCATCGTTTTTTGCACTCCACACCACCCTGGGTCAGATAATGGCTTTATGCAAATCAGCTCTGACCCTGTGCCACATGGGAACAGTCCAGTCCGAACTACAACAGCCATATCTTTCCCAGACCGGAATCAAGCATCCGAGGACCGGACCGGTTTCGAGGTAACACCTCTCATCAGCCCGGCTAGCTTGACTCCAGTGGTGTGGAGGCTCTGGGACCCACGTCTGGGCTACCCCAGTACACTCAGGGAGAAAATTACAAAAAACAATTTGATGGACAGAATGTAGATCAATGTCTTACATTCACCCCAGTACAAGGATCTGGGCCTAAATCCATCGTTTTTTGCACTCCACACCACCCTGGGTCAGATAATGGCTTTATGCAAATCAGCTCTGACCCTGTGCCCCATGGGAACAGTCCAGTCCGAACTACAACAGCCATATCTTTCCCAGACCGGAATCAAGCATCCGAGGACCGGACCGGTTTCGAGGTAACACCTCTCATCAGCCACACATTTTGTTCCCTCATGGAAAGGACAGAGAACAGCTCACACCGGCAGATATTCAGGTTTTATATTGGGACACTAAAACAGTGAGTACGACTGCAGATACTTTGGGCAAATAGGAGAGCGCAGTTGGGGATTCAATAGAGGTTGCTAATTGGGACATTAGAGCTAGTCCTCTATAGCCTTATCCCTGCGATTCATCACAGCATGTAGGGGATTTTGATTTACCACTAACTCTAATGCCTGGTATTGAGCCCACTGTTTCCTCCCATGTCTCTGATCAACTCCTTGACGGCAACTTTGGCAATAATCTTGTAGGATCAACATCCGATCTCAAGAACCCGGCATGGATACAGCACATGGTCAGAGGGAGGGGGCAGATAGCCTGCTCAGAAGGGCCGGGGAAATCCCAAAGCGAACCTTACAGAGCCATGCAGATCTCTTCCATCTGGCAAGTCTCTAAAGCTACCTCTGGCAAGTAAGGCTGATGTCTCTGCTGCTAAGAGTAGCACACTGCAGAAGTGTTTTACGTCAAAGTTAGAGGTGAACGCACTTATCTTCCACTTGTTGCAGTCCATTTAAGGGCAAATGAAGATAAACAGTCTGCAGAACAAAAGTCCCCTCCAAAGCGCTCTACCCTTGAACCCACGCCACAACTTGAAGTACTCTCTCTGACCATTCTACATCATTGGTCTCCAAGGAAGCTTGCACAGAAGATAATTCTCAAGAACCATCTTTGCAGGCAATTTTGCATATATTTCAGGTTCAGTTGTCTGAGGCACAGCTGCATTGTGCCTAATCAAGCACAGATAATAAGAAAATGCAGCAATCACTACTCAAACTTTCTGGAAAGATTACTAGCCTTAACAATGAGATTGCGAAACTGCAACAGTGAGTTGCCACTGTCAAGGAGGTTGGAAGCAGCTACTGTTAAATCCATTAGTGTCCCTTCTCCCCTGGTGTACCTGCGAAGTCAAGGGAACTTGCTGGGAGTCTCTGTGGGCTGTGTGAGTCTCTTTGAACTGCTCGCCCGTGGGAGGACCCACCAACGCGGACCTGACTGTGCCTGGTTGCTGGCTGCCGAGGGAGATCATCAACAGAGGAGGCTACAGGGGTAAGCGCAGCATGGACTCGCTATCCCAGGAGTCCCTGCATGACCACGAGTCATCGGTCAGCGCCCCCCTGCGTGCCCCGCCCCCACCGGCAAGCAGCTAAAAGCATAGCGGGAACCATCCTGCCTGTGTCCCTTCTCCCCTGGTGTACCTGCGAAGTCAAGGGAACTTGCTGGGAGTCTCTGTGGGCTGTGTGAGTCTCTTTGAACTGCTCGCCGCTCCCGCTGCGCGGGAGCCGCTTCGCCCGTGGGAGGACCCACCAACGCGGACCTGACTGTGCCTGGTTGCTGGCTGCCGAGGGAGATCATCAACAGAGTGTAAAAGGTGAGCCCAAATTACCCTCGATGCCCAGGCTGCTGGCGCAAGACGCCTCTTAGTTTCCATGCTGAATAATTACCAAATAAAGAGACGGGCGCTGGAAGCAGGAATCAAGAACAGAGTTTATTACTCATGAGGAGAGCCTGTCATTTCGGACACGAAACACAGTGTCTGTCGGGAGGTGCTCTAACAAGTGAGCTGAGACTCCGTCTTTTATACTTTACAAAACACTTGGCATTACAATCACGACATTGTGAAACAAGGAAAAGACATCCCCATAATCCTCGTGTCAATCCTACCCCACATGTGTTCACAATAGGGACCCTTGACCTGCTGATAAGAGGGGAGGGCAATCACGCAGCTGAGTGTTCCGTCAACTGTTTAGGATGTGTGCCTGATCGTATCCCAAGGGGTGGGGAAGCCAGGATCAATAGTGGGTTCTTTGAAGAGGAGTGACTCCATACCATAAGGGGCAATAAACAGTATCTTCCGGTTTAGGCGATGGCCTCGGACATGTGTGGACAGTCCATCGCGGAGGGAGGGTTTATTAACAGAGGGGTTATTCATAAAAGGAAAGGAGGTGTTGGTCAGGCGCGGCCGGGACTCCCAAGGACAGGGTCTTGCAGAAGAGGAAGGTTTATGACTTGTCCATGTGAGGGAGGAGGGGGGAGCCAGGGTGCGCACAGGGACAGAGTCGCACAGAGAGAAAGGTCTTGTGACCTGTACATGAGAGAACAGGGGCAGTCAGATACAGCTGGGGGGTTATGTCAGCTGAGACGAAGGATGCCTCTTCAAGAGGAAATGGGGGGTTCTCGTGGATCAAGCAGGAGGGTTGCCTTTCATAGCAGGGTCGTGCAGAGAGAGAGGGTGTCATGGTCTATGCATGTGAGAGGGGGTTTAAGATACGCGCAGGAGGGAAGCCGGGGATTCCAATGGGCAAAAGGCCATGGTGCCTAGAATGGCTGTCACGTACATATGGGTACGGGCTTTTACTGGCGGAGTGATGCGGTCAATATTTTATGGTATTCATGGTGCTTACAGGGAGAGGAGTGGGAAAAAGGGAAATGAACGCTGTTTATGTACATCAATTTCTCTAATTTTCCACAGTCGCCCCTTTTACATTACAGAGTTCATTTTTGTAATTGATGGGGTTACAGATAGACAGGCATCGTTGAAGAATTAGCATTTGTCAATACTAACATTTGGCATATAATCATGGACAGTCGATGTGATGGGCAGAATGCAGCACAAAGGAAATTGCATTTGTCGAGTTCCTATCATTTCAAAAGCACTACATAGCATAAATGTTTCTGACTTAAAAAAAATGTGACCAATGAACATTTTGACCAAGTAGTTGAGGGCGGAATTCAGTTCAATACACAAGATCTCTTCGTCACAGTGTCTTTTTAGCAGCGAGCCATCACTGGTAGGCTCTAGTCTTTTTAGCAGTGAGCCATCACTGGTAGGCTCTAGTCCGTGTCCTTTCGTTGGCGCTGTTGAGCACCGGCGGTGGAGCTACAGGTCCAGCTCGGGTCCATCCTTACGCGTTGCAGGGTGCGGTCAGTCCTCTGCTGTTAGACCACAGTCCTGTTCCCTAACCAATCCTTTTAGTGGCGCCTTATGCTCGGCACCCATATTCCTGCGGCGTACCCTATTTCCACCTGGATGTTGTTCTTCCTTTCGACAAGAAGTCATGTGGAAAAGAGGGTGTGTGGTTTCGATAGTCGTTGGGAGTGAGAGGGCGGAGTGGGGGCAGATTTTCCTGGGACACACCAAAGGGACCAAGGGAGCAAATGATAACAAGCAAGCAAGCCCATCAACCGGGCTTGAAGAGGGGGACGGAAGCTCCAGGCACGTGTGGGTAGGCAGACAAAAGGCTTCAGGACAGCCCTTCATCCTTTCGTTTTACCACATTGGATAGTGCTGTCTCGTCCCGTATTCTTGTCGTGCTGGGGCTCCACCTTTGGTCGATGTCGCATGTGTCCCATGATCTGCGGCCAGGCAGTGTGTCACGTCCGACCCTTCTCCTCCGGTGATCGTATATCTTTGAAATAGGTACAAAACAAGCTTTAGAGAACTGGTCAGGGGAAGACATTTTATGCACGTGAATTCCTCCCTCAGTCCTTCGCATTTGGGAGGTACGCCCATTGGTCACAGTCAGAAGTTCATTTACCAAGCAGTGCGTATGTCAGCATTCCTACTGAATTCATGCCAAGTTTTATTCATCGTCTATACATGCCACATATAAAGAAAAGTCAGACTCTTATCAACTGTGCATTTCATCAAACTCAACATTTCGGAACCTCCAGGGAGACTCGTCTTTCTAACCTTAGCCTTAACAGTCTAACATTTCCCTTCAAGGCTGGCTAACCTTTTCAAATATGGCAGGGGCGCTATCATCAAGAGTCAGGTAAAACATGTTTTTCTCGAGGGACGACAGTTACTCATGGTTATCATCTTTATATCCGGGACAGCAGCTGGGGTTTATCAAATGGGGCTGGGACGCTTCGGGCATTCGCGCTTGGGTGCAAAGGGGGTGGGGCAATCTGGGCATTGGGGGCCAATCTGGACATTGACGTTTGTCTCTAACAACGAGAAAAAAAAAAAAAGGGTGCCATTGATATATAGTTCCCTTTTTAAGGGGCCAGATTAGGGGACCTTAGTCGTCTCACCTGTCCTTTCTTTCTTAGCCAATTCGAGTTCATTCATTTTGTAGAAAGGAGAGGTAATAATATGGCAAATCACAATCATTTTATTTTCTGTCAATTTCACTGAACACCTTTGTGTTCACAGAGTATCCAATCAGACTAGTGCCAGCGGGGCACAAAGTATATACACAAAGGAAGATGGAACAGGGGGACTCTCGTAGAGAGTGAGAGTCGTCCGCAACCTAAACGAGCTATTCAGTACACATATGACTTGTAGAGAGAGAGAGAGAGAGAGAGAGAGAGAGAGAGAGAGAGAGAGAGACGTGTACGGTAATAGGTCATTTAGTGCGCTCACAACACAGAACAACAGGGGTCAGGTAACACGCGAACACAGACAGAGGGAAGACATAAATCCGTACATTACATACACACAAACTCAGACAAGGGAAGACAGTACATGTTTTACATACAAAAGCGTTCAACACAAAACAGTTGTTGGCCAAACGAAAATCTCCTTGCGCATACTGCGCATTTTTAATATCCTATTTATCCATGGGCTGAGTTCTTTTTACCTTTCCTCCTTCTCTTCTCATTTACTACTTCTGCGAGCGCTCCCAATTGCCAATACTTACACCTCGGTCAGCCGGTCAGAAATTAACCTGGTCGGGCTATTGCCCATAGGTGGATCTTAAACCACTTTTGATTTTCTTCCTTTGGTTGGATGTTCTCCAGGCTGAGGCAACAGAGGGTATTGATCAGGAGAACAGTCAGGCAGCTTGGTTATATCTATAAGAGGGTGAGAAGGGGGTGGTACATTTCGAACATCAACAATATTTCTAACTCCCCAGACGGGTGGTGCCTGGGTACCCTTACCTCAGGACTTTTCCTAGTCCCTTCCCTATCTAATTAAACGTCATAATCGCGTTATCTAGCGTGCTAATGTCGAGTCAATTTTCGTCATACAGTACCCGTCATGTTTCTATGTCAGTCCATCCTCCCAGTCGTTACGTTCTAGGGAGGAACAGTCATATCTACGTCTACGTCTGTCAAAGCTTGTTAGCATAAGTACTATGCTCAGATCCCCTTTTTCTCCTTTTGTCGGTCGCTCGATCGTCGCCTTTCCATACTTCAGCCGACGGGACCTGCAGAAGGGAGGAGAAGAAGGGGGGTGGGGGCAGCATTCAAAACACATCAGCGCGCATAAAATCCGAAAATGTTTTTACCTACCACATACTCGACCTATCTCCCTGTGGTGCATTCTCTACCATCTCGGCATCTAGGCCCAGAGGGACCAGCAGTGTCAGATAGATAATCATCGATGGTCTGCGGATCTGCATGCATCACACGATCGTGGCCTTATAGGTCGTGTGCAAGGGTGGCGGTCGGGTGGTATTTCTGTGGTATCGCTCAAGGGCGCCTAAAAACACCTTTTCGGCTGCCTGCCATACATAGTGTAGCTGCTAAATACCGGGCCTTTTTAACCTTCAACCTTAATCATACTGCATGTATTTTGCCTATGCCGATGACAGTAGTCATACATTTCAACAACATTCATAAATATAAACGCTACGATAATATTTGCGTGTTCAAAAAGATTTTAATGAAAAAGGTTGGCGCACAAAATGCGGGCCTACAACCCAGTGGGCCGGCTACGGAGAATAAAGTTGGTGGTCATTCATTTCGTAAAGTGCAGCAGTGAAATAAAATCATATCGAACTTTCCTATACTGCAAGTATGATGCATGCCAATAATTCAATTTTTCAATAATTTTATCTCGCTGTCCAATGATTACTCAAGATCTAATATTTACCAATTAATTGTCCAAATGCTCAATCAGTTCCTATTTCATACCAATTCATTGCTTCCAACACATAATTAGTACCCACTCTAAATCAGCTCATTGTTCCAGCACATAATCAATATCCATCTTATATCGCTTTCTTTTCCAAGCACATACTCAATATCCTTCTTATCTACTTTCATTGTCCAAAAACTGCATACATATCTCGGGGCATCAAAGCTGCGCAGTCAGGGTGCAACAAGGTTTATTTAAAAAAGTCTCATTTTGTGTCGGCGCCATTTTGGGCGAGGTCAGGCAAGTCCCTGCATAGTCAGATTGCCTCCACTGACTCGTAGTAGGACCAAAACCTTCCGTTGGTGGTTTCAAAAGTTTTTCGCAATGGGTTAACAGTTTAGCAATATGGACCATCAGTCAAAGAGTGGGGAGGGCGGTAACAATTTTTCCTACCGGGTCATTCTGGTGTTCCTCCGGAACTGAACAAGTCTGTGCCTTGGCTGTATTTTAGCCATTTCCAAACTGAGGCTAGCGCTGGCAGGAGTGCGCCGATGTCGCGGTTCCCAGTGAGGGGGACGGGGGTGCCCATGCGGAGGGATCGGGGTGCCCCCCGGCTCTCATAGAATCTTCAAAGTTGAGGAGAGAAGGCATGGGGCGTGTGCCCGTCCTGGGCAAAAGACCGCTTTTCGATGTTGACCCTCTTTAGGCAAGAGCATTGGGGTGTCGCTGGAAGCCTCCACCTGGAGGGAGGTGGGGGAGGGTCGTTCGCGCCGCCTCCCCCTTCCAGCGACCCCGCGCCGTTCTTCGGCTCCAGCGCTTCGGTATTGGCCGTGCCAGCCATTGGAGATGGGGGGGGTGGTCGGTGGCTGAGGCAAGACATCCCCCCCTTGACATGTGGCGGGACTACCTGCAACTATCCAGGCGTTGCCGTGTGGCTGGACTACCTGTCACTCTCAGGCGTTGGCATGTGGCGGGACTATCTGCAACTGTCAGGCGTTGAGTGTAGTTGCAGCCATTATAGCTCAAAGAAATGCCGCCATCCTCGCTTTGGCTTCGGCCTTCGACGAAAGCCGGATCAGGTGAGAGAGAGAGTGGGGGGGGGTGGTCGGTGGCCGAGGCAAGACAGCCCTCCCCTCCCCCCGTGGCCTGCAGGGCAGCAGAAGAGGGAAAGGGGAGACCTCCATGATTCCTCGGGCCGTCCGCCCTACAGCCTCCCCCTTCGACCGTGGCCAGCCGAGCCCTGCACGCATCGAGGCCTCGCCTTCCGGATGGGCGTAACCGCGGACCTGTTGCACTTCGGGAGCTTCCGGAATGGGGGTAGGTACCCATTCAATTGTATCTATTTCATGTGACCGTTATTTGGGCGTGGTGGGCAATGAGGCAGACATGTTGGGAGCGGGATTAGGCAGCGGAGCCTAGCTACCTCGTGGCTATTTGTGCTGTCAAACTTTTCGCCATTTTATATTTCTTATTACGAACTCTTTCTAATGTTTCTTATTTTTAGTGAAGTCGAAAGCTCATCAGGGGGTTACTGACTTAGCCCGATTTCTTTTTATTTTTCCTTCTTTTCCTTAGCGTGTTTCGAGCTAAAGTTTTCTGTTAGTAGGGTACGGTGATCACTTCATTTTTATATGTCCTTTCACTAGGGGTACTCCTGGACGGACCAGGTGAGTTACCTCCAATAAATGGTCCGGGTGGAACTAGATTATCAATCAAAAGGGGAACATATATTCCTTCATTAGGGTATCATCCTGGACAGACCAAAGGATGTACTTCCACTTACTAGGGTAGTCTCCTGGACGGACCAGATGATCTACTTCCACTAAATGGCCCATGAGTGGGGAGCATATGTCCTCCATAAGGGTAGCCTCCTGGACGGACCATGCGAGCTACCCCCCAAATAAACAATCAGTGGGGAGTGGGTAGGACTGACGAATTCACAAAGGGGCATAACCTACCCTTTACTACTTGCAAAGACTAGATAGAATATTTCTATTCCACGTTGTTTGCAGGTAGAAAATACCTCAAACGAAACAATTCCTGGAACAACAATGTCCAGGCAACCAATCAATCAGTGGGGAGAAAAACAGGCATGACGGATTACAACGGGGACAAATGTCTGCATTACCTGCCCTTCGCTATCTGCAAAGGGAAACAGAATATTCCTATTCATCTCTGTTTGTGGACAGGGAAGATCTCAAAGAGCAACAATCAATTATTAATCGATTTCAAACAATCAGTGGGGAGAAAAGTAGGCATGACGGATTACAATGGGGACAAAAGTCTGCATTACCTACCCTTCTCTATCTGCAAAGAGGGACGAACGTTCCTATTCGCCGCTGTTTGCAAACAGAGAATGTCTCGTTCTCAAGAAGAGAACCAATATTTCAAGTAGCATCCAAAGCTAAATGAACCAATAACCAAACAATATCAGTATTCAAATACCGATTCCAATACAATCAATCAAACAATCAGATGGATGAAACCATCCTACCAATCAGGCGCAAAACGCCCTACTTAATCTTACCCGGACCGGACCATACGGACAGTTCTTCGTCTTCCTCCTCCAGCGCCCAATTGTTCTCTTTCTCCATGCAGCATTCCTGTGGGATTCCAGTCAGGACAATAGGTCACTCGAGAGAGGTCCGTTCAGAATCGGTGAAGTTCTTTCGATCGGCAGCCGGACGAGTGCCCTCTCAAGGCAGGTATACTCCGATCATTTAGATATTCACCTCATCGTCTGGATCTCTCTTACTGGACCTTATGTCACTGATGGGCCCCGCGTTGGGACGCCAATTGTAAAAGGTGAGCCCAAATTACCCTCGATGCCCAGGCTGCTGGCGCAAGACGCCTCTTAGTTTCCATGCTGAATAATTACCAAATAAAGAGACGGGCGCTGGAAGCAGGAATCAAGAACAGAGTTTATTACTCATGAGGAGAGCCTGTCATTTCGGACACGAAACACAGTGTCTGTCGGGAGGTGCTCTAACAAGTGAGCCGAGACTCCGTCTTTTATACTTTACAAAACACTTGGCATTACAATCACGACATTGTGAAACAAGGAAAAGACATCCCCATAATCCTCGTGTCAATCCTACCCCACATGTGTTCACAATAGGGACCCTTGACCTGCTGATAAGAGGGGAGGGCAATCACGCAGCTGAGTGTTCCGTCAACTGTTTAGGATGTGTGCCTGATCGTATCCCAAGGGGTGGGGAAGCCAGGATCAATAGTGGGTTCTTTGAAGAGGAGTGACTCCATACCATAAGGGGCAATAAACAGTATCTTCCGGTTTAGGCGATGGCCTCGGACATGTGTGGACAGTCCATCGCAGAGGGAGGGTTTATTAACAGAGGGGTTATTCATAAAAGGAAAGGAGGTGTTGGTCAGGCGCGGCCGGGACTCCCAAGGACAGGGTCTTGCAGAAGAGGAAGGTTTATGACTTGTCCATGTGAGGGAGGAGGGGGGATCCAGGGTGCGCACAGGGACAGAGTCGCACAGAGAGAAAGGTCTTGTGACCTGTACATGAGAGAACAGGGGCAGTCAGATACAGCTGGGGGGTTATGTCAGCTGAGACGAAGGATGCCTCTTCAAGAGGAAATGGGGGGTTCGCGTGGATCAAGCAGGAGGGTTGCCTTTCATAGCAGGGTCGTGCAGAGAGAGAGGGTGTCATGGTCTATGCATGTGAGAGGGGGTTTAAGATAAGCGCAGGAGGGAAGCCGGGGATTCCAATGGGCAAAAGGCCATGGTGCCTAGAATGGCTGTCACGTACATATGGGTACGGGCTTTTACTGGCGGAGTGATGCGGTCAATATTTTATGGTATTCATGGTGCTTACAGGGAGAGGAGTGGGAAAAAGGGAAATGAACGCTGTTTATGTACATCAATTTCTCAAATTTTCCACAAGAGGAGGCTACAGGGGTAAGCGCAGCAGGGACTCGCTATCCCAGGAGTCCCTGCATGACCACGAGTCATCGGTCAGCGCCCCCCTGCGTGCCCCGCCCCCACCGGCAAGCAGCTAAAAGCATAGCGGGAACCATCCTGCCTGTGTCCCTTCTCCCCTGGTGTACCTGCGAAGTCAAGGGAACTTGCTGGGAGTCTCTGTGGGCTGTGTGAGTCTCTTTGAACTGCTCGCCCGTGGGAGGACCCACCAACGCGGACCTGACTGTGCCTGGTTGCTGGCTGCCGAGGGAGTTCATCAACAGAGGAGGCTACAGGGGTAAGCGCAGCAGGGACTCGCTATCCCAGGAGTCCCTGCATGACCACGAGTCATCGGTCAGCGCCCCCCTGCGTTCCCCGCCCCCACCGCCACTCTACAAGACCAGAGTAGAGCCCGTCTTGCGGGACGCAAGCGGGACGCCGGGCGAAGCCCGGGCAAAGGGCGGGCCGTCTGTGGCCGTCCGAGGCCGGCAGAGGCTGGGCTGGGCCACCTCCCTTTCATCGACTCCTTCGGCCCCAATCCCTCTGAGCCCAACTGCAGCTCCTGAATCCATTATGTCCACCAGATCCGGTAAAGCCCTGAGGGGCGGTGGAGCAAGTGCTCTAGGGGGCCCCACGATGATTGGCACAATGGACAAATTTATCACCCGGGTGGCCAACGTCATTGAAAAGGAGATCGCAATGACGGAACGCCGCCTCTCAGTTGACCTTTTACCATCTAAGCGCTCATCCTTGGGAGCTGCGGCACATGCATTGTCGCCGCCGACTTCCATCTCCAACCTTCCTCCGCCTGGGCCCCTATCTGACGAGCAACACTTTGTAGCACTAGAGGCAGGACTAGATAGGATAGAAAGCCTCATATCACTCCCTTCCCCAGGCAGTCGTGGTACTGAGGCTATAGCTGCTGGACAATCCAACTGCTTAGCCAGCTTTCCCGATAACAGGTCTCATTCGGATCCTACTGTCCCCTCACCTGACCCACAACCACTTCCCCAGATTAAACCTTCACGGGCACTTAGGAAAAGGAAAAGGGGGGTTAACATTCGGAGGGGAAATCACTCCATGATCTACAAGCGCTCTAGGACACAGCTCCATAGGGGTACCTCATACCTAGACGCTGGAGAGCTGGAATTACTCAGGACTCCTAGCTCCCCCCAGCACGCAGCTGAGTCCCAGATACCGTTCCCCCCCTCTAGCAACACCGGCCTTACCAAAACAGGGTACCTCTCTCGAGTCTCTCGAGAAACTGGTAAAGTCTCTGTTTAACCCACTACTCGACCAAGTTAAGAGCCTGGGGGTTAGACTGGACAATTTTGAACAAGCCACTAGGAACAACTTTTTCTCCCTGAAAACCCTGCTGAAAGTGCATCCTAAGCCTAGTGAGATCAACCCAGATAGGAATGCTCCTAAAGAGGTCCCAGTAAGCCAAACAACCAGAGTCCAGTCGTCACTGCCGGCCAAATCACTGGCTACAGGGAAAGCTCCTACCCCAGCCCCTCTAGCCAGTGCGAAGCAGGCAGTGCCGAGTGACTCCACTCACGCAGTTCAGGTGCACGGCTCTCCCCCCACAGTAGCGACGGCACTTGCGCCGAACCCTGCCCAAAAGATCTCCCAGAAGAAAGGGGCTGGTCCAAATGCGCATTCGGCTTCCGCTGCGCCTGCTAAAACCAATGGAGCAGCACCAATCTCTAGGGTTACCCATTCCACCTCTTTGCCCAAAAATCCCCCTCTGTCAAAAAATTCCTCCTTGTCAAAAAATCCTCCCCCAGTGGCCACCCAGCAGATTCCGTCACGCAAGTGCCCCCCGGTAAATCTCCCTCCCGAATGCCACCCGTATGTTGTTGTCCTCACCAAAGTCCCCCCCCTAAAAGAATCACAGCAGGAAACACATCAGGCGCTAAAAAACAAAGTCATCCACTGGATGAAAACCAATAGACCACTTCCATTGGGTGTAGATGGCCTGATCCTTGGGGTGCGTAGGGTGGGTTGGATCGGACATGGGAAGAAACCTTTTGAGGGAGATTGCGTGGTGGTCAATTTTCAAGATATAAGAGCCGCCCACTCAATATGTTCCCATGGCCGAACGGCCGGCACGGGGGTCGATGCTGTCGACCTAACTTTCTTCTACCCGAGGCCGGTCCTGACCACCCCGCTATGCCCTGTCGGGCCCCCTCCTCAAAACATCGTCCATGGTCTTCCTTCCCCGGGAGTCTTCTCACAGCAGTCGTACCCAGCTCCAGTGATGCAGAACTGGGGTTCCTGGGGTTGCTGACTCTGTGACGCTCCCGGGGAGGCCCTTGTCGTTTTGAGTCCCGCTGCCGAGCCTACCCCCTTCCTTAAAACCCGTAGCCCCTCGACTATACCACAAAGCCAGGCTACTGCTGAGTTTGTAAAAGAGCAAGGGGAGACCAGGGCATCTTCTGACCCACTGGTTAGCCTCCCTGCTGTGGGTGTTGTGGACACGCTGCCCCCTGTCGAGGACTGTAGCATTGCGGCTGTGACGGAACCCACGTTTAGGGTTTTCAGCTGGAATGTGGCAGGCCTCGAGAGGAAGCTAGCGCTGCCGGACTGGAACGCGCTAGTGGAGCAATACTCCATATGCCTGTTCCAGGAAACCTGGAGCGGGGTGCCCCTGCACAAGGCAGGATATTCCACCCACTTTTTGCCGGCAGTTCATAGTGTAACTGGTAGGGGCCGCCCTTCGGGTGGCCTCCTAATTTGGGTGGCTCCAGAACTCAACTGCAGGGTGGTGGAGCGGGATACCAAATGCCCGGATCTCCTTAACATATTGCTGAAAAATCCTCAGGGCCGAGTCATCCTAAATATTTTTAACACTTACGCCCGAGGCACAAAGGGGGGCAGAGAATCCCCAGTGATAGCCTGTCTAGAAGCCCAGCTTCGCTCGTCACCTCACAGGTCTTGTACCTTGGTGGCGGGCGATCTCAATTGTACCTTTGAGCCCCTGGACCTCGAAATCCTAACTGATCAAGAGGAACACGACACCAGGTGGGGGATCCCGTCCCTTGAACTCAGTCCCATTAAAAAGTGGACAGAAGTGGCCCTCCAGATCAACTCAATAGCTATGGAGTTTGGTCTGAGGGCTGCCAATGGTAGGACTAGGTCCGACAAAGCAGGGGCCCATACCTACAACAGGCTAGGGCATACGTCACGGATTGATTACTTTCTCCTTGACGTACACCTGTGGAGTATGGTGGAGGACATGGTGATTATACCATCTGTCGAGAGTGACCACAATCTCCTCTCTCTCACCTTGTCCCACAGGTGGTTAACTAGCACTGTGACCAGAACTTCTCGTAACCCCGCCCCAGACCGGTCAGTAGTCGCCAACTGTGGACGGCGGCTAAAGTGGGCGAAGTTGGCACTTTCAGAGGAGAAAACTTCTGCCATTAGGCAGCTTCTTGCCTCAGCCCTAGTCAATCTTGACCCCCAAGAGGATGGGTGGCTAGAGGTGGCCCCAAGGTTTTGCACCATAACCCAGGCTATTAGTGACCTCTTTGTAGTTCCAGCTAATACGAACAGAAGGAAACCAAGCTCACGAGCTAGACAGGGCTGGTACAATCAGAAGTGCAGGGAGGCAAAGGCACTTCTCATTGAAGCAGTCAAGTCCAAACTACCATCCAGGACTAGGGTGGCCAGGAGACACTATGCACTCTGCCAAAAAAACGCCAAGATGGAGTGGGAGGACAACTTCTGGCAGGACCTCCTGGCTGCGAGTCGTGGGAAAGATGCCAAAGGTTTTTGGGACTTGGTGGGCAATAGGAACCGTCCCGATGACACCCTGAGGACCTGTACCATCAATGCCCAGACATGGTTCTCCCACTTCCAAAAACTCTACTCTGCCGCTGAAGGCACACTAAACGACCCTTTTAACCTCCCGCCCTTTACTCTAGCTCAAGACCTGGAACTTTTTTCTGTTTTGGATGTCACAAAGCAGATTAAAACCCTGGTACCATTAAAAGCAGCTGGTCCGGATGGACTACCAGGCGATATCCTCCGAGCATATCCGGAAGAATGGGGGGTATTAATCTCTGCACTCCTCAATGCAATCGTTGTGGGAGGCCCTGTGCCAGATTCCTGGAGAGGTGCTGAGGTCGTCCCCATCTACAAAAAGGGCAGCCGGGATCTACCTGGGAACTACAGGCCCATAAGCCTAATAGACTCGAGCCAGAAACTGGCGGGGAAAGTCATTTTGGGGAGGATCTCACAATGGGTGGACGATAACCACATCCTGTCCGATATGCAAGCCGGGTTCCGTTCAGGCACCGGAACTATCGAACAGGTCTTTAGGCTCCTGCTACTACACTGGAAGGTGGTGGAGCTAGGCAAAGGCAGTCTCTACTTGGCCTTTATAGACCTAAAGACTGCCTTTGACCTGGTTCCTAGGGAGGAACTTTGGAGGGTGCTACACGGTCTAGGGATGCCCCCGTATTTACTAAACCTCCTTATCAAATTGCATAACAACACCTATGCCCAGGTCAGATGGGGGTTGAATGGGGAAAAGACCGACAAGATCAGGGTCGAGAGGGGAGTAAGGCAGGGTTGTGTCCTGGCCCCCACCCTATTTTCCCTCTATATCAATGGGGTGGTAGATCATCTACTCGGCGAACCAGCAGACGCTCCCACTTTGGGAGGCGTAAAAATTCCAACTTTGCTGTTTGCCGACGACACCCTCCTCATCTCTAAAACCCCCCAGGGTCTCCAGACACTACTGAATCGCTTCCAGGACTTTTGCACCACCAAGGGACTTGTCATCAACGTGGAAAAAACTAAGTACCTAGTTATGCATCCACCTCGCAAACTTGGCCGCCCTCCCACTCTGAACTCTATACCCCTTGAAAGAGTGGCAGAATTCGATTACTTGGGAATTCGACTTAATGACGCGTTGAGTTGGACCGCCCACATCAATAAAATGACAATGGCCCACAAAAGGGTGGGGGGGGGCCCTCCTTAAGGAGTTCAACAACTCAACAAAACACTGTGTTGCCCCTCTACTTGACATATATAAAGCACGTGCGGTCCCTGCGTCACTTTATGGAGCCGAACTGTGGGGCCTGGGCAAAGTGGATCTACTGAGCAAGGCCGAAAACAAATTCATCAAAGATCTCCTTGCCATTCCATTGAGTAGTCCGACTATCCCAGTGCTCATGGATACTGGCTGTAAAGCTATAAGGGATCAGGCCCGTCTTCGACCCCTCTTGCTCTGGGCTCGCCTGTGGAGGGTACCGGAGCTAAAATCTTATGCCGATGGCCTAGCTGAGGTGATGCAATCCGACGGTTGGCACAGGATTAAATGGCTGAAGGACATTAAACATCTTTTAGGGGACCTAGGCCTGGATTCCTGCTGGCATAGCCACTCCGCCCCCCCGAAGGAGACCTTAAAAAAACTTTTTTGGGAGTGGGTTCGTGTGAAGCGCATCAGTAATCAGCAGCACTGCAAAACCACCGCAGCTTTTCTGCTGATAAAAGATGTTGTCGCCTACGAGCCGTACATGGACATAATAACAATCGCAATGGACCGGTCCTTGTACATCAAATTCCGCTTAGGAACCCTACCCTTGGCCGACCTCTGCTCCAGGTGGAATAAATCCCAGTCCTCATCACGCTATTGTGCTCTTTGTCCCGATAAACCAGAGACGGTGCCTCACTTTCTCTTCGAATGCCCGGACTATGGTCGCCCCAGATCACGTTGGCTTGGACCTATCTGCAGAGAATTAGGTACCCGCCAGTACTCTGTTGCCCTTCGGATTCTTTTAACCAACACAGCCCCTCCTATTGTTTGTGCTGTTGCCAAGTTTTTAAAATGGGCTTGGTTGATTAGACTTAGAAGACTGTCCATATCAATTTAATTCTTTTTTTAACTAATTTATGCTGATCAAATGTGTTTTACTCTTTTATCTAATGTACAGTCATACTTTTTTTTGATATGCTGTTTTTATCTTTTGTACCGCTTTTATGATATATGCATAACGAAATAAAGCAATCAACCAACAACCAATATATTTCAGGTTCAGTTGTCTGAGGCACAGCTGCATTGTGCCTAATCAAGCACAGATAATAAGAAAATGCAGCAATCACTACTCAAACTGTCTGGAAAGATTACTAGCCTTAACAAGGAGATTGCGAAACTGCAACAGTGAGTTGCCACTGTCAAGGAGGTTGGAAGCAGCTACTGTTAAATCCATTAGGAACCACAATAGCCAGTTGGAGTACCTCCAGACTAAAGTCAAAGACATGGGGAACCACCATAGAGGAAACAATCTCAGGGTGTTTGGAATACAGGAGGGTAAAGAATTGGCTTACCCCCGGCAGTAGATTGTTCAATTTTTGAAGAAGGCATTTCCTGATCTTATGGACTGGGATTGTGACTCACAAAATTTGCGTGCCCCCTTGTCTCCCACTTAACCACAATACAGCTAATTCTAAGTCAGCTCAATTTTAACTTATGTGGGAAACTTTCTCCTTAGGCAGGCAATTTCTTTTAAGGCACGCCTGACAACGCCTATCCTGGTCAATGCTGTGTCAGTTGTACTCTACTCAGATCTCTGTAAGTTCACCATGGATCAACGCTGGAAGTTGCATCAATGTATAGACCATCTGATGGCTGTTGGAGCTCAAGTATTTCTGCAAGAGTTGGCTCTGCTCAAGGTCATCAAGGATGGATGGATTCAGATGTGCTACTCAAGAGACAGACACTATACAGGCCTTAAGCCATTTGAAGGGTTCGGTTATATAGATTTAGATCTTTCTGATTCTCTCCTCCTCTTTTTTATTCTTTTTTCCCTTGTTTTGTGGCTCTTGCCTTAGACTTTTCTTACAAATTAATTGGAATTATGCATTCTATATGTGAATTACTTGTAGGCTTTATGTGTTTTTTGTTGGCGATGTCGGTGGTTGGCCTGGGCAGGGTGCAGAGGGCCAAAGTCTCAGAGGGCTGTCATGCCATTGACAGCTCAGGGGATTTGGATGATTTCTTCCCAAGGACTCATTCGAACGGCCAAAAGGACCTTCTCAAGGAACGCATCAACAACAACGCACACAACAGCAAAGAGCTCTTCCACATCTTGAAGGAACTCGTCATCCCCAGCTCCAGCTCCAACGACATCCCGCCCCACAAGACCTCTGTGTTGGACTTGGCCCTTTTGGCAGGTTCACCCCTAAACTTTTTGCTTTTAGTATGTGATTTAGTGGTAGTGATTTTTTTGGTTTCTGTGCACTTTCACTGTGTCCCTGTGGAAAGTGCGTGCGCACTCTGAGTGCGTGGAGTGAGGTTGGCCTGCCCTCCCATAGGAATGCATGGGGAATGTCTGTGTCCCTGGTAGTTCCTGATGTGTGAGGTGTGCAGGCTAGAGTTTGGTATGTACGAACTTGTGTGATTGAATGCTGCGCAATGATGTATGCAGCATGTTTGTGTCTAATATGGAAGTGCCACTTCTAGAAGTTGCCTGTCTGTGCAGAGAATGTGCTGGCGTGTGATTGGCTGGAGCTGGCCGGGGTGCCAGCCTCCATGAGTCATGATGGGTCTGCCTAGTGGTGAGTGTGGAGATTAGCATGCTGATGGCTGGGGAGGAGTGAACCTGGGTACTGAATAGGGCTGGGTTTTCCCCACACAGTGCTGGCTCTGCCCCCTGTGGTGCGTCTAATAACCCTAGCCCTGCCAGTGAATAGAGTGAGGGGCTGAGCACATCAAGAGTGCTCACAAACCAGCTGCGACTGGTTTTGCCCCCTCACCCTGAAGCCAGACAAAGGATTTAGTAAGATAAAAAGGGGCTGTGTCGCCTCACAACTGTGGTCCATGTGGCCCTGTCTTGTACATATTCCCTGTAAATTCTGCCCGTGCTGTTGGCACATTGTAAAGTGTGTGTTCTTATCTAATGTATATATAAATGCACCAAAGAACGGGGCTCCTCGAATTTTGAGGCAACTTAAGGCAGTTTGGCGACAGCTGGCGGCTATAGCTCTGGATCGGGCGGAATTTGCAGCGCTGAGACTAAAACATGCATACGACGTGGGTGGAGATCAGTGCGGGCGCCTACTAGCTCAAAAGCTGCACGAAGCTAGGCAACACCAGAATGTGCAGGAGATTCTCCGGCAGGACGGTAGGCACATCACCGAAGACGCTGATATCGCCTGTGCCTTTAGCCAATTTTATGCTGACCTCTCTGTCTGGGCCCAATCAGTGGCCTCTGCCGGAGAGGCCTTTCTGGATTCCATTTCCCTTCCAGCTCTCAGGAAGGATCAGGCAGACCACCTGGAACGTGACATTAGGCCGGAGGAGGTAATTGCAGCCATCTCCCGCTTGAAGTTGGCGAAGATGCCGGGGCCCAATGGCTTCCCTGCGAGCTTTTATAAGATGTTCTGAGCACCGGTAGCTCCTCTTCTTACACGTCTTTTTAAATCCTTTGCAGAACCAGGGATGATCTCAGGGGACCTCCTGGAGGCTACTATTGCGGTCATTCCTAAGCCAGGGAAGGATCGTTTGCAATGTGGGGCATACCGTCCTATTTCTCTCCTTAATGTTGATTATAAACTATACACTGGAATTCTAGCTGCCCGTCTTGCACCTCATATGGGTGACCTAATCGACCCGGATCAGGCGGGCTTTATCCCGGAGCGCCAAACTTCTGAAAATACCAAGAGGGCCCTGCATCTTGTGGAAAAAGCTACGCGTACACAGGGGGAATTCATGATGCTGGCTATCGACGCCGAGAAAGCGTTCGATCGGGTCCATTGGCCCTACTTAGAAAGAGTTCTGGAGTCGGCAGGGTTGGGAGAAAAGTTCCGTACTGATGTTCTGAACTGCTACAAATTCCCAACTGCGGCAGGCTGAGTTAACGGCTGCACTTCCCCCCGGTTCTCCATTGAACGAGGCAAGAGGCAGCGGTGTCCATTGTCGCCCCTGCTTTTCGCCCTCTACATTGAGCCTTTGGCAAAGAGGCTAAGGCTTAAGCCGAGGGTACAGGGAATCAAGTTCAGAGGCTACGTTCATGCAATTAGTCTTTATGCAGACAACGTCCTGCTTTCGTTGTCTCATCCCAGAGAGTCGATGCCTGCATGGCTCGAGGACCTAGAATCTTTTGCGCAGGCGGCCGGCTTCACGTCAATAGGAGTAAATCGATGGCACTTGACCTGTCTTTGGAGAGATCTACTCGAGAGTTTCTGCAGGGCTTTTTTCCCTTTCAATGGGCGACAGATGCAATCCAATATTTGGGGATCCAGCTGGCCCCCTCGCTCCCTGCCACCGTCAGCATTAATTATGCCTTGCTGTGACAGAAAATTAGACAGGAAATGGGGAGGTGGAAGCACTATCCTTTGTCATGGTTGGGTAAAGTGGCGGCAGTAAAGATGACAATCCTGCCCCAGATCCTATATCTGTTTCGCACCATTCCTCTGCGCCCACCAGTGGGCTGGATCCAACAAACACAGTCGGAGCTGGCTCAGTTTATTTGGCACGGTGGGGAGCCGTGCCTAAAATAGCGATTGGCAACACTTTCCTCGGAATGCCGGGGACTTGGCTTCCCAGATCTGTTACTCTACTTTCAAGCTGCCCAGCTGCACCTTCTTGTGGAGTGGAGTAGATTGGAGTCTGGAAAGCATTGGCTCCTTCAGGATCAAGCGGTAGCTGGTCGCCCTCTCCAGGAAATTCCCTTCCTTCGTAAGCAGCATAGACCCCCCCCAATTTGTATGCCTCGTATATCACCAGGGTCCCCATGGAAATTTGGGACCACATAAATGTTAACCACAAGCTCACCACCCTCCCGTCCCCACTTACCCCCTTAATGGACAATCCTGACATAACCCCAGGCCTACACGAGATGGAGGCCGGCTGGGTGCAGGTACCTGTTGGACAGGCCACACGAAGGGCTTGCTCCCTCCCCGCACGACCAGGCCCGAGCCCGGCTCCTCAGATGTTACACGCAACAACCACCCGTTTCCCGTCTCCTATGGGACCCCTGCCCCTGAACATCTCCACCTCATGGGCCCGATTCCCTACCGGCCCTCTCGCCCGGCCTGGGCGCCATCTTGGACACAGCACCACGAGACCACCTGGCCTCCGATCGACCCTAACCCTGGGCCTGGCCAGGCCCCGACATCCCGGCACCACCATCCACCCGGGAGGTGAGCGGACTACTTGGCAGGTCAATGGGAGAAAGAGGTGTCGATAGCTCTCCCCCGCCAGGTGCCGATCGCCCCCAGCCTCCCCGGGCGCTGGCTCTACCCCCCCGCTGGGTGTCTGGACTCCCTCATCCCGGACCTCCCGACCTCCAAGTGCGAGGGTCCGGACATCAAAGGGCGCCAGACCTATAACTGGGGCAGCTCCAGAGCAGGAAGGCAGTTGTATCCTGGAGTCGAGAGACGCAGCGAAGAACTCCTCCTTGACGGACTACTGGCGCTGCCGTAGCCCTGCCTTACGAACTATCGTCCTGCCTGCTGGCGCTGCCGCAACCTTCTGAAACCTTCATCGTCGTCGGGACCTGCTGGCGTGGCCACGGACCATTTGTAATCACCACCTTCATCGGGACCTGCTGGCTCCGCCGCGGCCCGATCATCTAGAACGCCGAGCTCGAGGATTGTGAGCTATTTCATCTACCTGATTGGTAACAAGACTGTCCCGCTACCCTTTTCCCAATCCAGAGACTAGAACCGAGGGGACCCCTGAGTCCAGACCTCCTTGTACCATTTTACCGTACTTAAAGAATTGCTTATAAAGTATCGTTGAACCTTATCCTTGTGTGGTGTACGTCTGTGGGGGGGAAGTTACTTGTCTGTACGATCGCTGGAGACGGCTCTCCCCGGAGACCTCTCCCCTTATCCTCGGCCGACCCTCCCGGTCCGTCTAACATTGGTGGCCAGAGGCGCGATCCGAATCAATGCATAATCGTACAGAGAGTAGCTCACCCCACGACGAAATCACAATGACAACCAAAGAAAGCGGATCCACCGAGAAATTCCAGATGGAGAAATTGGAAGAATAAAGCCATCGTGAGTTGAAACAATTCTGCATTGAACTAGGTATCGCTACCACCGGTCTGAGTACTAAAGACGATTTCAAACACGCCATTGAGTCTTGGGCAGAAACCGGGGCCGTCAGACCCCCGGTCCAAAATGTTGCAGCAGCAGAAAAAGACACCACGGCTCCCGAGGAGCGAAGAACGGGTCTCTCGCAAGATGAGATCCAAGAACGAGAAAGAACCCGACTACATGAACTAGAAATGGCCCGGCTCAAAATGGATGGCGAACTCAAATTAGCAGAACAAAAACTGAATCTGGAACATCTGCGACTCCGAGAAGAACGGGAAGAGAAGCAGAGACAAAGAGAGCTCGAAGAGAAGAGACTGGCGTATGAACACGAGCGCAAACTAGCTGAGATAGACTTACGCAAGCAGAACAAAGAATTAGGGGTGCCCGAGCAACCGCGCACCCCGGGGGCAACAGAAAAAAAGGTACACATCCCCAAGGATGTCGTTCGAGAATATTTCCGAGAGGACGACATACAGCAATGGTTCAAGGCCTACGAGATCGCTATGACCTCCCACCGGATCGATCGAAGCGACTGGGGAGCCGGTCTATGGGGGAGGTTCCTCAATGAGGGCCGCGATGCCCTGCTACAGCTTCCAGACCATCTGATGACCTCCTATGACCACATGAAAGCTGCCCTCCTCACCCGCTATGGGCTCACACCCGAAATGTACCGCCAGAGGTTCCGAGACTGCACCCGGATCCCGGGTACAACTTGGGTGGAATACGTGAACTATTTCAGCCGGGCCTTCGAGGGTTGGATCAAGGGAAGCAACGTAACGACTTACGAGCAACTTTTCAATCTCATGGTATGGGAGCATCTATCAAACAACTGCTTCGTCGAGCTCAGGCAGCACCTCCTCGACAGTAAATTGACTGATCCACGGCAGCTCGCCGCCGAGGCTGACCGGTGGGAAATCACCCGAGTGGGCCGAAATGGGTCCCATGAACAGAACCGGAACCACCACGGTCAGCACCGTCCCCGAGGAGGAGGAGGGGGCCAAGGACGAGGAAGAGACAACGCCCCGGCCGGTCCCGCGACCAGCACCCCACCCCCGGCCAACCGGGGCAACACCCCGGCGCGGCCGGGATACAGAGCCAATGTCACATGTCACCGATGCCAGCGAGTCGGCCACTACGCAAACGATCCAAATTGTCCACAGAGCCAGACTCCGAGACCCCGCCAGATGGCTGCCGCCGCCCTGGGGGAAGAACAAATCTCCGAAGAGCATGAGGAATGTGAGCAAGAACACCAAGAATGGGAACCAGCCGCCATGGTTCTAGCATGCCTAGGGGGAAGAGACATGGTCCCGCGGGTCCCCCTACCCGCCAACACCCGGAAGTACAGTCAATGGGTGAACATTAATGGACGCCGGGCCGAAGCCCTACGTGACACCGGGGCCAGTGTAACAGCCGTCCGCTGTCACCTGGTGACCCCAGAACAGATCCTGCCGAACATTCTCTGCCCGGTCCGATCAGCCGACAATGCGGAGAGCCTATGTCGGATGGCTTGCGTCCCCTTCGAGTGGGGAGGAGTATCCGGCATGTTGAAAGTGACGGTCCGAGATGACGCCCCCGTAGACTGTCTCCTGGGAAATGATCTTGAAAGTTCCCCGTGGGCCGCCGTAGAGAGGAGAGAGCATCTGGGGATGTTGGGCATCCCGGACTGGGCGTGCGTAACCACCCGGTCCATGGCTGCCCGTGCCACCCCCAGACCCGAAGAACCTGAATGGCGGCACCTCCTCCCCCGGTCGCTCCAGTAGAAGACACCGACCGTGCCGTCCCCCCAGAACAAACTCCCGAGGAGCTCGTTCAGCCTCAGGACCTTCCCGGCCTGGATCAGTGGCGTCAGGAGGGGGGGCCCACCCAAGAACAGTTTCGCCAAGAGCAGAGGACCTGTCCCTCCCTCGAGGGACTCCGCCAACAAGCCCTCGCTCAGAGCGCAGGGGATACCTCCGGAACCCATTGGGTCTATTGGGACAATGACCTGTTGTACAGCGAACAGAGACTCGCGGAGTTAGGGGCCAGTCGAGTACTAGTGGTGCCCCTCCGCTTTAGAGACTTCTTGCTAAACCTGGCCCACGATGTCCCCCTGGCTGGCCACCTGGGTCAGGATAAAACCTACAGTCGCCTGGTGACCCACTTTTTTTGGCCCAAGATGAGGAACGATGTACTCCAGCACTGCCGATCTTGCCCCACGTGCCAGGCCAGCGGGAAGAGCGGCCGCAAGCTGAAAGCACCCTTGCAACCTTTTCCAGTGGTCACCACCCCGTTAGAGAGGGTGGGGATAGACATTGTGGGACCCCTGGACCCCCGTACAGCACAGGGACATCGGTTCATCCTAGTACTGGTGGACCACGCCACCCGCTACCCCGAGGCTGTTCCCCTGCGAACTGTGACAGCCCCGGTAGTCGGCCGGGCCCTGATGGGGATCTTCTCCCGCGTGGGCTTCCCCCGAGAAGTCGTCAGCGACCGGGGCACAAACTTTATTTCAAAATACATGAAGTCCCTCTGGCAACAGTGTGGGGTCACCTACCGGTTCACGACCCCCTATCACCCTCAAGGAAACGGACTCGTTGAGCGGTTCAACCGCACGCTCAAAGGGATGATTGGGGGGTTGGAAGAGCCCCTCCGTCGCCAGTGGGATGTGCTACTACCGTGCCTTCTCTTTGCCTACCGAGAAGTCCCCCAGAAGTCCCTCGGCTTCAGCCCGTTTGAACTCTTGTATGGACACCCGGTACGTGGGCCGCTCAGCCTAGTCAAAGAAGGCTGGGAAATGCCCCCTCTAAAGAACCCTCCAGATGTCTTCAAGTACCTCCTAACCCTCCGCAACCAGACCAGACGATTCAGAGAGATGGCAAAAGCAAACTTGGAGGCCAGTCAGGAGGACATGAAAAGGTGGTACGATCAAAATGCCTCCTCCATCGAATTTGAACCCGGCCAACAAGTATGGGTAATGTCTCCCACCGAACCATGAGCCCTCCAAGACAAGTGGACGGGGCCCTTCAAAGTAATCGAGCGCAAGGGCCCTGTCACCTATCTCATCGATATGGAATCTTCACGGAACCCTCTCCGGGTCCTCCACGCTAATAGACTGAAACCCCATTTTGTGCGCTCAGAACTCAGCCTCCTGATGGCAACGGACAATGGAGCCGAGGAGGACTCCGAACCCCTCCCTGACCTCCTGCGGACTCGGGAGAAGGACGGCTCCGTGGACGGGGTCCGACTCTCGGAGGCCCTCACCTTGGAGCAACGCCAAGAATGCCGAGACCTCCTGCTGCAGTTCGCCACCCTGTTCTCCCTCACCCCAGGGGTCACCCCCTGGTGCGTACACGACGTGGACACGGGAGACAGTCCCCCTATCCGCCATCGGGCCTACCGCGTACCAGATCGGGTACGGGCCTGCATCCAAGAGGAGGTGGCCAGGATGCTCACGCTCGGGGTCATCGAGCCCTCCGACAGACCCTGGGCCAGCCCAGTGGTACTGGTCCCCAAAGCAGCCGCCGCCGGCACCACGCCGGAACTCCGGTTCTGCGTCGACTACCGGGGCTTGAATGCGGTCACCAGAACAGACGCGCACCCCATCCCCCGGGCAGATGAACTAATCGACCGCATGGGAGCTGCCCGCTACCTCAGCATCTTCGACCTGACAGCGGGCTACTGGCAGATCGGTCTCACACCCCGAGCCCAAGAACGATCTGCATTCTCCACCCCTGATGGCCACTATCACTTCAAGGTCATGCCATTCGGCATGAAGAATGCCCCAGCAACATTTCAACGGCTAGTTAACCAGGTCCTGGCGGGGCTTGAAGAATTCAGCGCCGCCTACCTGGACGATATCGCTGTGTACAGCCGCCACTGGTCCGACCACCTCCACCACCTCCGAGAAGTGCTACAGGCCCTCCAACGAGCTGGCCTCACGATCAAGGCCAGCAAATGCCAAATTGACCAGGGGTCCGTGACCTATCTCGGGCACCAGGTGGGAAGCGGTCTGGTGGCCCCTCTGCAACTCAAGATCGCTGCCATCCAGTCTTGGCAGCCCCCCATCACCCAGACCGAGGTCCGCGCCTTTTTGGGACTCACAGGCTCTACCGGCGGTTCGTGAGGGACTATGGCAGCATTGTGGGGCCCCTCACGGAACTCACATCCAAAAACCAACCAAAGAAGGTCAACTGGACCCCAGACTGTCAAGCGGCCTTCGAGAAGCTGAAGGCCGCCATGTGCTCCGCCCCTGTGCTCCAGGCCCCCGACTACAGTCGGGAATTCATCGTCCAAACGGATGCCTCCGACCATGGCATTGGGGCAGTCCTTTCCCAGTTGAATCCCGAAGGACTTGACCAACCAGTGGCTTTCATCAGCAGACGACTCCTGGCCCGAGAACAACGCTGGAGCACCATCGAGAGGGAGGCCTTCGCCGTGGAGTGGGCCCTCAAAAAGCTTCGGCCATATCTCTTCGGCACCCACTTCCGGGTACAGACCGATCATCGGCCCCTGCAGTGGCTAATGCAAATGCGGGGGGAAAACCCGAAGCTACTACGTTGGTCCATCTCCCTGCAGGGGATGGATTTCACTGTGGAACATCGACCCGGGCAAGACCACGCCAACGCAGATGGCCTGTCACGCTTTTTCCGCCTCGACGAGGAGAGTCCCCAAGAGGATGGGTGACTCTCCCCGCCTTCAGCTGGGGGGGACGCATGTTGGACAGGCCACACGAAGGGCTTGCTCCCTCCCCGCACGACCAGGCCCGAGCCCGGCTCCTCAGATGTTACACGCAACAACCACCCGTTTCCCGTCTCCTATGGGACCCCTGCCCCTGAACATCTCCACCTCATGGGCCCGATTCCCTACCGGCCCTCTCGCCCGGCCTGGGCGCCATCTTGGACACAGCACCACGAGACCACCTGGCCTCCGATCGACCCTAACCCTGGGCCTGGCCAGGCCCCGACATCCCGGCACCACCATCCACCCGGGAGGTGAGCGGACTACTTGGCAGGTCAATGGGAGAAAGAGGTGTCGATAGCTCTCCCCCGCCAGGTGCCGATCGCCCCCAGCCTCCCCGGGCGCTGGCTCCACCCCCCCGCTAGGTGTCTGGACTCCCTCATCCCGGACCTCCCGACCTCCAAGTGCGAGGGTCCGGACATCAAAGGGCGCCAGGCCTATAACTGGGGCAGCTCCAGAGCAGGAAGGCAGTTGTATCCTGGAGTCGAGAGACGCAGCGAAGAACTCCTCCTTGACGGACTACTGGCGCTGCCGTAGCCCTGCCTTACGAACTATCGTCCTGCCTGCTGGCGCTGCCGCAACCTTCTGAAACCTTCATCGTCGTCGGGACCTGCTGGCGTGGCCGCGGACCGTTTGTAATCACCACCTTCATCGGGACCTGCTGGCTCCGCCGCGGCCCGATCATCTAGAACGCCGAGCTCGAGGATTGTGAGCTATTTCATCTACCTGATTGGTAACAAGACTGTCCCGCTACCCTTTTCCCAATCCAGAGACCAGAACCGAGGGGACCCCTGAGTCCAGACCTCCTTGTACCATTTTACCGTACTTAAAGAATTGCTTATAAAGTATCGTTGAACCTTATCCTTGTGTGGTGTACGTCTGTGGGGGGGAAGTTACTTGTCTGTACGATCGCTGGAGACGGCTCTCCCCGGAGACCTCTCCCCTTATCCTCGGCCGACCCTCCCGGTCCGTCTAACAGTACCTTTTCCATTTGTAAGCAGAGGGGGGGTGTCATGTCCTTTCCCCTTTTCTGTCAGGAGTATGGGTTGCCAGAGTCGGAGAGGCTTCGATATCTACAAGCATGACACTGGGCACTTAGCGAGCATGTACGTCCTATGGCTGACAGGCGGCTGCTACCATACGAACACTGGCTAATTACGCGCAAATCAGACAATAAACTCATCTCGGATTTGAATAGGATGTTGCAAGCTAAATACACTAATATTTACAGCTCGGGAAAGGTGCGCTGGGAGAGGGAACTGGGGAGGACACTCAGCCATAAGGAATGGGAGGGCATACTTTATAGAGCCAGGCACTCTGCATGCCATATGGGACTTACAGATGCACTCACCAAGGTTGCAACATACTGGTACTATACTCCTGAGCGGCTGCATGCAATAGATCACTCTAGAAAGGCAACATGCTGGTGGGGCTGTGGTCAGGTAGGCACACTGGTACATTTGCTTTGGGACTGCGTTCATCTTCAGGAGTATTGGAAGCAAATTTTGGATGAGGTGGAAGCGCATTTTGACACAGAGATCCCATGATTTCCTTTGTACGTATTGTTAGGGCTGCCAAACCCAGTAACATATCCGCTGCGCTCCCGCAGGGGTCGCCTGATTGGGTATACACCTGTTACAACGCAACTTTTACAACTACCTACTATTACAACGCAACTTTTACAACGCATACCATTACAACGCATTGCGCTGGGGGGCGCTCTAGGATAGGGAATAAGTATAATTTACTATCCAACACCTTCCCTAGTGTCCACGGGGACTGGAGTTGGAATAGTAAATTATACTTACCACTATCCAGCACCTCTGAGCGCTATGCGTTGTAATGGTATGCGTTGTAATGGTTGCGTTGTAATGGTAGGTAGTTGTAATGGTATGCGTTGTAACATGGTACATCCCCTGATTGCTATTGCCGCCATGCAGAATAAAATTACCCACTGGCGCACTGCACACGTCCCTACATTCCAGGGCTGGCTCCACCCCTTGTGGTTTGTGTTGGGTATGGAGAACCTTTCATTGACTCTGGCAGGGGAGGGAGCTAAGTATGCAGAGCTGTGGGAACCCTTTCTGTCTCTGTTGGCCTCGGAGTTTCGGGAGGTCACCTGTCCCCGCTATTTACGCTTATTACGCCTCTCTGATGTGGAACGGCCGACGACCGGCTAGTAGAGGTGCGCTTTTGGACGAGTTGAATGGTGGACTTGGAACACGGGGAGGGTGGGGAGGAGTGGGTTAGGGTGGGAGGTTGGGGGCTTCGTTTGACCGTATTTCTTCTTTCAATTAATGTTGATTGTTTGCACATACCAAGCGCCCTTCATCGAGCCTCATCCCGCAGCCTGGAATGGTCCTACCTGTTCCTTTTGAGCTTTGGATTCCGCTATGCAATGAGCGTTGGGGTCGATATTGACAAATACTTTTTGTGTATGTGCCATGATCTTTCAATAAAAAGATTTAATACTAAAAGTAGGACTTCAATTAACGATCTGATTCAGCTGCATGGGCTCAGTGATGTGTGGAGGATTTTATATCTTGTCAAGCCAGGTTGTACATTTTATTTGTGTCCACAAAAACATCACCATAGGAAGGGATTTCCAAATTCATGTGCGCTGTCAAAGGATTGCATCATAGATTGCTCTTGTTTGAATATAGGCGGCTCATGGACGATGAAATAGCTCTTCATTCACTAAAAAATCTTAACCTTCTCTACAGTTAACTGGTATATGCCATTCATGCATTGTTATTTCAGATACCGGCTATGGCAATCATCTAATTCCTTCCTGGCATCTCTTTAATCCATGTTACACTTTGCTGCAATACTTTATTAGGAATGAAAGAATTGTATCTTTCCACGGCAGTGCTAAAAGAACTCTACTGGCTGTTCGTTTGTAGGCCTGGAGTAGCAACTGGAAACATATCACAGGATGACAGGAAGTTCTTGATTAAATACGTTCTAACACTTTAAATGTAGAAATTCAAATCCACCTCATCCCAGCTCATTGTTTAAAGTCATGGGATATCAAGGACACCTATCACCATTCCAAAAAAATTGAAAGCTCATGTAATCATCTACAACCTGTTCTGTTGCCACTCCCTTCGTATCTATTGTTCTTCCCTACCTCTGTCCCACCCACATTTGAGGATGGTTTAAACTCCTAACTTTATCTCCACCCTCTATGCATCTCTCTTCTCTAGCCCACCTTCTTTTTTCCTGCCTTCTTCTTTACTTATGACTGTACAATTACACCTACATAGTCAGGCAAATTTGGCAAACGTCCTAGGAAGACATGCAACATTCCTCCCCAACCAATGCAAATGGGACATCATACTTCAGTGATTTGTATTTTCCAGATGTCCCTTGAGTGGTAAACAACTGCTTGACCACATCATTTCCTTCCTCCACTCTCAAATGTCTGCCCTGGGATGTCCAGCAGAGGGGATTGGATCTGGAGTGCTGAACCGTCAACCAGAACATTAAGAGGTCAATGCCCCAGCTCTGCCCTTTATAAGGAAAATTCAGCTGAGCCACACACCCCCTTTTTTCAGGATTTTTTAATAGCACAGCCCGCAAACTTAAAAATATGTGGTGTCTATGCTTTAAACACATGGCTATTGGGGTGAAAGTTCTCTATATGTTTTTTTATTTAAAGAAACATGTTTTTCCTCAATCGAACTTGCCAATCATGGAAGTACACTGGACACCTCTGAAAGAAGACATACGTTCAAAGTGTGTTCCCTTTCCATGTGAGGTAGCTACTAACCCCCAACTCAGTCCATGTGGTGACTATTGGTGGTGCAGCACTGGATCTGTAAGCCAAGGCACCAGGCTTGTGGAAATCTCTGAAATTATCGTTAGCATAAGCTGAAGCCATTTTGTTTGTGGCATCCATTTTAGTTAGCTATGTGTGAGCCATGTGCTTCTTCCGTCTTCACTGTTGCCTGCTTTTCTATTCTGCTTGAGTCATCAACTATAGTTAACTCTTTCAGTACTGAGCCAGAGCACTGTGCATGCTCAGAAAGGCCTGTAGCTACTAGAATACACATGTCTTAGAGTGTAACTGTCACACTGTTTTAACTGATGTAAGCAGAAATGTCTCCCCTCCCACTTTGCTGATCAAGGCATATTTGTATGCCCATGTTAGTCAATAACTATACCTGTATATGCCTGTACCTCCTCTTTGAGTCTCCATGCTTACTCAGCTGTAAACTGAGTATATAAGGCCCATGGCCTCTGTATTCTATGGACTATCTCATACAGTGTCCGAGGGTGTTGTATAGATGTAGTCCCACTGATGAGAGGTTAATAAATCTATTTCTTTGATATTACAGCTTCTGTGCCAATCTCTTCTTTGTTGGTTTAAGAATCAGTGGACAGATATGAGTGAACCCCTGCACCGGTGAGCCCCTAAAAAGGCTAATTTCCACAGGCTCTTAATTGGTTCTCCAGAGGGGAGACTACCTATTCAACCTACTACCTAGCCTTTTTAACTGAAACATTAATTCACAAACATTACTCACCTGATATCTTTGTGCCCTCAAGCTATGATAGCATATAAGGCAAGACTGGATTGGGGAAAGAGGGGGGGGTGCTTCGCTATGATTTGTAAATCTAACTTTTTATGTCCAGTCGCATGACTAATCGCATGACTTGATTACTCCTTCCAGACTGCTAATGTACACGTTTTTCTATTGCTCGCTCCACAAACTTTACTTTATCTGGCTCCTTAATCTACTGACCACCAGGCCCTGTTGGATTATGTTGTGAAAGCCTAGCAGAAGCTTTATCACCCTATATTCTCAAGTATGCTAATTGTATTGCTTTACGAAACCTAATATTCACTTTGATGATGCCATCTGTCAGACAGCTAATTCTATCTTGGGTGATCTTAGAGCAAAGCGAATTGACTTGATAGTGACGGACCATACTCATGTCGCAGGGCACCCTTTGGACCCTGTTTTAATTAATTTGAATAGTATCGACATCTTTTAAACATCTCGCCCCTAAACCATGGAACTCCCTTCCCGTGGATCTTCTCCGCATCACCAATCTGCTTGCCTTTAGAAAGGCCCTGAAAACTTGGCTCTACAGTCAGTAATCTGCTATGTTTCTGTTCTCTCATCTTTTTTTTCCAGCTATGGGTCAGAAAGCGCCGGGACACTCCTTGGAGTAGCCGTGCGCTATATAAGTCACCCATTAACATTAACATTAACATGGACAGCCCCCCCTCCCCCCACATCCCCTGTCTATTGGTCAAACCATTTCTTGATCTCTTTTCAGATTTTAGGCACTGTCTCAGAAAAAAGTCAATCAACCCAGATGGTCTGTCTGATCAAATGGGTAAAAGTTCAACCCACTTGATTTTAGTTGAATATCACAGACTAGTGCTCTTAAACTGGAAGGTACTGTAGAGGAACATGTGGATTTGGTAAACACTTGGATCCTTTTGAATCTTGATACTATCTTCTCGATACAGCACTGCCAGAAAGGATCCCTCGTTCTCATAACCCATGGTATACTGAAGCAATCCTAATGCTAAAAAAGGACTGCAAACACCTGGAGCGTTTTTGGCGGAAACATCATGTGTTAGACGATAAGTTAAAATTCAAAGAGGCAAACAGCATTTAATATAGAGCATGTGGATCTGCTCGTGCAGCATATCATGCCGTCAAAATCAAGACAGCTAGCAACCCTTCTAAAGAGGTCTTCCAATCAGTTCAACCTATCTTAGCTCCGCAACAGGAATCTCTGACCATTCCTCTCTCTCAAAAAGACTGCAATGAACGAGCTGAATATTTTTATAATGTGGTATCCACTATTTACTCCTTTTTTATGATAAGGCTACTACACAATCGGTAACGTAGCTCTTGGAAACTCCCATTGAGACTGTGACCCATTTTTACCCTCTTGAGTCAGACACTTGTGCTGCATTTCTAAATGCATTAAAGCGGACCATCTCCACCTGATAAACTTAGTTCTGTGCGTGATGCACTATTTCCTTCTCTCACTGATTTGCTAAATTACTCTTTGGCTCACGGAAAAATACATACAACATGGAAGTACACAATGGTGCTTCCTTTGCAAAAAAGCTAGACTGGAGCCTAGTGATTGGGCTAAACATAGCTACAAACACTTCCAACCATTTTACACAAAGATGTTAGAAAAGCTGCTTAATTGTCTGTTATCAACTTTGTTGTTTACCCATGAGATACTATATCAGTCTTAATCTGGTTTTCTGTACGTGCACTGAAACCTTGATACAGGCATTGGATAGCGGAGGCTCTGATTGTATTGGACGTCAGTGCTGCTTTTTGATAATGTCTCACACCCTGTGCTTCGCAAGAGACTAGCAATGGTAGGGGTGCAAGATTTAGCTTTACACTGGCCTGCATCTTTTCTATCAATCAATCAACAGCATTTGTATAGTGAACACTGTCACCTCTAAGGGTATCTGGGCGCTGTGGGTTTGACGTCTCGGTCGAAGAGCCACGTCTGGAGTTTCTTTCTGAAGTCCGCCAGGGATGGGTGCTTTTCGAAGATGGAGTGGTAGGTCGTTTAAGGTCTTGGTGCCGATGTAGGAGAAGGAGCAGCCCCGGCTGCAGCTGTGAAGGATGTGGGGGGTGTGTGCACAGGCTAGTGAAGAGGAGCACATGGGTTTTGCGAGTAGGTGGAAGTTCAGTCATTGCTTGATGTAAACCAGTCCTTGATCCTGCAGAGCTTTGTAGGCATGCATGAGAATCTTGAACTGGCATCTCTCCTGGATGGGTAGCCGGTGGAGGTTTCTCAAGTGGGGGTGATGAGGGTCCATTTGGACAGATTTAGGATGAGTCTGGATGCAGAATTCTGTATCAACTGGAGTCTTTTGAAGAGCTGGGTTAAGATGCTGGCATAGAGAGCATTGTCGTTGTCGAGGCTGCTGGTGACGAGGGCTCGAGTGACGGTCTTTCTAGTGTTGACTGGGAGTCATCTGAAGATTCTACAGAGCATGCAAAGGGTATGGAAGCAGAAGGAGCTGGCTGCCTTGACTTGTTATTTCATGCTCAGTTTGCTGTTAAGGATGATTCCTACGTTGTGTGCATGCCCTGTACGAGTGGGTGTTTGTCTGAGTTCTGCTGGCCACCAGCTGTGGTCCCATACGGTTGTGTTCTTTCCGAATACTTCCATCTTGTCGGAGTTGAGTTTGAGGCAGTTGCCTCTCATCGAGTTGACTACGTTGGTTGTTGCAGAAGTTAATTCTGGTGGAGGGATCTTTGGTGACTGAGAATATGAGTTGAGTGTCGTCTGTGTAGGAAATTATGTTGAGGCCATGGGATCTGATTATGTCTGCAAGGAGGGTCTTGTAGGTGTTGAATAAGGTGGGGTTGAGGGTAGATCCTTGGGGTACAATGCATGAGATGTCCTTGAGTTCGAAGGCGAAGGGAGGCAGTCAGATTCTATGTGTATGTCTTGTGCTGAAAGCATTTTGCTATATGCCAATGTTGTAGAGTCTGTTGATGTGTGGGGGGGGGGTTAAACATTGTCAAAAGCAGAAGAGATTGGAGGAGGATTAGGGCAATAGTATCTCCATGGCCAAGGAGGGTTCTTATGTCGTCTGTGGCAGTGATAAGGTCTGAGGTTGGCATGGAATCCTGTTTGGGAGGCGTCAAGTGGGTGGTTTTGTTCAAGGTGTTCAGTAAGCTGTTTGTTGATGCCTTTCTGGAGTACTTTGGCCGGGTAGGAGAGAAGGGAGATTGGTCAATAATGTTCAAGTTCGCTGGGGTCAGCAGAAGGTTTCTTTAGGAGGGGTATGACCTCTGCCTGTTTCCGTCTGTCCGCACATAACAGGTTATTGTGAAACCCTTTAAATTAGCAATGTACAATTCGCCTCATGGAGTGCTGCAAGGTTCTGCACTAAGTTCCACGCTTTTTAATTTTTATATCCAAACCCTTGATAAAACAGAGTTAAAATCCGTTTTTTCCATATATTCATATGCAAATGACACTCAGATTATCTTTTTATTTACTGCAACAGATGAAAGGATCACACTTCATCTGAATACCTGCCTGCAAGAAGTAGCGGAGCTGATGCGACTCCATTGTTTGAAACTGAATGCCAGCAAAACTGAGGTGCTCATTCTAGGCAACCAACCCCTGATGGGTGGTCTACATTTTTGTTCAGATATGCTGGGCTTTTGTCCCACCCCCCTAGGCTTCTGGTTAGATAGCAAACCTGCCATGGAGCAAGAGATTACAAAGTGAGCTGCATGCTGCTTTGGACTGTTAAGATCCTTGAGAAAGATTATATGGTATTTACTTCCTAGCTGCAGAAACTTTAGTGCTGGCCTTGATAATTGTAAGACTTGACTATGGCAGTGTGCTATGTTTGGGGGTCATGTAGTTCCGGCTGAGGAAATTGCAGACTATGCAGAATGCGGCAGCTCATCTGATATGTCACATCCTGCATACTAATATAGTTTCAAGACATTTACATAACTTACACTGTCTACAAACTGCAAACGTATCAAGTTGAAGACTCTGTGTTATGTTTTCAAAGCATGGAATTGAATGGGCCCTCCATATATATGCTCTTTCATACATCCTTGTCTCCCCAGGATAATCTATGCTCTGGAAACTCTAATTTAGCCTCTATTCCAAGATCCAACAAGGCTAGGAAGGTGGCCATTCTTTTACTTACTTTGGTCCTAAGCTATGGAATAGGTCACTAGCAAATATGCAACTTTTTGGTTTGTTGTTAAGCTACTTAAACCTGTTTTTTTCTGAGCTTGCCTGGGTTTTCTAGTCCTTTCTGCTAGCGTTGGGAAATGCAGATCGTGTAGTCATGCGCTTTACAAATCTGATTGATTGATTGACCAACTAAATTAGACCCAGGTAGAGGTCCATCCATTCCCATTAACTTGGGTCATCTGCCTTCAACATGTGTGGGGCATGTATATAAGTTGCTGTGTGTGTGTGGTTGTTGAATAACTTCGTGAATGATGGGTTGCATTTAAATCCTTTGTAGATGCTGCACAAGATGTTGGCTTTCGATCCAAGCCACCAACTTTTGTTTGGCATATGCACTCCTTTACAGATTATACAC
Organism: Lissotriton vulgaris; assembly: GCF_964263255.1. Lineage (NCBI taxonomy): Eukaryota > Metazoa > Chordata > Amphibia > Caudata > Salamandridae > Lissotriton > Lissotriton vulgaris. The sequence goes on from NC_141695.1 coordinate 258,968,535, forward strand.
AGTGCAACCTATGTGAACTACACACTCCATTGTACAGTATAGGTTTTTTCCTGCCACAGCAAAACATACTCATGCTTATTTCCTAGGCTGTTTCTGGCTACTCAGGCAATTGGAACAGACACATGGCTCTGCCTGAGTTCACCTAACAAATCACTTGTGATTAGTTTCGATTGGACTGACCGGTGACTCTTGCCTGTAGAGACAGTGAACAGTGGACACGACTGGAAGTGCACATCTGTACAACTGAAGGAGTGCGTAAGGCTCACTCAGCCCATACAGGTTGTAGATCATTTCAACACAAGGAGGCCTGCATACCAGTATTGGAAGAAGACACCTGGCAAGGAGTATACATCCTTTCCACTCCTCTCTGCACACTCAGTCTTTGTTGGAAAGCTCTCGTACAATGTAACCGCTGTAACCTTTGTTGAGATGGAACATTGGCCAACGTGAGGCACTGGACTGCAAATACCAGGAATTAACAAACGGATTCCAGGAAGACCTTCTCTTCGCACCTGATGGAGAACGCCTCAATGGATTTAGGTTCTCCACAAGCCATGAGGTCCTTTCGGTTCAGCTACAAAAAGGGAGAGCAGCTGAACAACATCATATGGATCAATGAGCTGTCTTGTTGCTCAAAGACCTGGTGAGTCTGCACCATACCAGCTCCACCAACTGTAGGGTGCTTCAGTACCAGAAGGATCAGGAGGCTATCTGCATTTCTACCTCTGGCATTAGGTCCAGTTCTGTTTGCAAGTGGAGTATGCCTTCATTCTCGATTCATTTGAAACCACTTTTAACAGGAGTGCAACAATATCATATCCCTTGGATTCCAGATGTAAAAGACAATGCCTTGGCTATCTACAGCCTAATAACACCTGACTACACCCAGACTCAAGAAACAGCATAACACTGACAAGAAAGTGGAGGGATCTCCAGACTTCATCAGACACATAGGCCTAGATGTATCAAGCCTTTGCGAATCGCAAATGGTCTATTTGCATGTTTTGGCATGCATCAAAAATTCGCAAATTAAGGAATTCCAAAAATGTGCGATTCCTTATTTTGCCATAGCATTTAAGGAATTGCAATTTTGCGGTTCCTTAAATGCTATGTATGTAGCATTTTTCAATTGCGAATTTTGGTTAAGAAATCGCAAATTACCACCAACTTGTAGTTGATGTTAATTTGCGAATTCTTTTTAAAATGCACAATTTGGCATTTTTTAAGGTGGCATGTGACGCACACACATGCCCTTAGGGCATGTATGTGTGCCATACGCACACACATGTACATTTCAGGGGTGCAGCAGGGTGTCCTTGAGACACCCCTGCACCCTTGAAATTATTCTTATTTTGCGATTAGCAAATTGCGAATCGCAAATTGAGATGTATTTCACAATCATTCCTACGGGCCTCCTGGCCCATAGGAATGAATGGGAAATTGTTCCTTATTTGCGAATTCACAAATTGCGAATTCGCAAATAAGGAAGATTAAGAAATCGCTAAAAAATTGCGATTTTTTACATACATCCCATTTTGCAATTTCGTAATAGCGATTCCTTAAAAATTGCTATTTAGAAATTTCAAAGGGGAAATATTGATACATCTACCCCCTAATATCTTCTGAAGGTGCCATCAACTGGGTGATATTTGTATAGCTCAGTGCATGCTCCCCCATGGCAGGGTTCTCGAAGTTTCCTATTCATGTCCCTCAGGACTAAACAGCTCCAATACCAGCATGGGTGTACTGCTGCCAACCTCCTTGAGGTAGATGAAATGAGATGGTGCAAGCTCAAGAAGCTGAAGTTGACCCAGCAGGAGAGCAATAGAGACTGTTAGAGAAAAGCAGGGAAAGCAGGAGAGGGGAGAAAAGGAGAGGCACGTTTTTGTTGAAGATTATGGAGTTACAGCTAGGGACTGAAAAATTAACTTCAATTTCTTCTTTAGCTCCTATTGCTGCAAGTTTTTAGTCCCACATCCCATGTTTATGCTGCAAAAGTGATTATATACCTGTACATCATCGTTGCTGGTGTTTTTGCATCACAGAGAGATCAAGATACCCCTATACAACAAAGAAGCTTGGTTCTACTGAGTCACCTTTCCCTCTCTGTAAATGACGACATTCTGGACCCGGATGAGTGTGTCATCTGAGCGTATGAGAGTAGCACATTGGCTGTGACTAAGCACTTTTGGGTGTATCCCAGCCCACTAAGGTAAGAGTGGTGGGAAGTCCATTGAGACTCAGCTGCAGTTGGCAGAATTGAACCTGTTTGCGCCGGCGCAACTTTGAACCTATATGCGCCTGGTGCACCTGTTTTAAGGTGCGCCGGGCGCAAACAGAGAAAGTGCGCCCTTTACATAATAGGGCACCGGGTGAACTGCATGTGGGCTCCTCTACTGTCAAATACGCTCTTCCGACTGACTGATTTGCAATCATTCTTTTGTGAGTTATTCTGGCACATTGATAAGATGCTGTAATTAACTTCTGCCTTCAGCACACCATGCTTGCTCCAACCGTTACACTGTACTCACACAGCCCCACACAGACGTTGGGCCTAGTCTACAGGCTCATTCGTGTTTATCCCTGTAGGGAACAGCTTCAGTCATTTACATCATGTTGCATATCCGAACCTTTGGAGGTGACCCCAGGAAAGGAGGGGTCCAGAAGACAGGGGTGGATCCCTGTGGTGTGGGCTACATAAAAAGCACTACAAGTGAGCAAGGGTGGCGGGAAAGCAAGAGGAGCTTTTATAAGAGGGATGCTGTTGTCTTCTTGCCGCAGTGAATATACACACAGCCACTCATTTTATAGACTAATGCCAAGTCTACGCACATTATGCTACCAAAGATCCAAAGAGGCAAATCTAAAAGGAAACTGACTGTCATCAATCCAGAGTAAGGAGAAAAGGAAAGACAAGCATTTGCAATGCAATAGGTCTCGCATTAGGAAAGTTTGAGCTATTGTTATTGTAAATGACAATTTTTTTATTTATGTGTTGTTTTTGAAAATAGCTAAATTAATACCTTTGTCATTTACAATGCCAATAGTTATAAATTTCGCAAATGTGACACCTAAAGCATTTGTAATGCAACATGTTTTGTATTTACGTGACTTAGATGTATTGATATTACAAATAACAATGGCTTTTAATTTTTTTAAATAATTAATACTTAAATAAAAGTGATTGTAATTTATAATGGAAATAGCTTAAACGTTTGTAAATAACTTTTGTGAAGATTATGTTTAGTGTATTTTATTGTGAATAAAATCCAAGAAAAGAAGTGAAATATTAACATCTTTTTGTGACATTTGTAATAAAGCTTGAAACATTGAGAGAACATATTTGACCCAGTTGTTGTTGAATTGTTGAACAGATTGATGCTGTGATGGCGTGGAGTGTTGTTTTGGTGGCGACAAGTGATGCTGTGGCATTCAGTGATGCTGTGGTAGTGCATAGTGCTGTTGTGGTGCCCCTGAGTGATGCTGTGGTGGCCCTGAGTGATGCTGTGGAGGCCGTGAGTGATGGTGTGGAGGCCATGAGTGATGCTGTGGAGGCCATGAGCGATGCCGTGGAGGCCGTGAGTGGTGCTGTGGTGGTGCTGAGTGGTGCTGTGGTGGTGCTGAGTGGTGCTGTGGTGGTGCTGAGTGATGCTGTGGTGGTACTGAGTGATGCTGTGGTGGTGCTGAGTGATGCTGTGGTGCTTCTGAGTGGTGCTGTGGTGGTGCTGAGTGATAATGTGGTGGTGCTGAGTGATAATGTGGTGGTGATGAGTGGTGCTGTGGTGGTGCTGTGTGGTGCTGTGGTGGTGCTGAGTGATGCTGTGGTAGTGCTGAGTGATAATGTGGTGGTGCTGAGTGATAATGTGGTGGTGCTGAGTGATAATGTGGTGGTGCTGAGTGGTGCTGTGGTGGTGCTCAGTGGTGCTGTGGTGGTGCTGAGTGATAATGTGGTGGTGCTGAGTGATAATGTGGTGGTGCTGAATGATAATGTGGTGGTGCTGAGTGGTGCTGTGGTGGTGCTGAGTGATGTGGTGGTGCTGAGTGGTGCTGGGGTGGTGCTGAGTGATAATGTGGTGCGGAGTGATAATGTGGAGGTGCTGAGTGGTGCTGTGGTGGTGCTGAGTGGTGCTGAATGATGCTGTGGTGGTGCTGAGTGATAATGTGGTGGTACTGAGTGATAATGTGGCGGTGCTGAGTGATAATGTAGTGGTGCTGAGTGGTGCTGTGGTGGTGCTGAGTGGTGCTGTGGTGGTGCCGAGTGGTGCTGTGGTGGTGCTGAGTGATAATGTGGTGGTGCTGAGTGATAATGTGGTGGTGCTGAATGATAATGGAGTGGTGCTGAGTGGTGCTGTGGTGGGGCTGAGTGATGTGGTGGTGCTGAGTGGTGCAGTGGTGGTGCTGAGTGATATTGTGGTGGTGCTGAGAGGTGCTGTGGTGGTGTTGAGTGATAATGTGGTGGTGCTGAGTGATAATGTGGTGGTGCTGAGTGATGCTGTGGTGGTGTTGAGTGGTGCTGTGGTGGTGCTAAGTGGTGCTGTGGTGGTGCTGAGTGATGTTGTGGTGGTGCTGAGTGGTGCTGAGTGATGCTGTGGTGGTGCTGAGTGATAATGTGGTGGTGCTGAGTGGTGCTGTGGTGGTTCTGAGTGGTGGTGCTGAGTGGTGCTGTGGTGGTGCTGGGTGATTTGGTGGTGCTGAGTGGTGCTGTGGTGGTGTTGAGTGATAATGAGGTGGTGCTGAGTGGCGCTGTGGTGGTGCTGAGTGGTGCTGTGGTGGTGCTGAGTGGTGCTGTGGTGGTGCTGAGTAATAATGTGGTGGTGCTGTGGTGGTGCTGAGTGGTGCTGTGGTGGTGCTGAATGATAATGTGGTGGTGCTAAGTGGTGCTGTGGTGGTGCTGAGTGGTGCTGTGGTGGTGCTGAGTGGTGCTGTGGTGGTGCTTAGTGGTGCTGTGGTGGTGCTGAGTAATGCTGTGGTGGTACTGAGTGATGCTGTGGTGGTGCTGAGTGATGCTGTGGTGCTTCTGAGTGGTGCTGTGGTGGTGATGAGTGATAATGTGGTGGTGCTGAGTGATAATGTGGTGGTGATGAGTGGTGCTGTGGTGGTGCTGTGTGGTGCTGTGGTGGTGCTGAGTGATGCTGTGCTGGTGCTGAGTGATAATGTGGTGGTGCTGAGTGATAATGTGGTGGTGCTGAGTGATAATGTGGTGGTGCTGAATGGTGCTGTGGTGGTGCTCAGTGGGGCTGTGGTGGTGCTGTGGTGGTTCTGTGGTGGTGCTGAGTGATAATGTGGTGGTGCTGAGTGATAATGTGGTGGTGCTGAATGATAATGTGGTGGTGCTGAGTGGTGTTGTGGTGGTGCTGAGTGATGTGGTGGTGCTGTGGTGGTGCTGAGTGATAATGTGGTGGTGCTGAGTGATAATGTGGTGGTGCTGAGTGGTGCTGTGGTGGTGCTGAGTGGTGCTGTGGTGGTGCTGAGTGGTGCTGAATGATGCTGTGGTGGTGCTGAATGATGCTGTGGTGGTGCTGAGTGATAATGTGGTGGTGCTGAGTGATAATGTGGTGGTGCTGAGTGATAATGTGGTGGTGCTGAGTGGTGCTGTGATGGTGCCGAGTGGTGCTGTGGTAGTGCTGAGTGATAATGTGGTGGTGCTGAGTGATAATGTGGTGATGCTGAATGATAATGGAGTGGTGCTGAGTGATGTGGTGGTGCTGAGTGGTGCAGTGGTGGTGCTGAGTGATATTGTGGTGGTGCTGAGAGGTGCTGTGGTGGTGTTGAGTGATAATGTGGTGGTGCTGAGTGATAATGTGGTGGTGCTGAGTGATGCTGTGGTGGTGTTGAGTGATGCTGTGGTGCTTTTGAGTGGTGCTGTGGTGGTGCTGAGTGATAATGTGGTGGTGCTGAGTGATAATGTGGTGGTGATGAGTGGTGATGTGGTGGTGCTGTGTTGTGCTGTGGTGGTGCTGAGTGATGCTGTGGTGGTGCTGAGTGATAATGTGGTGGTGCTGAGTGATAATGTGGTGGTGCTGAATGGTGCTGTGGTGGTTCTCAGTGGGGCTGTGGTGGGGCTGTGGTGGTTCTGTGGTGGTGCTGAGTGATAATGTGGTGGTGCTGAGTGATAATGTGGTGGTGCTGAATGATAATGTGGTGGTGCTGTGTGGTGCTGTGGTGGTGCTGAGTGATGTGGTGGTGCTGTGGTGGTGCTGAGTGATAATGTGGTGGTGCTGAGTGATAATTTGGTGGTGCTGAGTGGTGCTGTGGTGGTGCTGAGTGGTGCTGTGGTGGTGCTGAGTGGTGCTGAATGATGCTGTGGTGGTGCTGAGTGATGCTGTGATGGTGCTGAGTGATAATGTGGTGGTGCTGAGTGATAATGTGGTGGTGCTGAGTGATAATGTGGTGGTGCTGAGTGGTGCTATGGTGGTGCCGAGTGGTGCTGTGGTGGTGCTGAGTGATAATGTGGTGGTGCTGAGTGATAATGTGGTGATGCTGAATGATAATGAAGTGGTGCTGAGTGGTGCTGTGGTGGTGCTGAGTGATGTGGTGGTGCTGAGTGGTGCAGTGGTGGTGCTGAGTGATATTGTGGTGGTGCTGAGAGGTGCTGTGGTGGTGTTGAGTGATAATGTGGTGGTGCTGAGTGATAATAGGGTGGTGCTGAGTGATGCTGTGGTGGTGTTGAGTGGTGCTGTGGTGGTGCTAAGTGGTGCTGTGGTGATGCTGAGTGATGCTGTGGTGGTGCTGAGTGATGCTGTGGTGGTGCTGAGTGATAATGTGTTGGTGCTGAGTGATAATGTGGTGGTGCTGAGTGGTGCTGTGGTGGTTCTGAGTGGTGCTGTGGTGGTGCTGAGTGATAATGTAGTGGTGCTGAGTGATAATGTGGTGGTGCTGATTGATAATGTGGTGGTGCTGAGTGGTGCTGTGGTGGTGCTGGGTGATTTGGTGGTGCTGAGTGGTGCTGTGATGGTGTTGAGTGATAATGTGGTGGTGCTGAGTGGCGCTGCTGAGTGGTGCTGTGGTGGTGCTGAGTGGTGCTGTGGTGGTGCTGAGTGGTGCTGTGGTGGTGCTGAGTGGTGCTGTGGTGGTGTTGAGTGATAATGTGGTGGTGCTGAGTGGTGCTGTGGTAGTGCTGAGTGGTGATGTGGTGGTGCTGAGTGATGCTGTGGTGGTGCTGAGTGGTGCTGTGGTAGTGCTGAGTGGTGATGTGGTGGTGCTGAGTGATGCTGTGGAGGTGCTGAGTGATGCTGTGGTGGTGCGGGGTGGTGCTGTAGTGGTGCTGAGTGATAATATGGTGGTGCTGAGTGGTACTGTGGTGGTGCTGAGTGATGCAGGTGTGGTGCTGAGTGATGCTGTTGTGGTGCTGATTGATGCTGGGAGGGTGCTGAGTGGTGCTGTGGTGGTGCAGAGTGGTGCTGTGGCGGTGCTGAGCGGTGCTGTGGGGGTGCTAAGTGGTGCTGTGGAGGTGTTGAGTGATGCTGTGGTGGTGCTGAGTGATGCTGTGGTGGTGCTGAGCGATGCTGTGGTGGTGCTGAGTGATGCTGGTGTGGTGCTGAGTGATGCTGGGGTGGTGCTGAGTGGTGTAGTTGTGGTGCTGAGTGATGCTGTGGTTGTGCTAAGTGATGCTGTGGTGGTGCTGAGTGGTGCTGTGGAGGTGCAGAGTTATGCTGTTGTGGTGCTGAGTCATAATGTGGTGGTGCTGAGTGGTGCTGTGGTGGTGCTGAGTGATGCTGGTGTGGTGCTTAGTGATGCTGGGTGGCGCTGAGTGATTCTGTGGTGGTGCTGAGTGGTGCAGTGTTGGTGCTGAGTGATGCTGTGGTGGTGCTTAGTGGTGCTGTGGTGGTGCTGCTGAGTGATGTGGTGGTGCTGAGTGATAATGTGGTGGTGCTGAGTGGTGCTGTGGTGGTGCTGCTTAGTGATGTGGTGGTGCTGAGAAGTGCTGTGGTGGTGCTGGGTGGTGCTGTGGTGGTGCTGAGTGGTGCTGTAGTGGTGCTGAGTGATAATGTGGTGGTGCTGAGTGATAATGTGGTGGTGCTGAGTGATAATGTGGTGGTGCTGAGTGATGCTGGTGTAGCGCTGAGTGATAATGTGGTGATGCAGAGGGCAGAAAGGCACAAAAACGAGTCTAACAGAGGGCAGAAGAGCAGAAAACCAAGGGAAAACGAGTCTAACAGAGGGCAGAAGTGCACAAAAAACGAGTGTAACAGGTGGCAGCAAAGCACAAAAAACGAGTCTTACAGAGGGCAGAAAGGCACAACTAGCTGTGGTTTCGGAAGACACAATTGAAAGTATTGTAAAAAAAATTAAAAATACTTTTGAGAAGGTGAAAATATCTAGCTTCATAAATATCCATATGAACATGTCACTTCTTGATTCCTTAGCGCCTAAAAGCAATAAAGTTCGGATTATGCGCTAATATAAGTATAATAAACTCGTTCAATGGACACTTTATGCTGCTCGTAAGGGGTTATCATGCAAGTGAAGGAATTAAGATGAGAACGGAAAGGTCCTGGGGCAGAGAGAAGCACTGAAAAATAAGTGGCTTGTTGCAGTCGTCTTCTACACATGCATATCGCCCTTTCAGTGGTTTGCAGTGCTCCTTTGAAGTAACTCAAAGTTGTCCAATTCCTTGCAGTGTCCTTATCTGCTTCACTAATCTCTGACTCACTGACAGAGAGATGTACGACGTTCACAGTCCGCAGTGGCCTGGCTGACTATATTTACACAAAAGTTAAAGGTGATATTTTCAGTCGCTAGTTGCAAAGCCGTGCAGGCCCAGAAGATAAGACAGTTGTCGCCCTGTGGGGCTTATAAGTAAAATGCTCGAATAATTACTTTATCGAGCTGGAGCTTTTCTCTTTGGTAGCTCGCTTGCTGCGTTACTGTACTCCACTGTTTATGAAGGGACAATCTTTTGCACACTGAGTCATGTGCCCAGGGCTTTAAGTGGGATGAAAAAACTAGGGGGTCTCTCAAAGGGGCGTGGCCACTAATTAGGGGTGTGGCTTTTAAACACTTCCGCTAAAAATCTGTGTTTAGTATAGTGTGCCGCCCAACTTGTATTTGGCTGTTTCTGTCATTGCATCCAGATATGTGGTACAACAAGTAACATCACACCTACAAGTAAGGACCATTGGCTTTGTCAATGGTTATTAGTTGCATAAGATAAATAAGCCACAACTATATCTTGTTACATATAATATTGAAAAAGCTTCAAATTAAAGCCCTGGTGACCATACCACAATGTTGCTGCTCCTCTTGCGTTTCAGAAAGAGAAGGGAAATCCAGAGAGAAAATAACTCTCTCTTAAGGATTTCCCTTCCCCCACCAAGCTCACCTGGCATTACGTCATGACGTAACTTCTCCATTAGTGAGAAGTGAGCAGTGTGGGCAGCGCACATCCATGTGCTTGTTGTCTCGAAACGGGTCTCTATCTGGCTGTTTTGCGCCCTGGCACTTTTTTCCGGACTGTAGTGACAGTAAACTGCTGTCTCTGCAGTCTGGAAAAAAACGGACCACCTGTGCCAGGGCTCAAAACAGAGCCCGATAGAGGCCCGTTTCAAGGCCTCTTTTAAAAAACTCCCGGTGCTCAGACCCCTTGAGACCCGGCCCACTTATAGCCCTGCATGTGCCCGTGTTAACTTATTCCGGCTAGCATTCTCGTCGTTGGTTGCTACTCAGTTATTTAGAGCAAGAAAATGTTCCCAAAGAAGACAGGAAAATATGATCGTGTCCTATTGCGTAAGAGACGCGTAAAAAAAGCACCATATATTCCGTTCAAAGCACTTTACTGAGCACCAGTTTCTACTTTGAAGAAAGTGTAACATTAAAAACAGTAAAACTTTAATGCCTCACATTCACATGTTTAAATTACTCAAACCTTCGCGCTTTGCTGCGTCATGAGGGCGGATGCAGTTTAACGGATGACCATCTCTTTACGAAAAGGAGAAAGACTGCCTGGCAGCTTGCAAGAAGGATTGTAATCTGACGTGCAGGCACTTTTGTCTCACGTTATGAAGCATTCCCATGCTCGGAGAATTGCCCCCTCCCATCTCGACGAACATTGATGAAGTTCTGTGATGTTCGAAAAAAACGTCAGTTAACTGGTTTATCAGAAATTTATATTCATGTGCGGTACTATAAAGGTGTTTCAGTGAGCGCGCGAGTGGTGCGCGCTGCAAAGAAGCGAAAAGAAACAAATTGGCGCCGCGCGGCTTTACAAAAATATACACAGTTCGTTATTATTATCAAGAGGCGTATGTGTGTGTAGTGCAGTAAAGATGTCACTCAGGATGCAGATGTTCAACAACTCGGTAATTACTTTCCCTGTCATTGCTATTAGGGTAGTCAGAGTCCTCTCTGTCTTAGTCTATAACAAGAGCTAAATGAAGTATTGGATGCCTAGAAGATGCTGTGAGCACCTACATGCACTTGCACTGCCCCTTGATACACATTCCTGTGTCTGCACCCGAAATGGCTGATCATGCTAATTTACCACATGTGGTAACAATTGGTTTTTTTTCATAGTGGTAAGTCCGTTCCTGCAACCAGGTGGTAACCTGAGTGCCTGTGCAAACCAGTGATTTTGCACTGCCTTGACCAAAAGTGTGCCGCCATTCATAGATTAAAAGCACATGCTTTTAAAATTAGAGTTATAGACAATTACACTATTGATTTTTTACATAACACTAAATGCTAGGGCAACCTATTTCTGAGCCCTGAACAAATAGGGGTACCGTGGTATATGGAGAAGAAGTCATTTGCCCACGTTATGTGTAGGAAGACACCAGGATTAGTTCCGATGTATGTCCACAATCTAGTTCCTGAAACACGTCTCCTCTGTATTTCCACTTGCTTACTAACTGTTCACATGCTCCCACGACTCTACGACGCACTGTGATGGCAGACTGTAAGGCGCTTTGTGGCTGCCTTAGTGCCTGCTGACTGCAGCAAGAGTGCGACTGACCAAGTCCGGGAGCCTCCAGTAGACCGACTTCAGCAGTAGCAAAAGTACGGTATCCGTAAGGTGGAAATAAGACCGCTTTAGAATTTAGATAAAACAAGCAGCCAAGGGGCGTGGGAGGGAGAAAGCGACAGTGGGAGGGGTGATTGGAGGACGGAAGAGGAAAAACAATAAGAAAATGATTTACCAGCCTGTTCAAAGATGCTAACAGAAGTACAGGGCAAGCAGCCACAGGGGTACGGGAGGGAGCAAGAGACAGACATGAGAGGGTGATAGAGGGATGGGATGGGATAGGATATTAAAACAAGGGGAAAACGAGTCTAACAGAGGGCAGAAAGGCACAGACTAGCATTATCGGAAAAATCGAAGCCGAAGGAGTAAGGCGGACTACTGCTGCAGGGGTGGTGCGTGCTCTGAGGGAGGGGAGGCGCTTCAACAACAAAACCATATGGGGTCCAGCAGGGGCCGGATCGGATCGCTTTGAAGTGAAGCTCACGGCCTCGCGGCCGTGAAAGTGGGATGTAATTAGGGGGAGGAGAAGTGAGGCCGAGCAACAGATGTCTGTGGGAGGGAGGCTGATGATGCAGGCGGCTCTGGGAAGCAAATGGCAGCAAGCTCGTGCAGGTCTCGACATCTGCAATGCCAGAGGCATTGGCAGAGGTCGAGACCTAAAAAATCCGAGTAAGGCTGTGTGCGGGGAGAGAGAGGGGAGGTGCTGGAGCTGGGGAACAGATGGCCGTGAAGCAGGGGGCGGGGCAGCGGAACCCTTTGATGTGGCCTGGCGGCCGTGAGAGGAGAAATTCTGCTGCTAGGGGGAGCATGAGAGCAGGTCACGTGATTGTGACTCACATGAACTGTCCAAAATCCGCTGGAGGAGAGCCCTCGGCCAGAAGTAGTGGTTTAGCGGCATTAGACTCGCAATTCATTCCTTGCGGAATAGAATAGGCGAGACCTAAAAAAGGAAGGGAGTTAAAAAGGTCACAAGGGACCCTGTCTGATCCGACAGGGAAAGTCATGGTAGCAAGGAGGTGAAGGAGCTGGAACTGGAGATTCAACCTCATTTAAGCAGAAAGTAAAACTCATCATATACACAAGATTATAGAGCATCCCTTGGCACTCTTAACAAATTCCACAAAAAGGCTGAAGTTGAGCTTTGACTCCACATACGGCAACTGTAGACTGCTTCTTGAAGTGCATGTGGCATGCACAAGCAGTTTGCTGGACCACAGTAAACTCTTTGGGAGCAGTCTTGTACCATCGGGGAGGGCGGGCACATATCTACTATCTCATTGCCAGTTGTAGGTTCCTTCCCAGCTAGGGAGCATGTAACAGACCACACAGCGCACGTTGCTCTGTTAGCACGTCTTTATTCTTCAGCCTGCAACCGTTAACTGAACGCATTGCGCCACAAACTTTATTAACCATACCCATCAGATTACGTAATACTTGCAAGGAGTCTGTCCAGGGCCACTAGAGTCTTCAAGCACATAAACACAGGACACGACATGCATAATCTAGGTTCACATTTGAAATGCATATATTTCTATTTACCCTCCTCCTACATCACATTGCAGTACAATAACCTTGCAGCAAATCCCGCTTTCAAACAAAATAGCTTTCAAGGAAAACTCTTTACAACGAAAGCAGCTGTGAAGGGGGCCAGAGTCTCCAAAAATCCAAAGTTGTGAGCTGTGAAGGTGTTTCACCAAAATCATTTTTGACAGGAAATTCCCAGATTTCAGATTCACAGACGAAGTGTGAATTTTGGTGTGTAGCAATATTAATCAAGACACAATATTATTTAAACATATAGGGTAACTCATTGAACAATTAAAAAGGGTAAGAAAAACAAACACTTCCGCTGTGTAGAAATTAACGCTCGGCTGCTTCAAAATGTTCCATCATGAAAATGTGAAGAGACTTCTAGGAAAGGGGTAGAATTACTGAAAGGCTGGTGCAGTCGATCACCTATACTTACCTCAGTATCACAGTTGCTTATATTATCTATGCAGTTGTGGTTTAAAGTGTGTCATTGGACTTCTTTACAAAATATTGCTCAGAGATGGAGACCTTCCAAACAAGGAGAGCACAAGTGTGTCCGTCATCCCGAGGGTCAAAAACACACAAGGAACAGGGCTGCAACCAAGTAAATTAAAAATGTTCGGAGTCGAAAGGTCAGTACACAATGTTTGGTGCGCAGTTAGGGTGCTCCGCTCGGCTCATCTACAATTTTTGACTGTCCCGACCTTCAAGCTGAAGTGCCAAGGGGGTTGTAGGTTTGCAACTCTGGCCCCTAGATTGTGGAATTCCATCCCCCTGGAAATCAGGTCAAGCACTGATCTACTGAGATTCAGAAAATCCCTCAAAATATGGCTGTACATCCAGGCCTACGAATAAACTGCTCTGGTTCAGCATTTCCTAGTATTAGCGTCATGAAACCAAATCGGTGTATGAGCGCTTTATAAAACCCTTTTAACATAACATTAGCATATTAGAAATCCAGATGTCGGTAATTGAGGCACATGCCAGTTAGGATCCAAACTGGTCACAGAGTCACAGCTCCTTCCAGGGGACCACTGAGGCTGGTGAAGTGGTGTGGCTCACTGGTTCGAGGCGGCAGACCCGGAAGCAGGTGTCGGCCCGGGACCAGGGTTCAATTCCCGACGCGGCAGGGTCTTGGACCAGGGTCAGCGGACTCGATAATTCTCGACTCGGTGCCTACTTCAACCAGAGGTCCCACTCGGCAACTCTGGGCATTAGCTTGCCTAATCTCCACAACGGCCCCATCAACGCCGGGGATGCCTAGCTCCACCTTGGGGGCTCCCAGTAGGGACCATCCCACAAGGAAAGCCAGGATGGGTTCTCCAGCAGTATACCGCGCCAGGATACTCCGGTAGTAATTGTGCGCGTTACAAAAACAGCTTATAACATATAACATAATCCGGATTGGGAGGAGTTAAGTACTGGGTTCCATTCCAGATGTGAGGAGAGTTGTTGGTTGATGGCTTTTTCTAATACTTTGACTGGGAATGGAAGCATGGAGATCAGTTTGTCATTAATGAGTTCCCTGGGGTCTTAAGTAGGGTGTTGACTACTGCGTGTTTCCAGTCCTTGGGGAACGTGGCCATGGCAATTGATGTGAATGTATGAATGAACACTTTATTTTCCAATTAATTACAACTTTTACAATTAAAATTGTGATGACAAAACTGAAAATTTGGGAATGCTTCCACATATTGAAACATAAGAGAGAATCATACTGCTAGTTTTTTGTTTAAAGCATTATGAGCCAAAAAGCTACATATCAACTTTTAATACACAAGAATTAAAAACAGTCAGATACAACTTATATAGTTACAGTCTGTGCAATTACCTTGAAAGTTCAGTGGAATCTTGCCTTTTATCAAAATTTAAAAGAATTTCTCACAGTTTGTAAGTTCTGATAATGCCAAGTAAGTGCAAGCTCCGTAGTTTATAAAAACAATTCATAAACAAACTAAAACTGGCATTGTACAATTTTCCTTCTGTGATTAACCAATTAGACCGCACCATTTACGCAATTGTACAAAATAAAATGTATGTTTAATTCATCTACTACAGTAATAAGTTAAAAACACAGATTATAAGGTACCACTCTTAATTTGTATTTGTAAAGTGCTCCAGTCACACCAAAAGGAGCATCCTGGTGCTGTGCGGGGATTTAGCTCAGCTTCAGGAAACACGAATGAGCGGATCAAAATGATTAAAGGAGTGGGGAGTACAATGAGTCAGGGGATGCGAAAATATAGGTTTAAATAGTTTCCTAAAGAAGGGCTCGGATTCGGTAGATCTCATGTGACTGGGTCGAAGGTTCCATACTTTGGACCCAAGTACAGCCAGAGATTTGCCACATTTTGTCTTATACCTGATAGAAGGAGGTTTGAGCAAGTTTGCTGATGAGGATCTGAGCGCGTAAACCTGGAGGTTAGATATTTGGGCCCTAGGGATCTGAAGGCTTTAAAAGTAATTTTCAGGATCTTAAATAGTACACTTTCATGGATGGGTAACCGATGTAGGGTTTTTAGGGCTGCTGAGGCCGAAGAGCGGTGTGTCAGTTTTAGTACCAGAGGTGGAGCTGCATATTTTACTGCCTGCAATTTCTGCAGTACTTGATTATTAGCACCTTCATACAAGCTGTTACAATAGTCTCGTATTGACGTAATTCGAGCCACTGCCATTGTCTTTCCTGCAGACCAGGGAACGTGGTCAATTTTTTAAAAAGAGATGTTATCAAATTGAAACACATCTCTGCCACTGCTAGTGTTTGTGGCCAGAAGGATAGAGAGGCAGCAATTTTTACGCCAAGATTTTCGACCACATGTACAGTATTAGGTAGTGGGGCATCTTTGGGCCATGATAAGATTGTGTCAAAGGGATTAGATTTCCCCACTAACATGATCTCCGTTTAGTCGGTGTTGATGGTTGAGTAGCATCCATCGAATGACTTCTGTAAGGCATAACTTAAAGCTGTGTTCAGAGTCGGTAGAGTCTTTATCTAGGACTAGAATCAACTGGGTGTCATCTGCATAAGAAGTGGTTTTGATAATAAAGAATGATATCAGCAAGATGAGAGGGGCCATGTATATGTTAAATAGCACCAGGCTAAGGGAATACCCCTGTGGGACACCTGAGGTAATTTCCCTACCAGTTGACCAATAGAGTCCTAGTTTGACTATTTGCCTGCGGTCGGAAAGGAAGGGCTTCAGCCAAGCTAGGGCTATATGGGAGATGCAATATACCAAAGTTTCTCCCTGAGCTCCTCCACAATTCAAAATTCTGATGTATGTATATTCTTACGTATTCACAAATTGTTATATGAATGCAGAAGTAATGTCTCTTATAATTTCTTCTTAGTAAATCCTCATAATGTTCATCCTGATAACAGATCCGCAATAGTGTTCAAATCCAAATGTCCAACTTGAAGGGTGGTCCAAAATTACAAATGTTACAACATGTTACAACATGTTACCAATGAGACTCGAAAATGATTATCTCTGATTAGAACAGATATATTATATATTCATTTCAAAATCATGAAATGATACCTTTTGAGCCCTGATGAAGGTATATGATGCATGTACAGAGCATCTGACGAAACACGCGTTGGCAGCAAAAGGAGTTGTTTTGAAGACTGAACAATAAATTTAATTTTGGACCACCCTTCAAGTTGGACATTTGGATTTGAACGCTATTGCGGATCTGTTATCAGGATGAACATTATGAGGATTTACTAAGAAGAAATTATAAGAGACATTACTTCTGCACTCATATAACAATTTGTGAATACGTAAGAATATACATACATCAGAATTTTGAATTGTGGAGGAGCTCAGGGAGAAACTTTGGTATATTGTGACTAACCCAGAATCTTGATTTTGGGTTTCTTTGGATAGAGTGGTAACCTATTCAGTCTTCCTTAGAGCACCTGTGACCTGTCCTACATTACTATTAGCCTATTGTGCGCCAGAATTTATACCTGGTTACCATTTTTTGATTTCCATTAAGCATGGGCGAATTTTGCGAATCTGGCGTTCGCGAATTTTGCGAATTTGCGAACTCGCAATCCGCAAAATCCGCGAATTCTCGCGAATTTGCGGATTGTTTTTTTGTTGTGTTCGCAAGGATTTCTGCCAGTTTGCAAGGATTTCTGACAGTTCGCGAGAGTTTTGTAACAGTTCGCAATCGCGAACTTACATGTCGGCTCGCAACGGTCACGATTATGTTGTTTCTACGTCTGGTTCATCATCATAGGTTCCCAGCACCCTCTGTTTCACCCCTGCCACCCTCTGTTTTACCCATGCCACCCTCTGGTACATCAATGCCTTATGCCACCCTCTGGTTCATCATCACTGTAGATTATGGGGGGGAAAAGCAAGCACACCTGCCTGCTTCAACTGACATGAATTAATTTGGGGTATATTTATTAATGTGTCACTGTTTTAAAATTCCAGTCTGGCACCTGCATCCTTATCTGTAATTTGCTTTCTGTTGCAGTGCAATTTTTTTTTCCCGGACCTTTGTGGCCTACTTGTAGCTATTCTATGAGCCTGCTGTGAGGGTCAGAGCAGGGTCATACAATTGTTGCAACTAGCAACTGAACTCTGGAGGGGCCCTTGTCAGGAAGCACTACAGGGAATGGTTACTAATGATGAGTTTGAACTTTTGAACCTGCTTTCACTTTTGCAAAACTCGTTTTTCTGCAGAGCAGCATTACAGCAACTTTAATGCCCCACCAAGCTTATATGAGAAAGTTGATTTCTAATCCAAAAGTTATCCAAAGAAAATCAAAAGGCCTCAAATCTAAAAAAGTGCAGGCAAATGTCAATCTGAGGAGTTATTCTGATAAAAATAATCATTTTCAGAAGGTCTATGCTGCTTGCTAGTAGATTTCTTGTGCGGAATTGCAATTTTTGTAATTTCGCGAGTGCGAGATTGTTGCTGCCCGCCGCACACATGTTCGCAATTGCGAACTTACACCGCAAAGAAAAAAAATCCGCTGCGTGCGAATTTGCGGATTTTGCGGGAAATTCGCGAATCTCGCGGATTGCGAATTTACCGCAAAATCCGCGAGCGTAACGGATTTTCCGCCCATGCCTAATTTCCATATGGGAGATGCCACTGATTTTCAAATGGTACAGTAGTATTTCATGGGAGATGGTATCGAATGAGGCTTACAGATCTAACAGGGTCAGCTCTGCATTCTTTCCAATAATTCATATTCTGTTGAGTACTTAGACCAAAAGCCTGACTGGCGAGGGTGCAAACTGTTGGCCTCTTCCAGGAAAATTGTTAGTTGCCTATTGACCAGTTTTTTGACAATTTTTATTAAGGAGATGGGCTATAGGCTAGAAAGGATTTCCAGTCTGCAGGAACTTCCCCTGACACGAGAGAGGAATTGATTATATTATGACTGGATTGATGTAGTCCACGATGATGTGGAGTACTTCAGAAGTACAGGCATTGAACGGGGACCCAGATTTACCTGAGAGAATTGTTTGGGGTGACTGATCTCTGTGTATCATATTAAAATCCTTTTGTAGGTTTTGAACTTTTTCTTCAAAGAAGGAAGCAATTGGATTGCATAGGATCTGGGAGGGGGAGGTCGTTATCTAGCGCCTTTGGGTGTGTGAAGGGTTTAACAATTTTAAAGATGGATTTTTGATCTTGTCCTGCGTTTGTTAGTTGCTTAGAATAATAGTACTTTTTAGCTGATTTGATTTGTTGGTGGTAGGATTTTAGGGCAGCTCTGAATGGGGCTAATTCTTCTATTTGATGGCTCTTCTCCACATCTGTTCCAGCTGTCTACAATGAAGATGTTAGTCTGCAAATGTCTGCATACATCAAGGGGCTGAAGCCTTGGGAATTTGTTTCTTTTTCAGTTGAACTGAGGGGTTGTAATGGGGTGGACAGGGAGGGAGTGACTGAGTCCGATACTTTGAATAGTGCTTTAAGAGATGGCTTTATTTTGGTGTAAGACCTCCTTCTCCGACTTGTTATCCTCTCTCTGGCAAAAGCTGCAGGGTCCGTGGCTGGTTTCTTGAGAGGATCCAGGGTGGGCTAGGGGTGGTAGGAACTTCCTCCATCCGGTTCGGCAGCCGTAAGAGAAAGGAAAGACAGAGGGAGGCGGGAATTAGATAATCGTTCGGACTCTGGGGAGACAGGGACCGGGAGTGAGGGAAACCAGTGATAAGGTGTTATGTACAGAAACGCTAGGAGTGCTTCAACAGTGCTCGTGAGGAGGGAAGGGTTTCTGGAGAATTGACAGGGGCTTTACAAATATTTACACTCTAAACTGTAGGTTGGACATGCCGTCCCACCCAACCCGCTACTGTGCCCCATACCTGTTGTAGCCATGCCACTCCCGCGGGAGCGTGGCGGGGCAACTCATGAAGACGGTGGCCTCCTGGCTTCTCGGGGTCCCCTCCGGTCTTCTGAGTCAGGTCCGTCTCGTCCAATTCCTCCTCGCTCGTTGGTCTCATCCACTTCCTTAGTTTGCCTTCTCGTTCTTCTTCCTCCTGGGAAACGCCGTCCATCGCTTCCTGGGTACCTCCCCTTTTTGACGGGGCCGGCGCAGTGACGTTCCACGTGGGAGGGTTCTCGTCAGCTTGATACTCCCAGTTAAAGGGGCCATACTTCTCCAACTCCCCGCAATGCCATAGGGGATTGGTGCCTTTTACTTGCCAATCCTCCTGGGAGTATGGTGCAGGGTGCTGTAGAGAGGGGTCAGAAGCAGGTGAAAGGGGGCGACTGACCACCAGTCGGGTATATGATCCTGTCCCTCGGACTGGCGACCCGCCCCGTCACGGGGCCTAATTAGTCATTGACCATAGTCATCCAGGAATTGAAACACTGAGCATCTTTCGTGGTACCCCCTGATAACGAGGGTCTAGATGCTAATGCACATTTAGTTAAGTCAGGATTAGTTAGCATTTTAGTCTATTTCCAAATTACTGTAGGAAGGGACGTTGGGGGGGGCCAGGGGAGGGTTCAGAACTAGGAATTTTAATGCTAAATAGAATAAGCATAAGATCGGTCCAGGCTTGAGGAGTGGGGATTTTGACTGTCAGAGTAGTGAGATTCGAATATACCCTGTCCAGGATGTGTCCTGCGCGGTGTGTAGGGAATAGCACCAACTGTTGAAGCCCCAAATATTCCCAAAGTATCGAGGAGCTTTTTTACCCCGGCTTCATTTTCACACTCTAAATGGAAACTGAAATCTCCCAGAAGGGTAAAATTCGAGTTCCGAAGGATTAGAGGGCCTAATCTGTCACTAAGGGTTTCTTAAAAGTAGCAATTAAGGCTGGTAGGGCAATAAATCAGTCCTCCTGAGAAGGAGACAGATCCTTTGAGCTTTAAGCAGAAACCAAGGCTGTCTGCCCCTTTCAAATCAGGGAGGTCAAAAGTTGAACATTGAAATGCATCTACAGATGGTGTATCCTTGGGGAAGGATTTGAACAATGTCTGATTTACACCACTCTTTGAGCTACCATTCTCTGACGAAAAGAAAGTCTAGCTGGGAATTATAAATCACATCATGAATATCTTTTATTCATTTTATATTGTATTTTATTTTATTTATTTGAGTTTTATATAGCGCTGGCTAGACCCGGAGGTATCAGAGCGCTTTAAATGAGGACAGTTACATCAGTTACACGTTACGCATTGTTAACAAAGATACATCAGTTACAAGTTACATTTGTGGTTAGGGTGTACAGAAGGGTAAAGGGGGTAATGTAAAAAGGTAACGAGAAGGGAGAGACGAAGGAAAAGTCTGCCCAATGTCCGGCTGGGTAGGTGACGGCTGAGGGAGAAGTCCTCATGCCATCTCCTCTATAGCTGTCAAGGTAGCTCCATTGGGCATCGAACAAAATGCTAAGTCTCCACGGTCGGTGGCAAGATTCACAGGTTCGATGTCATGATGGGTGAGTCAGATGGGGGTGGAGGGTAGGGGAAATGAGCGAGGTCTGGTCGAAGACCACTATAGGTGCTGACGTATTCATAACCTCTGTGGGCTATGGCCGTCACACACTGCTCTTTATCTCTCCTGCTGACCTGAAACTGAGTACACCCCGGTACCACAGCCATTCAGTCATCCCCACCGGGCATCGGCCGCGCTGAAGTTGTCTCTGTGGTCGGCAGATCATTAGTGATTTGGGGGCCCTGGTCTCCATTATAGGGTCAGGCGGTTACCTCCCGAAAGGCTCCTCTCCTACTCTTCTATGGTTGCACTCCAGCCTATGCTCCCCTCTGCCATCTGAGATTCATCACTTTCCACCGCAAAAAACTGTCTGTCAAATTAGCATTCCCTGTGTGATCATTCACTCCCTTCTCGTTCGTTTTTCCCAAGGAATCGCCATCTTGGGATCAGGCAACGTTGATATCTTTGTTCTGGTGTCGTGATCTACTTTTCTTTTAGCCTCCCCAAACGTCTCTCGGGATCATTAATTAGGGGCTCACCTCACCCCGCTTACTGCAGGCATCGCGTGTGGCATGTGCAGGAACTCACCCGTGGCTGTATCCCTGGCGCTATCTTCCCCGGGCCCCCCCACGGTTTACCTTCTATGACGCTGTGCTCCCGGGCACCCTTGTTGGCGCCGGGGTTTGCTGGGATGTTGTCAGTAGTCTCACAAGGTCAGTCCTACCTGCAGCCGCCGCGTCCGCCGTCACCATCGATATTTGGGCTGATTACCAGGTCTTCCGTCTGGCTCAGTCCTCCATCGCTCAGATGTCACAGACTTAAACATGTTTATATAAGAAGCGGGCATCGATAAGTTTTTAAGGTTTTGCTTATTCCCTATCTGAGGCTGTGGGACCCCTGGCTGCTATTGCCTCTACTCAGCTCATCCAACGTTACTGTGAGATGTGACATTAGTAGATTATTTTCAGCAGACACCATACATTTCATGAATCTTCCGATGGGTATCGGGTCATCTCCTTGGAGGCAAGGAATTTCTGCCTGTCTACACATATGGTTGCCATTTCCTATGAAATGAAGCTTTAATTGCCGTCTTTGATCCTCCGTCAATGCCAGGCATATGTATCAAAGGTGGGTTATGTCCTCCCTCATACAGCTGCACAGGTGACATGCAGTCACCATAGGTGGTCCATTCCAGCAACGGGAGATATAAAGTGACAAAACTGCCCAATCTGTAGCCTATCATTTTTTTTAGTTTTGCCTTACATCTGTAGGGTTCCCACCGAATAACGTAGCAGTTTTAAGATATTATACATGCCATCCATCATCCATGCATGTATTTTTTTTGAAAACTGCACGATATCTGCCAAAATGGAGCACTTTATAGCCACTGATCTCACAGCTTTCATATTAGCCTTCTGACTAAGAGGTAATGACCCTGATGGCTAAAGTTGCAACCTTTGTATAGCCGAGTTCATACATTCTTTTGCTTGTCTCTTTTCTGCAGCAGACACGGCTTTCCACAGAGTGTTGTTTAGCATGCCTTGCCGTGTTATCTTTATATTTTGTAACACTTTTTTATATAAGTGCCAAGACTGGCCAGATCTTGTTTACAGAGACTGAATTCTGGCCTTAGTGGTGCTGGCAATATGTGGTGTGGTAAGCAGAACAGACGCCGAAAGATGCCGACAATAGAACTTTGTAGTGTTCAAACTGCCTTCCTCTAAGGGCTTTGGAACCATATGCTAGGGGGGGAGCAGGGTTTGTGGCATTGACTTGCGAGAAATTGAGGTGTTGCACAAGGTGGTGAATATGTGGCTAAGTCTAGATTCACCTAGGGTGAAGATGCAGTGAGGGCATGGGTTGCCTGTGGCCCCTGACTGGACCGAGTTCATGATGGAGGTGGAGTCCCATTTGGCAAGCTGGCTCCATTTGGTTAGTCGGATGTCTGTGGTGGTATTGGAGTCATTGTGTTGCTTGAAGAAGTCGGTGGCCTTGGGCTGGGGTGTGAAGATTCTGTAGAAGTTGGTGATCTTTTTGTGGAAGTAGTTTGCAAGGTTGTTGCAGAGTTCCATTGAGGGGGTAATGTTCTTTGTTGCAGCTGAGGGGTTGAAGGAGTCTTTGACAATGTTTCAAAGTTCTTTGCTGTTATTGGAACTTGATTGGATGTATGAGGCTAAGGCTTTTGTCTTCGATTCTCTTAACTGTCTGTAGTAGAGGTTGAGGGTTGTCTGAATGCAGTCTTGTTGGTCGTGTCCTTCCTGGTTCGCCATCTCATTTCCAGTTGTTTACAGTGTTTAGTGGTTCTGAGGTCTTCAGTGTACCAACTAGCCTGCTTGGTGTACCTTTTGAGGGTACCATTGCCGATGGGAGTGATGCTGTTGTTGGAGTTGGTGTCCCAATTGTTGAAGTTTCTAATGTGCTGGTATAGGTTGTTGGAGGAGATTAGGTGGGTGGTGTTGATCCCAGTGTCCTTTGAGACTTTGTTTTACCTGCAGTGGGGAGCATTGGGTAGACTGGGGGTGGGGGATCGTGAGCTGGTGATGTTGAAAAGGACGATGGAAAGGGGGCAAGGGTGCAGAAGTGCAGAGGTGCAGAGGTGAAGGCTGAAGGCTGAAGGCTGACAAGAGGTTTTGGCAAGGCTCACAGTAAAACAGCAACACAGCAGACAGCAACACAGCAAGAGAGCAAGACAGCAAGACAGCAAGACCAGGCCAGGCAAGAGGAAAGGAAAAAAAGGCAAAAAGGCAAGAGGCAAGAGGCTAAATGAGGCCAAAGAGGCAAAAGGCAAAAGACAAGGGGGTGACAAGAGGCTGCCAAAGAAGGCAAGGAAGACAAGAAAGTAAGAGGCCTGTCAGAATAGAAGAACATAAACGCAGTGGCAGACTGAAAGTGACGGGACACGGGATCTGCCAGGCCAAGACTGACCCCTCTCTTAAATCTGAAAACAGAAAACAGAAAGACGGAGCCCACCACCATAGCGGCTCCCCACTCGCTCGGAGTGTGGGCGGAAGCAGTGAAAGCGCGCTGCACCAACAGGAAGGCAGGACGCAGACTATCCTTTTGAAGTAAGGAGGTGGCAGCTGAGATAGAAATAAGCGAAAATGGGAACTGCGCTTCACAAGCGGTACACGGCGGTACAGAGAGGAAAATAGCACAGCAACTATATCTACTTAACGTAGTAAGCCGAAAACCCTCTCTTTTCAACCCACTATTCCCCACTAGTGGAAAACCGAGAGGGGGCCAGTCTGTCCCAGAAAGCCTGGGAACAACCGTGCTAACACCACATAAGCTGGAAACCACTAAGGCCCCCCAGAGTACGCAACCTCTCAGCAGAAGCAAGGAAGACACAGTTCATGAGAGAAAGGGGTACAGGCTAAGAAGTAAAACTTCAGAGATAAAAGCCAGCACTCCATCTAAAGGGAAAGGGAAAGGACAGCCGCCAGCCAGTGCTTCTTCCAGAAGGGAAAAAAGGAATAACAAAAGACACATCTCAGGGCAACCTCAAGCCCCCCCAATCCAGAGCAAGCCTGAAATCTACAGGTCGCAACGCCTTAAAAATCACTCCATCATTCAGGTCCTATTTTAAGGTCCAGGATAAGGATAAGAATAGTACCTCTGAGAAAGTTTTGGAGTGGGATACTCCACATCCAGACCTACCTAACACAGGCAGGACCCAAAACCTAAAAATGGCAGATAACCAGAAACAGCGTAAACAGAGCGAAGGAATACTCGACATAACAGTCAGCAATAAATATCAGGCCCTATCTGCCGACGAAATAGAAACAGAAGTTGAAGTAGAAACGGGCCATCGATCTGGAGCAACAAGGATAGATCTGGAAAAAAGCCCACAGGGACAACTACAAACACTGCCGGCATCCCCTACCCCCGATGCAAATGCTACAGATGCCAAGAGTTTCAACATCCCTGAGAATCTCCTCGAGGAGATGATGAAGGAGCTGAGAACTAAATTCGCAATCTCTGAAAAAAACCAGTCCAAATACAGGAAGTGTGCGAGGTCCTCGATCAGAAAATAAATACTCTCATCAACAGGGTGACACAAGTCGAGGGCGGCATTGAGGTATTAAACAAGAAAACCGAGGCAAAACATACTGAAATAACTAAGCTAAAAACTAAGGAAGCTGAGATTAGTGAAAGAATGGTGTCCCTGGAAAACCACGCCAGGAGAAACAACATCAAAATCCTCACCATTCCGTAGGGACTCGAAGGAGAAGACATAAAAGGATTCGTAATCCAGCTACTAGAGGAAAAAATCCCCTGGGCTAAATCGGTAAATCTAAACGAAGACATCCAAAGGGTACACCGAGATCCCTTCAGGAAGGGGAAGTTTAGGAAAAACCCAAGGAAAGTCCTGATCAACTTCATGTCATACTCGCTGAAAGAGCAAATACTTAGTGAAGGCTTAAAAGCTGTATCCTACACTAAGGACGACTGGTCCTGTAAAATCAGATCAGACCTATCTAAAACAACTCAAGATAGACAATGGGAGCTGGGCCAACTTATGCCTCAATTGAGGGCACTCGGAACGAATGTCCAGATGCGCTTTCCAGCGCTACTCAGAATCATGTGGAACAATAAAATGTTCAATATAAGAGACCCGAAAGAAGTCGAAGGGCTAATCGAACAAATCAAGACCCACCAGGAAGATTAAACCCTTTCAAAATAGGAAACAAAGTACACATTGCCACAAAAGGGAAAAACAAAAAAGAGAATTAAAACGGCCGAAATACCGGTGGGAAAAGAAAAGAAAAACTTGATTAAACCAAAGACAAGGAGCTCAAAAAGGGCAGTCTCAATGCCCAGAAAGAAGAAGACAAGGGAGGCTTCACCAGGTTGGGGGGGAAGACATCACACACAAGCTCACCAGAAAATCCAAAAAAATAAAAAAATACAAAAATAAAGTACACGATGGGGAGCAAAATGGGGGAAAAAATAAAGAAAATAAAGTCCTAACAGCAATACCAGAGGAGTACAAAAGCCCAGTCGGAAGACATAAAGACCATACCAATGATGATGGCTATCAATAAGAGCATAGGAAAAGAACTTAAAATATTAACGTGGAACACGAACGGACTGAGAATTAAATCACGGAGAATGAAGATATTGAAGTACTTAAAAAACTGCAATAGCGAAGTAATTTTAATCCAGGAATCACACCTAACAAAAGAGGAGTGGGAACTAATCTGCAAAACTGAGGGCTGGATAGAACACTGTATTTGTACAAATCAAAACTGCAATATAAAGGGAGTCGCAATCATTTTTAAAAAATCTTTCAAAGCAGTGATCGAAAAAACAGAAATCGACAGAAAGGGTAGATGGGCCTTCGTGACGGCAAGAATCTATAACAACTAATATACTCTGGTGGGCTATTATGGCCCAAATTCCGATGACCCTGAACCACTTAAGAAGTTATATTCCAACCTCCTAACAACCAACAGTCCAATAATAATGGGAGGAGATTTTAACATCATATTAAATCCCTCAGAGGACAGACACCCTGCAAAGAACCTCCCCAACTTGCCAAACATGAGAGAATGGGTGGGGCGATATATTAAAGATCTAGGCCTGGTAGACGTATGGAAAGAAAAAGGAAATAGAAACCACCGATTCACCTATAAAGACAAAAGACTAGGGTATGCATCCAGAATAGATTTCTTTTCCTTATCAGTAGGAGCCTGGTAGAGCAAACGGAACAGGTGGAACCATTCCCAGCCCATATCTCTGACCACTCAGCGGTACAACTCATACTGATTCTAAAAACTTCACCTCTTCCCCAGAGGTGGTCTGTAGATAGGAGCATTTTCCTAGTCGAGGCTTATAATGAAAAACTTGCAGATGAAACAAAACTGTTCTTTGATCTAAATAATGCCGGAACTACAAAACAAATGGCCTGGGATGCCTATAAATCAGTTATCAGAGGGAAAATCCTCAGCATTGCATCGCACAGGAACAAAGAAAAGAAGCTATTAATTGAACAGATTGAAAAAGAGTTGCTATCTCTAGATGAGGACCTCAAAACTGCTAGATCCAGTAAGTCAATCTCTTAATTAGAAGAAAACATAAGAAACAAGAAAACAGAGTTGAATGACTTCCTGGAAAAAGGAGTTAGAAACAAATGGGAAGCAAGTAAACTCTCACACTATGAATACGGAGAAGGTTGCGGGAGGATCCTGGCCTGGAAAGCAAAAACCGAAAGAACTAAAAATAGGACCACAAAGATACAAAGAGAAGGGAATCCAGGATACACCTCAGAAAGCAGTATAATTAGGCAAGAATTTAAACGCTTTTTTGAGGATCTTTACACGGAAGACCTAACTAGCTTTTAAGACCAAATACAGAATTTCCTAAATTGTATTACTACTCCGGCAGCTTCACAGGAACAGAAGCTTTCTCTCAATCGAGAGATCTCGAAAGAGGAAGTCAAAGCTGCAATTAAGACCCTTAAAAGAGGGAAAGCCGCCGGTCCAGACTCCCTACCAAACGAACTATATCTACATCTCCAAGAAACATTGCTAACACCACTTACTGAACTTTTAAACTGTATATTTCATGATAACCAAAAACTCCCAAACTCCTGGAATGATGCAATCATTAATATTATCTTAAAACCAGGGAAAGACCCAACTAAATGCGAATCATACAGGCCCATCTCCCTCTTGAATACGGACTACAAATTATACACACAGATTCTGGCTAAAAGAATAGGGGCAGTGGCAGTGTCCCTAATCCACCCAGACCAAAAGGGTTTCATTAAAGGCAGGCAAATACATGAACTATCCCACGAGCTCATCGCTACCATAGACATTGCAACTCATCATATAATGTACCCCTTTATCGGTAATTACTTTTGACGCAGCAAAAGCATTTGATCGAGTCAGTTGGCCCTTTCTGAATGCTACCCTAACTAAATTTTATCTAGGCGATAAAATCGAAAACGCTATATCCAACATCTCGCAAGTCCAAATGCAAGAATTCTAGTAAATGGCGCTCTTACTGATGACGTACTTATAAAAAGAGGCACAAGACATGGATGCCCCTTGTCTCCCCTCCTATTTAATTTTTACATTGAACTATTGGCTATCCTATTAAGGGGGTAAGAAGAGATCCAAACCTTCAAATATCACGGATGGGAGAAATAAGTAGCATTATATTGCAGGGGACTACCTCGAACCATGGCAGATGCAGGCATTATTTTAGGTTGACTGTAACATGCATGGGCCAGGTGCGTGCACTGAACCCAACACATTTCTCAACTAAAACAGAAGAGGTGGCATTGAAAATCAGGGTACAATGGTGCATTCATTTGGTGATTTATCCTAGAACCTGGGTGACTCGATGCAGCCATTTTTCATGATCCTCTAAGGCAGAGGTCTTAAAACTTTTGTACGTTGAGCCCCCCCAGCTCAACACCTGGCAAAAAGTTCTGCAATCTGGTACACTACATAATTGACCGCCGCGTGCATATCCTCGGGGATATCCAGCAAATAATATTCAACATAATAAGAGTGTTTAATAAAGTATAGGTTTGTGAGTGGGTGTGCTGAAATGACAGATTATTACATAGCTCAGAACACAATTTTCCTAGATAGAATGTGCGCAAATTCTTTTTACTAGGATGCTTTGTTTTGCACATGACATTGATTGATAACACCACCAACATAAATATGACGTGTGTGCCTGTTTTTCGCCACACACGGTCAATCTGTGGATGGATTTTTGCTACTGCCATCCTCAGGTAATGCCACATTCAGGGGTTACAAGGAAGTGCCGCAGTGTGGCACTGCAAGCCC
The DNA here is from genome assembly GCF_964263255.1 of Lissotriton vulgaris. Lineage (NCBI taxonomy): Eukaryota > Metazoa > Chordata > Amphibia > Caudata > Salamandridae > Lissotriton > Lissotriton vulgaris. The sequence goes on from NC_141695.1 coordinate 258,996,748, forward strand.
TTTGGCTGCGCCACGTTGCGGCACTTCCGAAGCACAGGGATGCAACATATTTACAAGAATATGACGCATCTCTGTGCTTCCCCCTGCACTGGCGCACAAACTGCAGCCATACCCCCTCACACATTTCCTCCTTCATGAATTCCCTCACTACCACTCACCACCGATGCACCTCATCTCTCTTTATTTTGTTATAGCGCTACTCATTGTGTACTCACCCTCAGTTCTGTGATCTCCATGGCACACATTCTATGGGGCAGGCACATTAACCCTCTGTGCTGTGTGGTTCGCAGGAGTGCTCATGTGTTCACATTGAGCCATGCGACAGTTTACGAGTAGGGTAAGAAGTGTGACTGCAGGGTGAGCGAGGTGACCATATGAATTTGGTTGAAGATATAAGTGTAGAGTGGGACAAATGAATGTATAGTTAGTGGTGGGCTTATTTGAGTGAGATTGCAGATTGAGCAGTGAGGGAGACAGATGAGTGAAGTGTCACTTGACCGCAGGTTGAGTAGTGTGCTCGTGTGATTGCAGGGTGAGGTACAGGGTGTACAGTGCAAGTGCATTGTGAGTGCAGATTGATCAGTGTGATGCAGGGTAAGTGGGTGAAAGGTGAGTGCATGGGTATCATTGTGAGTGCAGGGTGAGCGTGAAATTGAAGGGCAAGAATGAGAAGCGAGTTGTCTGAATGCAAGGTGCATTCCCAGACACTTGAAGTAACTCAGATTGTTATTGACGGCAGCGTAGAGTTTCAAATGTGTTAAACTATTGCTAATATGGCAGTAACCAGGGATCAGGGTTGAGGAAATAAATAATGTGGTGATCCTGCAACAAACTCCCTGTCTTGTGATTAGGGTTGATAGCTTATTATTTTGATGTCCCAGGCAGTACAAAAATAGGCAGTCACCTAAAGCTGTTTTGTCAGTACTTGTCCATGCATACTTTGAACAGCAAATAGAAATAGAAATAACTTTTACTTGTGTTCCAGGGCTGCTTGAATAATATATGGCTGATAATAAAATGTTTTTGTGGAGAGTCTGCGCACACCGTATTTGAACACAGTAAACAAAGAATAATCAAGTTTCACTTAGTGAATGTGTGCAACCCAGTTAGCAGGTAGCCAGCCTATTGAACTAACACAATACTCATGGTGGAAAACCACAATTATACCAGATCCACAACTAAAAAATCCTGTATGTTTTCTTCACATTAGTAATCAGCAAAATATCACAATATCTTCTGTCAGTTTAAACATTATTTTTTATAATGTACCAAAATCGTTTTTTCTTGTATTTTTCAAGTCAAAGAACTGGCAACATGAAAATCATTACATGAATTGCGAGTAATGCAATTATTTTACAAATAATGTTTAAACTAACAGAAGATATTGTGATCTTTTGCTGATTACTAATGTGAAGATAACATACAGTATTTTTTAGCTGTGCATCCGGTATACTGGTGATAATAAAAGGGAACATGCAGTCTGCAAAAAAACACGTGGCTGGCTGGCATTTTGCGCCCCTGCCTGTGTAGTTTTAAAAGAAACTTTGTCTCCTTTCTGGGAAGCGCTAACCCTCCAAGGAGGGGGTTAATTCGTACAGCTGAAATGCTTCAGCTGCAGTGAGAGGCAGGATGTCTCCACTGCTTAAACTGAAAGCAAACAAACAGACAGGCATTTCAGCTGTCTCCTCACTGCAGCTCAAGCTGAATGGATTAACCCCCTTCTGGGACAGTGAACATAATAAAAGCATGGACACTTCGTGCCCCGTCGATTTCCCCTCTCTCCTCCCTCCAACCATTCCAGAGTTCTCTAAGAAGACTTGTCAGGGAACAAAGGTAAAATTAGAGTGGAGTGCGCCCCCCCCTCATAGGAAGGTGTTGCGCCCCCCCCAGGGGGGCGGGCCCCACAGTTTGAAGAAATCTGCTCTAAGGTCTAATGGAATGACCTCATTGCCAATGTGGGTGCTAGAAATGGGCACATATAGGCTCTCACAAAGCTTGAGATGGTGTTGGTGGTGTCTTCAGAGAGGAGGAGTTGTGTATTGTTGGCGTATGATATGATCTTGAGTCCGTAGGTTCTGGCGATGCAGGCCAGAGGTGTCATATATATGTTGAAGAGGGTGGGCTGAACGAGGATTCTTGGGGTACTCCACAGATGATTTCCTTTGGTTTGAAGGTGAAGGGGAAGGCAGCCTTTTTTCTCTATCCTAGTGAGGAAAGAGGCGATCCATCTAAAAGCAGCTCCTTGAATGCCTATGTTGTGCAAACTCGTAATGAGTGTGTGGTGGGAGACCGTATTGCAGGCGGCTGAGATATCTAGGAGGATCAAAGTCGCAGTCTGTCCTTGGTCGAGGATGGCGTGGATGTCACTGGTAGCCACAATGATGGCTGTCCCAGTGCCGTAGTTTCTGCATAATCCGGATTGGGAGGAGTTAAGTACTGGGTTCCATTCCAGATGTGAGTAGAGTTGTTGGTTGATGGCTTTTTCTAATACCTTGACTGGGAGTTAGTCATTAATGAGTTCCCTGGGTCTTAAGTAGGGTGTTGACTACTGCGTGTTTCCAGTCCTTGGGGGAGGTGGCCATGGCAATTGATCTGAATGTATGAATGAACACTTTTATTTTTCAAACAATGAAAACTTTTACAATTAAAATTGTGATGACAAAACTGAAAATTTGGGAATGTTTCAACATATTGAAACATAAGAGAGGATCATACTGCTAGTTTTTTGTTTAAAGCAGTATAAGCCAAAAAGCTGCATACACTAGAATTATAAACAGTCGGATACAACTTATTAAGTTACAGTCTGTGCAATTACCATCAAAGTTCAGTGGAATCTTACATTTTACCAAAATTTAAACGAGTTTCTCACAGTTTGTAAGTTCTGAAAATGACAAGTAAGTGGAAGCTCCGTAGTTTATAAAAACAATTCATAAACAAACTAAAACTGGCATTGTACAATTTTCCTTCTATGATTGAAAAAAGGAGGTTCTGAGCGCGTAAACCTGGAGGTTAGATATTTGAGCCCTAGGGATTTGAAGGCTCTAAAAGTAATTTCCAGGAACTGAAATAGTACACTTTCATGGATGGCTAACCGATGTAGGGTTTTTAGGGCTGCTGAGGCCGAGGAGCGGTGTGTCAGTTTCAGTACCAGATGTGGAGCTGCATATTTTACTGCCCTCAATTTCCGCAGTACTTGAATATTAGCACCTGCATACAAGCTGTTACAACAGTCTCGTATTGACGTAATTCGAGCCACTGCCATTGTCTTTCCTTCAGAGCAGGGAACGAGGTCAATTTTTTAAAAAGAGATTTTATCAAATTGAAACACATCTCTGCCACTGCTAGTGCTTGTGGCCAGAAGGATAGAGAGGCATCAATTTTTACGCCAAGATTTTTGACCACATCTACAGTATTAGGTGGTGGGGCATCTTTGGGCCATGATAAGATTGGGTCAAAGGGATTAAATTTCCCCACTAACATGATCTCCGTTTTGTCGGTGTTGCACCTAAGATGGTTGAGTAGCATCCATCGAATGACTTCAGTAAGGCATAACTTAAAGCTGTGTTCAGAGTCGGTAGAGTCTTTATCTAGGACTAGAATCAGCTGGGTGTCATCTGCATAAGAAGTGGTTATGATAATAAAGAATGATATCAGCAAGATGAGAGGGGCCACGTATATGTTAAATAGCACCAGGCTAAGGGAATACCCCTGTGGGACACCTGAGGTAATTTCCCTTGCAGTTGACCAATAGAGTCCTAGTGTGACTATTTGCCTGCGGTCGGAAAGGAAGGACTTCAGCCAAGCTAGGGCCATATGGGAGATGCCACTGATTTTCAAATGGTACAGTAGTATTTCATGGGAGATGGTATCGAATGAGGCTGACAGATCCAACAGGGTCAGCTCTGCATTCTTTCCAATAATTCAGATTCTGTTGAGTACTTAGACCAAAAGCCTGACTGGCGAGGGTGCAATCTGTTGGCCTCTTCCAGGAAAGTTGTTAGTTGCCTATTGACCAGTTCTTTGACAATTTTATTAAGGAGATGGGCTATAGGCTAGAAAGGGTAGAGGGATCTGTGACTTGTTTTTTCTGAAGACGTTTAACTTCAGCAAGTTTCCAGTCAGCAGGAACTTCCGCTGACACGAGAGATGAGTTGGTTATATTATGACTGGATTGATGTAGTCCACGATGACGTGGAGTACTTCAGAAGGACAGACATCGAACGGGGACCCATATTTACCTGAGAGAATTGTTTGGGGTGACTGATGTTTGTGTAACATATTAAAATCCTTTTGTAGGTTTTAAATGTTTTCTTCAAAGAAGGAAGCAATTGGATTGCATAGGATCTGAGAGGGGGAGGTCTTTATCTAGCCCCTTTGGGTGTGTGAACGGTTTAACAATTTTAAAGATGGATTTTTGATCTGGTCCTGCGTTTGTTAGTTGCTTAGAATAATGGTACTTTTTAGCTGATTTGATTTGTTGGTGGTAGGATTTGAGGGCTGCTCTGAATTGGGCTACTTCTTTTATTTGATGGGCTCTTCTCCACATCTGTTCCAGCTGTCTACAATGATGATGTTAGTCTGCTAATGTCTGCATATATCAAGGGGCTGAAGCCTTGGGAATTTGTTTCTTTTTCAGTTGGACGGATGGGGCTAATTAGTCATTGACCATAGTCATCCAGGAATTGAAACACTGAGAATCTTTCGTGGTACCCCCTGATAACGAGGGTCTAGATGCTAATGCACATTTAGTTAAGTCAGGATTAGTTGGCATTTTAATCTATTTCCAAATTACTGTAGGAAGGGACGTTAGGGGGCCAGGGGAGGGTCCAAAACTCGGAATTTTAATGCTAAATAGAATAAGCATAAGATTGATCCAGGCTTGAGAAGTGGGGGTTTTGACTGTCAGAGTAGTGCGATTCGAATATACCCTGTCCAGGATGTGTCCAGCGCGATGTGTAGGGAATAGCACCAACAGTTGAAGCCCCAAATATTCCCAAAGTATCAAGGAGCTTTTTTACCCCAGGTTAATTTTTACACTCTAAGTGGAAGTTGAAATCTCCCAAAAGGGTAAAATTCAAGTACCGAAGGATTAGAGGGCCTAATCTTTCACTAAGGGTTTCTAAAAAGTAGCAATTGAGGCTGGTAGGGCAATAAATCAGTCAATTTCAAAAGCTTTTATTCGATTTGTAAACAAATCATACAAGCAAAACAAGTAATCAATTCATTTCATTAAAATTGTTATAAAATACAGAGTTTATACAAGGGAAATCCGAAATATTTTATATGGGCAAGAGACACATACTAGCAGGCGATTAAACATTGGATCATAAATGGAAATATAAAAATAGCTAGAGGGTGCAGAAGTTAAAATCGTACAGACAGGAATAAATAAATTTTCGCATAAAAATGCTTATCCTGGCAGCTGTACATTATATGACAAACCCAAGCCTAGAACATGGGACATTGTAATTTTAGATTAAAAATTTTTTTTTTAAATTATTGGTACAGACAGGACAGTATAAAATATAGCAGCACTAAACTTTTCCTGGCAGCTGTACCATGATGGATGCGAAAGGTAAGGGGAAGAAACATGTACAGACAGGATTCAGGGTAGTAATAAATCAGTCCTCCTGAGAAGGAGACAGATCCTTTGAGCTTTAAGCAGAAACCAAGGCTGTCTGCCCCTTTAAAATCAGGGAGGTCAAAAGTTGTACATTGAAATGCATTTCAGTAAAGGATGGCAAGTCCCCGTTCCTGAGTCTCAATTCTATCTTTTATACAGATGGTGTATCCTGGGTGAAGGACTTGAACAATGTCCTGGTTACACCACTCTTTGAGCTACCATTCTGTGACAAAAAGAAAGTCTAGATGGGAATTAGAAATCACATAATGAATTTCTTTTATTCATTTTATATTTTATTTTATTTTATTTATTTGAGTTTTATATATCGCTGGCTAGACCCGGAGGTATCAGAGCGCTTTACATGAGGACAGTTACATCAGTTACAAGTTACTCATTGTTACAACAGATACATCAGTTACAAGTTACATTTGTGGTTAGGGCGTGTGGAAGGGTAAAGGGGTTAACGTAAAAAGGTAACGAGGAGGGAGATACGGCGGGGAGACGAAGGAAAAGTCTGCCCAATGTCCGGCTGGGTAGGTGACGACCGAGGCGGAAGTCTTCAGCCCATCTCCTCTAAAGCTATTAAGGTAGCTCCACTGGGCATTGGCCAAAATGCTAAGTCTCCACGGTTGGTGGCAAGATTCACAGGTTCAATGTCATGATGGGTTAGTCAGATGGGGGTGGAGGGTGGGGGAAATGAGCGAGGTCTGGTCGAAGTCCACTATAGGTGCTGACGTATTTATAACCTCTGTGCGGTATGGCCGTTACCCACTGCTATTCATCTCTCCTGCTGACCTGAAACTGAGTACTCCCCGGTACCACAGCCATTCAGACATCACCACTGGGCATCGGCTGCACTGAAGTTGTCTCTGTGGTCGGCAGATCATTAGTGATGTGTAGACCCTGGTCTCCATTTTAGGGTCAGGCGGTTACCTCTCCGAAAGGCTCCTCTCCTACTCTTCTATGGTTGCACTCCAGCCTATGCTTCCCTCTGCAAACTGAGATTCATCACTTTCCACCGCAAAAAACAGCCTGTCATAGCAGCATTCCCTGTGTGATCATTCACTCCCTTCTCGCTCGTTTTTCCCAAGGAATCGCCATCTTGGTGTCAAGCAAAGTCAATATCTTTGTTCTGGTGTCATGATCTACTTTTCTTTTAGCCTCCCCAAACGTCTCTCGGGACCATTATTTAGGGGCTCACCTCACCCCGCTTACTGCAGGCATCGCATGGTGCATGTGCAGGAACTCACCCGTGGCGGTATCCCTGGATCTATCTTCCCCGTGCCCCCCCACGGTTCATCTTCTATGATGCTGTGCTCCCGGTCCCCCTTGTTGGCGCCGGGGGTTGCTTGGATGTTGTCAGTAGTCTCACAAGGTCAGTCCTCCATACCTGCAGCCGCTGCGTCCGCCTTCACCATCGATATTTAGGCCGATTACCAGGTCTTCCGGCAGGCTCAGTCCTTTGTCGCTCAGACGTTGCAGACTTAAGCATGTTTACATAAGGAGCGGGCATTGATAAGTTTTTAAGGTTTTGCTTATTCCCTATCTGAGGCTGTGGGACCCCTGGCTGCTATTGCCTGTACTCAGCTCATCCAACGTTACTGTGAGATGTGACATTAGTAGATTATTTTCAGCAGACACCATACACTTCATGAATCTTCCGATGGGTATCGGGTCATCTCCTTGGAGGCAAGGAATTTCTGCCTGTCTACACATATGATTGCCTTTTCTTATGAAATGAAGCTTTAGTTGCCGTCTTTGATCCTCCATCATTGCCAGGCATGTGTATCAAAGGTGGATTATGTCCTCCCTCATACAGTTGCACAGGTCACATGCAGTCACCATAGGTGGTCTATTCCAGCAACAGGAGTTATAAAGTGACAAAACTGCCCAATCTGTAGCCCATCAGTTTTAGTTTTGCCTTACATCTGTAGGGTTCCCACCGAATAACGTAGCAGTTTTAAGATATTATACATGCCATCCATGCATGTAATTTGTTTGAAAACTGCACGTTATCTGCCAAGATGGAGCACTTTATAGCCACTGATCTCACAGATTTCACATAAGCCTTCTGACTAAGAGGTAATGGCCCTGATGGCTCAAGTTGCAATCTTTGTATAGCTGAGTTCATACATTCCTTTGCTTGTCTCTTTTCTGCACCAGACATGGCTTTCCACAGAGTCTTGTTTAGCATGCCTTGCTGTGTTATCTTTTTATTTTGTAACACTTTTTTATATAAGTGCCCAGACTGGCCAGATCTTGTTTACAGAGACTGAATTCTGGCTTAGTGGTGCAGGCAATATGTGGTGTGGTAAGCAGAACACACGCCGAAAGATGCTGACAATAGAACTTTCTATTGTTCGAACCGCCTTCCTCTAAGGGCTTTGGAACCATATGCTAGGGGGGAGCAGGTTTTGTGGCATTGACTTGCGAGAAATTGAGGTATTGAACAAGGTGGTGAATATGTGGCTAATTCTAGCTTCACCTAGGGTGAAGATGCGGTGAGGGCATGGGTCGTCTGTGGCCCCTGACAGGACCGAGTTCATGATGCAGGTGGTGTCCCATTTGGCGAGCTGGCTCCATTTGGTTAGTCGGATGTCTGTGGTGATAGCGGAGTCATTGTGTTGCTTGAAGAAGTCGGTGGCCTTGGGCTGGGGTGTGAAGTTTCTGTAGATGTTGGAGATCTTGTTGTGGAAGTAGTTTGCAAGGTTGTTGCATAGTTCCATTGAGGGGGTAATGTTCTTTGTTGCAGCTGAGGGGTTGAAGGATTCTTTGACAATGTTTCAAAGTTCTTTGCTGTTATTGGAATTTGATTGGATGTATGAGGCTAAGGCTTTTGTCTTCGATTCTCTCAACTGTCTGTAGTAGAGGTTGAGGGTTGTCTGAATACAGTCTTGTTGGTCGTGTCCTTCCTGGTTTCGCCATCTCATTTTTAGTTGTTTACAGTGTTTAGTGGTTCTGAGGTCTTCAGTCTACCAACTAGCCTGCTTGGTGTACCTTCTGAGAGTACCGTTGCCGATGGGAGTGATGCTGTTGTTGGAGTTGGCGTTCCAATTGTTGAAGTTTCTAATGTGCTGGTCTAGGTTGTTGGAGGAGATGGGGTGGGTGGTGTTGATCTATGTGTCCTTTGAGACTTTGTTTTACCTGCAGTGGGGAGCATTGGGCAGACTGGGGGTGGGGGACCGTGAGCTAGTAATGTTGAAATGGACGCTGGAATGGTTGGTCCAGGGGGGTTCCGTGGATACCTGTAGGTGGTGCGTTGCTGTAAGTGAACATGGAATCTAGCATGTGGCCTACAGTGTGCATGGGATCATGGATGAGTTGGGTTAGTCGGATGTTATTCACGCAGCCGAGGAGGTTGGTAGTGTTGATGTCATTGTGATAGTCGAGATGGTAGCTGAGGTCAGTGAGGGAAATATAATTGTTGGAGTCTAAGTTGGCGCATTAAATTGATTTCTTGTGCATGATCCCTCCGCCAGGCTTGTTGATGCAGTCACGGTGGGTGATCTTGTATCCTTCAGGTATGGCGGTGGGGATGTCAGGCACAGAAGTGGGGTTGATCAAGGTCTCTGTGAGGAAGAGGACATTGGTTATGAGGGCGAAGCCGAAGTCCCAATTTTCTGTGATGTGTTTGCATAGTGAACTTGTGTTGAGAAGGGCACATGCTAGTTGGTGGGTTTTTTCCAGGTGGTCTGTGGAGTGTTCGGGGTGGGGCTGGTCGAAGGGCTCGTCAATGGGCTTGTGTGTGTGATGTGGCAGTTGAAGTGAAAGTGGGTGCAGATGAAAGTCCTACCGCGGAGTGTGGGTCAATGCCGTGGCATTGTTTCTTGAGGTGTCTGGGGACAAGGGTGTAGAGCTCACAAAGGGGGTATCTGTGGTGAGCAGGAGGGCCAGGGTTTGTGGCACTGGGTGCGGATCAAGCGCATATGGGCACAGATGGACTTGCCTTTGGCATGCCAGTAGTCCATCCAATGGGAGCGTCTGCTGAACGGTCGCTCTGCAGCCTGCAATAAGTAGGTTGGGTGCCTTTTGTGCACAAGCGGAGCAGTCGTGCTGCAGCCTACATTAAGTAGGTCCAGGGGTGGGCTATGTTTCTGTTGGCTGGAAGAACGGTGAGTAGAAAACCCAGTCGGGAAAACCAGGGCAGGAAACCCAGGTGGGAAACTATGACAGCATCAGTGTCACTGGATCAGGCTGAAACAAGCAGGAACTGGAGGTAACAGGCAAGTGGCAATCTGGGTGCCCAGGTGTATCACAGCTCTGAACACGTTCTCAGTTTATTTCCATGCATGCTAACAGCTTTCGATTTTTACTCATGTATGCTAAATCCAGGCATGTCACCTCTTGAATCTATAGATCCATAGTATAGATTGGATTTAATGTATGCCTGCATGGGTCACCCTACCCAGACTCTACTAGATTATCCATGTTAGGTTCTGGCCTAGATGCTGTTCTATTTTCTGGAACATCTCTATGTGCGAAACTGCCTTGATATCTGCCCACTGATATCTCTCCTATACAAGAGGAGACGATATCTTCTGTTTTTCTGCCACAATTGTTTTCTTCATTTCAAGAGATATCACAACTCATGATAAGGCTTAGCTTCAAAGTTGAGCAAATCTAATTTAAAGCTTACTAACACATCCTAGGCATCAGAACAACAGAGATTGGTGGCTGGGGATGAGAGCTCACACACTCCAGTGATGAAACAGTTCCAATTGCCCTAATCCAAAGATTCTCCCAAGTGTCCAGTGCTCAAGGAGAATTAAGAACCACCTGATCTCCCTGCTGGAATGAGTTCAATTGATATAAAATGAGATCTCCGAGCACTCCAAATAAATCAATGTTGAGTACGTGGTATCAACAGTCTTTAGTTTCACAAAAGTCTCTCACATTCTACCCTGCCAACACATGTTTCATCTCATTCTGCAGATGTTGCAGCAGACTTCTTTCTGAGCTACAATTATAAATGTGCATAATTTTAGGGAGGCGCTACAAAGTATGGTATTTTTAAAAACCATCACCTGGGTCAAGGTGACCCAAATCACCCTGCGCAAGAATAGTTCTGGTGATCTTTGTTAAATAGTATATAGTAGTAGTAGTCATAATAAGAGGAGCTCTTGGTGCTTTTTTCTTAGACCATCTGTAGATGCCCTAGTATTCAGTCACCCTAAAATTAATGTTATCTCCATTTAATAATGTGAAGAAATTAGTTTAATATAATAAGGTACTATACAAGTGCTCATCTCTTACCTTGAAGCACTAGTTTGTTGTGTGTTTATTAGGTCGCTCTTCTAATATTAGTAGTTCAATCCATACCCTAGTCAATAGCTGTCCTAATTCCCTGGTTGACATGCTCCAATTTATCCTGATGCACTTTATCTAACAAAATTAACGTGTCACCATAAGGTGAAAATAAATAAACAAGGTGTAGTTTCAACATGTCGTTTATCATAGTAATGTTTGCATTGCCATCCACTATAATCTCTGTATGGCATGCTGTTTCTGTAGCGTACAATGTTAATTGTGAGTCAACGTGAGACACTCCCTTCCCAGAAGTTAATTGAGCCCATAACATGTAGGTTCAAGTGAACCATGTACCATGCACGCCGTAACTTCGCCTATAATTCATCTCAAGCTGTGACTGCGTGGCTCTAGCTGCATAAGTATTATCTCAGCTGCATCCCTGCTTAAAAGTAAGTACCATCAAGGACCATGTCATATAACACTACCACATTACACCTGTGTATCTGGTGTATATGAGAATTCAGTTAGCCATCTGTGGCCACACACCTATACATTTGGTCGCCGTACAGACCTCAGCTTGGTAAAATCTCTGCATTGTACTGTGCGTAATGGTTGCATCACACAGCCACAACCATGTTACAGCCATGCCTCAGTAAAAGGGTCTCCATTTAGCATACATCCCGTAATACTTTCATCATTTGGCTAACATTCATACTTGCATACCATTATTTACTAACAAAGCTTTGTGTGATGCGATACCGCTCCATGCTTATGTGAATAACCTGCAGTGACCCAATATGTTCACAAACACCACCACAAGACCTGCTGAATAGAATAAGAATACATATACTATATGCTATGTTATATATCTATACAGCATCCCAAAAAATGCTGTTAAAGCAAAACGAGATAGTGAGGAAAGGATCTGTAATCAACATACCTGAGGAGAGTGTCCGTGCCCCACCTGCTGTATTCTAAAGGAATTCTTGTATGCTGAATAAGCGCCATCTTGGTGTGTCCATTTATACTGGATGTTAACAGTGTATGGAGTCTAAAAGTCAAAAAAGGACTCAAAGGTCACAAGTCCAACTCTGTGCCATATTGCAGTGATAGTCAGGGCATAGTCGATGTACTTTAGATGTTACAAGAGTAAATACATGTGCTATTCTGCCAAACATTGTAGATCTATTGTTTCCTCATAGAATGTGTTCAAATAATCATGAGTTGATGTATCGAACTATCCTTATATTTAAAGTGCGGTGATATCTAAACATAGTATAAGCTTAGAACTACACTGTATATCTGTTTTGTTGTCCCTTTTGTATAGTCTGCCCACCTACTATAATAGGTTATCATGGGAATCCCCCTTGTATTAAGTAGCATCATTATGCTCGTGTCAGCCATCCTGTAGTACAGTCACCTCCACCAAAGTGTGATGTAAAATCATGTGTACGGAGCCCTAAATCGAGATCAAATGCTCTTTTATTAAAAAATGCAACCACTGTAGCCATAAGGTTCGGGCCAGGGGGAGAGAAAACTAAGTCTATCCTCTCAACTGAGGGCGTCCGACAAGGATGCATATTAGCCCCTTTTTTGTTTCTTGTGTACACCAGATGCCTGGAAAAATACCTGTTGGACCTCTGTCATGATTTTCCAAAGGTCAACGGCAGGAGCATTCCAATGCTTTCTTACGCCGACGACACGGTACTTATGACACTCACAGGAAACAGTATGCAGCACTGTCTTGATGCCTTTCACAACTTCATGTTGGACCTAGACCTGAAGGTAAATTTCACCAAATCCTTTGCTATGGTCTGTGGCCCAAGGGGTACCAAAACCAGAAAGTTTGTAGTAAATAACTGCACCATTGAAAAGGTTGAAAATTTTAACTATCTGGGAAACCTTTTCAATAACAAATTAAGTTGGGCCCCATTAATGAAGACTCGAGTCCAGAGTGCCAGTCGCTCTATAGAAGGTCTGTTTCGTTTCTGTGGCAAATTAGGTCAAAAACCTGTTACACATCTAAAAACCCTGTACAAAGCAAAATGTTTGTCGGTAGCTACCTATGGGGCAGGGGTTTGGGGGACCGAAAGCCCTGACACGATACAAATCATGGAGAACAAATTTTTAAAGCGTGTATTGGCTATTCCATCAGGCTCTTCAAATAGATTTGCCCACGATGAGATAGGTCTGAGTTACGTGAGTGACACCATTCGCCTTTCCCCCTTACTATTATGGGGCAAAATATGGCTATCAGAGGACTTACAGCTTTCTAGAGATATCCTCCGGGACTGTTTAAAACTGGCAAACATGAAACATATCCCCTGGCTATCTTATGTCAATGAAATGCTCCATAAAATAGGTTTGGGAGACATTTTTGACAACCCCGAAAATATACAGGGAGATATTAAAGCTGTCATTAAATCAAGTTATTGGAAATCCTCATTTGTGCATTCCCTGGTCAGCCCTTACGTTCCTAAGGTTACTTTACAGCACCAGTTTTATTTAACCTTTACAAATCATGTGCAATGGAGATTCTATTTGACAAGGTTTAGGTTACACATCTTGCACTTTCTTTTTGCGTTTCCTAAACAGGGGGGTTGGTGTGAGAGACTGCCCCCCTGTCCTTGTAACAACAAAGATAGCCAAAGCACGATGCATGTTGTTCTCTTCTGTCCCCTATGTAAGGATCCGAGAATTAGGTTTATTAAGCCCATCCTTAAGGAAAAGCAACCATGTCATTATAAAGATGGTTATTTGTTATCTTTGTCATCATCTGGTGTCTGTTGTGCGATGTTAAACTTTATACGAGTGTCACTCTTGATTAGAAAACGGTATGGTTAAATTTGGCCCCAAGAACCTGTCTCTTTGCCCATGTATATTGTTGTATCGTGATTTTCTTTTTCCCTGCCCTTTAATGTATACCCTGGTACGAAGAATCTATGAATTATCTTAATTTGATTGAAAGTAAAAGTTACTGGTTTTATCTGTGATCATATTAACTAATGTATTTTATTAGCTTAGTGTTATAATTGTAAGACTGTCTTTAAAAATGAACTCCAAACTATGTCTGTAAATGTAATTGTTTGACTTTTATGATTCTTTTTTTCTGAATCGAATAAAGTTTTTGAAACGAAACGATGAAACGACTCAAAGGTCACAAGTCCAACTCTGTGCCATATTGCAGTGATAGTCAGGGCATAGTCGATGTACTTTAGATGTTACAAGAGTAAATACATGTGCTATTCTGCCAAACATTGTAGATCTATTGTTTCCTCATAGAATGTGTTCAAATAATCATGAGTTGATGTATCGAACTATCCTTATATTTAAAGTGCAGTGATATCTAAACACAGTATAAGCTTAGAACTACACTGTATATCTGTTTTGTTGTCCCTTTTGTATAGTCTGCCCACCTACTATAATAGGTTATCATGGGAATCCCCCTTGTATTAAGTAGCATCATTATGCTCGTGTCAGCCATCCTGTAGTACAGTCACCTCCACCAAAGTGTGATGTAAAATCATGTGTACAGAGCCCTAAATCGAGATCAAAAGCTCTTTTATTCAAAAATGCAAGCACTGCAATCCTGCAGTACAATCTCCAAATTGGTGTTCTTCTGTGAGACACTGTGCCCTCATGTTATGTGTGGTGTGCTGTTTAATGTCCAGAGTAGTGGTCAAACATTTATATTCCAATTCGTCATCTCTACTCTTTATACCACAAAGGTCAACTAGGAAATGTAGTCAAATTAGTATTGAGATTCATGATCAATATTGAAGTAGGAACATAAACCCAACATCTCCTTATGGATCATAGAGGAAAGGACAAGGAGAGAAATACAGGTATCCTCATTATTCTGTCACACTTCATCATATACAACATTACAAAGTATCAGCAACAATGGTAGGTTCTTGCCAGACTGGGTAAACATAGAATATAGTAATCTTTACTAACCTCCTAAGAAACAATGTAATTCATGATCTATGTTTAGACCCTTAATCTAACGCTTTCAGTCTCATTATCCAGAGGGCATCCTGTCACCTCAGTTGTAGTTACTGAATTCCACCTGGCTTATCTTGCAGGACTGTTTCTATACCATGGAACTGGAAGGCCCTGTGATGATATTGTTACTTGCATGCCAGGGTATGTAATGTGAATGGATAGTCTGGATTTCCCTGTTTAACTGCTCTGAAATGCTCCATTATTCTCTCTTTTACTGTTCTGTTTATGCTGCCCACATATATACGATCACACTTGCATATTAGGACATAGACCGCAAAGCATGACATACAGTTTATGTTGTCCTTGATATAGTAAAAGGGCTGTTATCATAACTAAATGACTTCTGATTCCTGGCAATCCTACATAGTGTGTAGTGCCCACATTTGTGAAAACCCTTCATATGTGATATAACCAATTAGCATTGTTGTTTTGTACCGGAATAACTGGGGCTGATGATATTTCTGATCTTCCCTATACCAAAATGTATTGTTTGGGTGTCTTGTGATGTTTGTTTTCATCTTAGCATCATCTCTAAGCAGATGCCAATGTCTATTAAGAATCCTACTGACTTTGCTTATGTTCCTGCTGTATGTAGTGATGGGTCTGATGATATCTGAATGTGTGAGACCCCTTGTCTTGCACTCATTAAGCGTTTCCTCTCTATCAAGTTTTAGTGCTCTGTTGTGAGCGGTGTTGATTGTCTGCATGTCATACCCTCTTATAAGAAATCTCTGTCATGTCATCCCGATTTTTATGGATTTATGTGTCTGAACTACTATTTCTCTTGGCAGTTAATATCTCCCCATATAGAATGGCAGAGAGTTTTGGGAGCGCGTTTGCCACATTCAAAATCGTGATTCAGAAGGTGGTAGAAATGGGATTTCGGTTTGGATAAGGTTTGCACAGCAGCCCGGCCGGAATTCCCACTCTAGTCAGGATAAGGGAGTTATACTCCTAAAATAACCCCTGCTCACCCCCTTGGTAGCTTGGCACGAGCAGTCAGCTTATCTTAGAAGCAGTGTGTAAATCATTTGCACATAACCAAGAGTAGCACAGTGTAAGTACTACAAACGTACACCACACAAGTTTAGAGAAATATCCAATATTTTTATATACTCAAACAAGAACAATTATGATACAAATCCACAGTACAGTACGTTAGAATAAATGCATTGCAAGAATGTCTTCAATCACAGTTTTTTGAGGTCAATAGCTCCGTCCGGGCTATCACTGTGTCGTGAACAAGCAAGTCCAAACAGTTCAGGTTGGCGCGGCGTCGCGGGTCAGCTGGTGTGTCAGGAAGACCCGCCAACAGTACCTTTCAGAGATGCAGGTCGTCAATGAACTCTTGTTGTCACACCCGTTGCAGGTCGATCTCCTCTCTGATGGAATCAGGAGCGCTGGCGTTGGCAGGCGTCGGGTGCTACGGTGGAAAGTGCAGTGGTGTGGCATGCAGTGCCCTTAGGTCACGGTGCTAGCAGCGGCTCGGTGGCGGTGTCAGCAGGCATCGTCGGTGAGACCTGGGTAGCGGTGCGGCGTTGTGGTGGTGCTCTCTGTGGTGCCTTCAGGACACGGTGTCGGCAGCAGCGTCGTAGACGGAGTCAGGCTTGAAGTCTTTGATGTTCCTGAGACTTCGTGAACAGGGGGCTAGCTCTACCTCAAGTCCTTGGAGATACTCAGCACAAGTAGAGAAAGTTAAGTCCAGTCCTTTCACTGCCCAAGGCAGAAGCAGCAACTGCAGGCCAACCCAACAAAGCAACAACTCAGCAAAAGGGCAGTACTCCTTCTGGCATCTCTTCCAGCTCTCCTTCTTGGCAGGTACCTTGATTCAAGCGAGTACTGAAATCTTGGGGTCTGGGCCCCAATATTTATACCAGCAAATCCTTTGTCCTCTGAAGGCAGAGGGGCTTGGACCTAGTTCAAACCAGTTCGGGGTGCATTCTGCCAGGTTGCACCTTCCTTAGTGTTAGTGTGGGCCAGGGTCCTCAGGCGCACCGCAGTAGGTGGAGCCAGCATTGTGGAAGGTGAGCTCAGCCCTATTCAGACATAGGCACTACTCCTCCCACCCATCTAGTTGTAGATGTGCCTATTTAGGCCAGCTGGATCACCCTGTCTCCCCCAGCCCCTGTCACTCACAAACCAGACAGACAATACACACGCTAGCAGAGGCAGGCTGGATGGTTAGGTCAGAAAATGCTGACTTTCTAAAAGTGAATAAACAAAACAAATGCCAAAGCTGCAATGTACTTTGACAAATGCTGATAAGCAATGACTGAAACAATTGCCCTAAAAAAACAACTTTTTCCGTTTTTTGCAAAAGTCAAAAAATTATTTTATTTATTTTGATTTTTTGTTTGAAACAATCGCCTGAATTGGGACTTTGCACCGAGAAGTTGGCTGCCCTGCACGCCGCACACGATTCGACCTTACAAGTGATTTGGACTAAAACACCTGTGAATCCACCACCACCAACTAAAAAACTCTGACAGAGTGTTCCTGTTGAAAGCATAAGAATTGTCGTGGTCCTGAGGAGAATCCCCACTTTAAGGGTGATCCGAAACTCGTAGACCGTTCTGTAGTTGAAGCCATACTGTGGTGTTTGAAATGATTGTCTATATTGTTTAATACAGTACATTGTGCAGATGGCCTGTCTGTATTGTATACAGATTTGAATATTTTGTCAATAGATTGTTTGCCTCACCCCAAATTAGAAGGGCTCTAAAAAACAGATACCATGGTGGGCAGTGTATGAATGAAGTGTGATATGGTGTATGGATGGATGTGAGATTTAGGAGAATGATTCTGTCACAATATGTTTGTTGCACTTGGACTGCAGTAATTTTTAGAGAGTGATTGTGTTTGGTAATGCGTGAAGGGGTTTAAAAAAATAAACTATGTGCATCCTTATTATGATTTTAATGTTCCCAAATTCTAAGGATGAAAAAAGAATCAAAATTAATAAAATAATATTTTGACTTTTGCAAAAAATGGAAAAAGTGTTTTTTTGAGGGCAGTTGTTTCAGTCATTGCTTATCAGCATTTGTCAAAGTACGTTGCAGCATTGGCACTTGTTTTGTTCATTTATTGTATGGCGCGGCCTTGCTGCGTTCAAGACAAACCCTTTTTGTTTTTTCCGTTCTAAAAGTGGCATTTTCAAACACAGAATGTTAAAACCAACTTTATTAACAGATGTATTTTATCATTCTGAGTTCATGCATACTAAACTCGAATTTCTACCATGTTCTCTGAGTCAGTTAGGATCATAGGATGTAATGGTCAAACTGCCCATTCTGGCCTATCGAGAACAGGTAGCCTTGCAATAGTGAAAAACGAAGTAGGATGGAATTCACTATCAGGACAAGCCACAAACACCAGGGCATGTCCTACCTTTTACATGCAATGCACCCTGCCTGCCCAGGGGGGTACCTTGGGCCTACCTTAGGGGCGACTCACATGTAGCAAAGGGAAGGTTTAGGGACTTGCGAGTGTGTGCACTCGCCAAGTTGAAATGGCAGCCCCAGGCTGCGCACAGGCTCTGGGATGGCAGACCAGAGTTACACTTTAAGGGCTGTTTACGTGGGTGGCACAATCCAGTGCTGCAACCCACCAACAGCATTCGATTTATAGGCCCGGCACATGCAGTGCACTTTACTGGGGACTGACACATAAATCGAATATACCAATCATGGAAGCTCCAATCCATAACACATTTTATACAGGAGCACTTGCACTTTTCCACTGGACAGCAGTGAGGAAAGTGCGCAGAATCATTACACCAGCAAAAACGGAGTCAAAACCGGGAGGTCAGAAAGCAAAAAGTCAGGGGAAACACGCCAAAAGTTGCCATGTCTAACAGAAGGTCTCTTATTTCTGTACATACGGCTAAGTAGCCAGGGGCTACATTGTATAGTTCCACATACAGGTACCCTAGCCTCTCACAGTCATAACTCATGGTAAATTACATATTATATGTCTTAGAGTTAAGATAAGTTTTAAACGCCGGCAGGTCAGCTCAGTCCAGACCATCAACATGTCATCAATAAACCTGCCCCAGTAGTGAATATATTCCACCCATTTGGTCAGTGCTTAATTTGAGCCGGTGGTTATCTACACCAGTACTTATGACAGCTGACACATGGTGGTGCTGTCTGTCTAATTTAGAGATGAGATCAATTGTTTATTGATAATATAATACATGATAAAAATGACTAATAGCTTCCTCCCAAATCATTGCTATAGCTTTGGGGACCTGGATAAATCTGAATTGTCTTTGGCACTGCTGGCAGGGGCAATGGGTGGAGCAAGCTTCAGTGGCCTCCTGACGAGGGTCCTGGCACTTAACTTTTTTGCAAATTAAGCACTGCATTTGACACTACTAGAGCCCCAGACTCGCTCCGCTTCAAACTACCCCGTAACAAAAATATATTATCATTAAGTATTAGTTGTATCATTGTGAACGCATTTCAGTGTGAGACAGTAGTTCCACTGGTCTCCTGTTGAGAAAGTGTGTCACCGCCATCATACGTAGTTACTGGAGAATATTGGTATACAAAGACATCACATCTAATGTAAGGAGCACCATATTATCTTCCTACACAATACCACATAACATATTCAAAATATGTTTAGTGATTCAAATACACAATGGGAGGTTATTTATTTGGAATGCTTGGAGATCTCATGTTACATCCTTAGCATCACTTCTGTATCCATATATTCTCTTTTTGTCCTTATAATTTCCTGTGAGCTAGGCACATTACTGTGAAGGTGTCTCCATCCGAGGTATATACATCATTTTGGGTCCTGGAAGATGCTGCATGGCCCTTCTTCTCTTTTGAGAGTAGGCCATATCCATGGCCGCTCCCAATGATTGACTCCAGTATGACATGCTTAGGCACTCCTTATTGTCCAAGTAATTTTATCCTTCAGGGGCTTTCAGCACCTTGAGCTGTTGTCTGCATTAACCTTTAGCCCTACAGATCTAAAACATTTGACTTTGAATCTCAGGAGTATTCAACACCACCACACTGAGACATGACTATTGGCTGCTTCACCAGATGCTGCTGAAGTTTAGCAGTGCCTAAGCTGCAGCAAGCACCTTTGCTGTACTTCAGGAGTGGAGGGGGCAATGCAGCCACCCTGGCAAACTCTCCAATGGTTGCAGTCAACTCAAACTTCGAGCCCCACAGTACATGGCACACCCTGACAAAAAGTCCCTATGTCGGAGATTACACAGCAAAAGAAAGAGCTTGAGTTTGGAGAGGGTAAAGAGTCTAACCACTGGCAATCGCTTGGGTATTATTGCTCCCCAATATTCTTTTGCCCACTGTGCCACCTCAGTTTGTACCCAGCTAAATGCAAATCTCTTGTAAAGTCTTGGTCTGCTCCAAAACAAACAGTCCAGCCAGAACTTCCAGGCCAGGTCCTCCTAGAACTGTAACACAAGCAACCCAAGAGGGTTTCACCCTTTTTGGACCTCTTCAGTCGGGTGTAGCGTGGTACTGGTGCCACAGTGAAGAAGGGATCCACGCCTGGGTATATCCTAGCCATTTAGGGTGTTATATCAAACACACAAAAGGTGATGGGAGAAATGTCTTACTGTCATGAAACTATCCTACAGCCACATCCCTGCCTACTCTCTGAGGAAAGATACCATTTCAAGTTCTCAAAACTCTTCACCACTTGGATTCCAAATGCATCTCCCCTCGCCATCTATCTTTGTTACTCATCCATAAACATTCTGGCTAAAACCCATTCAGTCCCTCTTCAGTCCAGACAGATTCTCTGTCAGAAGCTGAAGGAGTGGAACCTCTACTTTCACACCTACAAACCCTCCCTTTATTCCGAGTCTTCATTTCTGTCCAGCTCCTTGCCTGCCAGACTTTCCACACAGATCCTGGCCGGGCACCTGGAGGCATAACAACAACTGCATGAGTACGTAACAGTAAGGTAGCCTTTTGACATACCATGTGCCAGTAACATCTACCGGAAGTGAGCATGTTTGTATTGAGCTCGTACAGAAAAGAAGAACATTTGTATCTGAAGGCACGGTGATTACTCAGAAAGATAAATGCATAAACATAATGAATGTACTTCTTGTGTAAACCGTGTGTCAATTTAAGCACTGCAGTGCAAACACTGTAGGAACTTTGTACTTGAGGCAAGAAAAGCATGTCTGCCATGTGCTGTCGTGGCCCTACTTCCTGCTTATGCGAGTGACTGCATTTGAGCATCTCGTTGACTGTTCCTGGCCTTCTGTTGCAGCTTGTCTCTTTCTAGTGGAGGCGTGAGCCGGTGTCCCTTATCAATGTGAATAATTCTAAGGCTGATGCACAGATGTCACTCTTAGAGCTGTGTGACGCTGCAAACAGTAAACCGATTGATAACACAATATCCCTCGTGTAGCATCCTTTCTACTTCTGCCTGGTGGTTTAATGGGATGGAAAAAGGTGGAGGCATAAAAAGCATAATTGATTACCCTCGACAATTCTGGGATAATGCCCTTGGATAAATGTCCCATACTGAAGGAATTCATGGGGCCTTTCTACAGTGATATCTGAAATCAGTAAGCAACAAGATGTTTATAGAGCACCCTCATAGGGCGCCCTTAGCAATAATACATTTGAGAAGGTACATGAAAAACCTAAGCAGCCCACTGGTGCTGCGTGACGAGCGTCATTTTGACTGATCGGTGCAGATAATTCCCACCAGACATGTTGTCAGTTGACTTTGAGTAGCACAAGGAATTAAAGTTCTTAATGCCTCACTACTACAGTGTGTTTAAGGACGTGTTGGTAGACAACAATTTTAAGGTCTCGCCTATGCTGCGCACATGCGTTGCATAGAAGGGCCTTTAGCCGTCGCTCTTTCCATTTTCAAGCACACACTCGTTCTTGTGGCAGCATCCACCTTGCGGTAGCGAGCAGGGATATGCCACAAGCACGAGTGCAGTGCTTGAAAATGAGCAGACTGCTCTCCCAAGCACCTCTTCCCTCGCCCACACGTCCGACAACTCACTCGCTCCGCCTTTTCCATCTTCTTTTTGCATGCGGTTCTTGTCTTTCCCTCTCTCGGTTCAGTCTTTCTTCTCCTGCTTTCTTCTAATTTTCTTTTTCATGTTGTAATTTTCATTTCTTTCTCGCCTTACTTTTTGCATCCGCGCCCTTTTCTTTTTTTCGCGTTCTGCCCTACTTTCTCTTTAAATTTCACCCGTCTGTTTATTTTTTTCTTCGCACCTCTACTCTCTCAGCCCCCTTCTCTATCTCTCTTTGTATACCCTCTGTTACTCTTGCCTCTCCTGTTATCTCGTCCTCCCGTCTCTCCACCCGCCAATTCGTCTTCTTTGCTGAACTGTGGCGTTTGTCTGAGACTCACCCGACCACTCCCTCTTTCACCACCCTGTCTTGAAGAGAAAACTGTTTCATGCATTGCTGGGCCAGCTTGTTTGAGGTTCTTCGTGACAGCTTAAAGGCATTATCTTTCAGTCCATTTCCCTTATTCATAGGTGCTTCTTTTTGTTTTAACCCTATGCCCCCGTCTGTTTCTTGTTCTGACAAAGGAATGGCAGCAGAAGCATTTGCACTACGTTCTACATCAGGTAGGGTGACCATCTATCTGTTAGTTTACACTGACAGTCCATGATTTATAATATAATGGATAGGGTTTGCTGTGCTAGCGTTGTCCGTTATTTATAATATACCAGATAGCATTTGTTGTGCTAGTGTGGCTGTGAGGCAGACGTTTAAGTCAGCATTTTTTTGTACAGTTTAAAGCTTTTTATGTGGTCTTCGGCCAAGTTTTGCTTCCACATGCAACACGTACTTTGTATGTTTTTGCAGCTTCATATAGCACAAACTTGGCCCCACAGCATTTTACAAGAGAAGCAGAAGTTGAACTCTTAAAAGCATACTTTTTAGTTTTTTTTAAGGCACGAACGATTAAATGAATCGCCCAGAATCCCCCCGCATGCCAGTGTTTAATTTGTGCTGGTGGTTTACGGTATTCGGCATGGCACTGGCCAACACCAGCACTTATCACAATCTGCCATATGGTGGTGCTGTCTGTCAAATTTAGAAATGAGCAATACAACAGTCGTTTATTAATTCAATATACATTAAACAAGCATTGGCATAGCCAATAGGTCTTGCCTTTGGGACATTATAAGTGTATAGCCCTGCAACAGTTGATGTTGCACCAAGGATATTTTGCTGCATAATTAAATACTTATAAGGTCCCAAAGGTGAGACCTATTGGCTATGCCAATGGTTGTAGTTTAAAGACAGCCTTCCTCTGGAGGCACAGGCTGTTGCCACTGCAAGTTGTTGGGAAAGAAACCACAGAGCACCAGGCCACGAGTCAATATGTGCAAATGTAAGGTAAGAAAGTGAGAGAGAGAAGGGAGCAGCGCTCAAGAACTGTGTGGAGAATGTTCTCAGAGATCCCCATGCAGGTCACAAAGTTTGTGGGGGCAGAAGTAACGGGCACTAAGACAATCAGAAAAGGTGGTTGTAGGTGAGCATTCACAGACCCTACAATTGCTATTTAGGTGGAGGTGTGGGAGAAGGGAAGCCTTATGCAATGCAGACCTCAGATGCAGCCCTGCCGGATGAGTGCCAAACTGACACATATCACAGGCCTGGAGTGTAGCTCCTCCTTGAAGCTTTGTGCAGTGTGAACCACAAACACCCCACTGGATCATGAGTGCAAGGATGACACAATTCATACCCGAAGAGAAGCAACTCCCTGAAGCCTTGTGCAACATAAACCAGAGGCATGACACTGGTTACTGAATGGAAGGCTGACACATACCTCGTGTCCAAGCCCATCACTACCTTGAAGCCCTGTTCAATGCAGACCTCAGTTATGGCACTAGCTCATGCTTGCCTGACTGACAGATGTCGAACTCCAAAACTTCTTACTCCCTTCCCAACTCTCTAAAAGACTCTCCACTCACAGGGTATCTACCTCATTGGATACTCTAGCAGCTTGTGGACATATGTGCAAAAAATGGTTTGCTCTCTGGCTTGTCCCTTCAATCAAGAAAATTGCATTTCTTCCCTGTTCTTTTTTTGAGGCACGGCAGTAGAGCAACTTATAAACACCTCAGACAGACTCACAGCAGTGGGAAACCTCAATGCATCCCACATTTGAATTATCTGCATCCTTGAATTTGTTGATAGTCCTCAACAATTTGACAGTGTTTGAGAAGCGTGATTGCATTCTGCACTTTCATAAGTGCAGCAGGTCTAGTGCAAACAAGCTATATATCACCAGTGTGTGAAACCGCTTCAGGAATTAAGAAAAAACCCTCAAGTGTAACTTCAGAATACATCTGTACAGTTGGGTGATAACCTAAATAAACTATGTCAAGGAGCCTTTGACTCTGAGTTTTGGATAAAAAGGAAGATTAATAAAAAGCAAGTCTTGCATTCCATAGCCATGGTCCGTAGACTCTGCAATGCTAATGCCCTTTCGAGACGGAGACCTGGGGGGACCTTGAGGTCTGCTTGGGTTTGAGCAGAGAGGCACATGTAGAGTCACAGCCCTGCTCCAGCCTATACATGGTCAAAGAAGAAAGTGAATGACCTATAGAGAAGCACATTCAAAACGTCTGCCAAAACCGCAGGTGAAGCGGTCAACAGAAATGCTGTGCTACACCGCAAATGCAGAACAATTACTAGAATGAAGCAGAAAGATAACATCAGCGACAACCAGGTACAAGAAACAGAATGTTTGAGGCATGCGCTGTAGATAAACATGCTTTCCATACTCCTGCCATCTAGTGATGGGTCCGATTGTTTACAAGTTGTTTTTCTTCGAAGAAGTCTTTCCCAATCCCAAGGTAAGGTGACTCCTCCTTTCGGTGATAGTGCTTGTGGGCATCAACTCCATAGTTAGATTGTTTTCCTACCGCCACCCCTTCCCTTTTCTCCTTTCTCTGTTGCTCGTTTACAACCATTACACCCTTTCTCCTCTCTCAGCCTCTCTAGCCCCTTTTCTCGCCCCTTCATTCTGCATTGCTTTTCTCTACTTTTTTATTCTTCTGTCATTCTAGCCCTTTCTGTTTCGGTCGTCCTTCTCGCCGTGTTTTCTTTTACTCCCTCCCCATTCTTCCCACTCCCTCATGTCCCCTCTGATATGTTCCTTTGAATTAACACACTTGCAGAACGTTCACCGCGCATTAAACTGACTAGGGGTTCCTCTTTCCTCTCTGTTTACATTTCCCTCCGCCTCGCGCTTTCTTTTCTCTCCCTCTCTCGGCCCTTTGATGCTTGTTATCTTACTCTTGCGGAGCGGCGCCCATTGTACTGAGGCAGAGTTCAGCCACTACAGCAGATTCATGGCGGCGGGGACGACATAAAGTGCCTTCATTCGAGGCTTATTTATTCACACAGCTGTTCCCGCTGTACAAAGGGGAGGGGAGGGAGCAGGGAGAGCCGGGGCGGGTGAGCCACGCAGATAGCATAATGGCAGAACCCAGATCCTGCATAATTGCAGTGTGCGTGAGGCTTGCATAGACGCAGGCACTGATTTCGTACTTTGTGCTCTGAGTTGTATCGGTGACTACCATTCATCTATACATCCATCCGTGTATCCACTCATTCATCCATGCATCCATCCATTCCTCCTACCACCCATCCATCCATCCACTCAGAGCCTCCCATCCATTCCTCTACCCACCATCCATTCATTCGTCCATGCATCCATCCACTCACTGATCCATCCATTCATCATCCATCCACTCACTCATAGATCCATTCAACCTTCCATCCCCTCACTGATCCATCCATCCATCCACTGATCCATCCATCCATTCATCCATCCACTCATGGATCCCTCCACTGAATGCCACAGCATCACTAAATGCCACAGCATCACTAAACGCCACAGCATCACTAAACGCTACAGCATCACTAAGCATCACTCAACGCCACAGTATCACTCAGCTTCACTCAACACCACTCAACCCCACAGCATCACTAAGCATCACTCAACACCACAGTATCACTCAGCTTCACTCAACACCCCTCAACGCCACAGCATCACTAAACGCCACAGCATCACTAAACACCTCAACATCACTCAATGCCACAGCATCACTCAATGCCACAGCATCACTCAGCTTCACTCAACACCACTCAACGCAACAGCATCACTACACACCACAGCATCACTCAGCTTCACTCCATGCCACAGCACCACTCCACGCCACAGCACCACTCAACGCCACGACACAGCACCACTCCACGCCACAGCACCACTCCACGCCACAGCACCACTTCAGGCCACAGCACCACTTCACGCCACAGCATCACTCCACGCCACAGCATCACTCCACGCCACATCATCACTCAACACCACTCAATGCCACAGCATCACTAAGCACCACTCAACGCCCCAGCACCACTCAACACCCCAGCACCACTCAACGCCCCAGCACCACTCAGCACCACAGCATCACTCAGCACCACAGCATCACTCAGCACCACAGCATCACTCAATGCTACAGCATCACTCAATGCTACAGCATCACTCAGCACCAGTGAACGCCACAGCATCACTCAGCACCACTGAATGCCACAGCATCACTCACCACCAATGAATGCCAC
This sequence comes from Lissotriton vulgaris, assembly GCF_964263255.1. Classification (NCBI taxonomy): domain Eukaryota; kingdom Metazoa; phylum Chordata; class Amphibia; order Caudata; family Salamandridae; genus Lissotriton; species Lissotriton vulgaris. The sequence goes on from NC_141695.1 coordinate 259,023,232, forward strand.
AGCATCGCTCAGAACCACTGAACGCCACAGCATCACTCTGTGCAACCATTCAATTCAACAACAACTGGTTCAATTATGTTCTCTCAATGTTTCAAGCTTTATTACAAATGTCACCAAAAACATGTTAATATTTCACTTCTGTTCTTGGATTTTCGTCACAATAAAATACACTGAACATAATCTTCCCAAAAGTTATTTACAAAAGTTTAAGCTATTGCCATTATAAATTACTATAACTTTTAATTAAGTACTAATTATTTAAAAAAATAAAAGCCATTGTTATTTGTAATATCAATACATCTAAGGCACGTAAATACAATACATATTGCATTACAAATGCTACAGGTGTCACATTTGCGAAAGTTAAAACTATTGGCATTGTAATGACAAAGCTATTAATTTAGCTATTTTCAAAACCAACACATAAATAAAAAAAATCGTCATTTACAATACCAATATCTCAAACTTTCCTAATGCGAGACCTATTGGCAACGCCAGTGCTTGTATTGTGTATTTCCTGGCTCCACTTTCTCTGCTCTCACTCCCCGCTCCCAATCAGTCACAGGCTCCGCCACCTCACAGCAGAGCCAGGCCTCAGAGCAGGGGGCACTGCTGTCTGTGCCTGCCCTGCTCCTCGCAGCTGTCCTGGTCGTGCACTGGCTCAGGTTTCTTTAGAGAATGAGTACAGGTTTTGCTTTCCCTGCCATCTCTCTCCCCTCGATCCTCTGCTCCAGTCTCTCTGCTGTCCCTCTCCCCTCCCTTCCAAACATTCACGAGGCTCTCTCAGGCACAGGGGCGGCTGGTGACATTTGAAAGTGGTGGGCCGTAAACTAATTTGCATATTGCACCGCAGCGAGCGAGCGAGCCCGAACCACCTTGCATCCACCCATACATCATTCATGCATCCACCCATCCATCCACCCACCCACCCACCCATCCTGCATCCATACATCATTCATTCATGCATCCACCCATCCATCCATCCACCCATCCATCCACCTATCCATCATCCATCCTGCATCCATTCATGCATCCACCCATCCATCCATCCATCCTGCATCCATCATTCATTCATGCATCCACCCATCCATCAATCCACCCACCCATCCATCCTGCATCCATCCTGCATCCATCATTCATTCATGCATCCACCCATCCATCCACCCACCCATCCATCCTGCATCCATCATTCATTCATGCATCCACCCATCCATCCACCCATCCATCCTGCATCCATCCTGCATCCATCATTATTATTATTATTATTATTGCATTTATTGAGCGCACAGCTACCCGGAGGTTTCCCGGCGCTTGCCTTGGGAACCCGTCCTGGCTTTTCCCTGTGAGATAGCCCCTACAGGGCATCCCCAAGGTGAAAGCCAGGCATCCCGCCGCAGGGGGCCGTTGTGGAGATTAAGCAAGCTTAATGCCCAGAGTTGCAGAGTGAGAACCCATGATTAGAACAGGCACCGAAGCGAGAATTATCGAGTCCGTGGACATTTGAGCTCAAGACCCTGCCGCGTCGGGAATTGAACCCTGGTCCCGGGTCTGACCTCAGATTCCGGGTCTGCCTGCTCTACACCGTGAGCCACACTTCTCCACCCATCCATCCACCCACCCATCCATCCTGCATCCATCCTGCATCCATCATTCATTCATGCATCCACCCATCCATCCACCCATCCATCCTGCATCCATTCTGCATCCATCATTCATTCATGCATCCACCCATTCATCCATCCATCCATCCTGCATCCATCATTCATTCATGCATCCACCCACCCATCCATCCTGCATCCATCCTGCATCCACCATTCATTCATGCATCCACCCACCCATCCATCCTGCATCCATCCTGCATCCATCATTCATTCATGCACCCACCCATCCATCCATCCATCCATCCACCCATACATCCACCAATTCTGCATCCATCCTGCATCCATCATTCATTCATGCATCCACCCATCCATCCATCCACCCATCCATCCTGCATCCATCCTGCATCCATCATTCATTCATGCATCCACCCATCCACCCACCCATCCATCCATCCACCCATCCATCCATCCACCCATCCATCCATCCACTCATCCATCCTGCATCCATCATTCATTCATGCACCCATCCATCCATCCATCCACCCATCCATCCATCCACCCATCCATCCATCCACCCATCCATCCACCCATCCATCCATCCTGCATCCATCCTGCATCCATCATTCATTCATGCATCCACCCATCCATCCATCCATCCATCCACCCATCCATCCTGCATCCATCATTCATTCATGCATCCACCCACCCATCCATCCTGCATCCATCCTGCATCCATCATTCATTCATGCATGAGGGCAAACCGATATGTTGTGGGTATTAAATTGCTTAATAAACGACAATATTGGAATTAGAATTAGTAGAGGGGATCTTATGTTATCATTACACCTGTCAAATGACTGCATTGTTACTTCATTCAGTGTGTTTAAGAGTTTAGTGAAAAACGTTTTCTGCACAGGAAAATGTATGTTTATTTCGGTTTTCATACTTTTACTTTACAGACTGTCTTCCTCTGTTCTAAGTGAAATCTTTTTGTCATCTGCCTGGGGCTTCTTATCTCTGTGTTCTGGGAAGTGCGGGCAGGTTTTCTACACAGTAATATAAGGCCACAATTGTTATATGGGGCAGTCGCGGCCGGTGGAACGACTCCAGTCACGGCCGGCATGAATCAGGGGGCTGGGGGAAAGGGGGTAACCGCGTGGAGAGGGGTGGGTTACATTTTAATGCAATGAATTAAACTTACCAGGCTTGAGGCATCTTCTTCGTTCCCACGTCTCCTTTGCAACGCTCAACAGGAAATACTAACAGCGCCAAATCAGGAGACCGAATGCGACGGGGGTGGGGTGGGGGCGGGCGGCGGACCCTTGTTTCCTCGTATCCTGGCATTTGATAGGGCATGGGGCGACTTTGCGCAAAACGCATCACCGCCCGGGCAGGAACCTATCTACAGACGCATGCACTATACTGGGCATGCGCAGCATCCTAATGGTGTGTGAATGTGAGTGAGGGGCAACGCTCCTCACTCACATGCGCAGTTAGACCATCTTCTGGAAGGCGAGAGCAGGAGACATGCGCACTTTAACCCCTGAAGCATCGGCCGGCCGGAAATGTAAACAGACGAATTGTGAAAGCTGTCAATTCGTCTGCTTACATTCCTGTTGCCCAAACTGCAGTGAGCAGTTTCTTTTGTGGGGCGCTGCCCCGGCGCCCCTATGGACCAGCCGCCCCTGCTCAGGCAGTTCCACATAATTGATTCCTAAAGCTTGTTACGTAAAGGTACTAAATGGAGGATTTGTGGTATTTTTTCCTCTTTAAAATGTAAACGTAAAGCATCAAGTACATTAAGAAAATAATTCAAAAATAATATAGAACTGTTTATGGAGACATTTCGTCACACTGAGAAATGTCTGGAAGACCAACAGAGCGGTCACAGATGATGGGATAAACAGGGGACGTCAAACTTCCGTAGTACTGCTAAGCCAGGATGTGCAGGTGACAAAGCTCTGCTGACGTCAATGCTTGCACTGATCAGTGTCATAGGTCAATATCCAGCTTTACCGGTAACAATTCCAGCCTCGAAAATCTCGAAAGGTTATTTATTGTCTCCAAAAATATCTATACCACATAGGAAAATAACGTCCCGTTGCCAAAATCAAACAGGTGTCTTCAAATATCATTGGGCCGGAGACGGTGGAGAAGCGTGGCTCAATGGTTAGAGCGGCAGACCCTGATGCAGAGGTCTGGCCCGGGACCAGGGTTCAATTGCCGCCTCAGCGGCTTTGGACTCAATCTCCCTGGACCTGATAATTCTCGTCTTGGTGCCTCGTCTAATCATGGGTCCCACCCTGTGACTCTGGGCAATAGCTTGCTTAATCTCCACAACGGCCCCAGCAGCGTTTGGATGCCTGCTTCACCTTGGGGATGCCCAGGAGTGGACATCTCACAGGAATGAAGGGTTCCACAGCAGTAGACCTCTGGGTAGAAGGCGCTATATAAATACAAACACATTTACATTTCTATTTACGGAAGAGTAACTGAGCCCAGCTTAGCCTGCCCTTCATCGTTTGCTATATCTACTTTTTGGAGTTTCATTACATATTTCTTAATACCAGGGACTACTTTTGAAAAGCGTATCTTTTTTTTGGGGGGGGGGTGACTTCCGTTTTCTATATTAGTAGGTCTGCAGTATTTCAACTGAGGCTGTGAGCTTTGTGTGGAGAGATCATAGCAAGGTGAAATTTGCCCAGGTGCAGCCACTTCCGGTGCTTACCCAACACGGGGGCAATCGAGAAGAGCCCCCTCCTCTATGAACAAGTCTTTCTCCCCCTCACTTTATTTCCCCTCACCCTCCTTGTATTGTACCGCGTCCCATTCCTTAGTAGGAGGTGGAGCCAGCATTGTGGAAGGTGAGCTCAGCCCTATTCAGACCCAGGCAATACTCCTCCCAACCATCTAGGTGTAGATGTGCCTATTTAGCCCTGTTGAATCACCCTGTCTCCCCCAGCCCCTGTCACTCACAAACCAGACAGACAATACACACGCTAGCAGAGGCAGGCTGGATGGTTAGGTCAGAAAATGCTGACTTTCTAACAGTGAATAAACAAAACAAGTGCCAATGCTGCTACCTACTTTGACAAATGCTGATAAGCAATGACTGAAACAATTGCCCTAAAAAAAACACTTTTCCCGTTTTTTGCAAAAGTCAAAAAATTATTTTATTTATTTTGATATATATATATATATTTATATATTTGATATATACAGGAGCACTTGCACTTTCCCACTGGACAGCAGTAAGGAAAGTGCGCAGAATCATTACACCAGCAAAAACAGAGTCAAAACCGGGAGGTCAGAAAGCAAAAAGTCAGGGGAAAGATGCCATGTCTAACAGAAGGTCTCTTATTTATATACATACGGCTAAGTAGCCAGGGGCTACATTGTATAGTTCCACATCCAGGTATTGTAGCCTCTCACAGTCATAACTCATGGTAAATTACATATGAAATGTCTTAGAGTTAAGATAAGTTTTAAACTCCGGCAGGTTAGCTCAGTCCAGACCATCAACATGTCATCAATAAACCTGCCCCAGTAGTGAATATATTCCACCCATTTGGCCAGTGCTTAATTTGAGCCGGTGGTTTCCGGTGCTTGGCACCGGCACTTAATTATCAATACCAGCACTTATGACAGCTGTCACATGGTGGTGCTGTCTGTCTAATTTAGAGATGAGCAGAAAAACTATTTATTAATAATATAATACATGATAAAAATGACTAATAGCTTCCTCCCAAATCATTGCTATAGCTTTGGGGACCTGGATAAGTCTGAATTGTCTTTGGCACTGCTGGCAGGGGCAATGGGTGAAGTAAGCTTCAGTGGCCTCCTGACGAGAGTCCTGGCACTTAACTTTTTTACAAATTAAGCACTGCATTTGGCACTACTAGAGTTCCAGACTTGCTCCGCTTCAAACTACCCCATAACAAAAATATATTATCGTCAAGTATTAGTTGTATCATTGTGAACGCATTTCAGTGTGAGACAGTAGTTCCACTGGTCTCCTGTTGAGAAAGTGTGTCACCGCCATCATACCAAGTTACTGGAGAATATTGGTATACAAAGACATCACATCTAATGTAAGGAGCACCATATTATCTTCCTACACTATGCCACATAACATATTCAAAATATGTTTAGTGATTCAAATACACAATGGGAGGTTATTTATTTGGAATGCTTGGAGATCTCATGTTACATCCTTGGCATCACTTCTGTATTCATATATTCTCTTTTTGTCCTTATAATTTCCCATGAGCTAGGCACATTACTGTGAAGGGTGTCTCCTTCCGAGGTATATACATCATTCTGGGTCCTGGAAGATGCTGCATGGCCCTTCTTCTCTTTTGAGAGTAGGCCATATCCATGGCCGCTCCCACTGATTGACTCCAGTATGACATGCTTAGGCACTCCTCATTGTCCAAGTAATTTTATCCTTCAGGGGCTTTCAGCACCTTGAGCTGTTGTCTGCATTAACCTTTAGCACTGCAGATCTAACACATTTGACATTGAATCTCAGGTGTATTCAACACCACCACACTGAGACATGACTATTGGCTGCTTCACCAGATGCTGCATAAGTATAGCAGTGCCTAAGTTGCAGCAAGCACCTTTGTGGTACTTCAGGAGTGGAGGGGGCAATGCTGCCACCTTGGCAAACTCTTCAATGGTTGCAGTCAACTCAAACTTCGAGCCGCACAGTACATGGCACGCCCTGACAAAAAGGCCCTATGTCGGAGATTACACAGCAAAAGAAAGAACTTGAGTTTGGAGAGGGTAAAGAGTCTAACCACTGGCAATCGCTTGGGTATTATTGCTCCCCAATATTCTTTTGCCCACTGTGCCACCTCAGTTTGTACCCAGCCAAATGCAAATCTCTTGTAAAGTCTTGGTCTGCTCCAAAAAAAACAGTCCAGCCAGAACTTCCAGGCCAGGTCCTCCTAGAACTGTAACACAAGCAACCCAAGAGGGTTTCACCCTTTTTGGACCTCTTCAGTCGGCTATAGCGTGGTGCTGGTGCCATGGTGAAGAAGGGATCCACGCCTGGGTATATCCTAGCCATTAAGGGTGTTATTTCAAACACACAAAAGGTGATGGGAGAAATTTCTTACTGTCATGAAACTAATCCTACAGCCACATCCCTGCCTACTCTCTGAGGAAAGATACCATTTCAAGTTCTCAAAACTTCACCACTTGGATTCCAAATGCATCTCCCCTCGCCATCTATCTTTGTTTCTCATCCATAAACATTCTGGATCAAACCCATTCAGTCCCTCTTCAGTCCAGACAGATTCTCTGTCAGAAGCTGAAGGAGTGGAACCTCTACTTTCACACCTACAAACCCTCCCTTGACTCTACTTCTTCAAAAGACATCTCTTGACTGAAGCATTGACTATTTATACCGAGTCTTCATTTCTGTCCAGCTCCTTGTCTACCAGACTTTCCACACAGATCCTGGTCGGGCACCTGGAGGCATAACAACAACTGCATGAGTACGTAACAGTAAGTTAGCCTTTTGACATACCATGTGTCAGTAACATCTACCGGAAGTGAGCATGTTTGTATTGGGCTCGTACAGAAAAGAAAAACATGATTTGTATCTGAAGGCACGGTGATTACTGAGAAAGATAAATGCACAAATATAATGAATGTAATTCTTGTGTAAACCTTGTGTCAATTTAAGCACTGCAGTGCAAACACTGTAGGAACTTTGTACTTGAGGCAAGAAAAGCATGTCTGCCATGTGCTGTCGTGGCCCTACTTCCTGCTTATGCGAGTGACTGCATTTGAGCATCTCGTTGACTGTTCCTGGCCTTCTGTTGCAGCTTGTCTCTTTCTAGTGGAGGGGTGAGCCGGTGTCCCTTATCAATGGGAATAATTCTAAGGCTGATGCACAGATGTCACTCTTAGAGCTGGGTGACGCTGCAAACAGTAAACCGATTGATAACACAATATCCCTCGTGTAGCATCCTTTCTACTTCTGCCTGGTGGTTTAATGGTATGAAAAAAGGAGGCATAAAAAGCATAATTGATTACCCTCGACAATTCTGGGATAATGCCCTTGGATAAATGTCCCATACTGAAGGAATTCATGGGGCCTTTCTACTGTGATATCTGAAATCAGTAAGCAACAAGATGTTTATAGAGCACCCTCATAGGGCGCCCTTAGCAATAATACATTTGAGAAGGTACATGAAAAACCTAAGCAGCCCACTGGTGCTGCGTGACGAGCGTCATTTTGACTGATCGGTGCAGATAATTCCCACCAGACATGTTGTCAGTTGACTTTGAGTAGCACAAGGAATTAAAGTTCTTAATGCCTCACTACTACAGTGTGTTTAAGGACGTGTTGGTAGACAACAATTTTAAGGTCTCGCCTATGCTGCGCACATGCGTTGCATAGAAGGGCCTTTAGCCGTCGCTCTTTCCATTTTCAAGCACACACTCGTTCTTGTGGCAGCATCCACCTTGCGGTAGCGAGCAGGGATATGCCACAAGCACGAGTGCAGTGCTTGAAAATGAGCAGACTGCTCTCCCAAGCACCTCTTCCCTCGCCCACACGTCCGACAACTCACTCGCTCCGCCTTTTCCATCTTCTTTTTGCATGCGGTTCTTGTCTTTCCCTCTCTCGGTTCAGTCTTTCTTCTCCTGCTTTCTTCTAATTTTCTTTTTCATGTTGTAATTTTCATTTCTTTCTCGCCTTACTTTTTGCATCCGCGCCCTTTTCTTTTTTTCGCGTTCTGCCCTACTTTCTCTTTAAATTTCACCCGTCTGTTTATTTTTTTCTTCGCACCTCTACTCTCTCAGCCCCCTTCTCTATCTCTCTTTGTATACCCTCTGTTACTCTTGCCTCTCCTGTTATCTCGTCCTCCCGTCTCTCCACCCACCAATTCGTCTTCTTTGCTGAACTGTGGCGTTTGTCTGAGACTCACCCGACCACTCCCTCTTTCACCACCCTGTCTTGAAGAGAAAACTGTTTCATGCATTGCTGGGCCAGCTTGTTTGAGGTTCTTCGTGACAGCTTAAAGGCATTATCTTTCAGTCCATTTCCCTTATTCATAGGTGCTTCTTTTTGTTTTAACCCTATGCCCCCGTCTGTTTCTTGTTCTGACAAAGGAATGGCAGCAGAAGCATTTGCACTACGTTCTACATCAGGTAGGGTGACCATCTATCTGTTAGTTTACACTGACAGTCCATGATTTATAATATAATGGATAGGGTTTGCTGTGCTAGCGTTGTCCGTTATTTATAATATACCAGATAGCATTTGTTGTGCTAGTGTGGCTGTGAGGCAGACGTTTAAGTCAGCATTTTTTTGTACAGTTTAAAGCTTTTTATGTGGTCTTCGGCCAAGTTTTGCTTCCACATGCAACACGTACTTTGTATGTTTTTGCAGCTTCATATAGCACAAACTTGGCCCCACAGCATTTTACAAGAGAAGCAGAAGTTGAACTCTTAAAAGCATACTTTTTAGTTTTTTTTAAGGCACGAACGATTAAGTGAATCGCCCAGAATCCCCCCGCATGCCAGTGTTTAATTTGTGCTGGTGGTTTACGGTATTCGGCATGGCACTGGCCAACACCAGCACTTATCACAATCTGCCATATGGTGGTGCTGTCTGTCAAATTTAGAAATGAGCAATACAACAGTCGTTTATTAATTCAATATACATTAAACAAGCATTGGCATAGCCAATAGGTCTTGCCTTTGGGACATTATAAGTGTATAGCCCTGCAACAGTTGATGTTGCACCAAGGATATTTTGCTGCATAATTAAATACTTATAAGGTCCCAAAGGTGAGACCTATTGGCTATGCCAATGGTTGTAGTTTAAAGACAGCCTTCCTCTGGAGGCACAGGCTGTTGCCACTGCAGGTTGTTGGGAAAGAAACCACAGAGCACTAGGCCACGAGTCAATATGTGCAAATGTAAGGTAAGAAAGTGAGAGAGAGAAGGGAGCAGCGCTCAAGAACTGTGTGGAGAATGTTCTCAGAGATCCCCATGCAGGTCACAAAGTTTGTGGGGGCAGAAGTAACGGGCACTAAGACAATCAGAAAAGGTGGTTGTAGGTGAGCATTCACAGACCCTACAATTGCTATTTAGGTGGAGGTGTGGGAGAAGGGAAGCCTTATGCAATGCAGACCTCAGATGCAGCCCTGCCGGATGAGTGCCAAACTGACACATATCACAGGCCTGGAGTGCAGCTCCTCCTTGAAGCTTTGTGCAGTGTGAACCACAAACACCCCACTGGATCATGAGTGCAAGGATGACACAATTCATACCCGAAGAGAAGCAACTCCCTGAAGCCTTGTGCAACATAAACCAGAGGCATGACACTGGTTACTGAATGGAAGGCTGACACATACCTCGTGTCCAAGCCCATCACTACCTTGAAGCCCTGTTCAATGCAGACCTCAGTTATGGCACTAGCTCATGCTTGCCTGACTGACAGATGTCGAACTCCAAAACTTCTTACTCCCTTCCCAACTCTCTAAAAGACTCTCCACTCACAGGGTATCTACCTCATTGGATACTCTAGCAGCTTGTGTCTCTAAGGTGCCAGATGACACTCCAAGCTGCTGATTTAATGCGCCATCTAGACAGCAGTGAGAGGCAAAAGGCATTTTAGAGGCTTGCTTATTTGTGCACACAAGCAGGGGAGGAGCATGCCACTGCTGGTTACCTTCACTTTTCGTATTACAAAGGAATGTAACATTTAAATAGCACTTCATGCCCGATGTGGGGTGTCAAAGCATATTTTTTTAGATGGTAGCATGATACACCATGGAGGATTGTGTGATTAAGTGGTGTAATTGTTGTGATCCTATGGAGAAAATGTTTCAATGTTATGTGTAAGGGACCGAAAGGAGCTCGTATCTTGTCTTTGGGCTCTGGCCGTGGGTCCTTCCTGGCCCAAACAAGCTAAACAGGCAATACACTTGTCTGTGCCAGCCCTTTGCTGGAAATAGCCAGGTGACAGGCCACCCTATAGAGTTGACTGAAGTATGGAGAAGGCAGGAAGTGATGCCACTTCTTATGCAGGTGGATGAAGGAAAATCCAGTGATGTCACTTACTGTGCAGATGGATGATGGGAAAGTTCCTTCTCTTGCTCGGCTTCTTCTTTTAAAGATAGTTTTGGTGGGAAATCAGGATGTCACTTCCTGTGCGGATGGATGATGGGAAATCTGTGATGTTCGATTTTTTGGGCGGATGGATGATGGGAAATCCAGTGATATCCCTTCCTGTTCAAACTAATGATGGGAAACAAAAGCCTCTTGCTTGTTTTCTTTTAAATATGGTTTCAGTAGGAACCCAGTGATATCACTTCCTGTGCAGATGGGTGATAGGAAAACCAGTGATGTCACTTCCTGTTCAGATGGATGATGGGAAATTAAGTCCTTTTTTTGGCAGACATGGCACTATCCACCCATTACAGCAAGAGCCTCATGGTTGGAGAATTTGTCTGCACAGCTTTGGCATTACCTGATTGATTCCTTCACTGAGCCCTGGCACCTAGCTCGCCAGTAAGTTCTTTAAAGACTTCAAAATATTATTATTTTGTTTTTGCAGAGGTGAGGACTGAAATTGGGACATGTTTGAACTCGTTTTTAGGTCAAGCATTCGAGGCCTATAGTAATTTCTTATGTTGGGTTAAAGCCATCCCAAAACTTTTGATTTGTTTGTTTCAGTGTCCTTCAAAAATCCTTGCTTGCCAGTGGTCAGTCCTACCTCGTTGTCCCTCTTTTCTCTCTTCCATTCCTCCCATGCAGCAGGGACTAAGTACTGTCTCATTCCACTCTGGTTCTTTATCTGTTCGCTGGGGGACTCTTTTCTTTCCTGGTTTCCTACTCTGTTGATGTTTGTCTGTGTTGTACTTCATTCCCGGGCTGCCTGCATTTAAAAATAGCATTCTTCCTCCCACCCCTCTTAACACTACAGTTGTTTTATTGCTGCCTCCCCTGCCCTGCCGCCCACTTGGTTGCTTGTTAATAATTGTCGACATTATCTATTAGAATTATCTATCAGCACTGCGAGCATTTCACCAGCACTGTGCTGGTTTCGTTTTTTAGGTCTCGCGACCTATCAATGCGCCCAAGCGCATTGAGCGGAGCGAGAATTCAAGTACTCGAAATCCTCGTCAAACCAAGGGCTTCTTGCGCTGCGGTTTTTATTAAGTTCACGTGAATCACGTGACCAAACAAGCACATGCATTCACGGCCGCACAGCACATCAAAGGGCTTCGCCCAGCGTGCGCTCTGCGGCTTCTCCTCCCCTAATTTAATCATGGCTGGCCGGCAGTACTTTCAGTCTCCCGGCCGGCCGCTCTTAACGCTTGTTTATTTTTTTTTGTTGTTGTCGACTTGGTTTCCTTTAGCTAAGTTTATTTTTTTTCTTTTATGTTGTCTTTTTTTTTTTACAGCTGATCCAAAACCGGTTTTATGTGCTATGTGCAATTATGCAACCACGTCTTTCTTTACTTCCTTCTGCACTGAGCAGCACTCCTGTATGCACTATGCTACTTCAGTGCGGGCCGTCCTTTAATCACTAGATTTAAGCCACCGCGCTCCCGAAATGGACGATGCGCTTTCTCTTTCAAATATGCTCCCTCCCCCCCCCTTCGCAGCTGGCCGCAGCACTTAATTGCAGTGGATCTGATCCACAATAGCCAAATGCGTGTGCGGTGTCAGAGGTGGCTCTCCCGTGGCCTGAGAAGGGCATGTCACAGCTGCGTGTGCAGAAGTTGCAGAGGCTGCTACAGCGAAGAGTACTACAAGGTATTTAGAAGCTCCGTAGGCAATAGCTGCCTCCCCCTCCCACCCGCTTGTTTCAGTTAGTCAAGTTTTTTTTTTTTTTTTACCTGTGCTTTGTTTTATGGCAGCCACGCCTTTCTTTATATGTATCTCGCCATATTTACCTTTTTTAATTGTTTTTGTTTTTGAATGATAAAGCGTCCCATTCCGCACTTTCACTTTAATGGCTATTGCTTTTTAATTATTATGCCCCCCTCTCCCGCTGCAGGGATGCTGCGTGAAGCTGGCAATGGACGCGGCGTCCACTTTATAGTGTTTGCGCTTTTTTTTTGGTTGGTTTTTTTCTATGTTGGGGCTGCCTGAGCCTCTGCAGCACACATGGTGCTACCTCAACTCCGGTTGCAGCCAATGCTCCTGCAGCTAGCTATCTGCCTACCACCTACCTTTGCCACTTTCAAGCACGCAGCCCAGCAAATGGATTCTGCAAACACGCCTTCTATTTGACATTAAATCATCTGTTCAAAAGGTTACAGTCAGAGTTTCTCCCTGGCTGGCTACATGAAATAAGCTGGCTGTTCTCCCATGGATATTTTTAGCCGCCTTGCAAATCTCGGTTTGCAGTAATGAGAGTTGATACATGCTTGCAATTTGGGGAACTGATATGTTTTACCCTCTAAAGTGAGCGCAGAGATGAGCAGCTGCGTCATTGCATGCTCTTTATGACTCCTTGCACATTTCTGTCCAGAGTTTGTTTTAACGTGATCATTTATGTTGCAGCCTTCCAAACAATGTTGTTTTTATTTAAACTAATACTAAAATACTGATATATCTTTACTCTTTTTGCTGGTAAGTTGAGCATTGACCAGGTAAGATAGTATCAAGTCAAACTTAGTAAGAATTCTCGATTAATAAATATGCAATTGCATTTTTTTTAAACCAGCACTATAAATAACTATATCCTGTGAATCTTTATATATCGGATGTATTAAATGAAAATTAGGAATGCTGACCCGTAAGTAGCCCACGTCAATTTTGGTGCTTGCAGTCGCTAAAATCTGCAAGACTCAAGTATCTGTAGGGTATTTTTCATCCGTTATTTTTCTACAGGCGTGACCTGCCTTAATTTGTCAGGTGAAAATCGAGCGTTGAACTTTGCCAACAAACTTATAATTCGGACATATGTGCAAAAAATGGTTTGCTCTCTGGCTTGTCCCTTCAATCAAGAAAATTGCATTTCTTCCCTGTTCTTTTTTTGAGGCACGGCAGTAGAGCAACTTATAAACACCTCAGACAGACTCACAGCAGTGGGAAACCTCAATGCATCCCACATTTGAATTATCTGCATCCTTGAATTTGTTGATAGTCCTCAACAATTTGACAGTGTTTGAGAAGCGTGATTGCATTCTGCACTTTCATAAGTGCAGCAGGTCTAGTGCAAACAAGCTATATATCACCAGTGTGTGAAACCGCTTCAGGAATTAAGAAAAAACCCTCAAGTGTAACTTCAGAATACATCTGTACAGTTGGGTGATAAACTAAATAAACTATGTCAAGGAGCCTTTGACTCTGAGTTTTGGATAAAAAGGAAGATTAATAAAAAGCAAGTCTTGCATTCCATAGCCATGGTCCGTAGACTCTGCAATGCTAATGCCCTTTCGAGACGGAGACCTGGGGGGACCTTGAGGTCTGCTTGGGTTTGAGCAGAGAGGCACATGTAGAGTCACAGCCCTGCTCCAGCCTATACATGGTCAAAGAAGAAAGTGAATGACCTATAGAGAAGCACATTCAAAACGTCTGCCAAAACCGCAGGTGAAGCGGTCAACAGAAATGCTGTGCTACACCGCAAATGCAGAACAATTACTAGAATGAAGCAGAAAGATAACATCAGTGACAACCAGGTACAAGAAACAGAATGTTTGAGGCATGCGCTGTAGATAAACATGCTTTCTATACTCCTGCCATCTAGTGATGGGTCCGATTGTTTGCAAGTTGTTTTTCTTCGAAGAAGTCTTTCCCAATCCCAAGGTAAGGTGACTCCTCCTTTCGGTGATAGTGCTCGTGGGCATCAACTCCATAGTTAGATTGTTTTCCTACCGCCACCCCTTCCCTTTTCTCCTTTCTCTGTTGCTCGTTTACAACCATTACACCCTTTCTCCTCTCTCAGCCTCTCTAGCCCCTTTTCTCGCCCCTTCATTCTGCATTGCTTTTCTCTGCTATTTTATTCTTCTGTCATTCTAGCCCTTTCTGTTTCGGTCGTCCTTCTCGCTGTGTTTTCTTTTACTCCCTCCCCTTTCTTCTCACTCCCTCATGTCCCCTCTGATATGTTCCTTTGAATTAACACACTTGCAGAACGTTCACCGCGCATTAAACTGACTAGGGGTTCCTCTTTCCTCTCTGTTTACATTTCCCTCCGCCTCGCGCTTTCTTTTCTCTCCCTCTCTCGGCCCTTTGATGCTTGTTATCTTACTCTTGCGGAGCGGCGCCCATTGTACTGAGGCAGAGTTCAGCCACTACAGCAGATTCATGGCGGCGGGGACGACATAAGTGCCTTCATTCGAGGCTTATTTATTCACACAGCTGTTCCCGCTGTACAAAGGGGAGGGGAGGGAGCAGGGAGAGCCGGGGCGGGTGAGCCACGCAGATAGCATAATGGCAGAACCCAGATCCTGCATAATTGCAGTGTGCGTGAGGCTTGCATAGACGCAGGCACTGATTTCGTACTTTGTGCTCTGAGTTGTATCGGTGACTACCATTCATCTATACATCCATCCGTGTATCCACTCATTCATCCATGCATCCATCCATTCTTCCTACCACCCATCCATCCATCCACTCAGAGCCTCCCATCCATTCCTCTACCCACCATCCATTCATTCGTCCATGCATCCATCCACTCACTGATCCATCCATTCATCATCCATCCACTCACTCATAGATCCATTCAACCTTCCATCCCCTCACTGATCCATCCATCCATCCACTGATCCATCCACTCATGGATCCCTCCACTGAATGCCACAGCATCACTAAATGCCACAGCATCACTAAACGCCACAGCATCACTAAACGCCACAGCATCACTAAGCATCACTCAACGCCACAGTATCACTCAGCTTCACTCAACACCACTCAACCCCACAGCATCACTAAGCATCACTCAACGCCACAGTATCACTCAGCTTCACTCAACACCCCTCAACGCCACAGCATCACTAAACGCCACAGCATCACTAAACACCTCAACATCACTCAATGCCACAGCATCACTCAATGCCACAGCATCACTCAGCTTCACTCAACACCACTCAACGCAACAGCATCACTACACACCACAGCATCACTCAGCTTCACTCCACGCCACAGCACCACTCCACGCCACAGCACCACTCAACGCCACGACACAGCACCACTCCATGCCACAGCACCACTCCACGCCACAGCACCACTTCACGCCACAGCATCACTCCACGCCACAGCATCACTCCACGCCACATCATCACTCAACACCACTCAATGCCACAGCATCACTAAGCACCACTCAACGCCCCAGCACCACTCAACACCCCAGCACCACTCAACGCCCCAGCACCACTCAACGCCCCAGCACCACTCAGCACCACAGCATCACTCAGCACCACAGCATCACTCAGCACCACAGCATCACTCAATGCTACAGCATCACTCAATGCTACAGCATCACTCAGCACCAGTGAACGCCACAGCATCACTCAGCACCACTGAATGCACAGCATCACTCAGCACCAATGAATGCCACAGCATCGCTCAGAACCACTGAACGCCACAGCATCACTCTGTGCAACCATTCAATTCAACAACAACTGGTTCAATTATGTTCTCTCAATGTTTCAAGCTTTATTACAAATGTCACCAAAAACATGTTAATATTTCACTTCTGTTCTTGGATTTTCGTCACAATAAAATACACTGAACATAATCTTCCCAAAAGTTATTTACAAAAGTTTAAGCTATTGCCATTATAAATTACTATAACTTTTAATTAAGTACTAATCATTTAAAAAAATAAAAGCCATTGTTATTTGTAATATCAATACATCTAAGGCACGTAAATACAATACATATTGCATTACAAATGCTACAGGTGTCACATTTGCGAAAGTTAAAACTATTGGCATTGTAATGACAAAGCTATTAATTTAGCTATTTTCAAAACCAACACATAAATAAAAAAATCGTCATTTACAATACCAATATCTCAAACTTTCCTAATGCGAGACCTATTGGCAACGCCAGTGCTTGTATTGTGTATTTCCTGGCTCCACTTTCTCTGCTCTCACTCCCCGCTCCCAATCAGTCACAGGCTCCGCCACCTCACAGCAGAGCCAGGCCTCAGAGCAGGGGGCACTGCTGTCTGTGCCTGCCCTGCTCCTCGCAGCTGTCCTGGTCGTGCACTGGCTCAGGTTTCTTTAGAGAATGAGTACAGGTTTTGCTTTCCCTGCCATCTCTCTCCCCTCGATCCTCTGCTCCAGTCTCTCTGCTGTCTCTCTCCCCTCCCTTCCAAACATTCACGAGGCTCTCTCAGGCACAGGGGCGGCTGGTGACATTTGAAAGTGGTGGGGCGTAAACTAATTTGCATATTGCACCGCAGCGAGCGAGCGAGCCCGAACCACCTTGCATCCACCCATACATCATTCATGCATCCACCCATCCATCCACCCACCCACCCATCCTGCATCCATACATCATTCATTCATGCATCCACCCATCCATCCATCCACCCATCCATCCACCCATCCATCATCCATCCTGCATCCATTCATGCATCCACCCATCCATCCATCCATCCTGCATCCATCATTCATTCATGCATCCACCCATCCATCAATCCACCCACCCATCCATCCTGCATCCATCCTGCATCCATCCTGCATCCATCATTCATTCATGCATCCACCCATCCATCCACCCACCCATCCACCCTGCATCCATCATTCATTCATGCATCCACCCATCCATCCACCCATCCATCCTGCATCCATCCTGCATCCATCATCCACCCATCCATCCACCCACCCATCCATCCTGCATCCATCCTGCATCCATCATTCATTCATGCATCCACCCATCCATCCACCCATCCATCCTGCATCCATTCTGCATCCATCATTCATTCATGCATCCACCCATTCATCCATGCACCCATCCTGCATCCATCCTGCATCCATCATTCATTCATGCATCCACCCACCCATCCATCCTGCATCCATCCTGCATCCACCATTCATTCATGCATCCACCCACCCATCCATCCTGCATCCATCCTGCATTCATGCACCCACCCACCCATCCATCCATCCACCCATACATCCACCAATTCTGCATCCATCCTGCATCCATCATTCATTCATGCATCCACCCATCCATCCATCCACCCATCCATCCTGCATCCATCCTGCATCCATCATTCATTCATGCATCCACCCATCCACCCATCCATCCATCCACCCATCCATCCATCCACCCATCCATCCATCCATCCATCCACTCATCCATCCTGCATCCATCATTCATTCATGCACCCATCCATCCATCCATGCACCCATCCATCCATCCACCCATCCATCCATCCACCCATCCATCCACCCATCCATCCTGCATCCATCCTGCATCCATCATTCATTCATGCATCCACCCATCCATCCATCCATCCATCCACCCATCCATCCTGCATCCATCATTCATTCATGCATCCACCCACCCATCCATCCTGCATCCATCCTGCATCCATCATTCATTCATGCATGAGGGCAAACCGATATGTTGTGGGTATTAAATTGCTTAATAAACGACAATATTGGAATTAGAATTAGTAGAGGGGATCTTATGTTATCATTACACCTGTCAAATGACTGCATTGTTACTTCATTCAGTGTGTTTAAGAGTTTAGTGAAAAACGTTTTCTGCACAGGAAAATGTATGTTTATTTCGGTTTTCATACTTTTACTTTACAGACTGTCTTCCTCTGTTCTAAGTGAAATCTTTTTGTCATCTGCCTGGGGCTTCTTATCTCTGTGTTCTGGGAAGTGCGGGCAGGTTTTCTACACAGTAATATAAGGCCACAATTGTTATATGGGGCAGTCGCGGCCGGTGGAACGACTCCAGTCACGGCCGGCATGAATCAGGGGGCTGGGGGAAAGGGGGTAACCGCGGGGAGAGGGGTGGGTTACATTTTAATGCAATGAATTAAACTTACCAGGCTTGAGGCATCTTCTTCGGTCCCACGTCTCCTTTGCAACGCTCAACAGGAAATACTAACGGCGCCAAATCAGGAGACCGAATGCGACGGGGGTGGGGTGGGGGCGGGCGGCGGACCCTTGTTTCCTCGTATCCTGGCATTTGATAGGGCATGGGGCGACTTTGCGCAAAACGCATCACCGCTCGGGCAGGAACCTATCTACAGACGCATGCACTATACTGGCCATGAGCAGCATCCTAATGGTGTGTGAATGTGAGTGAGGGGCAACGCTCCTCACTCACATGCGCAGTTAGACCATCTTCTGGAAGCCTGCTCTCACCTGCGTGCGCAGGCGAGAGCAGGAGACATGCGCACTTTAACCCCTGAAGCATCGGCCGGCCGGAAATGTAAACAGACGAATTGTGAAAGCTGTCAATTCGTCTGCTTACATTCCTGTTGCCCAAACTGCAGTGAGCAGTTTCTTTTGTGAGGCGCTGCCCCGGCGCCCCTATGGACCAGCCGCCCCTGCTCAGGCAGTTCCACATAATTGATTCCTAAAGTAAATGGAGGATTTGTGGTATTTTTTCCTCTTTAAAATGTAAACGTAAAGCATCAAGTACATTAAGAAAATAATTCAAAAATAATATAGAACTGTTTATGGAGACATTTCGTCACACTGAGAAATGTCTGGAAGACCAACAGAGCGGTCACAGATGATGGGATAAACAGGGGACGTCAAACTTCCGTAGTACTGCTAAGCCAGGATGTGCAGGTGACAAAGCTCTGCTGACGTCAATGCTTGCACTGATCAGTGTCATAGGTCAATATCCAGCTTTACCGGTAACAATTCCAGCCTCGAAAATCTCGAAAGGTTATTTATTGTCTCCAAAAATATCTATACCACATAGGAAAATAACGTCCCGTTGCCAAAATCAAACAGGTGTCTTCAAATATCATTGGGCCGGAGACGGTGGAGAAGCGTGGCTCAATGGTTAGAGCGGCAGACCCTGATGCAGAGGTCTGGCCCGGGACCAGGGTTCAATTGCCGCCTCAGCGGCTTTGGACTCAATCTCCCTGGACCTGATAATTCTCGTCTCGGTGCCTCGTCTAATCATGGGTCCCACCCTGTGACTCTGGGCAATAGCTTGCTTAATCTCCACAACGGCCCCAGCAGCGTTTGGATGCCTGCTTCACCTTGGGGGTGCCCAGGAGTGGACATCTCACAGGAATGAAGGGTTCCACAGCGGTAAACCTCTGGGTAGAAGGCGCTATATGAATACAAACACATTTACATTTATATTTACAGAAGAGTAACTGAGCCCAGCTTAGCCTGCCCTTCATCGTTTGCTATATCTACTTTTTGGAGTTTCATTACATATTTCTTAATACCAGGGACTACTTTTGAAAAGCGTGTCTTTTTTGGGGGGGGGGGGGGGGGGGGTGACTTCCGTTTTCTATATTAGTAGGTCTGCAGTATTTCAACTGAGGCTGTGAGCTTTGTGTGGATAGATCATAGCAAGGTGAAATTTGCCCAGGTGCAGCCACTTCCGGTGCTTACCCAACACGGGGGCAATCGAGAAGAGCCCCCTCCTCTATGAACAAGTCTTTCTCCCCCTCACTTTATTTCCCCTCACCCTCCTTGTATTGTACCGCGTCCCGTTCCTTAGTAGCTAGAATTGCACAAGACGTAAAAACACCCTCACGATGCCTTGCCCATCTTTGGACTGGGATGAGTGTGTGACATTGATCCACATTCGGTCCATCACCTGTTGTGGTTGCATATTCCGCCCTAAGTGCGCTGGGGATGCCCAGACGTGGGTCCCAGGCACTCCACACCACTGGAGTCAAGCTAGCCGGGCTGATGAGAGGTGTTACCTCGAAACCAGTCCGGTCCTCGGATGCTTGATTCCGTTCTGGGAAGGACATGGCTTTTGTAGTTCGGACTGGACTGTTCCCATGGGGCACAGGGTCAGAGCTGATTTGCATATCGCCATTGTCTAACCATGGGTGGTGTGGAGTGCAAAAAAATGATGGATTTGGGCCCAGATCTTTGGACTGGGATGAGTGTGTGACATTGATCCACATTCGGTCCATCACCTGTTGTGTTTGCATATTCCGCCCTAAGTGCGCTGGGGATGCCCAGACGTGGGTCCCAGGCACTCCACACCACTGGAGTCAAGCTAGCCGGGCTGATGAGAGGTGTTACCTCGAAACCGGTCCGGTCCTCGGATGCTTGATTCCGTTCTGGGAAGGACATGGCTTTTGTAGTTCGGACTGGACTGTTCCCATGGGGCACAGGGTCAGAGCTGATTTGCATATCACCATTGTCTAACCCAGGGTGGTGTGGAGTGCAAAAAAACGATGGATTTGGGCCCAGATCTTTGGACTGGGATGAGTGTGTGACATTGATCCACATTCGGTCCATCACCTGTTGTGTTTGCATATTCTGCCCTAAGTGCGCTGGGGATGCCCAGACGTGGGTCCCAGGCACTCCACACCACTGGAGTCAAGCTAGCCGGGCTGATGAGAGGTGTTACCTCGAAACCGGTCCGGTTCTCGGATGCTTGATTCCGTTCTGGGAAGGACATTGCTTTTGTAGTTCGGACTGGACTGTTCCCATGGGGCACAGGGTCAGAGCTGATTTGCATATCGCCATTGTCTAACCCAGGGTGGTGTGGAGTGCAAAAAAACGATGGATTTGGGCCCAGATCTTTGGACTGGGATGAGTGTGTGACATTGATCCACATTCGGTCCATCACCTGTTGTGTTTGCATATTCCTCCCTAAGTGCGCTGGGGATGCCCAGATGTGGGTCCCAGGCACTCCACACCACTGGAGTCAAGCTAGCCGGGCTGATGAGAGGTGTTACCTCGAAACCGGTCCGGTCCTCGGATGCTTGATTCCGTTCTGGGAAGGACATGGCTTTTGTAGTTCGGACTGGACTGTTCCCATGGGGCACAGGGTCAGAGCTGATTTGCATATCGCCGTTGTCTAACCCAGGGTGGTGTGGAGTGCAAAAAAACGATGGATTTGGGCCCAGATCTTTGGACTGGGATGAGTGTGTGACATTGATCCACATTCGGTCCATCACCTGTTGTGTTTGCATATTCCGCCCTAAGTGCGCTGGGGATGCCCAGACGTGGGTCCCAGGCACTCCACACCACTGGAGTCAAGCTAGCCGGGCTGATGAGAGGTGTTACCTCGAAACCGGTCCGGTCCTCGGATGTTTGATTCCATTCTGGGAAGGACATGGCTTTTGTAGTTCGGACTGGACTGTTCCCATGGGGCACAGGGTCAGAGCTGATTTGCATATCACCATTGTCTAACCCAGGGTGGTGTGGAGTGCAAAAAAACGATGGATTTGGGCCCAGATCTTTGGACTGGGATGAGTGTGTGACATTGATCCACATTCGGTCCATCACCTGTTGTGTTTGCATATTCCGCCCTAAGTAAGCTGGGGATGCCCAGACGTGGGTCCAAGGCACTCCACACCAATGGAGTCAAGCTAGCCGGGCTGATGAGAGGTGTTACCTCGAAACCGGTCCGGTCCTCGGATGCTTGATTCCGTTCTGGGAAGGACATGGCTTTTGTAGTTCGGACTGGACTGTTCCTATTGGGCACAGGGTCAGAGCTGATTTGCATATCGCCATTGTCTAACCTAGGGTGGTGTGGAGTGCAAAAAAACGATGGATTTGGGCCCAGATCTTTGGACTGGGATGAGTGTGTGACATTGATCCACATTCGGTCCATCACCTGCTGTGTTTGCACATTTTGCCCATTCACAGAGGCCGGTGCCTTAACACCTCAAAACCCCTTGTTACAAAGTGAGCGCTAAATTTAACACGTATGCTATTTCGTACAGTATTGTCATACGTGTTCATTGTGGTGATCGTGGGGAGCCACATGTGTGATTGCAGAACTGAGGAGCCATCGTACCAGCCCCCCCACCCCCAACCCGCACAGACGTCTTCGACCCCCAACCCACCCTAAAAGGAACTCTTGTGCTGCCTACCAGACATAACAGCATTTACAAATACAAAATCTTCACGTCTACACACTTTTAAAATAACTTTTAGAGTGATGACATGTTTTGCGGGGCAGAGGTGCTATACAAATGACTTCCACTACACGATGGCTTGCGGGTGCCGCCCAGTGCGTGCTCCCGCCACTTCTCTATCTTCGAAGCTTGTCTGGAATTTCACGGAAAGTGTTATTCGAGTGGGATATTGGTCAATAAACACTGATATGTATTTTGCTTGTAACTGGCAGGATGTAATCAAAACATATTAGATATATATATATATTGTGGAATCTGTGGTGCCCACCGAGTACGAAGGACTGAGAGGAGATGTGAGCACGGTGATTGGTCAGTAGATGGCATGGTTGCTAAATAAAGCATCTATAGAATGACGAATGTAGACTCGTGGATGAAGATGTATGCGTATAATGACTCATGTCGGAGGGTCTGCAGTCGTGGTTTATGTAAGTCGTTGTAAAGGAAGTCGTGGTTAAATGATTGGTCGTTGTTCGGGATTCGTGGTTCAGGCCATTCGTTATTCGTTATTCAAACTTCGTTGTTTAATATGTTTCCCGGCAGGCATGCCTGTGGTGCTTCTCTGGTGCTATGAAGCAGGCATGCCTGCGGTGCTTCACTAGTGCTATGAAGCAGGCATGCATGTAGTGCTTCGAAGGTGCTATGTCCGAGTCAGGCATGTCCGCAGTGCTTCTCTGGTGCTATGAAGCAGGCATGCCCGCGGTGCTTTTCTAGTGCTATGAAGCAGGCCTGACTGCGGTGCTTCTATGGTGCTATATCTGAGGTAGGCATTCCCGCGGTGCTGCTATGAGTCTATGAGGCAGGCATGCCCGCAGTGCTTCTCTGGTGCTATGAAGCAGGCATGCCTGCGGTGCTTCTCTGGTGGTATGTCCGAGGCAGGCATGCCTGCGGTGCTTCTTTGGTGCTATGTCCGAGGCAGGCATGCCCGCGGTGCTACTCTGGTGCTATGTAGCAGGCATGACAGAGCGGTTTCTCTGGTGTTGCGCTGCAAGGGGTGCCTGGGCAGCAAGCCTTTGCAATGCAATCGATCTTGCATCTACGCAAGTTTAAGCTATTGACATTGTAAATGACAATGCGTTTTATTTATGTTTCGAAAACCAAAACATAAATAAAAGGCATTGTCATTTACAATACCTAGCTCAAGCTCGGGTAAATGCGAGACCTGTTGCATTGAAAATGCTTGTTTGGCTTTGCCAGTGCCTGCTGCTGACCGGACTGAGCCCACTTAAACGCTGTGTATTATTCATTGTTTAACTAGTGTCACTGTATTTTCTATCTTATGGACAGGAGGAAGAAAAGCAAGTATGTACACATACACAAACTCATTAAATACCACTACTATGCCCTGCTTAAGAAGAAAGTATTTAAAATGAATTGCCAAAGCTTCATTATATCATATTTAAAAGCCCAATTTCATGCATTTAGAGTATTTATCCATGCAACGCTTCTGTGCGCTGTATGTCAACAACCCCCCGATATTGTATTACAATTACCCACCATCATACATTTTTTTGCAGTGTTTTTAGTCCCTCTAAATATGGTTAATCACCCCTTACTACAGGCACATATTGAACTGGTTATGCAAGCCACTGTGCTAGACTGGATGTCATCATAATATCATAAGCGTTCTGACATAGCCTCCATTCCTGCGTACCAACTTCTCCTTCCTCTCCAATGAAGGCGTGCACTAGGGCTCCCCATCACATGCTCTCAGGGCACAAGTCCTGAAAATAGAAGTGGGGGTACTGACCTAGGGGTCGATTATGATGGAGGACGAATTGCCCCCGACGGGCCGTCTGCCATCCTCCCTGAAAAGACTCCCGCCACATTAGGATGGCTGGGGGGTCAGCGGCGGACGGGAAGACCGTCCGCCGCTTTTCTGCCGCGGTCGCCTTCCGACCATGGCGGAAAAGGTCTAATATGGTGGCGGTGTCTATCAGACACCACCAGCCATATTAGGATGGGCTTTGGGGAATGCATTTCCGTGGCGGCAATGCCGCCACGGAAAGGCATACGGTCTTTGCTTTGGGAGCCCGTTGCTGGCCCCCAGCGTGAAGGGGGGTGCACATGGGGGGATACCCTTGGTACCCCCCTGTGTTTCAAAGTACAACATAGCAGGCACCGCGCAGTGCCTGTCATGTTCAGCTTTGAAACGCACAACATGCATTTTCAGCATTGCGGCGGAGAGTGCTTTCAGCACCGTCCGCTGAAATGTTAAAAATGCGGGATGCACCCGCCACTGTGGCGGGTGCATCCTAATTCGGTGCACGGGACCTCCGCCATTAGGGCGGGCGGTCCTATGCTACGACAGGATGGTGGACGGACTTTGTCCATCCGCCATTCTAATCGACCCCTACGTTAGGCAGTTTGCAAATGATATCAAAGTGCATGACATCAGGTCGTGTGACATCACGGCGCATGACCGCACGTGGCGTCACAGGAGTGGGATGAGTAGGGCTATACAAGAAAAAATAGTGGTACTTTCATTATTTCAATGCCTCCACAGGGGCAGTAAGCGCTTAATAAATGCAATTTGTTTTGTGTAAGACCAACACATCTGACATTTTTACAGCGCATACATATCTGCTAAACAGGGACTGGAGAAGTGAAAAGCTGCCTTTCTTAAGTATGTGTGAAGTGCTAACAAGGTGTGAGCCATTGTTTCCCCTCTGCTGCATTTGCATCTAGGTGTGAGGCTCCTGACTGATGCCAGCCAGGAGACTCGAACAAAAGGATGCCTGATGAACCCTCAAATACGGCCTTTGGTATGGGCCCAGCAGGAGTCTGAAATAAGAAAGCCCCCTCCCGCCTGCACGCTGTTGCTTGTTGCATATGGAAAGCAGACAGCCTGCAGGCACTGCTGAAAGTGTCCTGGTGTTTGGAAATTACACTAGGACGAGTTGAGCACAATGTTCAGTGGCTCCCAACTTCTTGGCAGGGTAGACTAGCTCACCCTGTAAAAATAGTGGGTGAACACCGTCCACCAGCGTGTATCCCCGACGTGAGCCCTGGTATTTGATGATCATGTCCACTATCTACCAGACATCATTAACCCCTCAACCACACCTCTTACAGCAACATAATGAGACTCTAACTGACAATTTTTGGATGCATACCTTGTTATAGCGGACCAATAGATTTCAGATAACCAACTTACACTTAGCTCTTCAGCAACAGAGACACCTACCTGTGGTACAGGCCACTATACTCCACCCCCTGCCCCCACAGCCCTGTAGCCCCTGGAACTAGGATATCCACTAAACACTTGCAGCAAGTAAGCAAAACAGGGATGGTCATGGAGTTGAACATTTGCTTTCTTTCACAGGTAAATCAGAATTGCAAGTCCTCTTTCTACTCCGGTGTCACATTTTGCCACGCCTTGATTCCTCCTCTGGGCCCAGGCTACATCCAGGCTCTTGCCTCTATTGTCTCCACAAGACAGAAAAATCACATTAAGCACCGAGGAGCTTATTTATGAGGACTTGCGTCAGTTTTGCACCGCCGGTGCGTCACTTTTTGTGACGCACCAGCGGCGTAAAATATGCGCCTTGTTGTGCCATATTTAAAAAGTGACGCATCTAGTTAGATGCGTCACTTTTTAAACCCTTGCGCCACATTATACCTGCGTCAGGTATAATGCAAAAAGCCTCGTAATAGTGACGCAGTGAAATCTATGAGATTTCACTGCGTCACTTTTAGGATGATGTTTCGTCAAAATCTTGCGCCTGCCTCACAGCTGGCATAAGAGTGACGCAAGAACTTTCACATGGGGCTTTCCACACGTGAAAGGACGCATTGCTGGAGTTGCGTCACTTTTGTGACACACTCCAGCAATGCGTCACTTTTGCGCTTACAGATACGTCAGAAATACTGACGTATCTGTAAGTCCTTGCGACATGATGCATCATACATTAAATATGACGCATCATTGGTGTCGCAAGGGGTGCGCAGTGAAAAGTGACGCATCGCTGTTTTCACGCAGCAATGCGTCACTTTTCATAAATGAGGCCCCCAGAATGTGGAGGTCAGACATCCCCCATGCCTCTGCAGCCATCATCACCACATGACCACGCCCTTCAGGCTTTAATCGGACCTCAGTTGCAAGAGGTGTCAACTACAAGACTCTACATCATCCTTCAGGCAATCCACAGTGCTGACCACACCCTCCTTCAGCACACTGTGCACCTGCTACCAATGGATCTCCATCGGAGGTAGCCTGTCCCTATCGCTAATCCAGCCCAGGTTCATATATTGCGTCAGTGTGACATCATTTATGATTAAGGCTCCCTGTTTTCCGTTTTTACAGATTTTTACAGATAAATACAGGCAGAATACATTTATTTTCTTGTCTGTATTTATTTTTAAGTGTGGATAAAAATGGAAATTGAGTTACTTTTTTTAATATATATTTTTATTGGTATTTTCACAATACAGAAATATAAAAGAAACATTGTGACACGTAACAAATAGACAGTTATACGGGCAGGCCAGTGACGATTTATATTTGTGTCTGCCCCGCATTTCTACGAGTGGTCGAAAACAATTAACATTGAACATATAGGTGATTGCCTGCGTTCGTGTGGTACGTCGTAAGGACAAAACATGGATGGGTGTGGCAGCTGTTTGGTGTTAGCTTACACTTCCTGCGATGGATTACTAGCAGTTGGTCAGGCGTGTGCGGTTGCTTCACGGTGGCTTGTATGAGTCGAGTTATAAGTGTTGACCACATAGCTCGGGCGGGGTTTTTCCAGGGCGTTTGCCTTAATGCAGTGATGTCCGCCCCTCTTAGGAATGTAACCCAATTCAGCCACCCCTTGAATGTGGTTTTGGTGGTGTCTTTCCACTTGGCTAGTAAGGTTTTGACTGCTGTCGTCAGGAGGAAGTCTAGTAGGTACATGTCTTGTTGTGTGGCCAGATCTGTAGCGATGTGTGCGGTGGTAGTTGTGGCAAATGTGTGCTGTAGGGTGCATCCTAGGGCTTCGCTGATGAAGCTCAGCACTCTCTTCCAGAATTTGGTGACCTTACTACAATAGAAGATGAGGTGAGCGCGGTCTCCCCTGTCGGCACCGCAGTTCCAGCAGTTGTCGTCTTTGAGGCCTAAGGATGCAAGGCGAGCAGGTGTCCAGAATGCTTGGTGTAAAAGCCAGAATTTTGTTTGTGCTAGCACTGGGGAAATCATGTTTCTTGATGGGGCCTCCCAGAATGTCTGTAGTTCTTGTTCTGTGAGATTGGAGCCGAGTTGTCTTTCCCAGTAGGTATTGTTTTTTGTGTTTAGTTTGGATGTACCTGGTCGGAGCAGCTTGTACAAGTGTGAGACCTGGTGTCCTATCTTGTTTATGTTCTCCATGTATCTGAAGATTGAGGGCTTTTGTTTGGATAGGTTCGCTTTTGTTACGGCTGTTGTAAAGTTCTACCTCAGGGAGGTTGTATCTGTTTCTCATACTGTTGAAGATTTGCGGCGATCCTTCCTCTTCTAGCTGAGCTGGATATGAGAGACCTACTCTTTTCCATGTGTGCATGTCAAGGGTTTTACCTCTGTATTTGATTTTGGGGTTATCCCAGAGTGATTCCCAAGGTGAGTTTCTGATGCTGACTTCGAGCTTTCTGTCTACTTTGAGCAGCGCCTGCCTAGTGATCTTGAAGATCGGGTTGCTTGTGTATGCTTGCTTTTTGGCTGTGAGGAGGGTTAAGGGTTCTGCGTTGTTTAAGATGGCTCTCTCTATAGCGAGCCAGGTTGTGTATAGGGTTGCTTAGGCAGTATCCAGTACATTCCTTGTCTGGCTATGAAGGCTGTTTGGAAAGGTCTCAGGTCCGCTACATTGAGGCCCCCTTGCTTTTTACCTAGTCGAAGTTTTTGGAGGCTGATTCTGGGTTTTTTATCGCGCCATATGAACTTGTTTAGCATCCGGTCAATTTTTTTGTGGAAGTCGTCTGTGAAGGCCAGGGGGTGCATTCAAGCTAGGTAATTGACAATGGGAGTGATCATTATCTTCACGGTGTCTACTCGGCCCCACCAGGTGATGAACTTGGGCGACCAAGTGTCTAGCAGACCCTTATCTTTTCTAGAGTGACTTTCTCGTTTTTTTCTAGGGTTGATCTTAGCGTTCTACAGAAGTGGATATCCAGGTATTTAACAGAACCAGGCTCCCAGGCTAGCCCGGAGGAACCCAAAACTTCCTTGTGTGTGTATGTTGTGGGGGATGTATGACGTTACAACGCATACTTTTACAACGCATACCATTACAACGCATTTTTTACAACACAACATCCATTACAACGCATTCCATTACAATGCATGCCATTACAACGAATTTTTAAAAACTACCTTTACAACGCATTCCATTACAACGCATACTACCTTTACAACGCATACCATTACAATGCATACCATTACATTGCATGTATGGTAAGTATTGGCTAGTGTAGGGGGAAAAATTACTATTCTAACTCCAGGGGGGTGCAACAGTAGGGTAAGTGTTGGATACTGTAGGAGTAAAAATTACTATTCTAACTCCAGGGGGTGCAACAGTAGGGTAAGTGTTGGATAGTGTAAGGGTACTATGCGTTGTAATGGTATGCGTTGTAATGGTAGGGTATGCGTTGTAATGACTGCGTTGTAATGACATGCGTTGTAGTGGTATGCATTGTAGTGTCATGCGTTGTAATGGTTGCGTTGTAATGGCATGCGTTGTAATGGATGTTGCGTTGTAAAAGTTTTGTTGTAATGGTAGTGCGTTGTAAAAGTTGCGTTGTAAAGGTTGTTTCCCGTTGTGGGGCATACATTCTGACTTGTCTCTATTGAGTTTATAGCCAGAGTGTTTTGCGTATCGGTCGATAGTTTGCATGAGTGCAGGTATTGGGAGAGCGGGCTCCTCCGTTATTATGAGCAGGTCGTCCGCGTAGGCAGCCAGTTTGGCTGTAGTGCTGTTTATGTTTACTCCCGCTATGTTGCAGTTATCTGTGATGTCTCTGATCAGGGGGTTCTAGGGCGAGGAGGAACAACAGAGGAGATAGGGGGCATCCTTGTCTCGTCCTCCTTTCGTGATTAAAAGGGGCTGAGGTCACCCCGTTTATTGCTATTTGGGCTTTAGGGGAATTATTATAGGATATCTTTATTCGGCAATTTTTCACCATAAAAGAATACAAATACATAAACATTTCAAATACCAATAAAAGATTATAAAATACAATAGAAGCATGGACACATCATTCATCAATTTACTGGTAGTAAAATCGTCCTCAGCTAGTGGGACCTCCAATTTGTAGTTTCAGTAAACGGGAACGTGTCATCCACGCACTTCCTAAAAACTTGGCCACCCCACAGATCATACTGGCAGTTGAGGAATCTGTAGAAAGGACGCGTAATGCCTGACTATGGCACCTCAGCCCTAATTCCCTGCAGACGGGTTTCAACCAGAATTTCCGTGCCCCTTTGTAAGCTGGGCAGGCAAAGAACAAGTGAGCCACCGATTCCTTAGGGGCCGCACAGCCCGGGCAAACTCGCGAGCGGGCATCTGTATTCAGCCATCCCACCGTAAACTCATGCACCGGGAGCGTCCCATATCGCAATTTCAGGTACAGCGCTCGGTCCAATGGTTTGGTTATTAAGTCTAGAAAGGGTTCCAATTTACGCACACACTTAATAGACAAAAATTGGTCAGTGAGTGAGCCCAAATTCATAGACCTCATAGCGTTATTCTGTACCCAGTCCCAGTATAGTTTTTTTATAACATCTTTCGGTGGTGGTGACTGTAACTCCCATGCCTCTCTAAGACCCAAGCTGAAAACCAATTCTTTCAGTTTATTTAGCCATCCTGTTTTTTTACAGGTGTCCAGTAGTAGTAGTTCATCCAGCCCTTCTGCATACTTTGCGAGCTCCTCAGTTCTTCTTAGTCGGGACCAGAATAACAAGGGGCGAAGCCTCACCAAGTCCTTTACTGTTTTTCTGCCCAGATCTAATCTTAGAGGGATCATTGGGGTGGAAGTGGGAAGGGCTACCACTTTCCTAAAAAAGTTGTTTTCCGCTCTCATCAAGTCAGAAACCCCTTCAAACCCCCACAGTTCGGAGCCATAAAGTGCTGCGGGAAGGATCTGACCCTCATAGATGGTCATAGCTGGGGAGACCGGTTTGCTAGTTGACTCACGGATCTCCTTCAGCGTCACCCCGGATACTCTTTGATGGTTTAATAGCATTTTAGACAAATGATCCTTCCAGGTCATGTGGCTGTTAATCCGGACACCGAGATAGTCAAAAGACTCGACCAGCTCAAGGGGGGCGTTATTAAGCACAAAATTATTTTTAAATCTTTTTGAGGGTGCAAAGGCCATCAATTTGGTTTTCGATGTATTGATAGTTAAGCCTCGGTTGGTACAGAAGGAGCTAAACCGATTCAAGAGTTTTTGCAAGCCCACCGGGGATTTAGAAATTAATAGGGTGTCATCAGCGAAGAGAAGTGTGGGGATTCTCTCCCCCGCCAGGGATGGGGCATCCGACTCCTCCCCCTTTAGATGGTCAACCACTCCGTTTACGAATAGGGAGAAGAGGGTCGGAGCCATGACACAACCCTGACGCACTCCTCTTCGCACAGGGATCCTATCTGTAAGTTGACCCTGGGATCCCCATCTCACCCTCGCATAGTTCCCCTCGTGTAGCTTTACGATTAGGCTCAGAAGACCACTGGGAATACCCATCTCTCCTAGAATTCCCCAAAGTTTTGTACGAGGGACCAGGTCGAATGCGGTTTTAAGATCAATGAAGGCCATATACAAACTGCCCTTCATGATAGTAACCGCCTTCCAATAGATGGCAAAGAGACGAAAGACCTGGTCCATCGTACCTACCTTCCTTCTGAACCCCGCTTGTAAGTGGGAGAGGATACTAGCCTCCTCTATCCAATCGCCTACTCTTGAAATGATGACCCTGCCGACCACTTTCTGGATTATGTCTATCAGACTGATGGGTCTGTAGTTTGCAGGGTCATCTCTAGCCCCCTTCTTGTACACAGTAACTACCTCAGCCCCTTTCCAGGAGTCTGGAACCTGGTGTCCCCTCATGATCAGATTCATTATAATCGCGATTAGTTTAGCCCAGGCCTCCGGCTCCGCCAACAATAGGTCCCCAGGGATCCCATCCTGCCCAGCGGCTTTTCTTGGGGTTAGGTGTCTAATCGCCAATACTACTTCTCCCGTTGAAAACAAAAGATCGTTATCATCCACGGGGTCCCCTTCACCCAGGCTATTCACCCCAGGACTAGTTGTTTCTTCCGAGTCTCCATATAGGGATGAGAAATGTGTGAACCATTGCTGGCATGTTATATGATCAGACAATGGTTGCGATTTTCTCTGCCTTGTTCTATTGACCAATTCCCAAAAGAGGTTTGGGTTCCTGCCACTAACTGCATTGGAAAGATCCTGCCAATGCTGTTCCTCCCACTCCCGTTTGGCCAATGATAATGCTTTCAGGTAATCCTTCCTGGCCGCTCTAACCAGTGAAGGGTCCCCTGAAAGCAGAGCTTCTGTCAATTGTTTCCTTTTACTTTTACAATGCTCATTATACCATACTTTGCTAAGAGTAGAGGGTATAGCAGGAGCCCTATTACTTTTCCCCTTCGAGATAAAAAATTGGCCAACTTGATCTATTGTAGATTTATAGGCTGAGTCAAGGGAGGGGTATTGGGGATTGACGGTCCGATTTTCACCGACCCATATTTCTAAGGTGGAAGACAAACCCTCAACCATTACTTTGATGCTTCCTATATCGCCCTCATTAAGCTTAGCCTTATCCCATTTCAGTCTACGGTTGTTATTAAATGGGATAACTTCTTTAGTTGTTTTTAGGGTGACCATCGCACGCCTGTCATTCAAAACACCCCAATTAAACTTGCAACACAGGGGATTGTGGTCACTATCCTGGCTTGGGACGACCTCCATATCAATCAGGTCCGGCCAGGATCCAACATCCATTAGGATGTAGTCGATTCGGGACGGACCCGAAAGTCTATTGAAGGTCCATGCCCCTGACTGGTCAGATATAGTCCTACCATTGAGGGCTCTTAGTTTATGGTCCCTTGTCAATGCATTAATTTGTATGGCCCTAGGCGACCACTTCCTAACAGGGGGCAGGGAAAGAGTTGGAATAGACCATTTTGAATCCTCCTCTTCGATTCCTAAAGGGTTGTCTCCGAGAAGAGGTTCAAATGTACAATTAAAATCACCCCCCACCAGAATTTTAGCTGAACAGGGGCAATTGGCTAAGGCCGAATCCAGGGCTGTTAGGGTCAAAGAGGGAGAGTCACCCTGTGTCCCTCTTGCATAAACATTAAAAAGGTCAAGTCTGACAACATCCTCCCCTCCTTTTGCCGAGAGGTGGAGTATATCGTTACACTCCACAATATGGCTTGTAACCACCCAATTCAGATCTATTTTTATCCAGACTATGAGACCGCCAGATGGTCTGCCCTTTCCCTTACTTACTGCGGGCACACAGTGGGTGGTATACCCCGATTTATGTAGCGGAACAAAACTCCATGTCTCCTGGAACAGGCAGACATCAAACTGCTCAATTTGTGTGTGCCACTCCGGGATTTCTAACTTCCTCTTTAGCCCAGCAATATTCCAAGAAAGGAGGTTTATTACCCTCCTTCCTCTAGGCATAGAAGTGTAACCCACCTTAGACAACCTCTCATTAACCACCCTAGTCAAAGGGCACCCCCCCTCCTGGGCCAGTGAAGTGAGGGTTGCGAAGCAACCAACCGTACTCATCACGGGCCCAGCTGGCCTAGAATCCTCAGTTATGTCAATGGTGGTCACCATGTGGTCTGTAGATGGACTAACTTCTTCAGTGCCAATGCTACCCCAAGGTGGACGAGAATCCTCAACCCCTGGAGGTTCATTATCAATTTCCCCCCCCCCCTTGCCCCCAACTTCAATCGCAGTCTTCCAGCCCTGACAGCTGGGAAAACCGATTGTAGGTATCCAACGGGGTAAAGGGCATCAGGTGGTTCATACTAGAACCCTGGTTCAGCATGTGTCTATGGGGGACCATGGACCAGGCGGAGTGTAGATCAGGCACCCTAGTCAGCTGATGACCATACTGAGATTGATTATTAATGTAGGGCGGAATAAAGGGCGGCCTATAAGATTGTGGTCTGTTTGAATATTTAGAGTTGGTAACTTTTGACCTGGGATAAAAGTATGTTAAAGCCCGTGGGATAACACAGGTTTCCCCAATCCCAGGTGGCCAGTTTAGGATGTAATCAACTGCCCGAGGGTCTCTAAAATTGACCACCACTAGGTCCCCCTCAATATCTTTAGTTCTACTCCCCAGCCAATTGATCCGTCTAACATGAACAATGTCCCCATCTATGTTAGGTGCTATCGGCCTATGTAACCGCAACCAATGGATAATTTTATTTTTGAGGTCGACAAATCCCTCCTTCTTATTTTCAGTTAGCTGCGGGACCCCCGTTAGGATCACCACATAGGGCACAGCTTCTGGGGGAATCTCTACTTGTGGGACCCTTTTATGAGGTATTCTGCTTTTTCCGTCATCCCCGTGTGCACTCTGATTGTTACTCGTCGGGGCCTTTAGGGATGGATTGGAGGGGCCCGCTCCCAACTCAGTGACTGGTGCTTTAGGTTGTTTAGGCAGCGGTGTATTATGAGTTGGGGGCACAGCTCCCCCCGGAGGCTGGCGAGTTTGCTTAGCCAGAGCAGGAGTGGGAGGAATTCTAGATTTACTTTGAGGTGTAGTAGGAGGGGGAGTGGGGTGTACCGCCACACTTCCTTTATTTTTGGTATGGGTAGACATACTAGTTATGGCGGCTTCCAAAATGGTTAGTCTAATTTCCACCTTTTTAATAGACTCATTAATAGGTAGAAGGAGAGATCTTAACAAAAATTCCAGGTTCCCTGATACTGAGGAAGGAAGTAGTGGTGAAGTAATAGGTGGGGTGACTCTAATGTTATTATCAGGAACCTCATCTTGTATGGTTGCTAAAGATGGACAATGACCCGGTGAAACAACTACCTGTGGAGTGTGTTCCTGCTCTGCTACTGTAGGAATCTCGGTTGTAATCTGAGTTTTTATCCCTTTACCAAAGTCAGCGTGCGATGTTTTTGCTTTACCTGATACCACCCTTTGTTTCCTTCTTTTTTTACTAGGGGGCGGGCGGTGGATCTGGGCTACAGGATAAATATTAACTTTCTGCTTCCTAGATTTAGATTTATCGGCCACACGACTACCACTAGGGGTGGGTGAAACAATTATAATATTATCCACGGGCAAACAAGGAGTGGCTACAAAGTCACGAAACAATAGGGGGACTCCATCTTGACTTACGTTATCCTCACTTAGGCCATTCGAATCACCTTCCCGGTTCAATTCAAGTAGACTATCAGTGAGGGGTCTGTTTTTCATATTCTCAACAGAGCGACGTCGCTCTGCCCTACGCTCCGCTAGGATGGAATCCTTTTCTCCCTCGCTCCTCTTGGGGAAATAGTTCTCCAGGGATCCATTACGTAATCTAGATTTTTTTCCCGGGGTTTCTTCTTCTGTTGCCATTTCCATTATGTAATGAACAATGTCCTCCGGACTGCAAACGAAAGAGGTCAGGCCCAGCCCGGCCTCCTCCGGCCCCGGACGGCCACAGACGGTCCCGCCCTTCTCCCGGGCTTCTCCCGGCGCGCTCCCGCAGGCTCCCGCTAAGCGGGGACAGTGGGCCAATGTATACCCAATAGGCACTTACTGATTGGTAGACGCTCAGGGGGGTGTGGCCAGCGGGGAGAGCAGCCCAGGTGTTTTAGATGGGCGCGCAGGGGCTCCTGGTCACTGGAGTCCCTGCCTGCGTGCTCGCAGCCCCGCCGGCTTGCTCACCTGCCCGCGCCTCCTGTCCTCAGCTTTCCCAAGAGTCTCCTGCCTCCTGTGTGCGAGGCGCTGCGGGACCCGCGAAGCGGGTTCCGCGAGGTCACGGGTGAAGAAAGGCTCGGGATTCCACAAAGTCCTCTGTCAGTGCAGGTTTCCTTCCCGCGGTCGATCTCAAATAGGCAGCAAAAGAGGTAAGGGTTCCGTTGTTATCAGGGATCTCCCGCTATTTCAGGACTGTGGGCGGGGGGCGTGGCCAGCGGGGAGAGCAGCCCAGGTGTGTTAGATGGGCGCGCAGGGGCTCCTGGTCACTGGAGTCCCTGCCTGCGTGCTCGCAGCCCCGCCGGCTTGCTCACCTGCCCGCGCCTCCTGTCCTCAGCTTTCCCAAGAGTCTCCTGCCTCCTGTGTGCGAGGCGCTGCGGGACCCGCGAAGCGGGTTCCGCGAGGTCACGGGTGAAGAAAGGCTCGGGATTCCACAAAGTCCTCTGTCAGTGCAGGTTTCCTTCCCGCGGTCGATCTCAAACAGGCAGCAGAAGAGGTAAGGGTTCCGTTGTTATCAGGGATCTCCCGCTATTTCAGGACTGTGGGCGGGGGGCGTGGCCAGCGGGGAGAGCAGCCCAGGTGTGTTAGATGGGCGCGCAGGGGCTCCTGGTCACTGGAGTCCCTGCCTGCGTGCTCGCAGCCCCGCCGGCTTGCTCACCTGCCCGCGCCTCCTGTCCTCAGCTTTCCCAAGAGTCTCCTGCCTCCTGTGTGCGAGGCGCTGCGGGACCCGCGAAGCGGGTTCCGCGAGGTCACGGGTGAAGAAAGGCTCGGGATTCCACAAAGTCCTCTGTCAGTGCAGGTTTCCTTCCCGCGGTCGATCTCAAACAGGCAGCAAAAGAGGTAAGGGTTCCGTTGTTATCAGGGATCTCCCGCTATTTCAGGACTGTGGGCGGGGGGCGTGGCCAGCGGGGAGAGCAGCCCAGGTGTGTTAGATGGGCGCGCAGGGGCTCCTGGTCACTGGAGTCCCTGCCTGCGTGCTCGCAGCCCCGCCAGCTTGCTCACCTGCCCGCGCCTCCTGTCCTCAGCTTTCCCAAGAGTCTCCTGCCTCCTGTGTGCGAGGCGCTGCGGGACCCGCGAAGCGGGTTCCGCGAGGTCACGGGTGAAGAAAGGCTCGGGATTCCACAAAGTCCTCTGTCAGTGCAGGTTTCCTTCCCGCGGTCGATCTCAAACAGGCAGCAAAAGAGGTAAGGGTTCCGTTGTTATCAGGGATCTCCCGCTATTTCAGGACTGTGGGCGGGGGGCGTGGCCAGCGGGGAGAGCAGCCCAGGTGTGTTAGATGGGCGCGCAGGGGCTCCTGGTCACTGGAGTCCCTGCCTGCATGCTCGCAGCCCCGCCGGCTTGCTCACCTACCCGCGCCTCCTGTCCTCAGCTTTCCCAAGAGTCTCCTGCCTCCTGTGTGCGAGGCGCTGCGGGACCCGCGAAGCGGGTTCCGCGAGGTCACGGGTGAAGAAAGGCTCGGGATTCCACAAAGTCCTCTGTCAGTGCAGGTTTCCTTCCCGCGGTCGATCTCAAACAGGCAGCAAAAGAGGTAAGGTAAGTATTGGCTAGTGTAGGGGGAAAAATTACTATTCTAACTCCAGGGGGGTGCAACAGTAGGGTAAGTGTTGGATACTGTAGGAGTAAAAATTACTATTCTAACTCCAGGGGGTGCAACAGTAGGGTAAGTGTTGGATAGTGTAAGGGTACTATGCGTTGTAATGGTATGCGTTGTAATGGTAGGGTATGCGTTGTAATGACTGCGTTGTAATGACATGCGTTGTAGCGGTATGCATTGTAGTGTCATGCGTTGTAATGGTTGCGTTGTAATGGCATGCGTTGTAATGGATGTTGCGTTGTAAAAGTTTTGTTGTAATGGTAGTGCGTTGTAAAAGTTGCGTTGTAAAGGTTGTTTCCCGTTGTGGGGCATACATTCTGACTTGTCTCTATTGAGTTTATAGCCAGAGTGTTTTGCGTATCGGTCGATAGTTTGCATGAGTGCAGGTATTGGGAGAGCGGGCTCCTCCGTTATTATGAGCAGGTCGTCCGCGTAGGCAGCCAGTTTGGCTGTAGTGCTGTTTATGTTTACTCCCGCTATGTTGCAGTTATCTGTGATGTCTCTGATCAGGGGGTTCTAGGGCGAGGAGGAACAACAGAGGAGATAGGGGGCATCCTTGTCTCGTCCTCCTTTCGTGATTAAAAGGGGCTGAGGTCACCCCGTTTATTGCTATTTGGGCTTTAGGGGAATTGTACAGAGCCATGACTTTCCGCACGAAGTTCTCCCCAAGGTTATGCGCTTGCATGCTTTTCTCTACTAAGTGCCAAGATACCCTGTTGAAGGCTTTTTCTGCATCTAATGTGATAGCTACCGTGGGGTTAACAGTTTTGGCTGAGTGCTCTATGGCTTGGCAGAGGAGTCTTGTGTTGTCTTGAGACATGCGTGTTTTTAGATATCCTACCTGTGGACTGGACTGCCGATTAGCTGTGGGAGCACTTTATTTAGTCTTGTGGCCAAGATTTTGGCATATAGTTTGCAGTCTAGGTTTATAAGTGATATAGGGCGGTAATTTTTGGGCCATTGTGGGTCTTTGTTTTCCTTAGGTATTACTATTATGTTAGCCAGTGCCATAGATTGTGTGACTGCCCCTCTTTTCCACAGTGATTGAAGACTTTCCCCAACACTGGGCTTAGTAGTTCTTGGAAGGTTTTGTAAAAGGGTGCGGTGTATCTGTCTGGTCCCGGGGCTTTGCCGTCTTTTAGAGCGCTAATGGCTGCGGTGACCTCGCTGGTTTTTATGTCCTGACCTAATGCCTTGGCTTCCTCCTCTGTAACCATGGGTAGATTGAGTCTGTCTAGGTAGGCTGAGCATCCTTCCTGCTCTAAGTCAGCATCTTTCTTGTATAGTTCTTTGTAGAATTCCATGAATGTGTGGATGATTTCCTTGTTTCTGGTGTGAGGCTTATTGTTTGTGTCTGTGATTGTTGAAATGCTTTGTTTTCCTTGTCTGTATTTGAGGTATGATGCAAGCGATTTGCCTGCTTTATTGGCCTCGCATAGGTTGATTTGTTTGTATTTCCTGATCCACATTCCCGCCTGCTCGCTCAGAATTCTGTTGAATTCATATTTTTTCCCAGAGAGTTTTACCAGTGCGGCTACGTTCGCGGGATTGTTAATGTGTTCCCTCTCCAGGTCTTTCATCTCCTGTTCTAACTGATATAGTTGCGCTTTTGCTTCACTGTCTCTCCTGGCCTTGATTTCTATCAGCGTCCCCCTGATGGTAGCTTTAAGGGCATCCATTGGCACTTTGGGTCAGTGTCTGGAATATCATTGTCTGCAATGTATTCCTGTATGACTTTCTGTATTCTGTCTTTGTCCTCTTTCTTTGCCATGGTTATGTTGGTAAATCTTTTCAAAACACAGGTATCAAAGGGTCTACAGCACAAAAATATATATACGCTCATGTGAAGAGGACACCCAACACCAACACTATACCTATTCCGTGTGTCTAAACTAGACGTCAGATGTATAACCTCAAACCCCCAAACCGGTAAGTTGAGGATACCCATCAGTCACCACTCTGAACCGCCCTTCATCATTTGGGATTCCTTCATGACCAAGATGAGATAGCTCCTCACAGATGAGGACAAAGAGGGGAAAAGCCCACACCTGCTCAGACGGGTCTCAATATGGTCTTTCTACTCTGTTGCGAGAATGGTGATACAACAAAGTGACTGATGTTGCAGTGCAAAAGAAAGTGTAAAAAGAAAAGTGTGTTAAAACTGGATGAGGGAGTGCTGAAAAGTTTATTCTGGTGCTACTCACTCTTCCAACATTAAAAATAGTCAGTAACAGTGTTATAAAATAACTGCCTAGGTGAAATGCGAGGTCAACATGTTTCAGCAATCAAATGGACACATTTGTCCTTGCTTTCTTCAGGACCTATCTTGCTGTTGCTACTGCATGAACGTGTAAACAAACATTAATGAACAAAAAATAGAATGTGATTTATGTGATTAATAAAGAAATCATGCAAAGACAAGCTTAGAGATCACCTGATATTTCTAGGCATCCACACCGTGTCTTGCCTCTTAAGTCGTGTGTGTCACTAGAAGCACAAAACAATGATAATAAGTGGGAGTGTAGATAAACCCTCACTGCATATATACAAACATATGAAAGTCACTGTACGTGAACCATAACATTGTGTATCAAACGTGTATACACCACACACTCACTCACATAGTGTATAAGTACCCTCTTAACTGGATATAAACTTATATTCCAAGCAGAGGAAAGTGAACATCTTACCAGACTCGTAAGAGGTACAGACCTCACCCCACCTGGCTACGGCTCAGGAGAAAAGGGTGAAGCACCGCTCTAAAATAGGGGCAAGTAAACACAAAGAATGAGAACAAACCCCTAACAATCATAAGATAAAATACGCCTGGTGCCCAAACGCGTCTCCCCCTTGATAACTGAAAAAGTCTTGGATGTGTTGTGTTATTAAACAGAGACTCTCAAGAAATGATGAGCCTCCCAGCCAAAGAGCCATGCTAATTCTTGACAGAGGGCGGCCCCTCCCCAGTCCCAAACACTCCTCAGCGCTGGGCGTGTATCTACAACAGCACCAAATGCAGCGCTCAAGACAGTGTGTTGCTCATAGTGTAGAATGCTCAGAATCGACGAGGGCAGGTCTGAGTAGGTCCGTCAAGGAAAACAACACAGAACAAGCTCGGTAGACACGCTTACCTGTCCGTCGGTACTTCACTGCCGGCATCCAAGCCGACTGGGGAGGTACTGGGACTGGAAGCTGCCCGAGTCTATAACGCCACACAGCATTGGTGCAGCTAGTCACATGGGCGTCTAAGATCGGTATGGATTGGATAGTCATAAGCTTAATCATAATAGGTTCTTGACCATTGCGGACGGCCAATCAGCGCACGTCCGATTAAGACTTCGTTAGTATGGAGAGATATGCAATCACCCCCATTATCCATGCAAAGGTCGTCACGTCTAAGTATGACAGCGGGCGATCGTGGTCTCTGCACCCTTCCATCAAACATTAGCCGTGAGGCATGGACCTCCAAAACGGCATCTACCTATAAATGCACGCGTGTAGCATGCATAATAAGTAAAAAACAAGTAATAAGCACCCGGTATTAGCCTTTGGAAGCAAAGCGTTTGGAATAAGTGCGTGCAGCCTGCATAATGAGTAG
Organism: Lissotriton vulgaris; assembly: GCF_964263255.1. Taxonomy (NCBI): domain Eukaryota; kingdom Metazoa; phylum Chordata; class Amphibia; order Caudata; family Salamandridae; genus Lissotriton; species Lissotriton vulgaris. Next base: position 259,063,960 of record NC_141695.1, read on the forward strand.
TGTTGTGTTCTATCTAGGACCCCGATCAATATTGTGACCTTAGGCCCCTATAGGGCTATAATCAATCCATACCCCTATAATGGCATAAACGATCAGAGCCATATTTCAGAAACTCGTCTCTGTAGCTCATTACAGTATATCACACAGCAGAAGCCACTATCATAGATTCCTAGATTACACACCAAGTTCTTTCAACAGATAAAACCCCCAGCAACCTGGGAAAGCCCCGCTTGCTATGTTTTGATTAGTAATAGAACTCTAATGAGCACTGTAAGAACGACCGGTTCTTAGTCACATCTTTATTGACGTCTTATGTCCAAAAACGTACGTCAAACAAGGCACCGTTCCAGGTATAAATATTACCAATGTTGCCTTAAGCAAACACAGCGGTGGTGGTGGTGAATACAGGAGCAGATCAGCTGTCCCTTGCAGAGCCCAGCAGATGCGAGAAGCCCACGGACGCTGCCCCTCCTCCTCCTTGACACGCTGAGAAAGACGCTGTCTTTTCTCCTGCCGAGAAAATCCAGCTCTGGTGTTTCCAGCCTACCCTTGCGGGTAACTGGTATATCGAGTCCTGAGGGGAGATACCAGACCTCCAACATTCTATTCCAGAGGTACAGTGTTGACTAAACCCTTAGAGAGAATTCTTGAAGCAAACCCTTGGCAAAACCAACTTAACTTAAACTGCGACTTACTTACTCCCTCCCAAGTATTAGGCTTAGGTCAGGTACACTGGGGTAGGCGTAGTTAGAAGCACCAGTTGAGGACGTTAGCTAAATGTATATATGAATGTATATATATTTTACTCATTTTAACTATTGTATGGCTAAGAAACCATATCAATGCTTTTACAGTATTATTTCTCAATCCTCCTTTTACTGTACGCACTTTTTATAATAACAAATCTTGCAATTTTGGCAATTCATTTCTCTTGCATGAGAAGAAAGACTGTTCAATAAATAATACCTTATATTGAAAACGCCCGTCTCTCTATTCACTGCATCCTGGTGAAAGTAATTCTTGCACAACTGACTGAGTGAAATAGCTGTCTATTGTTTCACACGACTCTAGAGATTGACTCTTATTCTAAGGAGCAAAGTTGTCATGTTTATGCGGTTGTTGGAAAACTGAATCCCTTCTTGTCTGAGCCAGGGAAGCTGATCACTTCCTATTCAGTCAAGAAAGTTTCCAGTGACCTCTGAGCTAGTTGGTACAAACCCAATTAAGTCTAACATAGTCAGTAGAGACCTGGAAGACCACACTTCTACGACTACACTGCTGTTTATGTTATTCCAATGCGCAGGGCCTATAGGGAAAATAGGAACTACACTACATGGCGCCCAACGTTTGGTAAGGCGATAAAACTAACGGAAGACGTTAGAGTAACTCAGTCGTGCTTTTTCACACAGACGCTTTCTCCCGTAAATACTCCAATAGACGTCTGGAGTGGGTGAAAGGTTCAAATCCGCCCGAACTTAGTAGGAAGAGATTCCTATGTAAAGCTTCTGGTTTATTCAACGTTGAAGGATACAGTGTTCCAAAATATTGTGCACCTAATCTTTGTCTCCTTGGAGACCTGCTCTGAAAAACTTTCATTTATACAAAGTCAGTACTAGACAACGGGACCGCTGAAGCAGCAGTAGATGCGAATCAATGGGACGCCGGTGTTAATGAACAGGGTGCAATAATCATCCCGGTCAACATAAGAAAAATTATAACATTAAAACTTATAGAAAATGGACTGACCACACAAGGTGGCACAGTCGTCTTCGTGATAGAGGCACACGAATATCGGCAGACAGAGGTATTCTATTCTTGGAAAAAATTTCCAGCGGCAAACGCTGCAACACACGAGTTCCACTATTACAAAATAGAGGATCCACCGGAAGAGTACGCTCCTTTCGAGGAGATTGAAATCCCATTAAAATACCAAGAGCATCTGCTCTGGATTAAAGGCGCCCTAAAACACAATGATCATATTACCAGGCTCGGTTCACTAGGTAGACCAGGAGCAACGTGGCGGGTTCTAGCCAGCTACACACCACATCCGGACATTGATAAAATGTCTAAAGAAGAACTTTTAGCACAGCTAAAAACATTAATTAAAATACATAGACAATTAGTCCAATATGTAATGCGGACTGCAACAGTCCAAACAGCTGTTAATGTTCCACAGCTGACCCCTCATCAGGGGAACACAAATAAAATTACACCACAGAACATACAATCATGTCTTGGTAAAACACCCATAAAACGGTAACAAATTCCTTTCAGGTTAGCACAGAAAATTACTCAAATAGAGGCAGTATTTCCGAATACTACCCCTATTTAGAAACACAGAATTCTGACCATCTGCCTTCCAATGGGGGTCGCACCACACGTGGAGGACTGTGACACTTGGGGTGCAGTTTTTGCTTCCATTTACACAAAAACACATGGTGTTACGTCAATGGCGGTAATACCAGATGTGCTAAAACAGATTCAGAATGAATACGGTCCAGAACCTGCTTTAACTCTTGGTATGAAATTACTGAAAGACTTCAAGCAGGTCTCGGCTATATTACTAGCCAATATAAAAGGAGAAGCAGCATCTGTGGCGATCCGCCAGAAATTGAAGGAAACAGATATAACAGATCAACCAATTGAGCTTGCCAGAATTATAGAAAAATGTTATGAAGAATTAGGTAAGGACAGCTTGGGTGGGAAACCAGTAAAACCCTAACTACTCGAAAATCCAGAAAAATTGTTTATTAAAAATAATTTAAACACTCCTAAAAGAGCTGGGATGGAAATAAACAATCCACTCCCAAGGAAAAAGTTTTCCAGTCCAGAGGAAGTGTAGCGTCCAGCTACAATAACCACAACTAATAGACTGGTATCAACTGGAGCTTTATTATTGGCATGTTACTCCTACCTTGTCCCTGCTCTAACTAACTATATCCTGCGTCCACTCCTCCTCTTCCTCTCGCCCCCTAGCTCCTCCCCTCCCAGCTACTAGTGTGCTAACATCATAACATCTCCCCCTTTTGTAACAAAACAAACAGAACATACTGACTTCTTAGTCCATCTCCACGATCAGTCTCTTGGGTGGACGTATGTCACGATGAGGTCGCGGCGACCTGGCCCTCAGACCATCAGTACTCAATGTCTCAGTGATCGGAGCAATGTTCTCTTGACCAATTGGCTGTGGTTCTTCAACTCGGGGATTGTTTATGTCACTCATCATGGTTCTCGAGGTGTCTGTTGGCAGTTTCTTGAAGTGCGAGATATTTCTCGTAACTCGCCGCTGCTCAGACTCCGCAGTTACCATAGTCCCTTTCCTTCGGGTGACCACCAGCGGTTCATCCTTGAACGGACAGTCAGTCTTTTTCTGCGTCTCTTGCTTGACGATAACATTGTCCCCCTCATTTAATGATAATGACCGTGCTCTCCTCCGGTTGTCGGCATAGGCTTTCATTTTTCTTTTGTTGCGGTCATCAGTGGCTCTCATTTCCCACGAGTCCATCTCAGATAATGATGTTTCCAGGGCTCCATCCCACGTGGGAATGCGATTCCTCATGGGACGTCCCAGCATGAGGGTCGCCGGGCATTGGCCAGTCGTAGCATGAGGAGTTGTACGATAAGCTCGAAGGACTTCATTGAGTGCTGTTTGTAAGTCTTTCCCTTCCACAGTGGCATGTTGGAAGGTCTTTTTGAGAGTGGCCATGAACCTCTCAATTGTCCCATTCGCCTGTGGCCAGAGTGGCGTGATCCTGCGGTGATGAAAGTCCAGGTGTTTCGCAAAAGCAGCAAAGTCATTTCCGTTGAAGGGAGGTCCGTTGTCTGATTTGACGATCTTGGGAACTCCCCACGCTGCAAAGACTTCATCAAGGACTTTGAGAGTATTGGCAGTGTTCGTGGATGACACAAAACAGGCAATGGGGTACCTGGAATACTCATCAATGATGGCCAGCACATATTTGCCAGATGACAGGGGTCCATAAAAGTCAATGGCGATTTCTTGCCATACACCACTAGGCAGGCTGGTCATATGTAAAGGAGCTGGAGGATCACCCTTGCTGGTGAGTTGGCAGAGATGGCAATCTTTCAAGGTGGCTTCCACTAGTTGATCAAGGAACGGAAACCACACTCGTTCCCTTAGTGCTCGTTTGGTCGACACTATTCCTCGATGTCCTTCATGTGCAAGAGCAACCACTCCTTGTCTTAGTTGAGTAGGAATTACAATCCTCTGATCACGCAGCAATATGCCATCAGTCGTGACGGAAAGCTCACCACTCACATGTCTGAAGGCTTGTAATTCACGTTGAGTCGATGAATCAGTTTCATCGTCCTGAGGATCATGCCTCCATCGATTGTTGCGGATTTTGTGAAGGACTCTCTGCAAGATGACGTCCTGTGCTGTAATCTCCCGAATAGTCTCCATAGGGATAGCTGGAGGAAGAGCCTGATCTGTTACAAAATGAATGTACTCTTCCGCAATGGAGGATCTGGAAGCTGATGATGGGAGAGGATGCCGGGACATGTAGTCCGCTGGATTTTCAGACTTCCCTGGTTTGTGAAGTATGGTGAAGGTATATTCTTGTAACCGTAGGCCCCACCTTTCGATCCTCGGGGGCATCTTGGATCTTGGATTTCCGTAGATGGTGATGAGGGCTTGATGATCTGTGATTAGAGTGAAATGTTTTCCGTAAATAAAGACATGAAAATGTTCACATGCCCATACCACGGCTAGGCTCTCTTTTTCAGGTTGGGAGTAGGCTCGTTCCGGCTCAGTCAGACTACGACTCGCGTAAGCAATGATGCGGCGTTGATCTGAGTCATTTTCATATTGTGCCAGGATCGCTCCCAGTCCCACCGGACTTGCATCTACAGTTATTTCAGTTTTCCGCTTTGGGTTGAAATATGACAAGTGATTCGCCGATTCCACCGCCTTCTTGATTTCCTTGAATGCTTGCTCACATTGGGGAGTCCATTCAAACGGCTGACCCTGCTTGGTTAGCATGCGGAGGGGGTGGCTGATCGTGGCGTAATCCTTAATGTAGCGAGCACAATAGCTGGCCATTCCTAGGAACGATCTGAGGTCGCTGACATCTCGGGGACTCTTGGTGTCGTTTAGAGTCATGATTTTGTCAGGATCAGGTTTCATGCCAGCACCAGAAAAGATATGACCAAAAAACTTCAGCGTGGCCTGGTGAAACTCGCATTTCTCTTTGTTCAAAGTCAAGTTGGCTGCCACTAAGGCATGGCAGACACGATTGAGTGCAATGTCGTGTTCTCTGACATCAGACCCATAGACAAGGATGTCATCGCTATAGTTGAGCGTGTTTGGAATATTTTGAATGACCTGCCGGATCATTTCCTGAAATATCTCGGCTGCCGAGGACACACCGAAGCTCAGTCTTTTGTATCTGAACAACCCCATGTGAGTTGCAAAGGTAGTGATATACCTAGACCCCGCTTCCAATTCCAGTTGATGATAGCCTTTATTCAGATCCAATTTGGAGAACACAGTGGCTCCGTTAAGTGCTGCGATCATGTCGCTCAAGTGTGGCCCCGGGTGCCGCTCTCGTTCTATCGCAGTGTTGGGCAAGCGCATGTCCACACAGAGTCTGACTTTGTTGGCCGTGCCCTTTTTGGGAACGATGACGACCGGCGAAACCCATGGGGTCGGGCCATCAGTGCGTTCGATGATGTCCGCAGCCAATAGATCTTGGAGTTCCTCCTCAACAGCGGCCTGTAGGTGAAAGGGTACCCGCCGAGGGTGTTGGGCGACAGGCCTGACTTGTTCGTTGATGTGTAGTCGTACTTGACAGTCTTTCAATTTGCCAAGACCTTGAAACAACCTGGGAAATAGGCGAGTCACGTCTCGGATGTCGCTGACTTTGAAGAGAATTTCCACCAGGTGGAGTCGTTCAGCAGTTGGTAGACTCAAAAGGCAGTCTGCTTCAGGGCCCTTGATAACATGGATGACTGCTGATATAGTGGTGCCGTCGTGTGTAAGTGTCGTTGAGAATTTCCCTAGGCAGGGAAGTGGCTTCTTAGCCATCCACGTGAAGACTCTCACAGGTGCAAATGTCAGGGGGGGTCGCGGACTCATCCTTTCATATTCAGTAACTGGAATGTAATTTAAGGAGGCACCAGAGTCTAGTACAAACTTTGAGTCGTGATTTCCAACTTTGATGTCCAGCCGAGGGTATCTCTTAAGCTGGTCCGGGTCTGCTGCCAAATTCAGGTATTCAATGGTGTAGACAGAGTCTCGGGACGAGGGTCTGGATTCTCTGGAAGGTGACCTCCTCTCCCACCGAGACCGACGTGACTCTCTGCTGGAGTGTGACGATTCAGGGGACCGCTCCTTCTGATCTTGGACAGCTCGCACATGATGTCTTCGAGTGTCGGACCGCGACACTCTTGGAGCTCTGCTTCGTGTGTCAGATCGTGTAGTACCTGAGTGGCCACTTCGCTTCTCTTTGTTGTACTCCCCGCACATTGCTTCAAAGTGGTTAGTGCGACCACACTTTCGACATCTCTGGCCCATGGCCGGGCAGCTGCCCGCATGAGGGTAATCATACCCACATCGGTAGCACTTTATTACTCTTTCCTGTCGTCTCTCCTTCCTCCATGGTTCTTGACGTTGATGGCCTGATGGCTCTTGACGGGAGGATGTGTGCGACCTCCATTGTTTGTCTCTGGAGCTTCTTCGACTGTCACTCCGGGCGTGTACGCGTCGCGCCTGTTCATGACTCCCTTTGTGTTCCGTTTCCATGACGGCGGCGTACTTCTCCGCCTGATCATAGGCTCGTGTCATCTCCTCTATTTCATCCAATCCATGCGGTTTCCTCAGTAGTCTCCTTCTAAGTTGATCTGAATGACATCCGTCTATTATTTGGGATTTGATGGCAGCGTCAGTAGAGAAAGAATCAAATTCACAGTACTTGGCTAGTCTCCGTAGACGCACCATGAAGGCACTCATGGGCTCATCCTTCCCTTGCCTGGCGGAGTGAAATGTGTGTCGTTCATAGTCTACATTTCTCTTGTGAAGAAACTTCTTGTTCAGGACCTCACACGCTTTAGCATAAGTATCTACGTCGGCAGCAGGCAGGTCTTTGAGTATCTTGACTATCTCTCGCCCCGCCAGATTGCGCAGAATAATCAGTTTCTTTTTCTCATCAGTGATGTCCGAACCTACAATGTAGTCTTCAAACTCTTCCAGCCACTCTTGCCATTTGGGGCCCATGCTTCCTTCCGTTGTTACCTTGATAGGAGCGGGTGCTCGCATAAGCGATCCACTGGGTGGAGGTTGAGCATCTTCGTCGGCCATTTTGCAGCGATCTCACTGGTCTTTGTCAATGCTTGTTTATTTGGCCAACGCTTGTTTCTTGTAGTCGCCAATGCTTGTTTGCTTTACTAATACTTGTTTCTTTCAGTCGCCGATGCTTGTTTACTTTGCCAGTGCTTGTTTCTTGTAGTCGCCAATGCTTGTTTATTTTGCCAATGCTTGTTTCTTGTAGTCGCCAATGCTTGTTTATTTTGCCAATGCTTGTTTCTTGCAGTCGCCAATGCTTGTTTGCTTTGCCAATGCTTGTTTCTTGTAGTCGCCAATGCTTGTTTACTTTGCCAATGCTTGTTTTCCGTAGTCGCCAATGCTTGTTTACTTTGCCAATGTTTGTTTTCTCCCCGGCGCCTGACTTCAAAATGGCCGCCGTTGACTTGCACAGGGTTGTCCTTACTGGGCGCCTGACTTCAAGATGGCCGCCGCCCTTGCAGGCACACACGAGGCTGGCTCTCCGGGCTCATTCACTCGGGACACTCAGAACTCACCGGCGGTCGGCTTCTGGGACAGTCCACGCCAGGATTCACTTCTCCACCACCACCATGGACCTCAGGTGAGATCGGGGTGGGCTCCCGACTTGCCTTGACAGTTCCCGCGTTCTTCCGCCGATGGCCTCCCAAACCTCACGCATCGGGCGTGAGGTTTTTTCCGATGTCCACTTTCACTTGGACCCAAACCTTGGCGCTCTCAGCAGCGCTTGTCGGCAGCACGTCGCGAGTGTCGTCCACGCCTCTGGGGCACTCCACAGGGTCGGAGTGGGCTCCCGATTCCTGATTAACAGTCTGGTGCACTTGGGACACACGCTTCCAGTGTGCAGTGCGTTTTCAGCGCGACGACTGCTGGGGACAAGGCGATTTCTCGAGGCTCTGCACAGTGGGGTTTGCTCATCCCACCCTCGTCGCCAGTTGTAGCGTCCAGCTACAATAACCACAACTAATAGACTGGTATCAACTGGAGCTTTATTATTGGCATGTTACTCCTACCTTGTCCCTGCTCTAACTAACTATATCCTGCGTCCACTCCTCCTCTTCCTCTCGCCCCCTAGCTCCTCCCCTCCCAGCTACTAGTGTGCTAACATCATAACATCAAGGTCTCCTCGACGGAGGGAAAGAACTCCGACTCGAGAACACCAATCTCCCAAGAAGGAGCCCGCTAAGAAAAGATATAACCTTAGAAATAGGGATAACTTGAAGAAGCCTGATAGATATCAAAGTATTGATACACGTCCCTCTCGATCTTTTTCGCAGAAATCAGAAAGAAGAGGACGGTCAGACCCAGGAGAGCACACCAAGTCCAAAGACAAGGAACCTGCTCAAAGTAAAAAATCACAATTTCCAAGAAAGAAGGTAGCCAGTATTAGAGTAATCGAACATGCCGAGAATACTGAGGACACAGCTGAAAAACGGGGAGTGGGCACAGACAATGCTAGACAGTGCAGCAGAAATCACCATAGCTCGCAAGATCCTGATGAGTCATCTGGAGACAGTGGACATGAATGAAATCATTCAAGTAGAAACTGCCGACACCAGAGTTAGCGAGCATCATAAGATATACGAAATAACATTGCGTATAGAGGGAGATAAGACTAGGAAAATAAGGGGTCTATTCTGGGATAAACTCTCAAAAGGCTATGACATCCTGTTAGCCGAAAAAGATTGGCCCCCGGAGTTTGTCAGGGAGTGCCCTCGTGGCGAAGAAATGATTATGCCTGCCTTCTCGAATCACATTCCGATTGACACTAAATATATATATGCAAGGAAATGGGCAGTGGCCCAGGCACCAGCATTATATAAAAATCATGTAGGATGGGATGAGGACTCTCCTCCTCACAAAATCCAGTTAAAAAGTCAACCGACTGCACAAAGGCAGTATCCAATTAAGCAAGAAGCTAAAAACAGGTCAGGGAGATTTTAGATCAACTTGAATACCAGGGGGTGATTGAAACATTCACCTCTCAAATGAACAATCCTTTGTTTCCTGTCTCCAAACCGGACGATTCATATCGTCTAGTCTTGGACTACAGACACCTTAACTCATGTTGCAAAATATTTGCAGTACAAAATTCGCATAGTGCTGCACTAATGAATAACATAGTTCGCAAAAAATATAAAACGACATTAGACATATCTAATGGTTTCTTTTGTCAAAATATTGCACCAGAAAGCAGATACTTGACCGCTTTCTCAGTAATGGGGTCACAGGGAAATTTCTGTAGGCTCCCACAGGGATTCAAGAACAGCCCAGGATTATTCTCAGCCAGAGTAACAGAGTTACTTCAAATGTATGATGATGAGGCAGTATCTTATGTCGATGACATCTATCTCACAGACGACGACTTGGAGACTCACTTAAAAAGGGTGAACACCATAATACTTGGTTACGCAGCAGAGGTTTACAAATTCAACTTTAAAAAGTCTCGAATTGCCCATCTGACAGTACTATTTTTAGGATACGAATTATCAAGTGAAGGAAAAAGCCTAGCAGACAACTTCTTAGAGAAGTGCGCTGTACTCCAAGCACCAAAAACGCTGAAGAATTTACAATCGATTCTAGGCTTCCTGAATTTCGGAAGAACTTACATTCTAAACTACGCGGAGAGGGTTAAACCTCTCTGCGAACTAATTAAACCTGATTTTAAACCAATCAACTGGACTCAAAAACACACAGAAATTTTGAGATCATTGCAAACAGATATGTTAGCAAAAACAAAATTAGATACACGTGACAATACAATCGACCTTGTAATCTAAGTCATCCCAGGAAGATGCGGATTCACGTACCTGACCTCTAATGAGAGAGAAACGGTACCAATAGCTTACAAATCTCATTTGTACACACAAGCAGAAAAAACATTCAGTCTCACAGAAAATACTGTGAAAGCAGTGCAAACTGCTATAGCAAAAGAACGAGAACTAGCACATGGCAAAAGGATCATTGTCCTCACAGCGGAATCCGCCTTCGAGGCGCTATTCAGCCCAGTAAACCTGCCTACAGTGTCGCTGGATCCGAAATGGATACAGTGGGAAGATTCTCTTGCTGCGAAGACGTGAAATACTATTTCGCCCGCACATGAAAAAACTGAATGATTTAACTTCTGAAAAAGAATATCCTCTGCCAATCGAAATTCTTCCTCTACAACAATACTCCTGTATAATCTACACAGACAGATTTGTACAGCACTACAATGTAGAAAATAAATCCTACAATGCAGCCTGTGCGATTGTTAAAGGTCGCTGGCTATGTGGTAAATTCAGACCGAAAATAACAAAAACTGAATCACTGAGAAAATGTTCGGCTCAGCGAGCTGAAATCAGATCTTTAAAGATGGCGCTTGAAAATGCAGAACGTGAATTCCCGACACTAATCGTGTGCGATTCGCATTTTTGCGTCAACTCATACAATAACGATTTACAGAGCTGGATTCAAAATGATTTCAAAGATGACACAGGTGCCACAATCAAGCATAAAATGCTTTGGAAACAGGTAGTTCTTTTACAGAAAGAACTACAAAAGACTCACGTGATACACACTCTGAGTCATCAACGTGCTGGTGTTCACGTTGCAGGGAATTCATTGGCTAGTACAGGCACAGCGGAAGCAACTAAACCGGCTTCCGTAGCCACAAAAAAGCGTTCAGAAAAATACATAGACGGGGAAACCATGCTGGCAGTAAAAACGGCCTTAAAAGGCGACTGTGCAGCACTACCCGTGAACTATCCACTCAATTATGGACACGTAATTGATGCAAACTCCGTTCCTTTTGCTCTAATCCCTGGAGTAGGGGATAGGGTAATTCCAAACACTAACCGGAGAAAGTTATTAATAGCAGACGCACACATGGCTGAAGGTCCAAGGCACAAACAGATGAAGTAATCTCTGACCGAATTACAATCAGTATACTGGTGGCCGGAGATGAGCCTGCACCACTATAAATATGTAAAGAACTGTCCCGACTGTGACAGAGATCGCAGTAATGAACCGGTCTAGTCTGTTGCCCAGTTACCGTTTATAGACAGGGTAATGCTGTCTATATGCAAACCAGCGTCCTATTAATTGTTTAAGACTACATTCACTTAGAAAATGTGGCCCCAGCGCTCGGCTGACGCCAAAACTGTTATAAAAGATCTCCGAGTCTTTATCGGCACATACGCAATTGCCATGTTCCATTCTGACCAGGGTCCTGCTTTCAGCTCTCGAGCTTATAAGGAGGCCATGGACAGTATGGGCGTTGGGTTGCGATACTCTTGTCCATCATACCCTGAGGGGAACAGTGTAGTGGAAAGAAAAAAACGAGATATAAAGCAATCTATAACGGCGAAGGTATTAGGTGCGGGGGATGGGTGGGTCAAACATTTAATAAGTGTCCAACTTAGTCTAAATAATTTGCCAAGAAATTCTCTAAAAGGTTTCAGCCCGTACGAACTATTGTTCGGAACTAGAGTGCATGTTCAGGACCTCGATAGTCAGGCTTCAGTGGTAATAGATAAGAATAAAGACTTTGACATCAAAGATCGTTTGGCTGTTTTACAGGACTTGAATGAAACAAGAAAATCCTTAAGCAACATAAAGTTAAAGCAACAGCCAACTACCACTGAAGACACACAACCTGTTCCAGCAAGACCTGTCTGGATTCCAAAGATTGGGGATCTAGTCAGAGAGAAAATAGCGGTGAAGAAGGAATTTGGGCCTTCTTACAGAAAAGCAGTACCTGTCTTGGCAATCAACGGAACAAGATCAGTAGTACTACCGCCTCTTGCTGGTAAAAAGGAGAACCGAGTTGTATCAATCGACCTGGTAAAACCACAAGCATGTGGCCTATAATCAACAGTAGGCCAAGTGGACTCCCAAGAAATAACAGAATACCCAAATTTGCAACTATCCAAGAGGTTCAAACTGAAAGACTAATCACATTTGATAAACCTGCAGTGCACAGAGAGGGACTATGCAATAATGCCATGGAACTCGTGCCTCTTGAAACACAGATTGAAACAGTTCATCATGAAACACCAGTTTACAATGATGTAGCATCAGAATGTGCTAACGAAAGACAAATTGAGAAACAAATTCCAACAATTGACAGAACTGCCTCTGGCTACTTCATCAACTTCAATACCTTTTCTGAAGATCAAAACGACCCTGAAGTGAGACCAGAAACAAAGACTTTTAAAGAAAAAGCAACAGAAGTCTTTCATCAAATCAAAGAAGTATATCAAGATGCACCATTGATTGAGCATTGGATTATATCAGGGGTACTTATACTCCTACTAGGCCTAATATTGGTTTTAATTTTAGGAACATTTATCACAATTCAATGGACACAGCAAGTCAGAACATCAACTTAGTTCTAAAACCTCACAAATCATCCCACGTGAAGAAAAGAGGACTATCATCAGTAAATGTCACAGCCATTCCAATACCCGGCGGGGTAGTATGGGACAAGACTGACTATGAAGTATATGGCCCGGTCGAGATCTTGAAATATCCTCACCAGTTCAAGGTTTCCTTAAGTGACTTTGTTAAACCAAGTACATTCTCTGATGATTGGGATTTTGAAAGTATAAATATTATGATGTCTGATTTAGTGTTGTCAGCAAGATTTACAGAACATGATTATTTACAAGGTTCGTCTAATTATGAACAGATGTACTGCTTTTCACATTACGCAGACCACTACTTACATAAATCTGCACAACCTAGAAATGTTTTTAAATATAACCAATGGGAACATTGTGCTACTCCACCTAAAAGCAGTTCAAAAACGTTTTTTGAGAAATTCCAATACTTCTCAGGGGTTTAATACAAGTAATGCAGAAACATTTTATTATAAACTGTTGGATAAAACAGGGTTGAAAACAATGCTGACAAATACAAAATTATGACATTTGGTTTTGATTTCTGGAAAAACAACATTGAAACAAAAACAATCTGGGGTACAAAAGATTGGCAGGTACAAGGCCTAGAAGCATTATTTCGAGCCTGCATGATCCCAGAACAAATAATGTTCTTAAATGACACAATTCACCAAACAACCTGTCTTGGTCTAGCTAAGATTAAAGACCTTAACAAACCGTCTATTCCAAAGCCAATACCTGATAATGCAACAACAGAAGTTGAAATAGACTTATCTAAAATTTTACATCTAAACAGAACACATCCTGAAAGTGGTTAATCTGGCCTACTGACATGAATAACTGTCAAGATAGATTCCTGAACAAAACAGGGGTTAAAAATGACCAGACCAGACCCTAGATACTACCAGAGACAACATCCAGGGATAGTAACAACATACAGTGTAGGGAAACTGTGCCTTGAATGGCTAGAATAATCCACACTGGCAGAAATTAAGCAACACTTATCTTTACTTAAAGATGGTGCTGATTTGCGCGATTTCATTCTGGGACCACGCAAACAGCGTCAAAAACGTTTCACAGCGGCAAGTGTATATGCGGCTTACAACGAGACATGGAAAGAAATGCAAATTAAAACAGCTGAAAAAATATGAGAAATTGATCATATTCATTTGGAAAAATCACTTTCTGTTGTGGACAATGGGTTAATGACTCTGTCCTCCAGAATATATTCACTGGACAGTATTGTATCATCTGCCATCGATATAATAGATAAAGACTTGCTAATCTTACAACATGGCCAGTCGCAATTACGTTCTATTGTACAGCTAGGCTGGACGCTGCAAAATCTTTGTTCAGGCTATGTGCCATGGCGTTTAATCAACACAACGTCATTGTTTTCCATCTTTAACCTTACTGATAAACAAATCAGCTTGGCACAGAAAGGAGCAGACTTTACAATCCTGAGCATCGAAAAACTTGAGAGATTACCATTGACAATGTCAGAAAGACCTGTCATTGAATGGATAATACAAGGGATTATCACAATTCCGATAACAACTTTCCAATTTAAAAATTGCCTTGAGTATATACCGACTGGCCAGTATGAACGATTGGGTAAAGGGTACATTAAGTCAGCATGGAAATTACCATATACACACACATGCAATAGTGACAGCAACAAAAATGTATTTCTTAGTGGTGAAAATTGCAAACATTCACTAAGCGGTATACTTTTGTGCCAGGGTATTAATTTACACAGGGCCTGTGAAGGAACTTCAAACAACCTTTCATGCCACCAACATGTCACACCTGCAACGTAGATAGAGCCCATCTTTAGGCAGCTTTCTAATGGGAGTTACATTATAATAACGGATCACAGCTGTTGTGGCTTGATGCCAGGGAAAGCATATCTCGTAAGCGTAACTTCCATGGCCACTTGCTGTATGTAAGCATTGTTTCCAAACGGCCCTGGAGATTCCGAGACGCCGATTTGTTCTCCTTTGAATGTCTCTTCTATACGAATTGATACTTTAAGCAAAATGAAGTCTGTGCTTTTACAGACAACAGTGCCCATAACGTCATCAAAAGAGACGTATGATCTCCAAGTTGCAAGGCCAACATCGGAGATACATGACCTTTTATCAACAAATTGCCCCGTGCATTTCACAGAAATGCTTAGCCAAATTCTAAATATGTCAGATGCTGTAGGTATCTCGAAAGTATTTAAGACGATTTTTTCGGGACTGTTAACACCATTCAAAGCAATCCTGGGAATTATTCCCAATTTTGTCCATTCAGTCTTTGGCGGCATACCCCTAACTTTGGGACTTGTAGCAGGCATTTTAATTTTGACCCTCCTGCTCCGATATGGCAAGCCAAAACACAGACATGACTCCGGCAAGGATGGAAGAAACGATCCTAGCAGTACGCTACCGGGACTGCATAATTAGAGTCCTTGGATTGGCCAGGCTGAGAGATCTGAACATGACCTGGTTTCTTTCATTCAGACCTATATGGCAGACCTGCATCTTACCTGTGCTTCGATGTATGCTATGCGGAGAAGAATGCGTGTTAGACACCTGTCTTGCACTACCATCAGTAGTACCAATGGATATCGATACTTTGCTAAGTCCTGTAACGGCTCACGCATCGTGTTGTCCCCAGCGGCTACCAATCCTGATGACGGCTTTCGTTGAGACTCCTGTGCTACGACTAGGTGGCGGCAGTGAAGCGATACATGAAAGCAACATCACCCAGGTACGGCCTTCTGTGAGCATTGCTGATCCAAACATCGATGATAGCAATCATTCTCACACCTGCCAAGTTACAGCATTATCGAACTTGGTCGAACTGTCACCTGAATATGAAGACGTGTTCTTTAAAAGCCTGTCTGATATGATGTTCTCCCCTGAACAACAACAATGATTTTTGAAAAAAGCATTCCAGCGCACAGCGTTCCCATGAACTCTGAATTCGGCCTTCGGTTTTGATCAACAAAAACTACTAGAAAGCGTTTGGAACTCTATTCCCCCGTTCACCATGAAAATATATTTTTTTAATTGAACACTTTTTCAAAATATTTACCTTTTTTTCCTGGCACAAATACCTTTGCTTAAAGTAGAACTATTCATAAAGAACAGAACTTCTATTTTTAGTAAATCTAGAGACAAAATAACTTTACTTCAGCCTCTAGCACGTTTTACAGAAAATGCATTTATATGAGCAACACGCTGTCTTGAGCGCTGCATTTGGTGCTGTTGTAGATACACACCCAGCGCCGAGGAGTGTTTGGGACACGGGCGGGGCCGCCCTCTGTCAATAATTAGCATGGCTCTTTGGCTGGGCTGCTCATCATTTTTCGAGAGTCTCTGTTTAGTAATACAACACATCTAAAGACTTTTTCAGTTATCAAGGGGGAGACTCGTTTGGGCACCAGGCGTATTTTATCCTACGATTGTTAGGGGTTTGTTCTCATTCTTTGTGTTTACTTGCCCCTATTTTAGAGCGGTGCTTCACCCTTTTCAACTGAGCCGCAGCCAGGTGGGGTGAGGTCTGTACCTCTTACGAGTCTAGTAAGATGTTCACTTTCCTCTGCTTGGAATATAAGTGTATATCCAGTTAAGAGGGTACTTATACACTATGTGAGTGAGTGTGTGGTGTATACACGTTTGATACACAATGTTACGGTTCACGTACAGTGACTTATTTGTTTGTATATACGCAGTGAGGGTTTATCTACACTCCCACTTATTATCATTGTTTTGTGCTTCTAGTGACACACATGACTTAAGAGGCAAGACACAGTGTGGACGCCTAGAAATGTCAGGTGATCTCTAAGCTTGTCTTTGCATGATTTCTTTATTAATCACAGAAATCACATTCTATTTTTTGTTCATTAATGTTTGTTTACACGTTCATGCAGTAGCAACAGCAAGATAGGTCCAGAAGAACGCAAGGACAAATGTGTCCATTTGATTGCTGAAACATGTTGACCTCGCATTTCACCTAGGCAGTTATTTTATAAGACTGTTACTGACTATTTTTAATGTTGGAAGAGTGAGTGGCACCAGAATAAACGTTTCAGCACTCCCTCATCCAGTTTTAACACACTTTTCTTTTTACACATTCTTTTGCACTGCGACATCAGTCACTTTGTTGTATCACCATTCTCGCAACAGAGTAGAAAGACCATATTGGGACCCGTCCGAGCAGGTGTGGGCTTTTTCCATCTTTGTCCTCATCTGTGAGGAGCTATCTCATCTTGGTCATGAAGGAATCCCAAATGATGAAGGGCGGTTCCGAGTGGTGACTGATGGATATCCTCAACTGACCGGTTTGGGGGTTTGAGGTTATACATCTGACGTCTAGTTTAGACACACGGAATAGGTATAGTGTTGGTGTTGGGTGTCCTCTTCACTTGAGCGTATATATATTTTTGTGCTGTAGACCCTTTGATACCTGTGTTTTGAAAAGTATTAGTAAGGAACGTGTCAAAGCTTGGTCTTAAAAATTCCCTTGGGCCCTAAAGTGATCGTTGTGTTATTTCTTATGTTGCTAAATCTCGATCTGCGTGTGATGTGCTCGTTGTGTCTGCCTGTGAGTTGTAGGCTGATGCATGAATGGTCTGAGATCGTTCTGGCCGCGATGTCTGTGTGTTCGGTCAGGTGTGTGTGTGAGGCTGAAATCAGGATGTAGTCTATTCTACTGTATGAGTTGTGAGCGTTAGAGTAAAAGGTGTAGTCTCTGGTGTCGGGGTGTTGAAGTCGCCATGGGTCTTCTAGGTTAAATTTGAATCATACATTTTTAGGTATCGCCCTGCGATTGCAGGCCAAAGGCCTGCTGTCGCAAAGCGAGACTAATGTAATCATTCCGGCTTTCAAGGACTAAACAGGAGAGGACAAGAGACTGGCACGCGCACGCAGCAGCCTGCCGGGATCAGGTCGCGCGCGTGAACACGCGCTCCGATTCCGGCAGGCTGTTCACAACACATGCACAACACACATACAGACCCCCCCCCTCCCCGCCGCGCATACACACACTCACAGAACCCCCTCTGCTCCCGTGCACGCACACACATACACACAGAACCCCCGGCGCTTACATACACACATCCCCTACCTCATCTCGGCGTGTCTTCGCGCTCCCTTGCCCCCGCTCCTCTGGTGCGCACGCACCACTGGTTTCATTCCCACGTCAGCTCCCCTGTGCACCACAGGTTTCTATTCCGTGCTTGTTCTTATTGCATGTAATGGCGCGGGCTAAACTTGAAAAGAGCTAGTCCCGGACTGGGTAACGATGCGTCATACCAGTGACAACATGGAGAATGCGCTCGGAATGAAACTGTGGCAGAGGGTCTGCAGGTGTCACACGCACAATAACCGCGAGTTAACCTTGCCTCCCTTTAATCCACAACGGGCAGTAATGTCGCCCATATTAATTTTGGACTGAGACTCATGGAAACGAGGCTACGCTTTCCGGTGTGGCCTGCGCCAGAGGAGTCTGCTCACCTGACACCACGGTGTCGCGCCGTTGAGGTACAGGGCCGTTCCGAGCACCATCATCATCCCCAGGGCGAGAATGTAGGGCCGCCGGCGGCCCCACGGGGAGCGGCAGTGGTCGCTGGCGGAGCCTGCCACGGGCTGCAGCACGAAGCCCAGCACGGGGCTGATGAACCAGACCAGGCTGTAGAGGCTGCGCGGCAGGCCCACGCTCAGCAGCACCGGCATGACGTACGAGGCCTCCACCGCGTAGCAGAACTCCCGGCCGAACATGACCATGCTGTGCATGACCAGCCGGCCCGTGGGCCTGCGGGCCGGCTCCAGCTCCCCCGGGGCGTGTTTCAGGTCCGCGTCGCTGGGCTTCTTGGGCAGGCCTGACATGCCTCGAACCTCGTAGGCCAGGGCCGGCTGCAGGGTTTCCTTGGGGAGAGTCATGGTAGGCGGCCGAGCGGGAGCGTGTGGAGCTCACCTGTGAGGACTTGGTCTCCTGACTCTCACCCTCGCCGATCTCGTCTGAGAGGAGTGGCACCCTCCAGCCCTTCCTGCGTCCGAGACATCACAAGTTGTGGAAAACTACACAAATCCTTTGTCGAGGCTCATTGAAGATGGATTTTAGCAGGGGCCTGCTTGCTGTGCTCCACCCTTGAAAGAAGTTAACTGTTTGGCTCAGCCGACAAACAAGGGGCGACAGGAGCTGGCCACGCGCACATTGAGACGCATGGCAAAGTCGGATTCCGACGCGCGCCTTGGGATTGGGTCGCGCGCGTGAGCTTCTATCTATATCTATAGACAGCTCACGTCGCGCGGCTCCTAGGTTTCAGTTTCGTTCCTTCCGCAACAGAAACATCTTGTTTTTTGCTTGCTGCCTCTACTGTAATGCGGGTAAGGATTAAATGAAGTGTTTGATAGCAAGGAATGCAATGTAATTGTTCATATGTGTTTTAGCGAGTACCGGATCTGGAGTTGGCACCTATGTTCGGTGCTATCGTCTATTGGTAGCTAAGTTCCCAGGAATTCATACACGGCCACACCTGCGTCAGTGCATGTAAAAGATCTACGAGAGGGACAAGCAGGACTATGGTGTTGCGATAGGAGGTTTTTTAGGCTGTCTTCAGCAGTATATTGCTCGGATACTGGGTCTTTATATGTCTCATGAGTGGGACATCTGTCATATTCTGGCGCACTTTTCTGCTGCTGTTTTATATTTTTCCCTACGTATAGAATGGCACGTCGTATATGAGTAAGTAGTGAGGTGTGGACCTTTCCCCATGGATACTTGTATGGCTATGCGCACCTGCGTGTTATGTGATTCGTGCTATGTGATTCGTGCATCTACCATGCATTATATTAACTCCTAACTAGTCATGGTTCCCTCCTTAAGCCCCCATCCCAATTGAAAGTAATGTGCATTTATTTTTTGTCTTTTAACCCCCTCCCTCTTTTTAAACATTTAACTTATCAAGTATACGTCCAGTATCTTTCTGGACAGTGTTACCTCATGTATAAAATATGTACACGTCACGTTTACAGTGAGACTGCTCACAACCTTATGTTGCTCGATAACATCAACGTGTATTCGAATGGGTGTCAGGCCTTGCTCTGGTGCGTGAATGGGTCATGTGTCGGGGCGCAAAGATGCCAGCAGCTCAATCGTGTGGCACCTTCGGGAGCGATTAGATTCTTGAGTTTACCGGTAGAAGTGAAACTACAACTCCCAGAATGCAGTATGTGTTCAGTGAAAGGAAGCACTTCCTGACGGTGTCACGTCAATGTAGGCATTTGGAAGGCGTACGTGAACTTCGCCTGCTCAAGTGCCCAGTTCTATTTAATGCATTTCACATTATTTTCTAGAATTATTGTTGGGTGGAGGCGCGGTTCGTCTATGCCTTCTGCTCAGTATATGTAATTGTGGACATTCCTGGCTAGTGTAGTCCTCGCTGGGTGCCGCTGCGAGGACTGGTTTGCCGCCTGGAGTTACTGCCCTGGGTTTTGGTGAGCGTGGAGGCGGAGAGGCTTGCCTACCAGCACAGGTGTGTAGCGCTGCAGGGACTCGCTCTCCCAGGAGTCCCTGCCTGACCTTTGCCAGCTGGTCTGCGCGCACCCTGTTAGCCCCGCCCACCGGCCGCCTTTAGACGTCAATATAAGTGCGACAGATACTCGCTGCGCGAGAGCGCGCGGGAGCGCCGGGCGAAGCCCGGGCAAAGGGCGGGCCGTCTGAGGCCGTCCGAGGTTGGCCAAGGTTGGGTTGGGCCTGGTCTCTTGGCTCGCTGCCCTGGAGCTGCCGTTGCTGAGCTGCGAAATTGTCGACCAATCTGTTGCGTAAGTTACATTGACTTTGGTTGCTCATACAGTTCATTATGCCCCCTAAAAAGTTAACCACGTCTACTAACACTATGGAAAATTATTTGGTGCAGGTAGTGGAAAAAATCAACCTTGATAGAAGAGCCTCTTTGGGAATAGACTCATCTGCTCAATCTCCATTTATTGATATCGAGGCTGATGACCCTTTTGGCCTTTTAATAAATAACAGCACTAATAGTGCCACTCCTGATTTGTTCCCAGATACTATTACTATACAGCCAAGTGGTACTGTTGCTGGAGTTGAAGATCTGAGTGCTAACGAGGTACTGGCTGATATTACTATTAGCCAGGATCAATCTATTTCTCCTCCAGCACCGGTTCTGGGTAAACGGGAATGCCTTAGGTCAGCCAAGAACAGAGTAGCAAACCCCCCGAGGAAATACTCTGAGGAAGAGGAGCATGATCTGACTAGTGAAGCGTATATTACACTTTCGAACGCCCAATTTAATAAATTGTTAACTTTAATGGACTCAAAAATCAAAGGTGCGAAGAAGCCCCTGGTTAGCAAAATAGACAAGCTAACTTCTGAGGTCAACCGTTTGGAAGGTCTACTACAAAAATCAATAGACGAGACTGGGAAACTTCCAGAAAGTGTCTCTGCAAAGATAGAGGAATCTGTCAACAAATCAGTAATTGCAGCCGTTGGTGGTCTCATCCCTGTCACTGCCCCGGTATCGAATACCCTAACGGCAAGGAATAACACTCTCCCAGGTGATTCTCATACTGCCTCGATCCCTGCTCCTGCTGTTGAAGACCCGTTTATTGAGAACGGGACTTTTGAACTTGTGGTTGAAGCTTCCCCACTGGTACTTGTCCTTGCCAATGTTCCAGCTCTGGCTCAAGGTGAGAGGGAAACAGCATCTTCTCTACGAAACAAATCTTTATCATGGTTAACCACTAACATGGTAATTACTCCTTGGGGAAAGCAGCAACTTTCTGAAGAGCTTGTCAAAGCACGAAGGGTTCAGTGGATCGGGGATAGGGTAAAAAAGTTTAAAGGGGAGTGTGTTGTTCTCCACTTCTCTGACCCTGGGGTCTTGCCCAACATCCTACCAAATATTTTACCACCTCAAAGGCGAACGACTTCAATTGTTCCTTTGACTTTTGACTTCTTCTACCCAAGAAAGGGAAGCGGACCAAATTCAAGCATTTTAAGAACTAAATGGAACATTGTGACTAAGAGGGGGAGGAAGGATGTTGCCTCAGTTGACTGGGGTCTGGGGCTAGAAAATCGATTTTCTTCATTATCCAATTTAAGTGATTGTGATTGACAACCACCTATTTGTAATGCTGTGTCTGCACCTGCTTATGCCATAAGTTTATCAGGTTTAGCTTGTTACCCTATAACAACTAGCCCGTTGGGGCTTTTGATTGCTGATTTACCTAGGGCACCAAATGTTACGATTGTAGACCAGGGCACAGGGGGTAAGGTGTTAAACATGCATTCTACAACCAATGGTATTCCTACGACACCAATTTCAGGGAATATCCTATCATGGAATGTAGCTGGTATATCTTCTAAAATGGAAAGCGCAGACTGGTTTGAATTCATAAATAGGTACGACCTCTGTATTTTCCAAGAGACTTGGGCGTGTGAGCCTACCTTTGCTTTGGGGTATCTAAACTTTCATGTTCCTGCCATCAAGGGTCCCAAAGGACGGCCTATGGGGGGCCTTACCATATGGATTAGGCAGTCTTTAAAGATTGCTGTAAAAAGTGTGGAACTTGACCAAAAAGATATTCAGCTGATACGATTGACCAGTGATCTACCCCTCTCCATGGATGTATATAATATCTATGCCAGAGGTGGTAGTAAAGGTAGATCCGAGGTTCTTACAAGCCTTTCTACTATTCTTGAGATCGAATCTGCAGGAAAAAACATCTTAATTGCAGGTGATTTGAATCGGACATTTGAACCTCTAATCACTGGTGATTCTCCTCTGGGATCAGAGGAAGACAAACTTTGGGACATTCCCACACTTGAGTCCCCCCCGATAACCAGATGGACATCTGACATCTTAGGTCTAAATGCCATGTGCTTGGAGCATGGGTTACGCGCCCTGAACGGCCGAACCCAATCAGACCGTGTACCCGCCATGACATTTAATAATGGGCGAAGCAAAAGTCGTATTGACTACGTTATTTGTAGTACATCGCTATGGCCATCCCTTATTGACATGGTAGTTACTGCCAGAATAGAAAGTGACCATGACCCGCTATGCGTCTCGCATAACTGGTGGACATCTAATGTAAACCCCTCAACTAATTGTCATTTATTTGTGCCGCCAACGATTACGCAATCCAATAATATGCGTAGGCTAAGATGGTCTGGTGTTAAGACGGACCAGCAGGCCCTGGAAAAGATAGGTGCAGCTGCAGACAAGGCCATTCTGGCACTGGAAAATATCACTGATCTAGCAAATGGACAAGATGAGGTTAAAAATGTTCATACGTCTCTTTTTGACGAAGTTAAAAAAATCTTTTTAAAACCCGCACGAAACATCAAGGCTTGTCCATTTAAAACAGCAAAGTGGTATAACCAAGATTGCAGGAAAGCAAGATCGAAACTAGAAGCTGCAATTAAAAATAACAATCTGACTGAGACTCGGTCTGCTAGAAAGCACTATAAAAATTGTATCGCCAGGGCAAAAAAAGAATGGGACGAAGATCATTGGCAGAAATTGAGATGTGCTAGCGAAAGTAAAAATTCTAGACAATTCTGGCACATCGTCAAATGGGGTCATGATAGACCTCCAGAGCCTCCTAATAATAATGTCCCTCATGATGCCTGGGTTACGTTTTTTAAAGAGCAGTACTCTTCTAGGGGTCAGCCTGCTAGCAATATTAACCCTACTTATCTGTTCGCAGACGAAGATGTTTTTATGTTAGGCGAAATCCTGTCTGCTTTGAAATCCGTCCATAGGGGCAGAGCCCCGGGTAATGATGGTGTTCCGGCGGATGTCTTCTTAGATGACACCGACAGGTGGAGTAAGTACATCTGCCTTTTATTAAACCATTTAGCCAGAGGTGCTGAAATTCCGGTTTCTTGGAGGGGTGCCGTCATTATACCAGTATACAAAAAGGGGGATCGTGCGCAACCCTGTAACTATCGCCCAATCAGCCTAATAGACACGGTCCAAAAGGTGGTAGGACGTGTTATCATCAACAATTTACTTGACTGGGCTGAGGAGCAGAACATTTTATCCCCTTTTCAGGCGGGCTTTCGCAAAGCAACAAGCACTGTAGACCAGGTTTTTCGCTTTCAACTTATACAATGGCGGACAGTGGTACTGGGTGGATGCAGCCTGTATGCAGCCTTTGTTGACTTGCGGGCTGCATTCGACCTGGTGCCGAGGGCAAAATTGTGGGAGGTGCTGGCTTCCCTAGGGGTCCCGATGATTATCCTAACTTTGATTATGAGACTCCATGAGGGCACTTATGCAAAGATTCAATGGGGTGGCTATGGTAACGACACTATTGACTTCCCTGTCGAGCGGGGGGTTCGGCAGGGCTGTTCAATGGCTCCAACACTGTTTACTCTTTTTATAAACGGAATTGTTCCCCTTATGCAAACTGAGCCTGTAGATGCTCCCTCTCTTGCTGGTGCAAAAGTTCCAATTTTAATGTTCGCAGATGACACCCTAATTTTATCAAAATCCCCAAGTGGTCTGCAAAAGGCATTGATAATCTTTGACAAGTTTTGTTGTGATCATGGTCTGGAGGTAAATGCAGCGAAAACAAAACTCATGGTTTTTAATCCCAGTAGGAAATTCAAACCCAAAATTACCATGAGCGGGCGCTGCCTTGAAGTCGTGAACTCCTTTACTTATTTGGGGATACATATCTCAAATAATAACAGATGGAACCACCACCTAGATTTAGCTATATTAAGGCATAAACAGCTTGCTGGTACCATCATTAAGGAGCACGCGAAATCCTTAACTAAGCCAATCAATCCGCCACTGATCATATATGAGGCTAAAGCAATAGGGTCTGCACTATACGGGGCAGAACTGTGGGGGCAAGAGAACCTCCAGGAGTTACAGAGGTCAGAGAATAGTTTCCTCCGTAAACTAACTGGCACCCCACAGAGTACTCCCCTCTTGCCACTCAGATATGATCTTGGTAGAAAGGAAATTTCGGCAATGTGTAAACTTCGACCGATATTATATTGGCGCAGAATCTGGACCACCCCTGAGTTGTCACAATATGCAGAAGGATTTGCTGATGTAATCAAGGCAGATCGATTTCATGAAATTAAATGGTTTAGATCTCTGAGAACTGCATTAAGTGAACTAGGGTTGAGTGAATTGTGGTCGGATCCAACCGGGTCACCCTTTCCACCAAAGTTGTTTATAAAAAACCTTTACTGGGAACATGTTGCAAATAAGAGCCTTCTTAGCAATAGTAATGGGTCTATGACGACTGCCTTCCTCGAAGCTAAACTGTTTCCAATGTTTGAGATATACTGGGATATTATATCTAAATCCCTGGATAGGAAACTGTTTTTCCAACTGAGGGCTGGCTCTCTACCTCTTGGTAACTTAACATCTAAATGGAGAAATAGAGGTCCAGCAACTTGTTTAGCTTGTGGGGAAGGGAAAGAGACTCTGGGGCATTTTTTGTTTGTTTGTCAAGCATATTCTGTTCCGAGACGTGTCTGGTTGGCCCCCATGTGCAGAAATTTGGGTACTAAAAGCTCCATGGTAGCCTTACGCATTATTAAAACTACCCCCTTAAACTGGATTATCATAGCGACTGCAAAGTATTTGGGGTGGGCGTGGGTAATTAGGCAGAGATTGCTAGTAGGGTGACTACTCTCTGCCTAGTTGTTCAGAGACTGCTAGTTTATCTATTCTCTGTTCCCATGCCTGGAGTCTATCTGACGAAAACTTATTTAAATTAATTTTTAATCATGTATGTTTTTATAATATGAACTTTGCACCTTGATGGTTATAACTTGATGAAATCTGTTTTTAAAAAAAAAGGAAAAATCTCCTTTTTAACGTGTCTGTGCTTAAAGTCATGCTGACTCTGTAATTTAATTGTATTTTATTATGTGTTTGTTTGTCTGCTTTTATGAGTAATTACTCGAATAAAGCACTTTTGAATTGAATTGTATATTAAACTTAAACTGTGGTATGTAAGTATCTTCGTTCCCGGCTTCAAAGATAAACATACCATTTTTGCGGTAGGTCAGTTAATAAACTCGGTTACAAGCTCATCTCTGAAGGCGGGAACGAAGATACAGCCCATGGCTAGCCTCCAATGTGATGGACAGACCAGGATGTCAACACCAGACAGTGCTTGGGCCACGCTGCACTCCACTGCAGCTCACTCCGTTGCATTACTGAGCACACAGTAGTTCACTTCATTGCAGTGCAGAACACTTCTTTCTACCAGTACACTGCAGGCCCCTTCATCACACTGCACCAAACCACAGCACTCTGCACAAAACAGCAGCCCGCATCACACTGCTGCTTAAGAACGGGCATGCTATGTGTTAAGGAACGAACTACAGAACGGGCATATTTGAACTCCATGATGCAATTTCTTACTTCAGATCAACTATTAAATGTAGTAAAACGACAGCCTATCCTTTTATTTGAACAAGCCGTACATTTAATGCGTACTCGACACCATGAAGTTACGATATGCTTTAAGTACAGCAAGCTTAACATTATTCATGCAGGATTATTAACTACTCTGAACACTTGCATCAAACGCAGGGTTAGCATAATTGACATGACAATACCTATATTTCCACTCAAGTCTAAAAGCAGCAACATAAGCTTCACAAAATTTGGTAAAACTAAAGGTAAAGAGGAAATGTAATGTGAGGTATTTTGGTTAAAAATGTAGGTAAAAGTAGGGGCATTTAACGAAGGTTTTGAGTCTACACTTATGCAGAATATCAAAAGGGGGGACACTTGACAATGGCTCCAATTCAGATAATACTGGAAAATGAGTCCATTCTTTCGAACACCAAGAACTAGAACATCAGTAACTCCTGGGAAAGAATATTTCCGAGTCTGCTCTTCTTGCCTTCAGAAAAAATGACCCAAGCCAAAATGTAAGGAAATTCTTGAGCAATTTATTTCAAACAAGCACTGGTAAAGTCAAAGTGGCGTTTGTGTCAGAGAAGCATGTGTTATTCAGCAGTACGTGTTGCCAAAACCTGCCCAAAGAAGATCTTACAACGAAATATCTTGGACCACAGTGCCATAAATAAGCTGAGAGGCAGAATAACTCTCAAAGTAGTATTATAAAATCGAGTCAGAAGGTAACGTTTGTACTTTAACTGGTGATCTTAAAAAGCACACACTGCAAAATATTAGTTAATTCTTTGCACAAAGGGATTGTGTTTTTGTTTCTCTTAAGCCTCTGTCCTAACAAGTTTCATTTACGGCATTTGATATAACTATTGCGCTCAAAGTGAAAAAATGCATCCACGTGTGATCAATGAACAGTCTTTAACGCAGGCGAAAACATAGACACTGCACACACTTGCATGTAAATCTGCAAATAAAATGTTATCTTTACTGCACCGTAAATACATCAAAGAAAAGACGTTGGGTCTCATCAGCTGGGTCTTATTTACAAGCCACACCTTGGTTTTTTTGTGTGCAAATTCTCTGTACGAGTAATTGCAGTCATCCGTTTGTGTGTCCAAAACCTAAACTAAACTTTAATGAGAATGACAACGTTTTAAAAACTTGTTGCTTGACTAGCACAGGGCAGCCATGCTTTGACTGCACGGTCCCTGATGTTTGAGACGGGCTCCCTAAGAGCAAATCACAGTCTTTAAACAACCACACACAGGCAACCACAACCACACACACAACCACACACGCACACACACAACCACACACACACACAACCACCCACATACCCACAACCACACACACAACCACACACACACGCAACCACACACACACAACCACACACATACCCACAACCACACATACACACAACCACACATATACCCACAACCACACATATACCCACAACCACACACATACACACAACCACACACACACAACCACAGCCACACACACAACCACACACACACAACCACACACATACCCACAACCACACATACCCACAACCACACACATACACACAACCACACCCACAGCCACACACACACAACCACAACAACACATACAGCCACAACCACGCATACACAACCATACACAACCACACCCACAACCGCACCGTCACCACACCGTCAGTGCACACTTTCACCAGGAACAGACACCATCAGTGGTCAGTGCACACTTTCACAGGGCACAAACACCACCAGCCGTCAGTG
This sequence comes from Lissotriton vulgaris, assembly GCF_964263255.1. Lineage (NCBI taxonomy): Eukaryota > Metazoa > Chordata > Amphibia > Caudata > Salamandridae > Lissotriton > Lissotriton vulgaris. Next base: position 259,091,815 of record NC_141695.1, read on the forward strand.
CACGCTTGCACCAGGCACAAACACCACCAGCCATCAGAGCACGCTTTTACTGGGCACAAACACCACCAGCCATCAGTGCAAGCTTCCACCAGGCACACACCATCAGACGTCAGTCCACGCTTTCACAAGGCACACACACACCACAATCCGTCAGTGCACACTTTCATCAGGCACACACACACACCACCAGCCGTCCGTGCACGCTTTCACCAGGCACACACACCACCAGCCGTTAGTGCACACTTCCGCCAGGCACACACACCACCAGCCGGCAGTGCACACTTCCACCAGGCACACACACACACCACCAGCTGTCAGTGCACGCTTTCTCCAGGCACACACACCACCAGCCATCAGTGCACGCTTCCACCAGGCGCACACACCACCAGCTGGCAGTGCACAGTCCCATGAGGAACACACACCACAAGCCATCAGTGCATACTTTCTACAGGCACACACACCACCAGCCATCAGTGCTCACATCAATTGTTAAAACATCCACAATTAACAATTGTAGCAATAAGTATGACGCACTTTACTTCCAAACATATTCATCTAAAGCGCAGAATGCCACCACTGCTACAAAAATAAATTCAAATTTTTTTGGCCTATAATTTATAGACTTTTGATGCAATTGGTGTTGCAATATTTAGTAATGCCAATAGCTCAAACTTAATTAATGCGAGACCTATTGCATTGCAAATGCTTGTTTAGTGTGTTGAGGGACGATGGGGGACGGGTTTGTGATCTTGATTGTCTGTCTAGGGTTTGGTCTAGGGCAAGGTTGAAATCTCCTGCTAGTACGTTCATGTCGCCGTGTGGATTGATGGGTAATGGGGCTATAAAAGATAGGAATTTTAGTAAAGAGGCTTTACAGCAGTAGATATGCACATGGTTGGTACTGAAATTTGCATATTTTCTTAAAAATACATTAATTTATCTTTTGCGTGTGTTTACAGCATTGAAACCTAGTAGGCAGCCTAGTAGGCATTCAAGCATGAGTGCACATTTACTGGTTTAATAAATGTGGAAATATACTAATTTCAACTTAATTTTCCCACAAAACCCAAAATAAATACGGATAAATACAGATAAAATTAGCATAAAATAAACATGGATAAATACAGATGGAAATGTCCCAAAAATAAATACTATAAAACCGGGAGCCCTATTTATGATACAGACAGCTAAGCACTGGACCTCCATCCTAGAAAGAATCAGAAACCTCCCAACCACATGGAGCTCCTAAACTCTGTTTGACACTGCACATAACATAACCAGATCATCACCCGCAGATTTGACTCCAACTATAGTCTGACAATGAATGCTTTCACCGCCGACTTCTGTGGAAGCATCTAAAACTGAGGCAATCTATCTTGCACGTTTCGGGGTCACTCATGCCTGCTTCCTTAAAACCTGTCGCACCATGACAAAGGCAACCTCGAGCCCCTCCTCATGCGTGACACTTACAAGGAACATCCCACATATGACAACACGCATACATACACTCTGCCAACTATGCAAACCTAGACAGACACTGCGCAGCGCTTTGGAGCCACACAGGGGACACATATTACAACACAGTTACCATTTGGTGCATTACATAACGGCAGATGTGTACTTATTGCTTAACGTTTTTGGAGGGAATTTACTAAAACAGTGTCACGCCATGTTGCTTGTCGCCACTAGATGGAGGTAAGACATTGTGTATTATAAACTTCGCAGTTGAGTTTCGCTGCTTTCATATTTCCCTCGAGGAGAAGCAGAGAGTGACCTGTCTCTCTGTGCGCTTTCCAGAGTGGGCACAGCTGCACACGATGGTGAACAGAGGCTTGTGATGAGGCGTAGGTCTTTTGCACTTTCCAGCAGTGGCGTAAGGCAAAAGTATGCCCCTCCCACCCTGCCGAATGTAAAAGGGACCCCTGAATCTCTCATATCTTACAGATATTCGTTGGACTTCAGCGGAATGGGCCCTCAAGAAGGGTTGCCCACCCCTGCGTCACAGGGGCTGCAGGGGCCTTTCTTACGCTCCTGGGGCCTCATTTATGAAAAGTGACGCATCGCTGCGTGAAAACAGCGATGCGCCACTTTTCACTGCGCCCTCCTTGCGACACCAATGATGCGTCATATTTACAGTATGACGCATCATGGCGCAAGGAGTTACAGATACGTCAGTATTTCTGACGTATCTGTATGGCGCAAAAATGACGCATTGCTGGAGTGTCACAAAAGTGACGCAACTCCAGCAATGTGTCCTTTCACACGGGGCAAGCCCCATGTGAAATGGCCTGCGTCAGTCTTACGTCTGCTGTGAGGCAGGCGTAAGAAATTGACGCATTTGTGTCCTAGAAGTGGCACAGTGAAATCTTATAGATTTACTGCGTCACTTCTTTGACCCTTTCTTGCTTCAGAACGCCCCCCTGCATACATTATACCTGGGGTAGGTATAATGTAGTGCAGGGGTTACCAAGTGACGCATGAGAAGTGGAGAAGTGTGGCTCACTGGTTAGAGGAGGCAGACCTGGAAGCAGAGGTCAGCCCGGGACCAGGGTTCAATTCCCGGCTAGGCGAGGTCTTGAGTCCTAAAAATGTCCATGGACTCGACAATTCTCGCTCCGGTGCCTACTCGATTCACGGGTTCATACTCTGCGACTCTGGGCAATAGCTTGCTTAATCACCACAACGGCCCCTCGCGGCGGGATGCCTGGCTTTCACCTTGCGGATACCCTGCTGGGGTTATCTCACAGGGGAATACCAGGACGGGTTACCTAAGCAAGCGCTTAGAAACCGGTTGGTGATTTGCGCTATATAAATTCCTGCACATTTACATCTACCTAGATGCATCACTTTGTAAATATGGTGCAACAAGGCACATTTTATACGCTGCTGGTGCGTCACAAAAAGTGACGCACCGGTGGCGTAAAAGTGACGCACGGCCTCATAAATGAGGCCCCTGATTTCCTGGGTGGACACAACTGAACAGTGTGGTGAACAGAGGTTTGGGATTATGCACAACTCTTAAACCGGTGCCCCTTCCATCCTGAAATTCAGAAAGGTATCAAGGACGGGAGTAAATCTGATTTCAGGACCGATGGGAATAATGGGGGCCCACTGCAAAGTAGATTATGGAAGTTACAACAATTGTATTCCCTGTGGGGAAACGAAAAATGTTATAAAAGCTCAACCAACTATCTGAAAAAATTCATAAATGTAGGTGTTCGTACGTGAGAACATTTAACCCAGTGACTGTTCCTGGAAATGTACACATGCAAGTTGCCATTTTGTTTGTCTGTCTGTCCCTCTGTCCCTTTCAATAAATGTAGGTCGATTCTGTTCGTGCTCAGTGCTCCCCTGCACGATTTTAAACAAATACTGCGGCGGCTGTGTTTCCCCTGGAAACAAAACTGGAGCAGTATGTGCTCATGCAGGTACAAAACACACAAAAGAAATACACACTCTGTGAGGTCTGTATGTTTACCAATAGGTTCCCGTTTATATATGACGTACCAGTGACACATTTTTAACCACAAACGTGTTGGGGCTTATTTATAAGGCCCTTGCACCATTTTTGTGTCATTTTTAACATGGGAAATGTGACGTAAAAGTGGCGCAAGGGGCTTGTAAATTTGCCCCGTGGTGTCTAAAGTATGCGCAAGGGTGTAAACCTCATGGCAGATTTTCTGACTACTGAAGTGGAAATAGGTTCCATTTAAAACTTGGCCTATTAAATCTTATTTAGACAGAATATCTGTTGTGGGTAATTGCCTCCTGGACATGCGCTGGACACCACTGCGAGAAAGGAAGGACTGAGGCTGACCTTTATAATTTATTTAACTTGCACAGAGAAAAGGAAAGCGGATACATTCATTTTCGGCATATATTTGAGTTCAATAATTCGAATTGAGTACATATATCTCCCGAAAATTTTTTTTTCCTGAAAAGAATGATACTGATTGACCTTTTTGCATATGTCATACCTCACCTGGCATTAATAGTGTGTAATGCCATACTAATGGCAAATTGTGTGCTAGAAAAGTGCTCATTAACAACAATATATTAAGTTAAAAATGTAGACACATGCTGCCTTAATTTTGCAACGTCAGAAAATGTTTATTAAAGCATAGTGTGACGTGCCTTCAGTAACTGCTAGTAATTGTGACTAGTTTAAAAATACAAAATACAAGTCCATAAATACAATTTCCATTGTTCGATTTAAAAAAGAAAAGTACTGGCTGAAGGTGCCTCTTGATGGGGCCAATTGACGGTAAAACAATGACTTTATTTAAATGCTCTATGTATGACAAAGAAAATTTGGCAATTTCTGTCTGAGGGTGGTGAACAATATTGAATACTTTTTTATAATCAAATGTAAATATGCAAATACCAGGCCTTATAAGGGTAATAGATAAAAAAAAAATTGGAATCGGTGAGAAATCATTTCCTTTAGGTGCAAGGAGTCTGTGCCTTGCGTAACTGAGCGGCTCAGCCAGAAATGACTTGTTTTAGGGCGAAGCTCAGTGCGTAATTTGTAAAAAAACATAAGTGCCAGGGCTCTCATGAGGAGACCACTGCAACTTTCACCATACTTTGCCCCTGCCATGCTGCCAGTTATAGTAACAACACAACTACTAACCATCACACTTCTACAAGTGTGCCAGTTCGGACTGTTCCAGCCCCTATAGCTATAAGAACGGCTTGGGCAGAAGGTAATAAATCATTTTAATGTATATTGGATTCATCATTAACTGTTGTTGTGGTCTTCTCCAAATTAGACAGAATGCGCCACCTTGTGGCAGAATGTCATAATCGCAGGTATTGACATTTAAGAGAAGGTGCCGAGCAGTGGAAACCACCCGCTCAAATTAAGCACTGATGGAAGTTTTTATTCTGTGACTTCTAGATGGCCTTCCAGTTGTTCCAGTGCAGACTGGCCATTGTCCCAACCCAGACAGATATCAGTTGAACAGTCATTATTTAGGGCAGGTTCCCCAACAGTCTAGAGTCGGTCCCCTGCTGGTGTCGTTTGGAGCACACTACAAATAACGAGATAGTTCTTCAACTTCTCGAGAAATAACAAAATGTGCAGAAGGCACAGGGTCACTAAGAAAACGGCAGGTGTTCCGCAATGCAGATATAGAGATGTTTGCGATCGCAGCTTTCATGGATGACATTGGCTCTGCATAACAGTTATTGTGGTACAAAGTGGATGGTGTATAAATCTGACCCTAATGCATAGGTCAGGGTCCAGGAGAACAATCCTACTAGGGAGCGTGCAAGGGTTTGAGAGCATGAGAGCGTCAGGATGGGGAGTGTTTTACTTTTGTCTTGAACGAAAGAGACATCTAGTGATGGGAAGGAATGTCATGGTATAGCAGACACCTTCAGCTGTTCTATGGCAAGTATGAGGTATTCATCAAGGCCTGCCCATAATCTTTTGCATTCTGGTACTTTTATGGGGAAAAAACAAGTACTAGAACATAACGTGGGAATATAATTCAGTGCTTAATTTGTAAAAAAAAAAAAAAAAGTGCCAGGACCCTCGTTAGGAGGCCACAGCTTGCTCTGCCCATTGTCCCTGCCAATGACAATTCAGACTATTCTAGGCCCCCTTACTTCTGTAAGGCATTGACTCATTTCAGGAGTAGGAGCAGTAGCTCCTTTGGATTTTTCATAGATTTACAGATGATCCTTGCACACGTAGATCACCGGGTAAGTGTATTCTACAATTTCCTCTCACCTTACTTAGCCTTGGACCTGCCTGATCTCATCTGATACTGCTGTTGGGCAGTAACAGGGTTGCTGCCACTTTTGGTTCTTCATTACTGACTACATACTGCTAGCGTTTAGCAATTTGCATTGATAGCTATATGTAAATAAATCTTTATTCCATCAAACATACAGACATTATTATCAAAGAGCAGTTTCACTTACAAATGGTGCAGATCTTTTACTTCTTTAAAAACATATTTGTTTTTTACATTTTATTTGTTGTGCACTTTTAATGTGTATTACATAGAAAAGCAAGCAAAAACAACTTGGAGACTGGCCAAGGCCAGACCTGTTGGCTTTGACAATGCTTGCTCTCTGATGCAATAATTCACTGATTGCCACGACTCCGTTTCCTGTGGCAGGTTTTGAAAACTAGAAGTGACCTTGCTTGGTACAGTTATTTCTTCTCACAGTCCCACAGTTTATTTGATTCTTCAGTGCTAGCTGTGGTTATAAACTACAGACAGGTTCATGGTGACAATTTGGGGTTGCGGGTCACAACACAATAGTTGTCACAAATACCAAAGTTGAACATTGGTAAATGTCGACTAACCACACTTCTTTAATACACAGTAGAAACAATGCTCAGAGTGAGCAGGACACAGCAGTGAGATCACAACGTGCTGTGTGCTGACACATGAATCCAAACACAATCCTGAATTACTATAAATGGGACCAAAATGTAACAAGAAATTCGGTAGTGGAGAGAACAAGGCAGTGGTATAACAAGACAGGGCCCTTGCAGCATGTTTTATTAGGGACACCAGAGACTCCCATATTTCACAGATATCCATAATCCTGAGGCTGAATGACTAATCCCTTCACCAACCCAAGGGTCCTGGGTTACGCCCTTAGATGGTGTACCTAAGGCAGTGATACTCGAAGTACGGCCCGGGCCCGCAAGCAGCCCTCATGATGTTTACATGCGCCCCCCTAGTCAAGAGCAGCACTGGGCTGCAGTTTACTCAACTCAGGCCATTAAGAAGATGTTAAATAAACAGGCAAGTATTTACTTAAATGTTAACTGAAGTTAAAGATAGGAAGTGACTAGGGTGTCCTGCACCACTTAACTTTAGGAACACCTTCATTTTTAAATACATCTTGCAGCAAAAGTCTAAAAATATGATAAAGTCTCACAGAACTCAAAAAGTATATTACATTAACATTCAGAACCGCTCCACCTCAGTACATCAGATTATATGTGTATATTGAGAAGTGTTTTTTTTAAAGTGATAGTTTTCAAACATGAATTTAAAAATATTAATGTCCCTCCCACCATGACAACAAAGCAATAGTAAGCTAAGTGGTAGGTCAGTTCTGTGACCCCCTGGGCGGTCTGTGTTCCTATTATACATGAACAACATTATAGTTTTTAAATCAAACACAGGAGAAGGTTTTTTACAGCCCACGTCCTGAAGTCATGTATTTCAAGGACCACTTATATGTGATAATGAAGAGAAAGGAGGACAAATTAAATAAAGCAATTGTCTAGAATCAAACAATTTGGTTAAGTGCCGAAGTTGGGAACAATCCCAGTTGTCTAGTTTCACATCGTATATTTTTGCCACTAGATGTATATGCTCTGCTTCCCCTACACCCACCTTACCGCCAACCCTCCCCAGACCTCGCCTGCCATCCTGCTGGCATCAATGCGACCCTCAGCCACATCACAGGCCAAATTATTGGCCCTGGGAAACTGTTTGCGAGTACCTATGGCGTAGGGGAACACTGAGTGATGCCCAAGAGGTGTGCACTAGGTGTTGTGCATATGAGGAGCACAGGGATGTGTGCAGTATAAGGACAGAGTATAATGTACAACTGGGGACACAGGGTGTGGTCGCAAGATGATGTACAATAGGGGCACGTCAAAGTGCTTCATGGTATGCGTGGCATCTTCAACCAGCCCTGGTTTCCTTGCGTAGCAGCATTTTGCAGCCTACAATACTAAATGATAAAAGCAAAACTACACAACCAGAATGCATGGTTTCATTGGCTGGAATTCGCCACTTGGGGAATAGTATCACACATGACAGGCCATTCGCAAGTAAGGACATCGACAGAAGAAAAGTGAAAGAAATCCTTTTTATGACAATTTGACACGCTAAAGTATTTAGATTTGGCGGCTCTAATGCTTTTACTTCTTTTAAAAAGTCCTACATTCCTATCAAAAGGGTATTTTGTATAATACATTGACACCTTTTTATTTACTCTTCCACTCTATAATAACTGGTATCAATTATTTACACTTTCCTCCAGTGCTCTACTCCACTGGCAGCCCTCAGCATTGTGAAGAGGTGCAGCACTAAGCCTGGGACTGCACAGCACCTGGAGCTCGTACATTCACAACTTTCTCAAATAGGTTGGCACTTACCTGCCTGTTTAGAGCATAGTTGATTATGCTGTAGTGTAGCTGCTCCAAATAGAATGAATGAATGAATGATGTAATTTATAAAGCGCACGAATGCCCAGAGGAGTCTTGGCACTATGTGGAACAGAGAGGAGCCAATGGTGTCCAAGGAAGTATTATAGAACATCACTGGTTAAAGTTTTGAGTTGCTTTTAAGACAGGGAGTTAAGATGCTGTTTTCAATTCCGGTGGTATGCGGTTCCAATGAAGACCAGTGTCTCTGGAAAGCCTCTTCACCCCCATGCGGCAAGTTTTAAGGGAACAACATTTATGAGTTTGGCTGTGCTAGAGAGTAGAGTTTTGCCTCGTCTGTACCACACAAGGTTTTTCTTAAAGTAGGCTGGGGCTTACCCATAGAGAGTATTGTAGGCTAGGCAGAGTGCCTTAAAGGTGATACGATGCGAACTGGGAGCCAATGCAATAGTCTAATGGAAGACCTAGCTGATTGTGGTTTAGGAATGTTATGAAGAACTCGAGCTGCCACATTTTTAATGGTCTGCAATTTCTTAAGGGGACCTTTTGGGCGGCATATATAGAGCCTGTTAGAACTGGCCTTTCTGGTTGGCTAAGGCTTGCGCCAAAGCCAGGCAGAAACCACCATTCTAGTCAGGGCAAGGGAGTCACACGTCAAGATAACCCCTGCTCACCCTCTTGGTAGCTTGGCACGACAGACAGGCTTATCCCGGAGGCAATGTGTAAAGCATTTGCGCACGCACACAACAGCAACAACATCCTAGGCACACCACAAAAGGAACTCCACACAACGTTATATAAAAATAACTTTTGTATCGTCAGAACACATCAGATAGTAATCACACAATACACATTGTTCCAACTGGCAAGGGCAATATTCACACAGGATTATTTACATCAGGACAGGGCCACGTGGGCCACTGTCAGAATCAGCACTTAGTAGAACTAGCACTTAGAATAACTGTCACACCAAATCACAATTATAGATCACAACCAGTAACCACTGGTAACAGGTAGGTACACACTACGCAATACTAATAACCATAGGCCTAGATCACGCATGGACACATAACCTCTCTAGTATAACATACTAGGAAAAACAAACTTCTAAGCATAAGTACCTTTAGAAGTATAACACAAGCATAAAGGCAAAGCACATTACGCAGCAATCACATTTAGGCCTAACCAGTAAAAATACAGCAGGCAATCTCTTCCCTAGTCTAACCACATTAGAATATGCCTCCTAAGAATAAATCACATTTAGGGACGTAACTCACAGTGAAGTAAACTCTCACTAACATAAACCTACATAGGTAAAATAACCTCATAATCATAGTAACATCACATTGCATAAAAATCACATTAGGCAATCACCATTCTAAACATAGTGAAATCACATTGCGCAGAAATCACATTAGGCCTTGCGCCCTACCCACAAACCAGCCCCCCCTGGCCAAATGGCCATCTCAAGGAGGGCTCAAATGCCCTGTGTCCAGAATGTCAGGGCGCGCTGCCATGCAGCGCCAGTCAGGGGTGCGCCACTAGTGCAAACCTAAACGTTGCAGCTGCCCACTAATTGCTGGGCAGCTGAGAACAATCACAAGGGCCTAAACGCTGCAGCTGGCACTAAGTGCTGCGCAGCTGTGAGATGCCTGGCACATCTGTGCCACTTCTGTCCCTCTCAGGGACTTTCCCTCAACTGCGCCTAAACGGGGCAGCTGCCCACTACTTGCTGGGCAGCTGGGAATTAACAAAAATGCGACAGGGGCCCTCACTGGCCCTCAGAAACAAAACCGCGCCTGTCGCTGGAGCCACCTAGGCTCTGAACAATTAATGGGCCAAACGTTGGAGCCACCAAGGCTCTAAGATCAGCTGTGCATATTGGAGCACTCTGGCCCCTGAAATAACCATGCCCCCAAACACTGGAGCCCCCCAGGCTCTGTAAATAACTGGGGGCCTGACACTGCTCCTGGGCCACTCGGGCCCTCTAAATAACAAAATGACCCACTCGTTGGAGCGCGCTGGCTCTGTGGGAGATCACGGGCCTCCACGGGGCCCTTTAAATCAATATTGTGCCCCGGTAGCCACCTAGGCTCTAAGTCGAATCTGTGTGGGGGCATCTTGGGGAGCTCTCTAGGCTCGGGATTAACTGCGCATTGGAGCACATTGTAGAAACGTTGGGGCGGCCCACTGCCATCCGGGGCTGCCCTACCTATGCCCTCGTCATTGTGCCTCTCTCCGGCACCAACAGCAGCCCCCACGGAGCCCCCCAGCCCTTTCTACTCACCGGGCAGCTCCTTCAGGCGGCGGCGTGCCACAGGAGAGCCCCACCTTCCTCTTTACCCGGACCCTTCCTCGGGACCCGAGACAATCTGGCCATGCTCCGGGAGGCGGGGTGGTCTCCCATTCTCCCACGTCGGGCATCTCGCGCTGCCCAATCCTATCGCGGCTCACTGGGCGAGCCCCCTTTGACGCGGCAGCACTTCCGGCACTGTACAATCACAGCGCGGCCTCACGGGACGAGCCTCCCGCAGCCAACCAATGGCTACACGGCTCCTCAGAAAACCTTCCCTCTGCGGCCCAATCCCAATGCGGCTGATGGCGGCGAGTTTCTCTGGCGATTCTAGGCCCCGGGCAGCGGCTGTGATATGCAACCCGGGCTAAATGAGGGATAGGCTCCCTCGCAATCAAATATAAATGTAGGCGGCCATGATGCGGGGCGGAACCTGCAAATTAAATAAACATAGCACGGCCAAAATGCAGGGTTGGCACCTGCTATCAACATGAGCAGGACAGAGAGCAGCTCCACGCTGCAGAGCTCAAATAAAGCGCTCACGAAGCCCTAGGGAGCAGGCAGACCTCAAGCCCCCCAAAAAGGGCCCCCGTAGCAAAGGGGCCTCAGCAACCAAAAGTAAAAGTACAGCGCTCCCCTCTGGCAAAAGGTCCTGGGAAGCAAAGTCCATCAGGTATTCAGGGGCTGGGCAGGGCCCAGGGAGGCAAGCCTTCCCCTGGGCCCAAGCAGCAGCATGCCCCTGGCAGGATTCAAGTGGTATAACAAGAACATCTTCAGGGTGTCACAGCACCCTTTTTATACAGCACAATCATTTGTCTAAAGGTGCAGGGTGGGGGCAAAACCAGGCGCAGCCAGTTTGGGAGCACTCTTGATGTGCTCAGCCACCCCTCCCATTCTCTAGTCAGGCTAGGGTCATCAGTCGCACCACAGGGGGCGGAGCCAGCATTGTGTGGGGAAAGCCCAGCCCTATTCAGGTCCCAGGTGCACCCCTCCCTCACATCAGCATGCTAATCTCTCCACTCACCACCGGGGCAGACGCATCCAGACTCCTGGAGCCAGGCTCAACAGCCAGCTCCAGCCAATCATGTGCCAGCATACTCACTGCACAGACACACAAACTTCTAGAAGTGGCACTTCCACACTAGACACAACCATGCCCTTACATCATCGCGCAGCATTCAATCTCACGAGTTCGCACATACCAAACTCGACCCTGCACTCCCCACACATCAGGAACTACCATGATCACACATATTCCCCATGCATTCCTATGGGAGGGCAGGTCACTCTCACCACACACACAGAGAGCGCACGCACTTTACACTGGACCACAGTAAAAAAGTGCGCAGAGACCTAATATCACCAACACCAGGTTAAAGAAACAGGCTAGGCAAAAGCAAAAAGTCTCGGGGTGAACCTGCAAAAAAGGGCCAGGTCCAACAGAGCCCATTACAGTAATCCAATTGCGACACAACTAGAGCAATGATCAGCACTTTCAGAAGATCCCCTGGGAGAAATATTTCAATTTTTTAAATAATTCTGAGCGAGTGAAAGGAGGAAGAGGTAACCTTGTTGACTTGGGGCCATATGTAGGTAAAATGTTTTTTGCGATTCTCAAATTGTGATTTTTAGGGAATCGCAAAACGCAATGTAGGTAGGATTTGCAAAATATTTTCCGAATCCTACATATTCCTTATTTGCGAATAACAAATTGAGATTAGAAAATAAGGAATACCTTTTTATTCATTCCTATGGGCTAGAAGGCCCATAGGAAATTAATTCCTATGGGCTAGAAGGCCCATACGAATGAATGGGAAGACATTCTCAATTTGAAATTCCCAATTAGAGAATTGCAATTTGAGAATGCAATTTCAAGGTTGCAAGGGTGTCAACTGGACAATTGAAATAAGCATGTGTGCACATGTGGCACACATACAGGCGCTAATGGCATATATGTGTGCCATATGGCACTCAGAAAAATTCAAAAAAGTGCATTTTTCAAGGAAATCGTAAATTACCATCAACCTGAAGTTGGTGGTAATTAGCGATTCCTTAAGCCAAAATTGCACAACTTGGGTGCTTCCTACATTGCATTTCAGGAATTTCAATTTGGGATTCTTTAAATACATTCGCAAAATAGGGAATCACAAATTTTGTTATTCCTTATTTTGCAAGAGAGTTTTTCTCTGCTACAAGCACACTGCCCAAATTGCGATAGCAAATGCTGGAATTCTGCGTATTTCAGTATTTGGGATCGCAATTTGGCTTCCTACATATAGACCTAGGTCTTTAAACTTTAGCTCCTTGACCAACAAGATTTCCAGATTCCTAGCTTTAGGAGTTGGCGTAAGTGACAGGCCCGAAGGCCAACAAACCGGAGACTAGGTGGACGGATTATTGCCAAACTGGATGACCTCTGTTTTTGTAGAGTTAAGCTTCAAGTAATTGCTATCCATCCATTTGCTAACTTTGCACATGCATTCATTGACAATGCTACCAGAGAAGATTTCACTTCTTGCAAGTGAAACTATTATTTGTGTGTCATCAGTGTACTACGCCAGAGACAGGCCAAAGCCTTTGATCAGGGAAGCAATTGGTGTATTATTCAGATTAAACAGGGTAGGGGATAAGGAGGAGACCTGAGGGACTACGCAAGGCAAGAAATATGGATTTGAGAGAAATTCTCTAAGTGATACCACTTGTCGGCATCCCAAGAGAAAATACTTTAGTAGTTCTAGGGCTGAGTCACTAATCCCCAGCTCCTGCATACGGTCTACCAGTATTTCGTGGTTAACCGTATCACAAGCCACTGAAAGATCCAGCAGGATAAGAATCGCATTGCCCACTCTGTCATGAGATGTTCTAATTTCCTCAGTGGTTGTAATCAGAGCAGTTTCTCTACTGTGATTTCCTCTAAAACCAAACTGCGTATCGACCAGAAGATGGTTGTCCTAGACAAAGGAAAAGATTTGGAGATTTATAATTTGTTTCTGCTACTTTAGCAGGGTAGGGGAGCCTAGCAATGGGTCAGTCGTTGTTTGAATCTAGAGTGTTGAGACTGGCCTTCTTTGAAAGAGGGAGCACTGAGGCCGCTTTCCAGGAGTGGGAAAAACTCCTTATATTGATCATGGTGGACAGAATAACATAAAGATGACGTGCTAGGACTTCTGGGGACAGGTAAAGAATCTTCAGGGGCATGGGTCATGGGGAGATCCTGATTTAATCTTTGGAATAAGTTCAGCAATCTGCACCAATGAAGGGGTCATAAATTGTCCAAAAGTAACTGACTTAGTGCTTACTTTTGTAGATATCTTTGCAGAGCAAATGATGTTAAAGTTTTTATAGATATTCATGACATTTTCGTGAAAAGAGTGGGCTAGTGAGTCACATAAATCTGGATTATTGATTGCTAGATTAGTTATTGTGGGGGTGGTCAGTTTTTTATAGTTTGGAAGAGAGTTTTGGTTATATCGATTGCTGTTTGTATTTGTGCTGTATAATATTTGGATTTGGCTGAAACAATTGATTTCTTGTAGGTGCCTAGGCCGATTTTATACTTTTCCCTCTCCTCTCATATGCTGACCGCCACTTATGCTCTTGTCTTCCGCATTCCTGTTTGATGGTTCTGAAAGATTAATCGAAACAGAGTTGGGACAACTTTGTTTTGTTCTTGGTTACTTGGACATCTAATGGGAGCAATATCATTAAGAGCTGAGCAGATCCAATTATAATAGTCCTCTGCAATTTGATCTAGATCGGTATCATTAATAACTAATTATTGTGTTTGTCAGTGGTCCCGGTCAGAGGCTTTGCTTTTTGACCAAGTACGGTTAGCCTGAAACAAATTACACACCATAGGAAGAGAACTTCCTTGTAACTTTAAATTCAAAATTACAGCATGGTGTTCTGTCCAGGTTAATGGCAGAGCATGGGAAAATGCAATGTTGGGGTTGTTGGTAAAAATCCTATCTAAAAAATGGGCCCCTCCACTATTTGGGCAGTTTTCCAGATGGAAATTAAAGTTCCAAATGACCGTAAAGTCAGTTTCCAATAATTGGCTGATTTTTCCCACAATTGTTGCTCTTGGTCGAGAAGGGCGACAAATAAGCAGCCCATTAAATGATTGGGTCTTTGTGACTTCAATGTTGAATATCACTGCCCCCATACCCTCTGTAATAACTGGGTTGTAGGCTACTTGCAAATGCTCTCGATAAAACATTGCCAGTGCTTCTCCCCTTTTATTTTGTCTTTCAAGACGAAACACGGTATAGCCATTAGGTGTTGCCGCTGTGATCTCTCTTGCATCTGCCGATGTTTCTGTCATAAACACCAGGTGCAAATGCTATTTCTATTTCTATTTCTATTTAAAATTATTTATACAGCGCACGTACACCAGCGGTTACTTGGCGCTAAAAACTGAAAGAGGTCAGAGCAGAAAACCCAGGGTAGGAGAAAAATGAGAAACCATAGTATTAGTTAAAGGATTTGGCGAAAAGGTATGCCTTAAGTTGTTTCCGGAATAACAGGTAAGAGGTTGAAGCTCTGAGCTCTGCAGGCAAAGAGTTCCAAAAAGTAGGGGCGAGGGTCGCAAACTTCGAGCCTCCCCATTTCTTTCTTCGAAACCGTGGGACAGTGAGAAGGGATTGGGAAGATGACCTCAGTTCCCTAGGTGGAACATAGGGAATGATCTCCGAGGAGATGAAAGCTGGCGCCGTGCCCAGTCGTGCTTGGAAGGTGATAGATGCAAGCTTAAACTGGACACGGGCACAGACAGGAAGCCAATGCAAAGATTTCAGGAGGGGAGTGGTATGGGAGGATTTTGGGAGTTTGAACACCAGGCGCGCCGCCTGGTTTTGGATTTGCTGCAAACGCCGAAGACTATATGCAGGGATACCTGCATATAGGGCGTTGCCATAATCCAGGCGGGATACGACCATGGCAAGAGTGATAAGTTTTAGGGCATCAAATGAAAAAAAACGGGACACCTTGCGAATAGTGCGAAGTGCCAAAAAGGAGGAAGAAACCACAGAACTAACCTGGGAGTGAAGGGTGAGTTGGGAGTTGAGCTTGATGCCTAGAGTTTTAACTGAGGTAGAGGGAACAGGTGGGGCACCAAGGGAAGGGGGCCAGAAGATGGGGGACCAGGGGCTGGATGAACCACCCGTCAACACCAGCTCGGTCTTGTCTGGGTTGAGTTTAAGATGGTTGTGGTTCATCCAGTCTCGGATGTGAATCATGATAGTTTGAAAGTTGGAGACAGAGTCGGGGGAAGAGGAAAGGTTGAACACAAGCTGGAGGTCGTCCGCATAGTTAAATACGGCGACCTCCATTTGTTGCAGTGAAAAGATAAGAGGGGAGATGTAGAGATTGAATAAGAGGGGAGAAAGGGAGGAACCTTGGGGAACCCCGCACTGAACGTCGTGGAAGTTCGCAGTGAAGTCTCCCAGGCGAACTGCCTGGGTGCGGTCCCTCAGGAAGGAGGATAACCAGACCAACGCGGTACCCCCGATCCCCGCCGCCCTGACACGGGAAAGTAAGATGGAATGGTCCACCGTGTCAAAGGCGGCTGAGAGGTCGAGGAGAACCAGGGCCTGATGTTTGTTGGTATCCATTCCCTCCCTGAGGTTGTCAAGGACCGAAAGCACTACGGACTCCGTGGAGTGTGCGGGGCGGAACCCAGCCTGGCGGGGGGCAAGAGCCCCGTTCTTCTCCACGAAAGAGCTCAGGGCGTAGGTGACGTGACGCTCGAGTACTTTCGCCAGGAACGGTAGAAGAGAGATGGGACGGAAATTGGCTGGGATTGAGGGATCGGCACCAGGTTTTTTCAAAATAGGGACAATTACAGCAGATTTAAGTGAGTTGGGAACAACACCCTGGGATAAAGAACTGTTGAGAAGGTGGAGGGGGGGATCTGGGCAGCTAGAGAAGATATGACGGAGGATATGAGCCGGGCAGGGATCTAGCGGGGAACCAGATTTAACAAGTGGGATTATGGCAGTTATCGATTCCTTAGTTAGAGGTGGGAGGGTGGTGAGATAGTCCTTGGGGGGAGGACACTGAGGGTCCACAAAGGTAAGGGAAGGAGAGGGAATGTTGGTTTTAATGGTTACGATTTTTTGAATAAAAAAGTTATTCAGGGAGTGACAGAGTTCCAGAGAAGGGGTGGGTTTGAGAGAGGTTCTATCCGAAAATGCTAGATTGTGAACAATCGAAAAGATTTCCTTCGATTTACTTTCGGCTGCGAGGATTTTGGAGGAAAAGTAGATGGTTTTTGCCTCCAGGATGTTTTTCTTATATAGGGTCAGAATGTTTATAAACTCTAAACGTAAGGAGGGGCAGTAGTTTTTCCTCCAGGCCCGCTCCGCACGCCGCACCGCCAGTTTAGTGGCTTTAAGATCTTGATTAAACCACTGGTTGGCGTCCTTCTCTCGTTTGGTTGAGACCCGCTTCAGAGGAGCAATGGTATCACAGCCTGCAGAGAGCCATTGATCAATGGCCGTGACCTGGGAGCTGGTAGATAGGTCTTGGAGGAGGGGAGCGGAGGAAGTGAGTATGGAGGATAGACTATCTGGGTCTACTCGGCCCCATGCTCGAACCCAGGTGTTTTTAGGGAGTGGGGGCTTGATCGGGGGGTGAATGGGAAGAGAGAAGGAAATCAAGTGATGGTCAGACCAGGTACAGGGTAGGATTGAAAGGGATTCTAGGGGCAGTTAGAGGACCAGATCTGGTCGAGGGTGTGACCTTTGACGTGGGTGGGAGAGTGAATATGGGAGATGAAGTTAAGAGAGGAAAGGGTGTCTGAGAACTCCTTAGAAGATGGACATTCGGCTTGGTCAGAAGGCCAAAAATTAAAATCCCCCAAAAGTAAAATGGAGGAGTTGTTGACTGTGATAGTAGCCAAAACTTCCAAGAAATCCCGGAGGAACAATAAGGGAGATTGGGGGGGACGATAGATGAGTTGGAGATAAATTCAGTTACCGTCATTTGATATTTTATTGGAGATCTGGTTCTTAAAAGAGCACAGGGGATGGCTGGTGGATCACCTTGGAGCTTAGGACTAATTGGAGAGTTTTTACAAGTGGAGCTCTTCGTGGGGCGGGATGCCTCTAGAAAAGTTCTGTTGCAGGTAGGGCACAAACTCAGGGAGCTTTTGGTAATACCTGCAAGGCTTAGTAGCGAACAGTTGGCTGATTTAGTCTTGGCATTTATTTCAAAGAGTACTTCGCGGAAGTAGTGGATTCCATGATAAAGATCTAAGTCATAAGGACCTGGGAGACCAGCACTGGGCAACGTCCAGGCGCGGACAGGCGCAGACGGGCTTGCCTTTGGAACACCTTCGGCGCACCTGCTGCGCAGGTCCGCTGCGCGTCGGCACCATTCTACAGTTATATACTGAAGGAAGTGGGTCCATTAAATAAGCTAGAGCTTCACCCGCCCAATGGCTCCTGCCCCTTCCTCCACTCAAACAGCACGGAAGCACTGCAGTGGACCAGGAAGGAAACGGGGAGAGCTGATTACTGGGGAGTTCACCAGCAAGTATTAACGAGTAGGTATGTGAGCAGCAGATTGCCAAAGTAAAAAATAAAAAGTTTAAAATGCTGAGGGGTAAACAGGTTCTAACAGGAATATTAAAAAGCTCTAAAGGATAGTTACCACTCCTGCCAACTCTAAATAGCAATGACAAAGTTGGTGGTTGGTTTTTATATATTCACATCATGGGTTCAATGTTAGAAGTGCCTCCTTTAGTATAAAAGTGAAGGTCCACTCTTCATCAAACCGAGTTTTTGAAGAGAGGGGGAGTCCTACGATGAACTATGACACCTGGTGGTGTGTGAGGACATCCCGCCATCATTTTTTGTGTGTCCATAGATAAGCTTGAAATGGGCAATCTCTCATAGAGGAATACATGTGTGGTTGGAGGCCAACTCACAATAGATACCCCATTGCCTCCTGTTCCTTACCTTGGAAAATGGCCGGGGTTTCTCTGTTTTGATGTTCATTCACAGATTTCCAGCTTGACCAAGTTCTGTGAACCCTGGACAATTATTTTTCTTCCCTTTCCTGTGATCATCACATTTGAGAGCACCTTGAAATAGATCAGTTCATGATGTCCATTATGCATAAACCTTTTTCTTATATGGTTTCATAGACCATAATGTTGTGTAATCTATAACAACAATAAAGGCCTAGTATAGGTGGCATAAAACAACAGGTTTGTCTCTTGGGTCACCAATAACATTGTCATCA